>NW_028270150.1:20335254-20935254 GCF_037043375.1 Chiloscyllium plagiosum
TGTTGAAATGGCAGGTAAGTTGAAGCTCAGGGTTACTTTTATAGATTTCACTGCAGGTATTCAGCATCCACAGTTCTCTGCTTTCATTTAGAGGGTCAGCATAAATAGATCCTTTCCTGGTTGGTAAGTTGTCACTTACAGGATTACCAGTGTTGGGTCCTCAAATATTTACAGTCAGTATCAATATACTGGTGAAACCAAAATAGGTAGGAGAGTAAGTTAAGGGGAAATAGCAAGCCTGGAAAAGAATATCACTGGTTAAGTGAATGAGCAAAAATTTATCAGGAAGAATAAAATAATTAAAAGGAGAGAAATTGCAGAATTTGGTAGTACAACGGCCACTTGGTGTCATGGTAGATGAATCACAAAGAGTTAGTGTACAGGTGCAGCAAGTGACTGAGAAGGTAAATGGAATATTGTTGTTTTTGCAAGAGGAATTTCCAAGTGGGGTCTAATCAGAGTTTTGTATAACTGCAGTGTAACTTCTTTGTACTTGTACTCTAGTCCTCTAGCTATAAAGGACAGCATTCCATTAGCTTTATTAATTATTTTTTGCATGTGACATTTTAAACTTCTATGTATCTAAACCATCAATTATCTTTGGACATCCTCTGTATTTAACTTCATACCATCTAGAAAGTACCCTGATTATCTCTTTTTTAGTCCAAAATGGATAATCTCAAGTTTTCTTACATTGAACACCATCTTCCACAATTTGATTCACAGTTTTTAGTTTATCCATATCACTTTGTAATTTTATGCTCGCGTCTAACTGTCTGCAATGCCATCTAACTTTCTGTCATCAAAATTTTGGCTATGGCTTTGTACTCCATTATCCAAGTCATTGATAAATAATAAGACCATAAGACACAGGAGCAGAAATTAGGCCATTCAGCCCATCGAGTCTGCTCTGTCATAGCTGGTAAGTTTTTCAATCCCATTTTTCAGCTTTCTCTGCATAACTTTTGATCCTCTTGGCAATCAAGAACTTAAAGTGAATAATTGAGGCCTTAACACAGATCCTTGTGGGAGATGGATGAGTTGGACGGAAGGGTCTGTTTCCGCTGTACATCTGTATGCATGATCACTGGTCACATCCTGCCAATCTGAGTACCTTCCCTTTATCCCTACTTACTGTCATCTGCCACTCAACCAATTTCCCCAAAGTTAGCAAGGTGACATGCCTTTAGTGGACATAGCAAACATGTTCCAAATGGATGTGAGAAAAATATTGTTTTACATTTTAAGTTAAGTGATAAATGGGTCTACTAGCACCTATCACCTTAAAGGGAAAAAAATACAAATGCTCCAGTGTCACCAAGATGGACTGAATGTCCATTCACAATTCTTCCTGATATCTTTCAGGTCAGGGATAGGAGTTAAAGTGTCCACCCCAAGACGCAGTGGGGAAAGGCCATAGTCTGAGGTCTACCTGCTGAAAGCAAATGGGGGTCCATTCAGTTATCAGACCCTCCTACTGCATCAAATGCATGTAAATATTAGTATTGTGTGTGCAAGAGAGGTCTTTGGTTTTGTCTGTAGTTAAAGTCCAAGGTTTTGTGTGTTTACTTGATATGCAGTTGTGCAGAACAGAACTGCTTTTGTGACAATGTTTATATGCATGAACTTTTTTTGATGATAAAATATATTTTTGAAATTCAAAAAGATAGGAATTAAAGTGTTTCAGATGTTTGTTTATAGGCAAAAAATGAAGTTAAGGTAAATGATTCAGCCTCTTGAGCTCATTCTTTCATTTAATAAGATCGTAGCTGATCCTGACCCTAAAATTTATCCTTTTAAAATTCACTCATAGGATGTCGGCATCATTACCTGGAGTCAACCTTTATTGCCATCCCTACTTGCCTTTAGGAAGGTGATGGTGAGCTGCCATATTTAAACCACTGCAGTCCACTTGCTGTAAGTAATCCTACAATCCTCCATTCATGAAGGAGTTTTAGGATTTTGACCCAGTGATACTGAAGGAACTGCGACATATTTTCAAACCAGGATGCTGAGTGTCTTGGAAGGGAACGTGATGGTGGTGGCATTGCCATAGGTCTGCTGCCCCCTTGTCCTTCTAAATGGTATTAGTCATGGGCTTGAAAAATGCTATCTTAGTAGCCTTGCTGAATTTCTGCGGTACATCTTACAGATGGTACACCTTGTTGTTAAATGGGTGTTGGTGGTGGAAGGACTGAATGTTTGTTTTTATGGTACCAGTCAAATGGGTTGCATTGTCTGGAATGGTGTCTAGCTTCTTGAGTTAGTGCTGTTGGAGTGACACCAATCCTGACAAGTGAGGAGTGTTCCATTACACTCCTGATTTGTGTCTTGTTGAATAGTGAACAGGTTTGGGGAGTCAGGAGGTGAGTTAAATGCTGCAAGATTCCTAGCCTCTGACCTGGTCTTGTAGCTATTGTGTTTATGTGACTCATCCAGTTCAGTTCCTGATCAACAATTATGGTCAAGTGGTCAACAGCCTAAGTAACTCGGCCCAATGTAAAACTGGCTAAACAGAATCTGCAAGCAAGGTTTGATGGAGATCAAAGAGTCCAAAGTTACCACAGGTCAAAAGCAAACAAGGATTCCCAGACCTGGATTGTATATTGAACAATGGGAGAGTCATTAACTTGTTGAGTGGTACTCAGCCAAAACAAAAGGGAGAGTTATTTTTGTGTATTCCCCAGTAACCAGACCATGAAAAGACTATTGCATATGCTTCAGATGATCGGGCCGAACTTCAAAGGGTGCTGTGACCCCTGCCTTATGACCCCATGGGCTGAAGTCAAAGAACATGCCTGTTAATAAATGTGAAGTCATCCATTTTGGTAGGAGTAACAGTGCCTCACGGCGCCTGAGACCCGGGTTCAATTCCCACCTCAGGCGACTGACTGTGTGGAGTTTGCACATTCTCCCCGTGTCTGCGTGGATTTCCTCCGGGTGCTCCGGTTTCCTCCTACAGTCCAAAACTCTGCAGGTTAGGTGAGTTGACTATGCTAAGTTGCCCGTAGTGTTAGGTGAAGGGGTAAATGTAGGGGAATGGGTCTGGGTGGGTTGCGCTTCGGCGGGTCGGTGTGAACTTGTTGGGCCGAAGGGCCTGTTTCCACACTGTAAGTAATCTAATCTAATCTAATCTAATCTAAAAATGATTATTACAAGAATGGTAAAAGGTTGCAGCATGCTGCTATGCAGAGGGACCAAGATGTCCTTATCCATGAATCACAAAGGGTTGGTCTGCAGCTACATCAGGTAATTAAGAACGCAAATGGAATTTTGTCCTTCATTGCTAAAATAAATTGAGTTTAAAAGCAGGGAGGTTATGTTGCAGCTGTACAGGGTGCTGGTGAGGCCACACCTGGAGTACTGCATACGGTTTTGGTCTCCTTACTTGAGAAAGGATGTACTGACACTGGAGGGGGTGCAGAGGAGGTTCACTAGGTTGATTCTGGAGTTGAGGGGGTTGGTTTATGAGGAAAGACTGAGTAGACTGGGATTATAATCATTGGAATTTAGAAGGATAAGGGGGAATCCTATAGAAATATATAAAATTATCAAGGGAATAGACAAGATAAAAGTAGAGATGATGTTTCAACTGGCGGATGAAACTAGGACAAGAGGGCATAGTCTCAAAATTAGAGGGAGCAGACTTAGGACTGAATTGAGAAGGAATTTCTTCACCCAGAGAGTTGTGCATCTATGTTACGGTGAGCGGGTGGGTAATTGGAGCTGAGGCCATGAAAAGATCAGCTATGATCTTATTGAATGGCGGAGCAGGCTCGAAGGGCCAGATGACCTACTCCTGCTCCTAGTTCTTCTGTTATGAGATGTCTGACCTCCAACAACTACCACCATCTTCCTATGTGCCTGGTATGACTCCAAACAGCAGAGAATGTTCCTCCTATTTCCCATTGACTCCAGTTTTGACAGAGCTCCTTAATGCTGCACTTGGTTGAATGCGACCTTGACGTCAAGGGGGGAATGCACTTCAATTCTGAGCTCTCAGGCATTCCCAAGGGCTTTGGAAGTCAAGTTCTGACACTTTGTCAAATTTTTTTTCGACTTTTTGAATTCTTTTGCACCTTTAGAAAAATCAGTCAGAGAGCTGTGCCTAGGTCCCTCGACACTTCCGGAGGGCAGGCAACCTATTTTCTCAGCAAAACCACCTCAAAAACCATTGTACCCCCAAAGGCACCAGCAAAATAAAAGACAGAGTTCAGGGCCTGATTCCCTTGGGCGATACGCGGAAGGTGGCAGGCTGACCTTTCGTCTAGTGCTTGCCCATCTGTGCAGGCCTTGTGTGCCACATCCCCGATACTGGTGGTGGGTGGCCATCCCCATGTGACTCCCTCCTCGCTCACATTGCCAACTGGCCACCTGATGGCTCTGCCCCACCCCTGCGGTGCTGGTCACCCAGGTTTCTGTCCGGACCTGCATGTGTTGTGGGCATGTGACTTTACTGTCGGTCTCCATATTCGAATTGGCAATTCCTTGGGAGGGCGCTTGGTGGGACGGCTTCTTCTTGAGGGCCAGTGTTTCAAGCTGAGCAGATCCCCCCCCCCATTGTTTCAGCTCCACCAGTGGGCACGTGCCTTTAAGGGTCACATTTACAGCAGGGTCGGCTGGGGGTGTCCCTTCCTTCCTCTTCTAGTGAGACTGAGAAGCCGCCTCTTGTAGAGGCAGTGGTCCATTATCAAACCATGGGAGTGGGTCTCATTAATGTTCCCCACACACCGTCCTTGCTTCTTGAGTGAGGCAGGTGCACAGCTCTTGCTGTCTCTAGTTCCTTGCGGCTTGACCCTCGATTGTCATTTCCCAGGCACTGTGGCTGACGAAAGCCAGGGAGAGAGCCAGGGAGGTAGCTCCCACAATCTGTCTCACACATACACTCACACAAACTTACACACTCCGCACACATCCCTGCACCCCACCCTCTGTTCCAACAGAAGGTCAGGCCAAGCCTTCCATATTCCCATCTTTCTTTACAAAAGGGAGCTGTCGGTCGTGTGTATTGTGGTACGATTGGGGCGGAACTGTGCGTTATACGAGGTCGGAACATGCTGCATGTCTCCCTCTGCCTGTCAACGCCCCGATCAACTTTCGATGGGACTTTCTGTGCCTACCATGGTGACCACGGGGAATCAGGGCTCGATTCCGGAGAGGGAGCCTGAGAAATGGCTACCACATCCAAAGAAGGCAGCAGGCGCGCAAATTATCCACTCCCCACTCGGGGAGGTAGTGACGAAAAATAACAGTACAGGACTCCTTCCAGGCCCGGTAATTGGAATGAGTGCACTTTAAATCCTTTAATGAGGATCTATTGGAGGGCAAGTCTGGTGCCAGCAGCCGCGGTAATTCCAGCTCCAGTAGCGTATATTAAAGCTGCTGCAGTTAAAAAGCTCGTAGTTGGATCTTGGAATGGGGTTGGTGGTCCACTGCGAGGTGAGCTACCACCTGTCCCAGGCCCTGCCTCTCGGCGCTCCCTTTTATGCTGTTAGCTGAGTGTCCTGGCGGCCCGCAGCATTTACTGTGAAAAGTTAGTGTTCAAAGCAGCCTGATTGCCTCTATACTCCAGAGGAAACCCATGCAGACACAGGGAGAATGTGCAAACTCCACACAGACAGTCACCCAAGGCTAGAATTGAACTTGGAACCCTGACACTGTGAGGCAGCAGTGCTAACCATACTGTGCTGCCCCAGCCTATTTTGCTGGTTTCAGAACTGGGGCCATGATTAAGAGGGACGCCCAGGGGCATTCGTATTGTGCAGCTGGAGGTGAAATTCTCAGACCGACGCAGGATGAACGAAAATGAAAACATTTGCCAAGAATGTTTCCATTCACCAAGAATGAAAGCTGGAGCTTTGAGGATGATCAGATACCATCATTGTTCCGACCATAAACGATGCCGACTAGTGATGCAGCGGCGTTATTCCCATGACCCGCCAAGCAGCTTCCAGGCGTCCAAAGTCTTTGCATTTCGGGGGGAGCATGGTTGCAAAGCTGAATCTTAAAGGAATTGATGGAAGGGCACCACCAGGATTGGAGCCTGTGGCTTAATTTGACTCAACACAGGAAACCTCACCCGGCCCAGACACGGAAAGGTTTGACAGATTGATAGCTCTTTCTTGATTCTGTGGGTGGTGGTGCATAGCTGTTCTTAGTTGGTGGAGCGATTTGTCTGGTAAATTCCAATAACAAACGAGACTCTCTGATGCCAACTAGTTACACAACTTCCGAGCAGTCCGCATCCAACTTTTTAGAGGGACAAGTGGCATACAGCCACATGAGATTGAGCAATGACAGGTCTGTGATACCCTTAGATGTCGAGGCCTGCACATGTGCTACACTGAATGGATCAGCATGTGTCAACCCTACGCCACCAGGTGTGGATAACTTATTGAAACCCATTCATGATGTGGATTTGGAATTGAAATTATTTTCTGTGAATCATTTGGAAAAGCATAGCACAATTAAAAACAGTCAGCATGGCTTTGTGAGAGGCAGGTCATGCCTCACAAATCTTATTGCGTTCTTTGAAGAGGTGACGAGACAGGTTGATGAAGGTCGGGCAGTGGATGTGGTGCATATGGACTTCAGCAAGACATTTGATAGGTTTCCCATGGTAGGCTCATTCATAAAGTCAGGAGGTATGGGATACAGGGAGATTTGGACTCTCTGGATTCAGAATTGGCTGGCTGACAGAAGGCAGAGAGTGGTTGTAGATGGAAAGTATTCTGCCTGGAGGTCAGTGATGAGTGGTGTCCCACAGGGCTCTGTTCTTGGGCCTCTGCTCTTTGTAGTTTTTATAAATGACTTGAATGAGGATGTTGAGGGGTGGGTTAGTAAATTTGCTGATGATACAAAGTTTGGAGGTGTTGTCAATAGTATCAAGGGCTATTGCAAGCTGTAGCGCAATATAGACAGGATGCAGAGCTGGGCTGAGAAATGGCAAATAGAGTTCAACCTGGATAAATGTGAACTGATGCATTTTGGAAGGTCAAACTTGGATGCTGAATATAGGATTAAAGACAGAATTCTTGGCATTATGGAGGATCAGCGGGATCTTGGTGCTCAAGTGCATAGATCCCTCAAAGTTGCTACCTAAGTGGATAGGATTGTGAAGAAAGCATATGGTGTTTTGGCTTTCATTAACAGGGAGTTTAAGAGTCTTGAGGTTTTGCTGCAGCTCTCCAAAAGCCTGGTGAGGCCACACTTGAAATTTTGTGTTCAGTTCTGGTCGCCCTATTATAGGAAAGATGTGGAGGCTTTAGAGAGGGTGCAAAGAAGGTTTACCAGGATGCTGCATGGGCTGGAGGGCTTGTCTTACGAAGAGAGATTGACTAAGCTCGGACTTTTTTCTCTGGAGAGAAGGAAGAAGAGAGGAGACCTGATCGAGGTAAACAAGATAATGAGAGGAATGGGTAGCCAGAGACTTTTCCCCAGGGCAGGATTGACTGGCATGAGGGGTCATGGTTTTACGATATTAGGAGAAATGTATAGAGGGGACATCAGAGGTAAGTTCTTTACGCAGAGAGTTGTGAATGCATGGAATGCGTTGCCAGTGGTGGTGGTGGAAGCAAAATCATTAGGGACATTTAAACGACTGCTGGACATGCAAATGGATAACAGTGAATTGAGGGGTGCGTAGGTTAGGTTGTTTTATTTTAGATTACGATTATTCCTTGGTGCAACATCATGGGCCGAAGGGCCTGTTCTGTGCTGTACTTTTCTATGTTCCAATTCTCGGTAAGTGCAGGTCATAACCTAGCATTGATTAAGTCCTCGCCCTTTGTACACTGCCTGTCACTACTACCGATTGGCTGGCTTCATGAAGTCCGTGGATTGGCCCAGCCAGAGGCAGACATGGCCCTGACACAGTGCTGAGGAGATGATCAAACTTGACTATCTAGAGGAAGTTGTAACAAGGTGAACCTGCAGAAGGAGCATTATCAGCCTGGGGTACATCCTTTCTGATCCGTCTGTTAGCCTCAGTGTGTGGGGATGGCCAGTAGGAGCACTTGCAGGGGAGAAGGCCATGGAGCCTTGGTCTCTGCACCCTCCCTTCCCCGCTGGGCACCTACCTGCACAGGCAGGAGGTTTCATCCAACACAAAACAAAATCTGCGCTTGCTGTGTCCACCCGGGCAGGTGGGTGAGTTCATTCTGTCTTCTGCGAAAGAGGAACTTGGTTGGGTGGCGCACTTGACCACCGTCTCATCAGCAGTGCCGACCAGTCTGTGATACATAAACAGAGCCACACCAGGGCAGGGTGGCATGGTGGCCCAGTGGTTAGCACTGCTCTCTCAGATTGCCAGGGATCCCGGTTCAATTCCAGCTGGGTTTGCTGTGTCCACCCAGGCAGGTTCTGTCGGTGTAGAGTTTGCACATTCTCCTCGTGGGCTTCCTCTGAGGTGGGGTATGGCCCAAAAGGTCTGCTTCCATGCTACCAGAGTCCAATAATTTATGTGGCTCAGTGGTTAGCACTGCTGCCTCACAGCACCAGGGACCCGGGTTTGATTCCAGCCTCAGGCAACTGTCTGTGTGGAGTTTGCACATTTTCCCCGTGTCTATGTGGGTTTCCTCTGGGTGCTGCAGTTTCCTCTCACAGTCCAAAAATGTGCAGGTCAGGTGGATTAGCCATGGGAAATGCAGGGCTAGATTGGGGTGAGTGGGAGTGGGATTCTGGGTGGGATGCGCTTTGGAGGGCTGGTGTGGACTCGATGGGCCAAATGGCCTGCTTTCACACTGAAGGGAATTCTATAATTCAAGTCAGGATGCTGAGTGGTGTGGATGGGAAATTTCTGGAGGCAGCGTTTCCATGTATTTGTTGCTCTTTTAAAGGGACCTAAGGAGCAACTTTTTCATGCAGAGGCTTGTGCATGTATGGAATGAGCTGCCAGAGGAAGTGACTGTCACTCTCACCTCACCATCTGGAATTCAGCTCTTTCATCCATGTTTCAGCCAAGGCTGTAATGAGATCAGGAGCTGAGAGATCCTGGCGGAACCCAAACTGAGGGTTACTGAGCAGGTTATTGCTGAGCAGGTGCTGCTTGATAGCACTGTTAATGACACCTACCATCACTTTACTGATGATCGAGAGTAGACCACTAGGGCAGTAATTGGCCAGTTTAGGATTTTTGCTGTTTTTTATATACAGAGCATACCTAGGCAATTTTACACATGGGTGGGTAAATGCCAGTGATGTAGCTGTGCTGGAACAACTTTGCTCAGGGTGCAGTGTAACAATTTCTGGAGCACTCTAGTACTACTGCCGGTGGGTTGCCAGGGGTCAGAACCTATGAAGTATCCAGTGCCTCCAACCGTTTCATGATATCACATGGATGAATTGAATTGTCTGAAGATTAACACGTTCCAGTGCTGGGGCCCACTGGAGAAGATCGAGGTGTATCATCCAGTTGGCACTACTGGCTGAAGGAAGTTGTAAAAGCATCAGCCTTATCTCTTGCCCGTCTTTTGTGCTGGGCTCTCCTTGTCATTAATTTTGGGGATATTTGTGGAGTGTCCTCTCCCTCCAGTGAGTTGTTTAATTGTCCATCATCATTCACAACTGGATGTGGCAGGCCTGGTAAACTTTGATCTAATCCAACGGTACAGAATTGCTTCATTTTGTCTATTGCTTGCTGCTTATGCTGTTTGGTATGCAAGTAATCCTGTTTGGTAGCTTCACCAGGTTGATGCCTCATTTTTCGGTATGCCTGGTGCTGCTCTAGTGCACTCTCCATTGAACCAGCGTTGATCCCCTGGCTTGGAGCAAGTGAGGTCTTTCCAAAACGTTGATTCTCCTGCCTCTCGGATGCTGCCTGACTTGCTGTGCTTTTCCAGCACCACACTCTTGGCCTTGATCCCCTTGGCTTGATGGTCATGGTTAAGTGGGGGATATGTAAGATCTTGAGGTGGTAGATTGTGTTGAAGTACAAGTTTGCTGCTTTGATGACCCATAGCACCTCATGGATGCCATTATCTGAGCTTCTAGATCTGTTAAGTTTAACACGGCGATACAACATGAGGGTATTCGCAATTTGAAGGCAGAACTTTTCTTGCTAATACAATCATGGACAGATGCAGCAGGCAGATTGGTGATGATGAGTTCAAGTTTGCTTTTCCCCTTCATTAGTTTCCTCACCACTTTCCTAAGACTAGCAGCTATATCCTTGAGGACCTGACCAGCTCGGTCAGTGGGGTGCTGCTGAGCCACTCTTAGCACATTGCAATGAGCAGGAAGTTTCCTCGCTAATTTGACCTAATGCCAGAAGATTTGATGGTTTCCAGAATCAATGTTTGAGGAATCCTAGGGCAGCTCCCTCTCAACTATGATGCACTGTACCATTGCCTTTGTTGTGTATAGCTCTGCAAATTGATGGAACAAGGTGTCCTGGCATTGAAATTCCAACTCAAACCAAAATATGTGTCATTAGCAACATTATTAGGATTAATGGCGATTGCAAAATGGTGCTATTGCAGATACAAATATTCAGACTTAGATTGATGAGGCATTATTACATAATACTCTATGTTCCAACAAGGCATAAGTAATTAGATTAGATTAGATTACTTTACAGTGTGGAAACAGGCCCTTCGGCCCAACAAGTCCACACCGACCCGCCGAAGCGCAAACCACCCATACCCCTACATTTACCCCTTACCTAACACTACGGGCAATTTAGCATGGCCAATTCACCTAATCTGCACATCTTTGGACTGTGGGAGGAAACCGGAGCACCCGGAGGAAACCCACGCAGACACGGGGAGAACGTGCAAACTCCACACAGTCAGTCGCCTGAGGCAGGAATTGAACCTGGGTCTCTGGCGCTTGAGGCAGCAGTGCTAACCACTGTGCCACTGTGCCACCCACAAATGATTGATGCACTCGCAAAGACAGCAGTGGATCAAGCAGACGAAGATCGTTTAGTTCTTATCGAAGATTAGATTAGATTAGATTACATTACAATGTGGAAACAGGCCCTTCGGCCCAACAAGTCCACACCGACCCGCCGAAGCGCAACCCACCCATACCCCTACATTTACCCCTTACCTAACACTACGGGCAATTTAGCATGGCCAATTCACCTGACCCTGCACATCTTTGGACTGTGGGAGGAAACCGGAGCACCCGGAGGAAACCCACGCAGACACGGGGAGAATGTGCAAACTCCACACAGTCAGTCGCCTGAGGCGGGAATTGAACCCGGGTCTCTGGTGCTGTGAGGCAACAGTGCTAACCACTGTGCCACCGTGCCGCCCACAAGATGTGGAGTTGTAGTCTATTGCATTTGTCGGTTCACAACTAACAGCTGAGGAAAAGCTCTGTGCAAATTGCGCAGCTCAGAAAGTGGATAAGGAGAGCACAAATAACAGATATTTTCATCTGCAATGTTTGTCAAAATACCAGCAGATCAAGTATTCAAAAGATTTCACTGGCAATACCAGCATTTAACAACCGTGAAAGATCCATTGTGGCGAGAGTGGAGTTGAATTATACTGAAGTCAATGGAAAAGGGATTTTAGAGGGACTCACTGAGGGACACAGAGGCATCGCAAAATGCAAAGTGAGAGTTCAATATGCAGTATGCTGGCCAGGCATTAGGAAAGTAATAGAAAATTTCATTTGAATCAAACATACGCAATAAAGGGTCAAGTGCCAAAAGATTCATTTATTTTCTCAAAATTTTCCAGCAAAGCCTTGAGGAAGGCTAGCCAAGCACATTTCTTCAACTTCAAAGGAAAGAGGCATTTTGTCCTTCCAGGCTAGACTGAAGTTGCAAGACTTCATTTAATTACAGCATATAACGTTTCAACCCTTAGCTTAACAACAATCTATCTACTTCTGCCTTAAAAAAAATGTTCAAAACCTCTGCTTCCATGGCCTCTTGTGGAAGAGAATTCCAAAGACGCATCAATCTCTGAGAGAAAACAAAACTCCTCTTTATCTCTGCGCTGAGTGAGTCTCCCATTATTTTTAAACAGTGACCACCTGGTCCGAAATTCTCCCACAGTGGAAAGCTCTTCCAGACTTCAGCAGATACAAGCCTAATCCAACAACCCATCCATTCCAGATTTAAAACAGGAGACCAGTATTGTATGAAGTAGTCCAAAGTGCTTTAAAGAGGTGCTGTAGTAGTATCATGGTGATATCATTAGACCAGCAATCCAACAGGGAGAAAGTGAGGACTGCAGATGCTGGAGATCAGACTCAAAACGTGTGGTGCTGGAAAAGCACAGCAGGTCAGACAGCCCAAAATTCAGCAGCCCAGCCTAGTGCTTTAAGAACGCAGGTTCGAATCCCAGTAATAAAAGGATGCTGGAACTTTAATACAATTGGCCATTGAAATCTAATCTCTGTGTTACAGATGGCTGAATGGCCATTGGATTTTAGAAAAACCTGTCTGGTCCACTTATATCCTATACGGAAGAAAACCTTTAACTTTTACACAGTCTGTTCTACATGTGACTCCAGACTCACAGTGGTAGACTCTTGAATGCCCTCTGAAATGTTCAAACAATCCACTCAGTTCATGGGGAGGGAAGCAAAGGCTGGTATATCTATCATTATCCACATCTCATGGAAAACAATGAAGGAGATGTGACCTCACCAGTGACAGATCCAAATAGAACCATTCAGTCATAGAGCACGGAAACAGACCCTTCGGTCCAACCAGTCCATGCTGACCTTAATCGCAACCTAAACTAGTCCCACCTGCCTGCGCTTGGCCCCTATCCCTCTAAACGTTTCTTATTCATGTAAAAGATCCAAAATAAATCAAAGTAAAAAACCTTATACCTGTGATATGCAATAACTATAAGAAATCTAGAAGTAAGCCTGCAATTCCTTGGGCAGCTGCAAAATCCAGATTACTCTCAATATGTCATCCTGAAGCTGTATCTCTGTAAGGGCTATTAGATCATGCCAACTCATTTCTATTTCTCAATCAAAGATGGATTTATAAGGAATTTGGGAATATTTATTTAATCGTTTCCCATTGCTCAACTACAGTTATGCCCTTATCCAATTTCCCAATCTACCATAAACAAGTCATTCCTTATACTGATGTAATCTGCTTTATTAATGTTCATTACTCCAGTTTCATATTTTATGTGTGCCACTCTCAAAATCAACGAGAGAATCCTTTACTAGGAGATTATTGATTAAACTGTTTCATTGCACAGAACATAAAGTAACCATCTTCCCACTCAACATTTTGGAGAACTGTAATACATATATTCCTTGAATTCAGCCTCCAAACTAACTGGTTTGATTTGTTCAGACTTAATGAAAAGAAGCACTGCTGCCTCACAGCCAGGGTCCCAGGTTCGACTCCAGTCTCGGGCAACTGTCTGTGTGGAGTTTGCACATTCTCCTCGTGTCTGTGTGGGTTTCCTCCGGGTGTTCCGGTTTCCTCTCACAGTCCAAAGATGTGCGGGTCAGGTGAATTGGCCGTGCTAAATTGCCCATGGTGTTAGGTGCATTAGTCAGAGGGTAATGAATCTGGGTGGGTTACTCTTCGGAGGGTCAGTGTGGACCGGTTGGGCCGAAGGGCCTGTTTCCACACTGTAGGAAATCTAATCTAATCATAATGATTGCCTGTTAATTGAGTGATAGATAATCGTATAGGGCACCAGGGAAATCGCTCCTTCTCATTTTCAGGAAGAGATATTTTGTACTCACATTCACCAGTTTAAAATCTCATCCAAAACATACTGCTATTGACAGTCCAGCGTTCCCTTTGTACTCCAGTGGAACATTACCCCAGAATTTGCGCATGAGTTCTTGTAGTGGAGCTTGAACCTAGAAGTCATTAACAATGACAGAGCTCCGATTACTACAGCTGTTAGACATAAGGGCCTGAATTTTTCCACTTTTTTTAGAAGTATAAAGACAAGCATGTTAGATAGCAGCCAACACATACCACCCAACACTCATAGCCCATACTAGTGAGAGAATTACTGGATTGCCCACCAATCAGCTCATTAAAAGCAGACAGGCAAACAAGGATGAATATTTCACCCTATCACAGGATTCGACCCTGGCTATCTGGGTGCCAGACACTGCTGGCCTTCTGGGTCCTGATACCTGTCAGTTGAGACCTCCTCCTCGAAGGGCCAGGTTGTGATGTTGAGCCACTGTTATCTTCAGGGGGAGCTGTTCAGGGAGAACAGATTGAGGTGTCAGAGGCAAAGGTAGGAGCTGTTCTTTCCTTTCAGCAGACCACCCCTAAGCTATCCCATCCATGTTCCCAGATTGTGGCAACTGGAGAACTCCTGAACCAACAGGCAAAATATTGTGGTTTCCTTATCAGAAAACTAGCCACTTCTCTCACCTGCCAGAGTGGAAAGTATTCAGGGAGTGCTGAGGTCCTCAAGAGTGAATTAATATACAACTTAAAGGGCTCTAATTGCACACAAGTTAAGAAAATCTTCATTGGCTCATCTCGCACAGCACTCAATTTCTGAATTGATAAAAGGAGATGGGTTTCTCTTTAGAATGAAGCAGCCTCATTATTCTTCCTTCCCACCATCTCAATGAAGGGGAAACCTGCACTCGCAGATACCATTGGATAAGCTGTTGGTATTATGAGAGTTTTGGCTTTGGGACTTGCTGCTGATCCTGTGCATGTTTGTAAAATTATCATGCAAAATTATCCTTCGTCTCCGCCGCATCTGCTCCCAGGAGGACCAGTTCAAAATACGTACAACACAGATGGCCTCCTTCTTCAAGGACCGCAATTTCCCCCCCGACGTGGTCGAAGGTGCCCTCCACCGCATCTCCTCCACTTCCCGCTCCTCCGCCCTTGAGCCCCGCCCCTCCAACCGCCACCAGGACAGAACCCCACTGGTCCTCATCTACCACCCCACCAATCTCCATGTACAGTGCATCATCCGCCGTCACTTCCGCCACCTCCAAACAGACCCCAGCACCAAGGATATATTTCCCTCCCCTCCCCTATCAGCTTTCCGTAGAGACCACTCCCTCCGCGACTCCCTTGTCAGATCCACACCCCCCACCGACCCAACCTCCACTCCCGGCACCTTCCCTTGCAACCACAGGAGGTGCAACACTTGCGCCCACACCTCCCCCCTCACTTCTCTCCAAGGCCCCAAAGGAAACTTCCATATCCACCACAGATTCACCTGCACCTCCACCCACATCATCTACTGCATCCGCTGCAGCCGGTGTGGCCTCCTCTATATTGGGGAGACAGGCCACCTACTTGCGGAGCGATTCAGAGAGCACCTCTGGGCCACCCGGACGAACCAACCCAACCACCCTGTAGCACAGCATTTCAACTCCCCCTCCCACTCCACCGAGGATATGCAGGTCATTGGACTCATCCACCGCCAAACCACAACAACGCGACGGTCGGAGGAGGAGCGTCTTATCTTCCGACTGGGAACCCTCCAACCACAGGGGATGAACTTGGACTTCACCAGTTTCTTCATCCCCCCTCCCCCCACCTTGTCTCAGCCGAATCCCTCCAGCCCGGCACCGCCTTCCTGACCTGCAGTCTTCTTCTTGACCTCTCCGCCTCCATCCTACTCCGACCTATCACCCTCACCTTGACCTCTTTCCACCTATCACATTTCCAACGCCCCTCCTCCAAGTCCCTCCTCCCTACCTTTTATCTTCTCCTGCTGAACACTCTCTGCTCATTCCTGAAGAAGGGCCTGTGCCCGAAACGTCGAATCTCCTGTTCCCTGGATGCTGCCTGACCTGCTGTGCTGTTCCAGCAATAAAGTTTCAACTGTAAAATTATCATAGCAGCATTCCCAAAACATACTTTCTACATGCTATGAAGTTAATTACAGTGGATGGCCAAAGTGTCTTGGGGGTTCAGGCACCTTGATGTTTAAAATGCCATGAACAGGGACATAAAATAATCAAGGAGGGTAATGGAATACTGGCCTTTATATCTCGGTGACTGAGGTATATGGATGTAGACGTTTTGCTGTAGTTATACAGAACCCTAGGTAGACCCCACTTGGAGGCATAATACCTACTACACCTTATTGGCCTTGGAGAGAGTACAGCATAGGTTTACAAGAATGATACTTGGACTTCAGGGGTTAAGTTATGAAGTGATATTACACAAATTAGGCCTGTTTTCTCTAGAGTTTAAAAGTTAAGAGTTGATCTGATCAATGTCTTCCGGATATTAACAGGAAAATACAGGGTAGATATAAATAAACCATTTCCACTGGTTGGATATTCGAGAAATAGGGGGCGTAGTCTGAGAGTTAGGGCCAGACCATTCAGGAGGGATGTTTGGAAACATTTCTACACACAAATTGTGGGAGAGGTTTGAAACTCTCTTCCACAAATAGCAGTAGATTCTACGTCAGTTGTTAATTTTTAAAACTGAGGTCAATACATTTTTGTTCATCAACGTACATAATGGATATCGACCAAAGGCAGGAAAATGGGAGTTAAGTCACAGATCAGCCATAATCTTATTGAATAGGAGCAGTACAGACTCAAGGGGTTAAATTGTCTATTTTTGTTCTTAAGTTCTTATACTTTTAGCACCAGATTCAGGAATTGCTGAGAGTGATACGAGTCTGGAAGAGCTCCATTCAAACATAGGAATATTGAAATTTTGCAATGCATTTTATTAATGTCCATTTGGAATTTCAAAATTTTGTTCTGCAGATGACTGACGTTATTTGCAATTTCTGCAAAGCTGAACTGGAAGAAGACTGTATCACTTATCAGCAGTCTTATATAGTTTGCCAGATTTGAAGTTGAATCACTCAATCCCTGACTTACATAATGCAATGTGCATCAATGCAAAGCCAAACCCACTATGCACCAACCTATCAAACTTGTTTAATGTTGAGGAAAAATTCTAGGAAAAAGACAAAACAAAACTTTTTCCTTGGGAAAGGGAATGGGAGCAGATCCAACATGAGGAGGGGAGGCTAAATTACGAAGGTTAGAACTTGGCCATTCAAGGTCTGAAAGCAGCTGCTTTGCAACAAAGATATAAAAAGGTCTGAAATCCCTTCCAAAAATGGAACTGATAATTTTTTGTTAGATTAAAATGCATCAAGCAAGTGGATCAGAGCCAGGCAATTAGGGTTGAGGCGCAGATTAGTAAATGTAAAATCACTGGAGTCCCAGAGGACTGCTTTCTCCCATGGCAGAGAGTCAAACACAGACAGAGATAGCTGATGGTGAGTTTAACTTACGGGTCACCACACCTCAGGTGAAGAGTGAGGTTGAGAAGATATGGTAACCTCAGCTGGTACAGGAATTGAACCCACACAATTACCACTACTGTGAATTGCTCACGAGGCATCCATCCAGCTGAGCCCTAGTTGTGGTCTGCTTATCTAATGTACTGGTTTGAGAGGGGGATGAGCAGCCCATTCCTGTTCCTTTGTGCCTATAATAAGGTCCCTTATGCTTAGTGTATAATATGCTTAATTACTGTGCAAATTATGTCTAGATTATGGAAATTAGTGTCTCCTGTGGCTTGGTGTAAAATCAAGAGGAAAGTCTTGACAAAGTAAATAATGTTCCTCTGTGTTTTGAGGAAGGTTAATGACAGCATTGAATTGACCTTCACTTGTGGAAAGACACTAGCGACATGATATTCATAATATTTGTGCAGTTAGACCACAGATACTGCCTGAACTGCTGTGCTCTTCCAGCACCACCAATCCAGAATCTGGTTTCCAGCATCTGCAATCATTGTTTTTACCACAGATCCTCCATGATCATGTAAAATGGCAGAACAGGGTTGAGGGGCTCAATAGTCTATTCTTGTTCCTATGCTCCTAATTTTACCAAAAAATTGGCTAGCTCTCCCTTTCGGTGAATTTCGTAAAAGGTTTCCCTCAGTAGCCTTTACCAAGTTATTTCATGCTACCCTTCACTGCTCACATTATCCTGCATGCACTACATCTCTATTGCACTGCACTGGTGTCATCTTGTGCTCACCTGCCAGGGATTTCCAGTACAAATGTTTCTGCCACTGACCCCATATATATAAAGGTCAACTCCACACCAGGTCAATCACTGCCAGCCAGGAATAGTCCTTCCTGGGGCATATAGAATGAGGGAAACAAAAAAGCAAAACTTCTGAGGGCACATAGGTGGCAAAGGTGACATTTCATTGGAAACAGAAACTCACTCTCATAAACATCTTGCTACTTTACATCTTTACATGTTTGATTGACTGCCATAGGAAAACACAACGAAAGAATGAATGAATGGTGAAAGGTGTAGCAGGGAGTTTTTGAGGGATTGGATTGATTCGAGGGAAGATGGGACCTGTACAGGCTGGATGGTTTGCCCCACCCAGTAGGACCTGGATCAACACCCTCACAGGGGCGTTTGCTACTATATTATAGCAGAATTTAAACTGGAGCCGCAGAGGGATGGAAACCTGAGCAGGGGGACAAAAGTGAGGCAAACAAAGATGGAAATGGAACAAAGAAAAGTAGAAAACAAAAGTGGAAGGCAGAGGAAACAAGAGCTCACAACATATAGGGATGGAGAACAAAATGGAATATCCAAAAAGTCAAAAGGATAAGTGTAAAGTTACAATACCTGAATGTATCAAGCATTCGCTGTAAAGAAAGCAAATTAAAAGTGCAAATAGTTGAAAACAGATCTGATATGATTGCAATGATGGAGACATGGCTGCACAGTGACCAAGGCCGGGAACTGAGCATCCCAGGATATTCAATTGTTGGGAGGAAAGCAGAAAGGAAAAAGGAGGTGGGATGGCTTTGTTTATGAAAGGTGAAACCACAGCAGCAGTGAAAAAGGGTATTGCTGCAGGAACCTAGATGTGCAGATAGTGTGGGTGGAGCTAAGAAGCAACAAGTGGCGAAAAACATTAGTTGGGATTATGTAAATAAAAAATGAAAGTTAACATTTTGGGTCCAGTGATCCTTCCTCAGAACAGAATTATGTACAGAGCTCTGAACATTAGCTGAAGGTTGGCCGTGGAATTAAGCAGGAAATTAGAGATGTATACACCAGGAGTACTACAATAAACATAGGCAATGTTAATGTATGTATCAGCTGGAGAAACCACATGAGCAAACATATGGTGGTGGATTGGTTCCTGGACTGTGTACAAGATGTGGTTTTAAAGCAGAATGACGAGGAACTATTTCAGGGGCAGGCTAACTGAGATTTGGTTTTATGCAATGAGAAAGGGTTAATTATTCATTTTGTTAATGAGAGGTCCTTGAGGAGAAAGTGACTATAATGTGATAGAATTTTTCATTACCCACTGAATTCCAGGCCTACAGCTGAGCCACGCCCACCATCATAATATCCTGGCTCCCCAGCCATCAATTCTAGAGAAGATGGGACCTGTACAGATTGGATGGTTTACCCCACCCACTAGGACTTGGATCAATATCTTCACTGGGGTGTTTGCTACTATATTGTAGCAGAGTTTAAACTGGAGCCTCAGGTGAATGGGAACCTGAGCAGGATAGTGGGAATTGTGGATGACACCAGCCCCCACCCTCACAATAAGGCTATTGCCTCCAATGCATAGAATCAGAGAATAACAGTGTACAGAAGGCAGCCATTCAACTCATAGAACATAGAACATAGAACAATACAGCGCAGAACAGGCCCTTTGGCCCTCGATGTTGCGCCAACCTGGGTACTTTTCTCAGCTCGTCCCCCTACACTATTCCAAAATCATCCATGAGTTTATCTAAGAATTGTTTAAATCTCCCTAATGTGGCTGAGTTGACTACTTTAGCAGGTAGGACATTCCACGCCCTCACCACTCTCTGTGTAAAGAACTTGCCTCTGACATCATCCCTCAATTTGTAGTTATGCCCTCTCGTACAAGCTGACAGCATCATCCTAGGAAAAAGTCTTTCACTGTCTACCCTATCTAATCCTCTGATCATTTTGTATGTCTCTATCAAATACCCCCTTAGCCTTCTTCTTTCCAATGAGAAAAGACCCAAGTCTCTCAGCATTTCCTCATAAGACCTTCCCTCCAGACCAGGCAACATCCTGGTAAATTTCCTCTGCACCTTTTCCTATGCTTCCACATCATTTTTGTAATGGGGCAACCAGAACTGTACACAATATTCCAAGTGTAGCCGCACCCAGCGTTTTGTATAGTTGCAGCATGATATTACAGCTCCTGAACTCAATCCCTCTACAAATGAAACCTAACATACCGTATGCCTTCTTAACAGCACTATCCACCTGGGTGGCAACTTTCAGGGATCGATGCACATGGACTCCAAGATCCCTCTGCACATCCACACTACCAAGAATCTTTCCATTGACCAAGTACTTTGCCATCCTATTATTCTTCCCAAAGTACATCACCTCACATTTAGCTGCATTGAACTCCATTTGCCACCTCTCAGCCCAATTCTGCAGTTTATCCAAATCCCCCTGCAACTTGTAACATTCTTCCAAACTGTCCACTACTCCACCGACTTTAGTGTCATCTGCAAATTTACTAATCCATCCACCTATGCCTGCGTTTAAGTCATTTATAAAAATGACAAACAGCAGTGGTTCCAAAACAGATCCTTGTGGAAAACCACTAGTAACTGGACTCCAGACTGAATATTTTCCATCAACCACCACTCGCTGCCAACTTCCAGAAAGCCAGTTTCTAATCCAAACTGCTAAATCACCCTCAATTCCATGCCTCTGCATTTTCTCCATCAGCCTACCACGTGGAACCTTATCAAAGGCTTTACTGAAGTCCAAGTGTACCACTTCAACTGCCCTACCCTCATCTACATGCATGGTCACCTTCTCAAAAACCTCAATGAGGTTTATAAGACACGACCTGCCCTTGACGAAACCATGTTGACTATCTGAAATCAAATTGTTGCTTGCTAGATGATTATAATTCTTATCTCTTATGATCCTTTCCAAAACCTTTCCTACAACAGAAGTAGGGCTCACTGGTCTATAATTACCTGGGTCATCTCTGCTGCCCTTCTTGAACAAGGGCATAACATTTGCAATCCTCCAGTCCTCAGGTACTAAACCCATAGACAATGACGACTCAAATATCAAAGCCAGAGGCTCTGCTATCTCCTCCTAGCTTCCCAGAGAATCCTCGGATAAATCCCATCCGGCCCAGGGGACTTGTCTACTTTCACTCCTTCTAGAATTGATAACACAGTGTCTGTACTGTACTGGACTGCAATATCAACTCTCATCTGTATATGTCGAGTTGGCCCGTGTCACAAGGTTTGTTCCCCTCTGCATCCCACTATCCAGTGCCTGACCCTCCACAATTGATTTTCCCAACTCCCTCCAACTCTTGATAACCTACTTTGAATTTCAATGAACAGACCCACAATACTGATTGTGGCCCACCCCCTGAGAGACTTGGAAGGACAACCTTGGCTGATTTCTGTGCAACTCACTGACTGCCTTACCATTCATCCCCATGTCTGGACCCGCAGGACTGACCGTGGGCCTATCCTCAGATTGTAGCGTCATGGACCCTCTGACAACTCCAAATGGCTGATTGACCACGTTCAAGTCTCTGGCCTGAGGTTGGACCCTGATCTTGACTGACTGAAGTGACATTCCCTGATTGATGACAGCCACCCTCCTTGAATTGACTGAGGACTACTCCCTTTAGACTTTGAGCCTTGGCCATTTGGCTGAAGCACAAGCATGTGTTAGCCGCTTAGTTCCTGGGTCATGCCGTGAATGTGACATTGACATAGCATGATGCAACATGTCTACCCCCCCTTTACTGACCACTGCAATCAAACATGACCAGCTGCCTGACTTTGTGCCTGTACAGAAAGGCAGGACCAGAGAAGCATTGTGAGCTTGTAGGTTCTGAATGAGATGGCAAAGGCATGGTGGGGAGATTGTGTGAGAGGTGGGAAATGAGTGAGTGAGTGCGAACAAAACAGGAGAGGTAGATCGTGCACCAAATCATGAGAGGGGTGCCTATCCTGACATGCAAAGCAGCCTGGCGGTGAGAACAACATAAAGGAAGACTGCGCACTCCAGTGTGCAGCATTGGAATGGATAAGTGTATCCTGAGTTGGCAATGTACTAAGAGGTTATGGTGAGTCTAGTCACTACTCATGGAAACTGCTCCAAGATGTTGGGGACTGCTGACCAAGATGGCGGAACAACAGTGGGAAAATGTCCCTTCTTACCTCTGCCACCTAACAGGACCATGGCAACAGGCACACAGTAACTTCACTACCTGCAAGCTACCCTCCGAGTCTCAGATCATTCTGTCTTGGAACCATATCACTGATCCTTCACTCTTGCTGGGTCCAAATCTTGGAACTCATCTTCCAGCAATTGTATGTGTGTACCACCCCATCTGGACCGTAGCAATTCAAAGCCATGGGTCATCATCACCTTCTCAAAACCAATTAGGAATGGGCAATAAATGGAGGCTTAGCTAATCTCACAACATGGGAGAATAGGAAAAAAAACTACATGAGGGCATTGAACATTGGGAATGGACAATCCAGAGAAGCAATAGAGTGAGGTACATGGAATAATTACAGAATGGACAGATTTTTGAGAGAGCAGAGGATTAGGTTTTTGGGATTGGCTGGATAGCCAATTTAAGTCCTAATTCATTGTCCTAAGGGAGACTCCTCAATTTCCCAAATGTTGGAGTCCTCAATGAAATCAAATAAAGTGTTTGGGATACCCTAATGCCCAAGACTGCACTGTGATTAACTGTAGATATGTTAGCAGTGCAATGGTTAACTTAATCAAAAACCGAAGCTTGAGTAATGAATGGAAAATGTCACACAGTAGAGGGGTCCGCCTGTGCTTGGAATGAAATCAGACTGTTTGAAGCAAGGTGAGCAACTATTCCATATTTTAAGGGATCGACCATAATCAGTGTATGACTTGTCCCTTAAGACTGACCCTGGAGAGACAGAGGCTGAGGGGTGACCAAATAGAGGTTTACGAAATCATGGATAGGGAGAATAGTCAAGGTCTTATCCCCGGGACAAGGAATTCCGAAACTAGAGGGCATAGGTTTAATATGAGAGGAGAAAGATTTAAACAGAACCTAAGGGATGACTTCCTCACACAGAGGGAGGTGCGTGTATAGAATTAGCTGCCAGAAAAAGTAGTGGAGGCTGGTACAATTACAACATTTAAAAGGCATCTGGATGGAACATGAATAGGATGAGTTTAGAGGGATATGGGCCAAATGCAGGCAAATAGGATGAGATTACTTTCAGATATCTGGTCAGCACAGACGAGTTGTACTGAAGTGCCTGTTTCCATGCTGTACATCTTTATGATTTTATGTCTCAAAGGGAATTCTTTTTGCCTTTTTCATCCACGAGTATGTATCCCCTCACACTTGTCCCAACCTGGCCCCCATTCTAATAGTAACCACCACCCTCTCCCTACCCTGGTAGCGCAGTCAAAGAGTCTCTAGTTTTATTTCGAAAGAGTTGATGTAGAAAGTGGTAAATTCACTAGTCTGTTTTCTAGCAAAACCCGATATGCCAGTTCGGGAACTTTGGTGGTTATGATGTTTATGTCCCGAGGGACCATTTTGTACAAACACACTGCACCTTTATCATAACCTCTTCTGCATGACATGTTCTGACAAAGTGAACATTAATTATTTCCTCAAATCATTTAGGAAATGAATTGCACCCTGAATCATTTTTAATGAGCAGGTTTGCACACGTTTGGTTAATCAGGAATAGGTTGAGCAATCAGTCACTTGAGTTTATGAACACAACACTGGATTATCGTTGTTTTCCTTGCCACACGGGTTTCCTTTGAAGCTTGATCTTTTTGAGCTTCCGCACCAGACTCTGTGATAGGGGCAACACTGACAAGGCTGGCATCTTCTGTCTATCCCTAATTACCCTTGAATTGAATGGACTGCTAAATCCTTTCAGAGGGTAATTAAAAGCCAAATAAATTCCTGCAAATTTGCAGTTAATTATCAGCTAGATTTCCTTCTCTAAGAAGACAGCAGTACAAGTTGAACAATTTACTCTGGCTTCCTAATCCAAGCTGGCTCGACATGCCTTTGGCTGGAGTTGTCAAGGAGATTTGGCAGGATGGTGATAAATAGGAGAGCTGGAACCCAGTGGATAAAGCACGAGAGTTGATTCAATGTGCAAGCTTGAATTGAAAGCTGGATCTCTAAGAAATTATAAGACAATATCAAACTTGTGGACTGTACCAAATGCAAACGTATTTCTGCAGTTCCATCAGATTTTGTGGATCGTATAATTTGCCCCGGTAAAACCTTCGTACTATTTGTTTAGTATATTAGGAAAAGCTGTCCACTAAAAAAGGTGCAGCTCAAAGGTGGCTTTGAATGTAGGCCTTAGGCCTTGTGAATGCAGAGAGGCAGGTGTACGTGCAGCTTGACGTAGCTGCAGATCTAAAGAGCCCTTATTTCTTTAAAAAAATACAGAAATTAGAGTTTTCTGGAGTGGAGAGTGTGATGTGAGGGATGTAAATTCTTGAGATTTTATATTTTTCTCTTTTCCCCCCAAAATGTGTTGACACATTGCGTAGTATTTGACGGTAGCATTGAGATCTTGCCCAAAGCTGAAGAGATCTCCACTTGGGCACTTAACTGGGCACAGGTCGGCCATCCCTGGGATCAAGGAGCTAAGGATATAAGTCCCATCTACAGAGAGCTGGTGGTCCAGCACTGACCCATTTTGCCCAGGGCCAGTATCCTTTTGTATACGCCATTGGTTCACAGAGGCGGTTATATATGTTAAAGTGGAAATGTCCCCCAATCGATCCAGTTTTCACAAATAGGATTCAGAAGACAAACTTATGTGTTT
Organism: Chiloscyllium plagiosum; assembly: GCF_037043375.1. Taxonomy (NCBI): domain Eukaryota; kingdom Metazoa; phylum Chordata; class Chondrichthyes; order Orectolobiformes; family Hemiscylliidae; genus Chiloscyllium; species Chiloscyllium plagiosum. The sequence goes on from NW_028270150.1 coordinate 20,360,052, forward strand.
TAAACTTCTCACAAAAAGTTTGAAGCTGTCAGAGTTAATTGGAGAGATAGGATGCCTTTTAGATAGATCCAGGAATAGGTTTAGAAAAGATGATGTCAGGGACTGACCACGCTGCTGGGGAGGCACCTGCCTTGAGATTGTTAACATCACAGATCCCAGGATACAGGTGATGAATTGCAAGAGGGAGTCACCGTAAGAGGCTTGTGGTGGGAGTGGGAGTGAGGAAGGGAGATGGCAACAAGGTTGGTGAATGTCTCTCACTGGACCTCCCCCCTTCCCGATCCTGGTCCTCTTGTTCAGGCAACTGAGTGCTATTAAGCAAGATAGCCCCCACCACCTCCCCCCTCATTCCCCCTACCCTGTCAAAGCTAACATGTAACCCTGTACAGGTCTGTGAATCTTGCTCCCTACGTCATTAGACCATAAGATATAGAAGAAGAAACTTTCCATTTACTTAGCATTCTATAATAGTTTATGGTCACCATTACTAAGACCACCTTTATGCCATACCCAGAAGGTTCATTAATTGTATTTCAATTCCAGCAGCTGTGGTTGGATTTTATTCCATGCTTTCAGACTTGGCCCCTGCATTACTAATCCAGTGACCACTTTCTTCCCCAGTCCTGTCCAAGACTTGCATTTATTACTGTCGATTGCCTGGAGTTTCATTGTTTGGGTTAGAAAGAAGTCTGGTCACTGAATAGAAAGAATTGCTTCCTCATTGATGTCCCAGTGTCATTTACTTTGGAGTAAAATTGTTGCTGGTTCAATCACTAACAGGAGACCTGAGCACAAAACCAAGTTTTAACATTCTAGTGAAACATTGGAAGTCCCTGATTTACGAATGTCTGACTTACCAATGTCTGTTTTTAGGAACGTGATCCCAAATACGGATCTAATTTCAAATGTCTGACATATGAACATTTCCAATATTTAGGAATGGCTGCTTTAAATCGTCCTGCATTGTGTTCCAACTTGTGCACAAATCCACTTGCATGCTGATTCAGGTGTTGCACCTGTTCAAAACCAGGGACTGTGTGTCCTGTTGGAGTACAGCACTGTGGGAGAACAGTGCTGTTTTACAAATGGATAATTAAACCGAGGTTGTGTTTGCCCTGCTAGTCGATCATAAGTGGTTCTATGATACTATTTCCAAGCAGAGGATCACATTGCTACCTGAGTGGCCTGGCTAATATTGATGCATACACCATGTAAACAGATTAGTCATCACAATGCTGTTTGTTTGTGGAAGGTTGCTAGTATCTGAATTACAAACAAGAAAAGCACTAATATTATACAGACTGAAGCAGGCTCACCAGCTTTATTGCATTTGCTAAGTCGATCTAGAAATGATTTTATCATCAAAAACATAACATTGTTTGGAAAGAAGAGGCTACTGATTTTACAGCAGATAGGCAAAACTGTGCGATCAGTGGGATAGAACGATAGATGGAGTGCATGATAAGATGAGCAATACCATTCAGTTCTCACCCTTCTCTTTCAGCACTTGCCCTTCTGCTCCTTCCGCGCCTCTGTTCCCCCTCTCCTCCTACAACTTCCTCTCAGATTTTACCCATTTTTTGAGGGAGTGGAGAGAACAATGGATAAATACAGAGCACCAGCACTCATAAATAATGTTTATTTTAAATATAGGTTTGGATTTTTCATCAAAACAGCAGATGGGGGGTTTCAATTTATTGTGCTTGTGAAGGCTTTCCTAATGTTGCACGATGCAACCTGAAGGGATAAAAACAAAACAAATGTTGGCAATACTCAGACAGTCAGGCAGGTGGTCAAGAAGGCATTTATCTTCACTTAGCAGGGCACTGAATATAAAAGTTGGCAAGTTATGTTTACAGGTATACAAAACTCTACTTAGGCCCCATTTGGAATATTGCATGCAGTTCTGGTCACCACATTACTGGAAGGACTTGCACGTTTTGGAGAGGGTACACATAAGGTTTATCAGGATGTTGCCTGTTCTGGGGAGGTTTAGTTATGAGGAGATGCTGGATCAACTTAGATTGTTTTCATTGGTAAAATGGAGGCTGAGGGATGATCTAATAAAAGTGTACAAAATTGTGAGTGGCTTAGATAGGGTGAATTGTCTAAGGTTTCTTTTTCCCCAGGGTGGAAAGGTCAATGACAAGAGGGAACAGGTTTGAGGAGAGAGGGGGAAATTTTCGGGGAGAGGTATGGGGAAGATTTTCCACACATAAGGTGGTGGGTGCTTGGAATGCACTGCCAGTGGAAGCAGGCACATTAGCAACGTTTAAGGCATGTCTCAATAGATACATGAGAGAGAGGCAAACAGTTGGACAGCAACTGGACATGGGCAATAGGTAGTGGGACCAAATAAGGATTAAAACTGATGCAGGCTGGGTGGGCTGAAGGCCTATTCCTGTGCCGTATTAAATTGCATTGTATCTGGAGAGAAATAAAGCTCAGATTGAGGTGACTTTTCATCATTCTTCCTTCTCCTTTGTCCCGTGTCCTCTTTTTCCATGGAGATTAGTCACTCCCTCTTCCTCAAGGGAATTCATTTTCAATGTGTCATCCTCAGGAATAACATAAAGCAAAGTCCCTGGATTCAGATGGCAGCAATACTGAGTTTGAATAGTACCGAGTAAGGGACCAGATCAAATGGATCAACAGCGCCAGATAACCGAGTTAAAAATCACACAACACCAGGTTACAGTCCAACAAGTTTGTTTGGAAGCACTAGCTTTTGGAACACTGCTCCTTCATGAGCTATCGCTCCTTTGCTCCAAAAACTAGTGCTTCCAAATAAACCTGTAGGACTATAACTTGGTGTTGTATGATTTTTAACATTGTCCACCCTAGTCCAACACTGGCAGCTCCAAGTCAAGGTAACAGAGTGTGTGTGTGAGAGAGAGAGAGAGAGAGAGAGAGAGCGAGAGCGAGAGATAGAGGGAGATGGTTACTTTATGATGGTGCCATTAAGGCAGTAATTCAGAGGTCGTAGTCAATGGTCTGGGAGCATGAGTTTAATTCCCACCAGATCTGGGAATGTGGGTTCAATTCCCACTGGATCTGCTGGTGGAATTTACATTCACTGACTTTGCAAGAAACTGAGAACTGAAAAATATTTGAGAACACCACTACTTGCACATTCCCCTTCAAGCCACTGACCATCCTGACTTGGAAATCTATTGCTACTCCTTCTGTGTTGCTGGGTTAAAATCCTGGAACTCTCTCTTTTACAGCTCAGCGGGTTTACCCACAGCACATGGACTGTTTGAGAAGGCAGCTCACCACCACCTTTCCCACCAACTTCACAAATGCCCTTAGGTGAAAGCAGTCTTCACTTTGTCTCTGTCCACGTGTGACTCCAAACCTACAGCAACCTTAAGCACCTTCCGAAATGGCTTTGCCAGCCCTTCTATTCAAGGGCAATTAGGAATTGGCAATGGTCAGTGATGCCTTCATCACATGATAGAATAACAAGCTGAATGGAAGTTTATTATTAAACAGTGAAACAGAACAGAAAAGTGGATTCCACTGTGATCGAAACGCTTTTTTGACTCAAATCTTATTAAGCTGTCAAATATAATTATGAAGAGCATTGCAGTAATCTGCATTCCTGTCATTCCTTGATGAGTGTACATTGTCAGCACAGAATTCCAACCAGTAATGTCTGCACAGTTGTACTCAAAGACAATTCAAGCCTGAAAAATTAACACTGCAGTCTTCAGCTTAGTGCGTGGTGACTCACACATTGTCATTTTACTTGCTTAAAATGACTTATTTAGCCAATATGTTCAAGAAACAGGATTAATTTCTGAATTTCAGTCAACAGATCGGAGGTGAAATCAAGATTTGAGGCTCTGGACTCGGTTAAATTAAGCTTGAGAGCTGCAATGTCAAAGGGTCATATTGACGCAGCACATTGGTTTAAGGCCCACCCTCATATTGAGTCCTCTTGTGGAGTCTGTCATTCATATAAATTATCTGGATGTGAAGATAGGAGGTATGGTTAGTAAGTTTGTAGATGACACCAAAATTGGAGATGTAGTGGACGGCAAAGAAGGTTACCTCAGATTACAACAGGATCTTGATCAGATGGGCCAATGGGCCGAGGAGTGGCAGATGGAGGTTAATTTAGATAAATGTAAAGTGTTGCATTTCGGAAAGGCAAAGCAGGGCAGGACTTGTACACTTAATGATAATGTCCTGTGGAGTGTTGTTGAACAAAGAGACCTTGGAGTGCAGATTCATAGTTCCTTGAAAGTGGAGTTGCAGGTAGATAGGATAGTGAAGGAGGTGTTTGGTATGCTTTCCTTTATTGGTCAGTGCACTGAGTATAGGAATTGGGAGATCCTCTTGCCACTACATATGACTTTAGTTATACCACAATTGGAATACTGCATTCAATTCCAGTCTCCCTCCTATAGGAAGGATGTTGTGAAACTTGAAAAGGTTCAGAAAAGATTTACAAGGATGTCGCCAGGGTTGGAGAGTTTGAACTATAGGGAGGGACTGAATAGGCTGGGAGTGTCAGAGGCTGAAAGGTATATGAAAGGGTATCATGAGGGATATGGATAGGATAAAAAGCCATGTTCTTTTCCCCAAGGTAGGTAACCTAAAGCTAGGGGACATAGGTTTAGGGTGAGAGGGGAAGCATTTAAAAGAGACCTAAGGGCCAGCTCTATCATGCAGAACGTATAGAATGAGCTGCCAGAGGAAGTGGTGGAGGCTGGTACAATGACAACATTTAAAATGCATCTGAATGGGTCTGTGAATAGAAAGAACTTAGAGGAATATGAGTCAAGTGCTGACAAATGGGACTAGATTAGGTTAGGGTCTCTGATCAGCATGGATGAGTTGGAACAAAGGGTCTATTTCCATGCTGTACATCTCCATAACTCTGTAACTCTACACTAACTCTGTAGTCCTGATTGAGTTACCAGGCTGATTGAGGCAGTTTGCGTGGCACACATTCTGACCATTCGTGATTTAAAATGACAATAAGGTGTCCAATCCTGTGTCATCTTGTGGTGTCCTTGTCCAAAGTCCAGAAGATCCATGTTCAAGTCCCACTCTTGGACTTAATGACCAACGGAGATGCATTCATAAACGGATTGAATATAAACTAATAAATCCTTCCAAAGCACATCAACAGGTGGTAATAAATGTGGGAGATATTTTTGGTCAACAATATTACTGGAAGAAATTGGACCCTCTACCATCACTATCCCAAGCTCCAGATGTCAACAATAAATTTGGCAATTTTGACTCCTTAGGGATCTGGTTGGCTCAGTTGACTGGTATGGATTAAATTAATGCCACTGCATGGGGTTCAATATCTGTTCTGAGATTGAGGTGGATTTGAGACCTGTCTCCTTGACCTACCTGTGGTGGATGTTGAAGTGTTGCGAATTGGAACAGTTTTCAGGCCAAGAACTGAAGAAGAAGGATCTTGATTTATGTGTCAAAACAGGCAGACACCCTGAAACAGGCAAACGCTTTGCTCTTTGGGTGATAGGCCTGTTTCAAAATGGCTGTGCCATCTCATCACAAGGTAGTAAAGTCAATGTCAATTTGAGGGCATTATCACCACATTGATGATAAGCACAAAACCTGAGCATCAGCCCTACAAATTCAAAGAAATAGTAGGCCCTTGAGCCCTGATATTTATACCTGATAAATTATGCCACAACTTCTCTGTAATTGAAGTTTGTCAAGAAAAGATATCTATTTTAAATATTATGAGAAAGATGGAATGATAAATTTGTTGTGCTGACATCTGCACCATTGAGGAGCCACTTCTTTGTCGAACTCGGAAATCATCTCTTTTGCTTATGTTTCCCATAGCTTCTGATAGCATGGATCTCTCCCCATTTCAGTTTACACTCAGCCACACAAGGACAATACCTGTCATTGGAAACATTGGCCTGCTAATTCACTGATACACTACTGGACGTGGCAAAAATATTAGTAATACAAAGTCATACCTCCCCCCCAGGACTGGGGAGTTTAAATGCACTCAATAATTAAAACTGGAAGAAAAGAAAGGACATCATTAATGGGAATCATGAAACGACCAGATTGTTGTAAAATTTCATCTGGTTCATTAATGCCCATCTAGGAAGGAAATCTGCCATCTTTGTCCAGTCTGGCCTACTTCAGGCATGGTGGCTCGCTGTTGTCTCACAGTGCCAGGGACTCGGGTTCGATTCCACCATCTGTCTGTGTGGAGTTATGCATTCTCCCCATGCCTGCATGATTTCCTCCAGGTGCTCTGGTTTCCTTCCACCGTCAAAAGGTGTGCACATTAGGTGGATTGCCATGGAAAATTGTCCTGTAATGTCCAGAGTTGTGCACACCAGGTGGATGAGGGATGGAAAATGCAGGGTGAAAGGGGTAGGCTGGAGGCTAGGTCTGGGTGGGATGCTGTTTGGAGGGGCGTATTGACTTGATGGGCTGAATGGCCTGCTTGCACATTGTTGGCATTTAATGATTCTATACTTGTGACCTCAGGTCACATGTTTTATGGTTAACTTTTATCCATTCTTTTAGATGGCAGAGCAAAGCGCACTGCTATATTTAAGGTGACAACTTACCACCACTTTTTAGGGGTAATTATGGATAATAATAATAATAATAATAATAATACCACCTTACATTTCGATATTTCTATGAGCACAACAAAACACCCCCAGCTGCTTCATAGGTGCATTATAATACAAGGTCTATCTCTGAGCCAGTTATTGGGATAGAGTATATGACTGAAGCTTGATCAAAGAGATAGGTTTTTAAGAAGATTCTTAAAAGGAAGAAAGTGAGGAGGAGAAGAGTAATAAGATTACACCTCAGGAGCTACAGTGATGGTAATGTAACTAAAATCAGGAAAGCACAACGTGGCCCAAATAAGTAGGGCAAGGATATCTTGGAGGCTTGTTGGGCTGGAGGAGATGACAGAGGTAGGGGAAGGGCCAGCTCAGAACTATTTGAAAAGCAGGATGAGAATTTTCAAGTCGAGGTTCTGTTTGAGCAGGAGCCAAAGCAGAGCAAGCTGTTGACAGGGATATGTAATGCTGTGAGGTGATGAGGCTTAGGGTGACTTTGAGTTATGGATGATACAATGTGGAAAATCAGCAAGGACTATGTTGGCACAGGCCAGTCCAGAGGGAGCAAAGGCCTGAGTGAGGATTTGGTTGAGTCATGAGCTGGGAAGGGATACAGCTGTGAGATATTATGGATGTGGAAATTGGTGGCCCTCGTGATGGGGTGAACAAGAGATAAGGAGCTCAATTTGAGATCAAATGTGACTTGAAGCTGTGGCTTAAACTCAGACTGTTGTCAGGGCAAGGGATAGAGTTGTTTGCTAGGAAACAGAGTTTGTATCAGGGTCTTGAAACAATATCTTCAGTCTTCTGAATAGTTAATTGGAAGTAATGTTTGAATGTTGGATGAGCAGTCAGATAATCTAATGACAGTGGAGAAGTCGAGGTGAGTGGTGGTGATGTTGAACTGGGTATCATCAGCCCACAGGTGAAAACAAACAAATTACTGGTGAATGTTAGCACTGTGCTTTTAAATGATGTTGCAAGCAAAAGTATATGAATGACAAAGAGGAAATGGCCTTGGATATGTCCGTGATGGTCACCAGAGGTAACAGTCTGGGAGCAGGAAGAGAAACCACTGACAGAGGGGATATTCACGAGATGATTTGAACGTTAGTGTTAGAGATGGAAGAGAGTTAAACTGAAACACTCAATTCCCCTTCACTGCTGTCCATAATCAGTGTCATTCAATTTTGAAAAGGTTGATCTGTATGCTCCAGAAATTCTGATTATGTGTCATAGAGTCATAGAGGTGTACAACATGGAAACAGACCCTTCAGTCCAACTCATCCATGCCGAACAGATATCCTAAATTGATCTAGTCCATTTGTCAGCATCTGCCCCAGATCCCTCCAAACCCTCCCTATTCACGTACCAAGTCAGATGCCTTTTAAATGTTGTATTGTACCAGCCTCCACCATTTCCTCTGCCAGCTCATTCCATACACGCACCAACCACTTTGTGAAAAAGTTGCTGCTTCGGTCCCTCATATCTTTCTCCTTTCACCTTAAGCCTACGTCCTCTAGTTTTAGACTCCCTCAGCCCAGGGAAAAGACCTTGGCAATTCACCGTATCCATGTCACTCATGATTTCATAAACTTCCACTACATCACCCCTCAGCCTCCGAGATTCTAGGTAAAATAGCCCCAGCCTATTCAGCCTCTCCCTATAGCTCAAACCCTCCAACCATGGCAACATCCTTGCAAATCTTTTCTGAACCCTTTCATGTTTAACAACGCCCTTCCGATACCAGGGAGACCCGAATTGAATGCAGTATTCTAAAAGTGGCCTCACCAATGTCCTGTACAGCTACAATATGACCTCCCAACTCCTATACTCAATGGAATTCAGGCAGCATCGAGGGGCTTCAGCAAAATCGACATTTCGGGCAAAAGCCCTTCATCAGGAATAAAGGCAGAGAGCCTGAAGCGTGGACAGATAAGCTAGGGGAGGGTGGGGGTGGGGAGAGAGTAGCATAGAGTACAATGGGTGAGTGGGGGAGGAGATGAAGGTGATAGGTCAGGGAGGAGAGGGTGGAGTGGATAGGTGGAAAAGGAGCTAGGCAGGTCGGACAAGTCCGGACAAGTCAAGGGGACTGGAAGTTTGAAACTAGGATGAGGTGGGGGAAGGGGAAATGAGGAAACTGTTGAAGTCCACATTGATGCCCTGGGCGGAAGATGAGGCGTTCTTCCTCCAGGCGTCTGGTGGTGAGGGAGCGGCGGTGAAGGAGGCCCAGGACCTCCATGTCCTCTGCAGAGTGGGAGGGGGAGTTGAAATGTTGGACCACGGGGCGGTTTGGTAGATTGGTGCGGGTGTCCCAGAGATGTTCCCTAAAGCGCTCTGCTAGGAGGCGCCCAATCTCCCCAATGTAGAGGAGACCGCATAGGGAGCAACGGATACAATAATGATATTAGTGGATGTGCAGGTAAAACTTTGATGGATATGGAAGGCTCCTTTAGGGCCTTGGATAGAGGTGAGGAAGGAGGTGTGGGCACAGGTTTTACAGTTCCTGCGGTGGCAGGGGAAAGTGCCAGGATGTGAGGGTGGGTCGTAGGGAGGGGCGTGGACCTGACCAGGTAGTCACAGAGGGAACGGTCTTTGCAGAAGGCGGAAAGGGGTGGAGAGGGAAATATATCCCTGGTGGTGGGGTCTTTTTGGAGGTGGGGGAAATGTCGGCGGATGATTTGGTTTATGCGGAGGTTTGTAGGGTGGAAGGTGAGCACCAGGGGCGTTCTGTCCTTGTTACGGTTGGAGGGGTGCGGTCTGAGGGCGGAGGTGCGGGATGTGGACGAGATGCGTTGGAGGACACCTTTAACCACGTGTGAAGGGAAATTGCGGTCTCTAAAGAAGGAGGCCATCTGATGTGTTCTGTGGTCCTCCTGGGAGCAGATACGGCGGAGGCGGAGGAATTGGGAATACGGGATGGCATTTTTTCAAGAGGTAGGGTGGGAAGAGGTGTAATCCAGGTAGCTGTGGGAGTCGGTGGGTTTGTAAAAAATGTTAGTGTCAAGTCGGTCTTCACTAATGGAGATGGAGAGGTCCAGGAAGGGGAGGGAGGTGTCAGAGATGGTCCCGGTAAATTTAAGGTCAGGGTGGAATGTGTTGGTGAAGTTGATGAATTGCTCAACCTCCTCGCAGGAGCACGAGGTGGCGCCAATGCAGTCATCAATGTAGTGGAGGAAGAGGTGGGGAGTGGTGCCGGTGTAATTACGGAAGATCGACTGCTCTACGTAGCCAACAAAGAGACAGGCATAGCTGGGGCCCATACGTGTGCCCATGGCTACCCCTTTGGTCTGGAGGAAGTGGGAGGATTCAAAGGAGAAATTGTTAAGGGTGAGGACCAGTTCGGCCAAACGAATGAGAGTGTCGGTGGAAGGGTACTGTTGGGGACGTCTGGAGAGGAAAAAACAGAGGGCGTGGAGGCCCTGGTCATGGCGGATGGAGGTGTAGAGGGATTGGATATCCATGGTGAAGATGAGGCATTGGGGGCCGGGGAAACGGAAGTCTTGGAGGAGGTGGAGGGCGTGGGTGGTGTCTCGAACGTATGCGGGGAGTTCCTGGACTAGGGGGGATAGGACAGTGTCGAGGTAGGTAGAGATGGGTTCAGTGGGGCAGGAGCATGCTGAGACAATGGGTCGGCCAGGGTGGTCAGGCTTGTGGATCTTGGGAAGGAGGTAGAACTGGGCAGAGCGGGGTTCCCGGACTATGAGGTTGGAAGCTGTGGGTGGGAGATCTCCTGAGGTGATGAGGTTCTGTATGGTCTGGGAGATGATGGTTTGGTGATGGGGGGTGGGGTCATGGTCGAGTGGGCAGTAGGAAGAGGTGTCCTCGAGTTGGCGTTTGGCTTCAGCGGTGTAGAGGTCAGTGCGCCAGACTACCACTGCGCCCCCTTTATCCGTTGGCTTGATGGTGAGGTTGGGATTAGAGTAGAGGGATTAGAGGGCTGCGCGTTGTGAAGGTGAGAGGTTGGAATGGGGGAGGGCGGTAGACAGGTTGAGGCGGTTAATGTCCCAGCGGCAGTTGGAAATGAAGAGGTCGAGGGCAGATAATTGGCCAGCGCGGGGTGTCCAGGTGGATGCAGTGTGTTGGAGGTGGGCGAAGGGGTCCTCGGAAGGTGGGCGGGGGTCCTGATTGTGAAAGTAAGCTCGGAGGCGGAGGCGACTGAAGAAGCGTTCGATGTCACGGCGTTTATTAAATTCATTGATGCATGGACGGAGGGGGATGAATGTGAGTCCTTTGCTGAGGACTGATCGTTCGTCCTCAGTGAGTGGGAGGTCCGGGGGGATGGTGAAAACTCGGCAGGGCTGGGAGCTGGGATCTGGTGTGGGTGTGGAGCTGGGAGTGGGGTCAGAGCCAGTACCTGGAGTGGGTGTGATGGTGGGGGGAATGGGGGTGGAGGCATGAGCAGGGGTAGTGCTCCCCTCGGGGTTCTGGGGGCTGGGGATAGTGACAGTGGGGTCTGTGGGGGGCGTGTCAGCAGAATGCAGGTGAGTGGCGCTGGTGGGGGCGAAAGTGGTGGCAGACACGGCAGTAGGGGTGGCGGAAGTCACTGAGCATGTGGCATCGGCAATGATGTGAGGACCGGAAGTGGCTGTGGGAGTGGCCATGATGGGGGCGGAAGTGACATCATCAATCAGCACGGGGATGGCAGCTGCATCAGCCACGTGGCTAATGGCATTTCCGAGGCCAGGGGAATCTTCTGGAATGTTCGAGGAGCGCTGGTTATGGAGGTGGGTGGATAAAAGTTTGTTGTACTTACAGTTTTTGATGTTTGAGATGGAATTGAGATACTGTTTGTTGAGAGTATGGATTCACTTCAACCCCAGGGCATCAATGTGGACTTCAACAGTTTCCTCATTTCCCCTTCCCCCACCTCATCCTAGTTTCAAACTTCCAGTCCCCTTGACTTGTCCGGACTTGTCCGACCTGCCTAGCTCCTTTTCCACCTGTCCACTCCACCATCTCCTCCCTGACCTATCACCTTCATCTCCTCCCCCACTCACCCATTGTACTCTATGTTACTCTCTCCCCACCCCCACCCTCCCCTAGCTTATCTCTCCATGCTTCAGGCTCTCTGCCTTTATTCCTGATGAAGGGCTTTTGCCCGAAACGTCGATTTTGCTGAAGCTCCTCGATGCTGCCTGAACTGCTGTGCTCTTCCAGCACCATTGATCCAGAATCTGGTTTCCAGCATCTGCAGTCATTGTTTTTGTCCTATACTCAATGCTCTGACCAATAAAGACAAGCGTACCAAATGCTTTCTTCACTGTCCTGTCTACCTGTAACTCCACTTTCAAGGAACTATGAACCTGCACTCCAAGGTCTCTTTGTTGAGTGACACTCCCCAGGACCTTACCATTAAGTCCTGCCCTGATTTGCCTTTCCAAAATGCAGCACTTCACATTAAAAGTCCATTGAAAAGAAGCATGGGATTAAACAAGGAAAATTATTTAGTCATACACTTACCCTGGAAAGTCTGGCACTACGTGAATCACACAGCACGCACCGAAATTAAATTAATGTCATACACTTCTATAAGTGTCAAAAGCAGCAGAATATTTGACAGTTCACATTCCTTTAAAAGATCCATGAGGGATAGTGCTGTCTCCCAGTCTGGAATTGAATTTCAGCTATGTGCAGATAGCTGAGTTCAGCATCCAGATCAACAGCACTGACCCTTTGAACTGAAGACTGTTCAGCAAGTCTTGTAAAGAGGCATTGGTACATCTGGATGTCCATTTACTCTACAGGTATGGTCAGAGCTTTTCAGAAAGAAGCTGAAAATATTGCGTGACTTTGGAACTCACTGCATCAGACCTTTATGTAGGCAGGGTCATTGAATATTGTTCAAGCAGAGGTGGTTCGGCTTTTAGAAGCAAAATCAGACATTGCTGGAAAAGTTCAGCAGCTCTGGCGCCACGTGTAGAGAAAAAACAGAGTTAATGTTTTGGGTCCAGTGATCCTTCTTCAGTTCTGCTGAGTTTTTCCAGCAATTAATTATTTAGTTTCTGATTTCCAGCATCCAAAGTTTTTGTTTGGTGGATAGGTTTTTGTTAGACAAGGAAATCAAAGTTTACTGGGGTTAGCTGGATATACGGAACTGAGACCACAAACAGATACATCATGATTGCATCGAGCGATAGAACTCTCTTGAAGGGCTGAGTGGCTGATTTCTGTTCCATTTCTTACATTCACACCTAAAAATCTTGCCTCTTCAATGTTTTCACCACCAATGTTGTCCTGCCTTATTCCTTATTAACAAAGCCCTCATTTTGGATTCCAAACTACCAGTTTTAATTGAAATGCAAGTACATTCCATGCACATTCCAAAAGTAATCCGGATATATTCCAATGCATAAGAAAAATTCCAATGGATGGACTCACTATTTGTGGTTAACTAGAAATGTTAATGATAGAATCATGCTAAGATAAAAATCATGTTGTTGTCTATAGGCTGAGGAGTGGCAGAAGGAGTTTAATTTAGATAAATGTGAGGTGCTGCATTTTGGAAAGGCAAATCAGGTCAGGACTTATACATTTAATGGTAAGGTCCTGGAAAGTGTTGCTGAACAAACGGACCTTGGAGTGCTGGTTCATAGTTCCTTGAAAGTGGAGTCACAGGTAGATAGGATAGTGAAGTACGCTCGCCTTTATTGGTCAGAACATTAAGTATGGGATTTGGGAGATTATTTTGCAGCTGTACAGTACATTCATTAGGCCACTTTTGGAATACTGTGTGCAGTTCTGTTTTCCCTGCTATAGGAAGGATGTTGTGAAACTTGAAAGGTTTCAGAAAAGATTTACAAGGAAGTTGCCAGGTTGGAGGATTTGAGCTATAGGGACAGGCTGAATCAGCTGGGGCTATTTTCCCTGGAGTGTCAGAGGCTGAGGGGTGACCTTATAGAGGTTTACAAAATTATGAGGGGCATGGATAGGGTGAATTACCAAAGTCTTTTCCCTAGAGTCGGGGAGTCCAGAGCGAGAGGGCATAGGTTTAAGGTGAGCAGGGAAAGATTTAAAAGGGACCCAAGGAGCTATTTTTCCATATGTTGGGCTGTTCGTGTATGGAATGAGCTGCCAGAGGAAGTGGTGGAGGCTGGTACAATTATAACATTTAACAGGCATGAATAGGAAGGGATTTGGGCCATATGGTGCTGGCAAATGGGACTAGATTAATTTAAAATATCTGGTCAGCATGGAAGAGTTGGATTGAAGTGTCTGTTTCAGTGCTATACATTTCTATGACTTTTCAGGTATTTGGCACATCAGAAGATTGGACAATATAAAAAAAGCAAATACATGACCAAACAATTAGGAGAGAAAGGTTAGAGTAGAAGAGAAAGCTGGCTTGAAATTTAAAAAAAAAGATAGAAATTCATACTATGATATAAAGAAAAGTTAATAAAGTGAGATTGGAAAATTAACACTGAAAATAAGGAAATCACAGATGAACAGATATTTTGCATCAGTCATTAGCATATAGGATGCAAGGAATATCCCAGAAGAAGTGATAAATCCAAATATAGAAGGAAGGGATGAACTCAGGAAATTTAAATTCACCAGAGAAATGGTACTGAGTAAATTGTTGGAACTGCAAGTGCCGAGTTTCTGATTGACTTTATCCTAGGGTCTTGAAAGAAGTAAATAGTGAGAAGTCCGTGCATGAGTTTTAAATTTCCAAAACACCCTTGATCTACAAGGATGGTCCCAATAAATCAGAAGATCAGGTTGTACGTTTACTCGCTGAACTGGTAGATTTGTTCTCAGACGTTTCACTGAGCCTTCGTTGAAGCGCTGGTGTTCTGTCGCACTTGTTATTTATCTGTCTTAGTCTGTTGTGGTGGGTAATGTCACTTCTAGTTCTTTTTCTGAGAGATTGGTAAATGGGGTCCAGATTGATGTGTTTGTTGATGGAGTTCTGGTTTAAATGCCAGGCCTCTCGGAATTCCCATGCATGTCTGGCATTCAAACCGGAACTCTATTAAAACCCTGAGGAAACTTCACAAGACAGCTGAAATTAACAAGATAGAATGAAACCTGAAGGATCCAACACGCCCCATTTCTATAGATTACCAAATGTACAAAAACCAGGAGGCCCCTCAGACCCATAGTCTCACTTCCCAGTACACCAACATACAGACTAGCAATGGTATTTCATCACAAAGTGACACACCTAGTGGAAGACTGAAGCCACTCCATCCACACCACCCAGGAATTCCTTTACATTATCAAATTCACCAAGATAGAGAACAATGAGGTCATGGTTTCCTTTGGTGTGACGGCCTTGTTCACATCAATCAACGTCACCCTGGCCAAAGAAACACTGGCCTCACTGATAGACAAACCAAGGATACAAACACCTGGCAGCACCAACTCCATCAGCAAGCACAGCATCCTCAAACTAGTAGACCTGTGCCTCACAACCCACTTCACCTTCAACAACAAGACCTACAAACAAATCAACGAGATGCCTATGGGATCACCAACATCAGAATGCTTAGCAGAAGCCATTACAGAGAAGTTAGAATGAGTAGCCCTTCCCATGATCTAGACCAAGCTTTGGGTCTGCTATGTGGATGACACCTTTGTCATCACAAAATGCAACAAATTAGAAGAAACCCACAAACTCAAACAACATCCTTATTGGTATAAAGTTCACCAAAGAGGAAGAGAACAACAACAGACTCCCCTTCCTAGATGTCACAGTGGAATGAAAAGCCAATGGAGAGCTGCAGACCAGTGTTTACAGGAAAGCCACACACACTGACCAGATACTCAACTACAGGAGCAATCATCCCAACACCCACAAACAGAGCTGCATCAGGACATTGTTTAAATGAGGCATAACACAATGCAGCATCCAGGAACTATGAGAAACCAAGAAAAAACACTTATACAATGTTTTCAGGAACAATGGGTACCCGGTAAGTGCTGTCTGTCAATTCCTACACAACTGACACAAACAAGAAGACACAATACACCCACGGACTTTAGCCACCCTATCAGGCATTAATGACATTTCAGAAATGATGACCAAACTACTCCGGCCCCTTGACATCATGGTAGCCCACAAATCTACCACCACACTGAAACAGCTCCTGATGAATTTATAGGATCCCGTACCATTAACCAGCAGAACGAACTTTATATACAAAATACCCTGCAAGGACTGCAACAAACATTACATTGGACAGACGGGCAGGAAACTAGCTACCAGAATACATGAGCACCAACTAGCCACCAAAAGACATGACCAACTATCACAGGTCTCCTTATACACAGACAACAAGGGACATCAGTTTGACTGGGACTATACATCCATCCTGGGACAGGCTAAAGAAAGACACACGTGGGAATTCCTCGAAGCCTGGCATTCAAACCGGAACTCCATTAACAAATATATCGATTTGGACGCCATTTATCAACCTCTCAGAAACAGAACTGGAAGTGATATCACCCACCGCAACAGACCACGGCACATAAATAGCAAGCAGGACAGAACACCAGTGCTTCATCAGACGCTCACTGATGATATTATCGAGCATGGTGATGAAACGCCTGAAAACAATTCTGAGAGCAAACTTACAACCTGATCCACAACCTGAGCTACAAATCTTCTTCAAAATCCCAAATCAGAAGAAAGCGAATGTAACTTCTTTATTATAAAGAGAGATACAGAACGCAGGAGAAAACAGGTTATTAACCTAACATTTGTCATAGAGAAAATGTTACCAGCTGTTTATAAAGGAGTTAAAATAGAGAACTTGGATAAGTTCCAGATATTCAGACAGAGTAAATACAGTTTCGTGAAAGGCAGATGATGTGTGACCAATCTACTGAAGTTCATTTAATGGCTGTTGTGGGTAGAAAGAAATCACTGGATATATTGGACAAGAGTTTTTTTTATATTCACTGATAGGACATGGGCCTCGCTGGCTGGTCAGAATTTATTTCCCATCCCTAGTTACTCTTATGGTAGTGTGCTGCCTTCTTGAACTGCTGCAGTCCACATGCCCTGGGCTGACCCACAATTTCCCTCAGGAGAGAATTCCAGGTTTTTGAACTAGCAACACTGAAGGAACAATGATACATTTTCAAGGTAGGATGGCGAGGGACTTAGCAGTGAACTTGCAGGTGGTGGTGATCCCATGTATCTGCTGCCCTTGTCCTTCTAGATGTAAGTGGTCATGGGAATGGAAGATGCCTAAAGATCTTTGATGATTTTCTGCAATCCATCTTGGAGATAGCACACACACTGCTGCTCCTGAGTGTCGGTAGTGGAGGGAGTAGATGTGGTACCAATAAAGTGGGATGCTTTGACCTGGATGGTGTCAAACTTCTTAAGTGTTCTTGAAGCTGCACCCATCCAGGCAAGTGGGGAGTATTCCATCACATTCCTGACTTGTGCTTTGTAGATGGTGGTCAGGCTTTGGGGAGTCAGAAGGTGATTTCAATATTCCAAGCCTTTGACCTGCTCTTGTTGCCAAAAGGAGTTGAAAGTGGGCGATTCAGTGATGGCGATATCCTTGAATGTCAAGGGGTAGTAGTTAGATTGTCTCTTAATGGAGATGGTCATTACTTGGGATTTGTGTGACATTAGTGTTACTTTTCACTTATCAGCCCATGCCTGGGTATTATCCAGATCTTGTTGCATTTGCACATGGACTGCTTTAGTATCTGAGGAGTCGTGAATGATGCTGAACATAGTGCAATCATCACTGAACATCCCCACTCCTGACCTCACAGAACATAGAACAGAACAGGCCCTTTGGCCCTCGCTGTTGCACCAACCTGTGAAACCAATCTGAAGCCCATCTAACCAACACTATTTCATTCTCGTTCATATACCTATCCAATGACCATTTAAATGCCCTTAAAGTTGGCGAGTCTACTACTGTTGCAGGCCGTACGTTCCACATACCTATTACTCTGAGTAAAGAAACTACCTCTGACATCTGTCCTATATCTATCATCCCTCAATTTAAAGCTATGTCCCCTCATGTTAGCCATAGCAATCTGAGGGAAAAGGCTCTCACTGTCCACCCGATCTAACCCTCTGATTATCTTATGTCTCAATTAAGTCACCTCTCAATCTTTTTCTCTAACGAAAACTGCATCAATTCCCTCAGCCTCTCCTCTTAAGACCTACCCTCTATGCCAGGCAACATTCAATTAAATCTCCTCTGAACCCTTTCCAAAGCTTATACATCCTTCCTATAATGCAATGATCAGAACAGTATGTAATACTCCAAATATGGCCGCACCAGAGTTTTGTACAGCTGCAGCATGATCTCATGGTTCCAAAAGTCAAGCCCTCTACCAATAACAGCTAACACACTGTATGTCTTCTTAACAACCCTATCAACCTGGGTGGCAACTTTCAAGGATCTATGTACCTGGGCACAGAGATCTCTAGGCTCATCCACATTACCAAGAATCTTATCATTAGCCCAGTATTCAGCATTCCTGTTTCTCCTTCCAAAGTGAATCACCTCACACTTTTCTGCACTAAACACCATTTGCCACCTCCCAGCCCAGCTCTGCAGCTTATCTGTGTTCCTCTGTAAACTACAACATCCTTCATCACTATCCAGAACGCTACCGACCTTAGTGTCATCTGCAAATTTACTTCCTTCTATGCCCTCATCCAGGTCATTTATAAAAATGACAAACAGTGGATGCAAACCAGATCCTTGCAGTACCCCACTAGTAACTGAACTCCAGGATGGTTATTTCCCATTAACCACCATCCTCTGTCTTCTTTCAGCTAGCCAATTTCTGATCCAAACCACTAAATCATCCTCAATCCTATGCCTCCGCATTTTGTGCAATAGCCTATTATGGGGAACCTTATCAAATGCCTTACTGAAATCCATATGCACCACATCAACTGCTTTACCCTCATCCACCTGTTTGGTCATCTTCTCAAAGAACTCAATAAGGTTTGTGAGGCACAACCCACCCTTCACAAAACCCTGTTGACTATCCCTACTCAACGTATTCCTTTCGAGATGATTATAAATCCTTTCTCTTATAACCCTTTCCAACACTTTACCCACAACTAAAGTAAGGCTCACAGGTCCATAATTACCAGGGTTGTCTCTACTCCCCTTCTTGAACAAGGGGACAACATTTGCTATCCTTCTGTTTTCTGTTACTATTCCTGTCGACAATGACAGCATAAAGATCAAAGCCAAAGGCTTGGCAATCTCCCCCCGGCTTCCCAGAGATTCCCATCTAGCCCAGGGGACTTATCTATTTTTACACTTTCCAGAATTGCTAACGCCTCCTCCTTCTGCACCTCAATCCCATCTAGTCTAATAGCCTGTATCTCAGTATTGTGCTCGACCACATTGTCTTTCTCTAGTGTGAATACTGACAAAAAGTATTCATTCAACACTTCCCCTATCTCCTCTGACTCCAAGCACAACTTCCCACTACTATGCTTGATTGGTCCTAATCTTACTCCAGTCATTCTTCTATTCCTGATATACCTATAGAAAGCCTTTGGGTTTTCCTTGATCCTATCCACCAACGACTTCTCATGTCCCCTCCTGCCTCTTCTTAGCTCTCTCTCTACGTCTTTCCTGGCTAACTTGTAACTCTCACGTGCCTAAATGAGCCTTTGCATCTCATTTTAACATAAGCCTTGTTCTTCCTCTTGGCAAGAGATTCAACCTCTTTAGTGAACCACAGCTCCTGCGCTCTACAGCTTCCTCCCTGCCTGACAGGTACACACTTACCAAGGACCCACAGCAGCTGGTCCTTGAATACGCTCCACATTTCAATTGTGCCCATCCCGTGCAGTTTCCTTCCCCATCCTATAACTTGCCTAATT
The DNA here is from genome assembly GCF_037043375.1 of Chiloscyllium plagiosum. Classification (NCBI taxonomy): domain Eukaryota; kingdom Metazoa; phylum Chordata; class Chondrichthyes; order Orectolobiformes; family Hemiscylliidae; genus Chiloscyllium; species Chiloscyllium plagiosum. The sequence continues at coordinate 20,379,477 of NW_028270150.1, forward strand.
GCATCATAATTGCCCTTCCCCCAGCTATAACTTTTGTCCTGCAGTATACACCTATCGCTTTTCATTGCTAAAGTAAATATAACTGAATTGTGGTGACTATCACTATGATGGAGGGAAGGTCATTTATGAAGGAGCCTAGGAAATTACCCTGAGGAACTCCTGCAGAGATGACTGACCTCCAACAACCACGACCGTCTTCCTATTGTCCAGGTATAACACCAACCAGCGGATAGTTTGCCCCCGATACCCGTTGATTCCAGTTCTCCTAGGACTCCTTGATGCTACATTCAGTCAAATGCGGCCTTGATGTCAAGGGCTGTCACTCTCACCTTACCTCTGGATTCAGGTCTTTAGTTCATGCTTAAACCAAGGCTGTAATGAGGGCAGGAGAACTAGCAGGACTCAAACTGGGTGTCACTGAGCAGGTTATCGCTAAGCAGGTGCTGATGATAGCATTATTGATGACACCTTCCATCACTTTACTAATGATTGAGAATGAACTGATGGGAAGGTAATTAGCTGATTTCTCTTGCTTATTGTGTACAGGACATACATGGGAAATTTTCCATATTGTCGGATATATTTACTGGAACAGCTTGACTCGGGGATGGCAATTTCTGGAGCACAAGTCTTTGACCCCGTTGCCAGAGAGCCTGTAGCCTTTACAGTATCCAACAGCTCCAACCATTTCTTAATATCATGTGGAGTGAATTGAATTAGCTGAAGACTGGTATCTGTAATGCTGGAAAACGTTAGAGGAGGCCAAGATGGATCATCCACTCGGCACTTCTGGCTGAAGTTTGCTGCGAAAGCTTCAGCCTTAACTTTTGCATCAAAGTGTTGATCTCTTCCATCATTGAAGATGGAGACATTTGTGGAGTCTCTTCATTCAGTGAGTTGTTGAATCGTCCACCATCACTCACGACTGGATGCGGCAGGACTACACAAACTTAGATCTGATCCAATGGTTGTGGGCTTTCTGTAAATGGACCTTTTCCAGATTGCCAAAATGTAACAAATGGCGCACTGGGACTTCAACTGTTGGCAGATTACATACAGAAACATCAATAAATAATGATAAACTTAGATGAGAGAATGGATGGTACAGTTGCCAAATTTGCCGATGACACAAAGAAAGATAAGAAAGTAAGTTATGAAGAGGTTACAAAAAGAGATAGTTAGATTGAGTGAGCAAAGATGTGGCAAATGGTGTATTAAGTAGAAACGTGTCAGGTTGTCCAATTCGGCAGGAAGAATTTTCAAAAAGCATATCATCTACATAGAGAGGTTGCCTCGCCCTGAGATGCAGAAGCATCTGGATATTCTCACCCATGAATTGCAAAGTCTCAGTGCATTGGTAAAGCAGGTAGTTAGCTGAAAATGTGTTGCTGGAAAAGCGCAGCAGGTCAGGCAGCATCCAAGGAACAGGAGAATCGACGTTTCGGGCATAAGCCCTTCTTCAGGACTGAAACATCGATTCTCCTGTTCCTTGGATGCTGCCTGACCTGCTGCGCTTTTCCAGCAACACATTTTCAGCTCTCATCTCCAGCATCTGCAGCCCTCACTTTCTCCTCTAAAGCAAGTAGTTAGGAAAGCTAACAGAATGTTATCATTTATCACGAGGGGAACTGAATACAAAGGTAGGGAATATATCCTTCAGTCATTCAGAGCACTGACAAGACCACGCGTGGAGTATTGTGTACAGTACTGGTTACTTTATTTAAGAGAACATGTAAATGCATTGAAAGCACTTCAGAGAAGGTTTGCTAGACTCATACCTGGAAATGGCATGTTGTCTTATAAGGAAATGTTGGACATGGTAGGTTCATTCCTGATGAAGGGCTTTTGCTCGAAACGTTGATTTTCCTGCTCCTCGGATGCTGCCTGATCTGCTGTGCTTTTCCAGCACTGCTCTAATCTTGACTCTGATCTCCAGCATCTGCAGGCCTCACTTTCACCATGGTAGACGCGTACCTATTGAAGTTTAGAGGATTAAGAGCTGATTGAGAAAGACAAGAACCTGAGGGATTCTGACAAGGCACATGTTCGGGGGGATGTTTTTCTCTATGGGAGAAACTGGAACTAATTGTCAGTATTTAAAAATCATCAGTTAAGATGTCAATAAGGTGAAATATTTTCTCTTAAAGGGTCCCAAAGTCTGTGGAATTCTCTTCCTGAAAAGGTGGTGGAATTAGAATCTGGAATATTTTTAACACAGAGCTGGGTAGATTCTTGTAAAGCTAGGCCTTGAAAGATGATCAGGTGCAGATAAGAAGGTCATGTTGAAGTTGCGATCAGATCATGCAGGATCTGATTCAATAGCAGAGCAAGCTGGAGGGACTGAACGTGTACTCCTGCTTCTAACTGATATGTCTGCATGCACACGTACATCTTCACTCTTACCCACCTCCAGCAAAAGGATTGAGCCATTTGTCTTTGACTTGAAATGGCATTACCAATGCTGAATCCCGCATGATCAATATCCTGGAAATTACCATTGACCAGAAACAAAATCAAAACAGCCAGATAAATGTAGTGGCTGCATTCTGCAGCAAGTAACTGACCTCCTGTCTCCCAGTGCCTGTCCGGCACACACAAGGTTCAAGTCAAAAGTGTGATGGAACGCTCTACATTTGCCTGGATGAGCGCAGCTCCAACAACACTCAAGATACTCCACATTATCAAGGACAAAGCAGCCACCTTTATTTACACCCCATCCATCACCTTCCACATTCTATCCCTCAAGCACTGGCGCAGTGTCAATTTAGTGTGTACCACAAGAACGCATTGCTTTCACATCCACTGGTTGCTCCCACATCCCTCACTTCCTCTGGACCTGGATGAAGTCTTTCTGCTCTCTGAATGAGGAATAGACCTGACTTCAGGTACCTCCCATTGCTTTTTTTTAACCTAGGACATTCAAGGTAAAGTCTTTTCCCTGGGGTCAGAGAGTCGAGAACTAGAGGGCATAGCTTTAGGGTCAGAGGGGAAAGATATAAAAGAGACCTAAGGGGCAACCTTTTCATGCAGAGGATGGAACATTTAAGAGGCATTTGGATGGATATATGAATAGGAAGGGTTTGGAGGGATATGGGCCGGGTGCTGGCAGGTGGGACTAGATTGGGTTGGGATATCTGGTTGGTATGGACGGGTTGGACCGAAGGGTCTGTTTCCATGCTGTATGACTCTATGACTCTAAGGTACAGGAACAGAGGAATCTGGGTGTATGTGCACACAGAATATTGAAGATAACTGGACAGGTGAACAGAGTATAGTATCCTGACTTTTATTAATTGGTCAGAAATCACACAACACTAGGTGATAGCCCAACAGGTTTATTTAAAATCACAAGCTTTTGGAGCGCTGCTCCTTCATCAGGTGAAGAGAAGGAAAGCACAAAGGCACAGAATTTCGAGGCAGGGAGATCAAAAGATCATACAAATGGTGTGAGTGGAGTGAGTAACAAATCTCTGCTGGTAGTCAAAAGCGCCAGACAGTGTGAGTAAAGTGTCAGGAGCTGAATAACAAGTGAAGGGATGACCTTGGATCCAATTAATTGAGGCAGAGAGATATTTACTAAATGTTTTTAAAAGGTGGTGCTGGAGACAAACCAAAAGGCTGCAATAACATAATAGGCCTATCTCTCTCTGCTTATAAATTCTGTGCCTGTGTGGCTTTCTTCACTTCACCTGATGAAGGAACAGTGCTCTGAAAACTTATGATTTCAAATAAACCTGTTCGACTATAACCTGGTTTCGTGTGACTTCTGACCTTGTACACCCCGCTACCTCCACAACATCTTTATCAATAGGAGCATGGGAGTCAGTTTAACTCAGTTGGCTGGATGGTTGGTTTGTAAAGCAGTGTAATGCCAACAGCATGGGTTCAATCTCTGCACAGCTGAGGTTACCCATGCAAGACTCTCCTTCTCAACCTCTCCCCTCGCCTGAGGTATGGTGGCCCTCAGACTAAATCAGCATCGTTCGTCTTTCTCTGTTGAGAGAGGAGCCCTATGGTCTGGGAGAAAGTGAGGACTGCAGATGCTGGAAATCAGAGTCAGGAGTGTGGCGCTGGAAAAGCACAGCAGGTCAGGCAGCATCCGAGGAGCAGGCCTGGGCTTATACCTGAAATGTCGATTGTCCTGCTCCTCAGATGCTGCTGTGCTTTTCCAGCGCCATACTCTTGAGCCCTATGGTCTGGTACTGTGGCGACTTGACTTGAATAGGGGCTTAGAGTACAAGAGCAAGGAGGTAATGCTGAACTTGTGTAAGACATTTGCTAGACCTCAGCTAGAGTATTGTGTATAGTTCTGGGTACCACATTACAGGAGGGACGGAAATGCATTGGAGACAGTGTGAAAGTGATGCACAATAATCATTCCAGGAATGAAAAACGTCAGTTATGAAGATAGATTCAAGAATGTGAAATGGTTCACCTTGGAGAGAAGAAGGCTGAAAGGGAGATGTGACAGATTTCCAAATTCGTGAGTGGGCTAGAGAGAGTCAGAGTCGCACAGCATGGAAACAGACCCTTCGATCCAATCAGTCCACGTCAACCATTTTCCCAAACGAACCTAGCCCCACCAGCCTGGCCATTTGGCACATATCCCTCCAAACCTTCCCTATTCATGTACTTATACAAATGCCTTTTAAATTTTATAATTGTACCTGCATCCACCACTTCCACACACTAACCACTCTCTGTGTTAAAAAGTTGCCCGTCATGTCCTTTTGAAATTTTTATCCTCTAACCTTAAAAATAAACCCCCTACTTTTGAATTCTTCCACCCGAGAGAAAAGGCTCATGCTTTTCATCTTATACAAACCCCTCATGATTTTATAAACCTCTATACGGTCACCCCTCAACCTCCTATGCCCTAGTGAAAAGGTCGCAGTCTATCCAGCCTCTCCTTAAAACTCAAACCCTCCATACCCAGCAACATTCTGTCCTGCACATAAAAAAAGAACAAGAAGGTATAGATTTCAAATGATTTGTGAAATAAAGCAAGAATAATGTGAGAAAAAAAACTTGTCACGCAGCGAGTAGTTAGGCGATAGAGTCATAGAGAGGTACAGCATGGAAACAGACCCTTCGGTCCAACCCGTCCATGCCAACCAGATATCCCAATCCAATCTCGTCCCACCTGCCAGTACCTGACCCATATCCCTCCTAACCCTTCCTATTCATATACCCATCCAAAATGTCTCTTAAATGTTGCAATTGTACCAGCCTCCACCACATTCTCTGGCAGCTCATTCCATACATGTTGCCCCTTAGGTCTCATTTATATCTTTCTTCTCTCACCTTAAACCTATGCCTTCTAGTTCTGGACTCCCCGACCCCAGGGAAAACACTTTGCCTATTTACCCCATCCATGCCCCTCATAATTTTGTAAACCTCTCAGCCTCCGATACTCCAGGGAAAACAGCCCCAGTCTGTTCAGCCTCTCCCTATAACTCAAATCCTCCAACCATGGCAACATCCTTGTAAATCTTTTCTGAACCCTTTCAAGTTTCTCAACATCTTTCCGATAGGAAGGAGACCAGAATGGCACATAATTTTCTAACAGTGATGCAGCCAATGTCCTGTACAGCCGCAACATGACCTCCCAACTCCTGTACTCAATACTCTGACCAATAAAAGAAAGCATACCAAACACCTTCTTCACTATCCTAACTACTTGTGACTCCACTTTCAAGGAGCTATGAACCTGCACTCCAAGGTCTCTTTGTTCAGCAACACTCCCTAGGACCTTACCAGGAAGCATATAACTCCTAATAAGATTTGCTTTTCCAAAATGCAGCATCACGCATTTATCTGAATTAAACTCCATCTGCCACTTCTCAGCCCATTGGCCCATCTGGTCAAGATCCTGTTGTAATCTGAGGTAACCCTCTTCACTGTCCACGACACCTCCAATTTGGGTGTCATCTGCAAACTTACGAACTGCACCTCTTATACTCTCATCTAAAACATTTATGTAAATGACAAAAAGTAGAGGACCCAGCACTGATCCTTATGGCACTCCACTGGTCACAGGCCTCCAGTCTGAAAAACAACCCACCACCACCCTCTGTCTTCTATCTTTGAGCCAGTTCTGTATCCAAATGGCAAGTTCTCCCTGTATTCTGTGAGCTCTAACCTTGCTAATCAGTCTCCCATTGGGAACCTTGTCGAATGCCTTACTGAAGTCCATATAGATCACATCTACTGCTCTGCCCTCATCAATCTTCTTTGTTATTTCTTCAAAAAACTCAATCAAGTTTGTGAGACATGATTTCCCACACACAAAGCCATGTTGACTATCCCGAATCAGTCCTTGCCTTTCCAAATACATGTACATCCTGTCCCTCAGGATTCTCTCCAACAACTTGCCCCCCTACCAACGTCAGGCTCACCGGTCTATAGTTCCCTGGCTTGTCTTTACCGACCTTCTTAAACAGTGGCACCACGTTAGCCAACCTCCAGTCTTCCGGCACCTCACCTGTGACTATTGATGATACAAATATTTCAGCAAGAGGCCCAGCAATCACTTCCCTAGCTTCCCACAGAGTTCTCGGGTACACCTGATCAGGTCCTGGGGATTTATCTCCCTTTACCCATTTCAAGACATCCAGCACTTCCTCCTCTGTAATATGGACATTTTGCAAGATGTCACCATCTATTTCCCTACATTCTATATCTTCTATTTCCTTTTCCACAGTAAATACTGATGCAAAATACTCATTTAGTATCTCCCCCATTTTCTGTGGCTCCACACAAAGGCTGTCTTGCTGATCTTTGATGGGCCCTATTCTCTCCCTAGTTACCCTTTTGTCCTTAATATATTTGTAAAAACCCTTTGGCTTCTCCTTAATTCTATTTGTCAAAGATATCTCATGTCCCCGTTTTGCCCTCCTGATTTCCCTCTTAAGTATACTCCTACTTCCTTTAGACTCTTCTAAGGATTCACTCGATCTATCCTGTCCACACCTGACATATGCTTCCTTCTTTTTCTTAACCAAACCCTCATTTTCTTTAGTCATCCAGCATTCCCTATACCTACCAGCCTTCCCTTTCACCCTTACAGGAATATACTTTCTCTGGACTCTCGTTATCTCATTTCTGAAGGTTTCCCATTTTCCAGCCGTCCCTTTACCTGCGAACATTGCCCCCAATCAGCTTTTGAAAGTTCTTGCCTTTCTCCAATTTAGAACTTCAACTTTTAGATCTGGTCTATCCTTTTCCATCACTATTTTAAATCTAATAGAATTATGGTCACTGGCCCCAAAGTGCTCCCCCACTGACACCTCAGTCACCTGCCCTGCCTTATTTCTTAAGAGTAAGTCAAGTTTTGCACCTTCTCTCATTGGTACATCCACAAGACAAATCTTGTACACACGTAACAAATTCCTCTCCATCTAAACCCTTAACACTATGGCAGTCCCGGTCTATGTTTGGAAAGTTAAAATCCCCTACAATAACCACCCTATTATTCTTACAGATAGCTGAGATCTCCTTACAAGTTTGTTTCTCAATTTCCCTCTGACTATTAGGGGTCTATAATACAATCCCAATAAGGTGATCATCCCTTTCTTATTTCTCAGTTCCACCCAAATAACTTCCCTGGATGTATTTCCAGAAATATCCTCCCTCAGCACAGCTGTAATGCTATCCATTATCAAAAATGCCACTCCCCCTCCTCTCTTGCCTCCCTTTCTATCCTTCCTGTAGCATTTGTATCCTGGAACATTAAGCTGCCAGTCCTGCCCATCCCTGCGCCATGTTTCTGTAATTGCTATGATATCCCAGTCCCATGTTCCTAACCATGCCCTGAGTTTATCTGCCTTCCCTGTTAGGCCCCTTGCATTGAAATAAATGCAGCTTAGTTTATTAGTACTACCTTGACCTGCCCTGACTGTTTGACTCGCTTCTGTTCTCAACTGTATCAGACTCAGATTGATCACTTTCCTCACTATCTCCCTGGGTCCCACCCCCTACCTTACTAGTTTAAATCCTCCCAAGCAGCTCTAGCAAATCTCCCTGCCAATATATTACTCCCCTTCTAATTTCGGTGCAATCCGTCCTTCTTGTACAAGTCACTTCTATCACAAAAAGAGATTCCAATGATCCAAAAATGTGAATCTTTCTCCCATACACCAGCTCCTCAGTCATGCATTTATCTGCTCTATCCTCCTATTCCTGCCCTCACTAGCTCCTATCACCTGGGAGTAATCCAGATATTACTACTTTCAAGGACTTCCTTTCTAAATTTCTGCCTAACTTCCTGTAATCTCCCTTCAGAATCTCAACCTTTTCCCTTCCTATGTCATTGGTTCCAATGTGGATAATGACTGCCTGCTGGCCCCTCTCCCCCATGAGAACATTCTGCACCCTCTCTGAGACATTCTTGATCCTGGCACAAGGGAAACAACACACCATTCTGCTTTTTCTCTGCTGGTCACAGAAGCATCTGTCTATAACTCGGACTAGAGAATCCCCTGACACAACTGATCTCTTAGAACCCGACGTACCCCTCGTTGCATTCAAGCCAGTCTCAATGCCAGAAACTTGGCTGTTCGTGCTATGTTCCCCTAAGAATCCATCACCCCCCCTCCTGACATTTTCCAAAACAGCATACTTGTTTGAAATGGGTATGTCCACAAAAGACTCCTGCACTAGCTGCCTACCTCTCTTACCTTTTCTGGAGTTAACCCATCTATGTGACTGTATCCGAGACATTCCCCCCTTCCTGTAACTGCCATCCATCACATACTGTTGCTGTTGCAAATTCCTTATTGCTTCGAATTGTCTCTCCAATCGATCTGATATGATTCACAACCAACAGCATTTATTGCAGATATAATCCGCTGTTACAGCCAGAAATTTTTCCCAACCTCCATCTTGGATTACCCAGAGTCTAAGAAATAACTGAAACGGGTGGAGTTCAATTAACTCATTCAAGAGGGTATTGGTTGATTATTTGGATTGAAAAGGTGTGCAGGGATATGGGTAAAGGCACTAGGTAATAGAACCGATGCAGACACGATGGACTGAATGGCCTCTTTCTGTGCTATAATAATATTGGGATTCTGTGATTTGTTGTTTCAAGTGATTTGTTTAATGACTTTCACAGGCTTCATACAAAGGCACTTACAGCAGAGATAGATGTCATATGACTATGGCAAACTAACCACTATGCTAAGGATGTTTGAATTTCCAGGCATGGATCACTGCTGACTGGGTGTCAAGGCTGCAGCCTTGTCCTTCGGTTACTCACAACTGCCTTGCATTCAGGGTAAAATGCAGCGGCATTTCACTCTTGGAAAGTGACCTCGGCAGGTCAGACAGCATACGTGAAAAAGTTACATCCCTGAAGCGTTAGCTATATATCTTTGTCCATAGCTGTTGAGTGTTTCCAGCATTTCCAGCTTTTAGTGATGAATTTAAAGGGTTACGGAGATAGGGCTGGAGAATGGGGCTAGCTGGGTAGCTCTTTTGGGAGCCAGTACAGGCAGGATGGATATAATCACCTCCTTCTGTACGATAAAGTTCTCTGATCCTCTAATTCAATGAAGCTCGTCCAGATTTCGTATTTCTCTGGGTTACGGTCTTGTCATCTCCACTTTGGCCACTAGATAGCACTGTTGTTACAATAAAGCATCAGTTGTGTCCTCCCAAAACCTTGGCGCAAGTTTATGGGAAACGCAGACATCGAGGCACTTAGCATCTGCTTTCTTTTCGCCTCTATGGGTGCAGTTGTGGCTCCAGTGTCTTCTCCATTGTCCACGAGCACACCTCTGGTGCATACCACCTCATGCAGGGCAGTAGCCTGACTGAAGAAACATAGGGAGTAAGTTAGTCAATGGATACCACAATTGTAGACTGCATACTCTAACCGAACATCCTGTTCACATCAACACTAATCCAGCAGTGGGAAGGATCCACACCAGGACTGCTTAAAGTGAGTTTCAACCATCCGCTTAGATTAGTTGTTGAGTTCATCAAAATGTTTGCTGGTGCTTTCAATGCTTTCAAGTAGCGAAAAGTTCCTTGCAGAGAGTGACACTTGCAGTTGAACTTTTCCCAACTCTCAAGGACTTTGCATGAGCTGTAGTCTCCTCGAGAGTGGTGCAGTAGTTTGCCCCGACCTTGGCCTACAGCAGAGAGAGAGAGAGGATGGGGGAGAGAAGGGTTCTATATCTGGACAGAATCTTCAGGTAACAATCCTCCTACCACAGAACAAAGAACAACAGTGTGTGTCATCTGTGATTCACTCAGAATACATCTCAAGGGGATATACCTGTAATTAATGAGCACTTGGAAATGAGCATAGTGGTTGTCTTGGGGCTCCATTTGGACCAGTCTGACCCATTCACAAGCTTTATTAGATAGTCCTGCTGGAATCACCCTGAAAGCTGGACTACAGGAGCATGGGAAATCAGTGTAGGAGGAGACTATCCAACCCCTCCAGCTTGCTCCTTTATTCCAAACAATCCCAAGGGGAGAAGCTCTTGATTAGTAAGAGGATCGAGGGTGATGGGTAGAAGGCAGGAGAATGGGGTGGAGAAATACATCAGGAGTGATCAAATGGTGGATCAAACTCGATGGGCTGAATGGCCTTATTCTGCTGCTTTGTTTTAAGGTCTTAGAGTTGATCTTTGACTGAATGTCACTTTTCCTGCACACTCCCTATATCCCTTGATTCCTTCAGAGACTAAGTATCTGTCTAAAGTATATTCTTGTTGGAGGCTCAGTAGCATAGAATTGACAATATTCTCAATGCTTTGAAATTTTAAAAATACCCTCTTATCTCCATCCTTGGAGACAGTAAGGACTACAGATGCTGGAAGCCAGAGTGAATAGGTGTGCGGCTGGAAAAGCACAACAGGCCAGACAGCATCTGAGGAGTTGGAAAGTCAATGTTTCGGGGTTTCAGAGTGAAACGTCGACTTTCCTACTCTTTGGATGCCATCTGACCTGCTGTGCCCTCCCAGCCTCATATCTATTGGCCCTTATCTCAGTCCTAACTGACCGGCCTCATCCTGAGGCTATGGCCCCTGTCATCTGTAGATTCTCCAATTTTGGGGAAAAACTTCTCAATACCCGTTCGATCAAATCCCTTCAGAATTCTCCATTATTCAATGAAACCACTTCTTGTTCCTGTAAAGCCCAGAGCATATGAACTCAATTTACTCATCATGGAACAACTGTTCAACACCAGAGACAGAATTACTTTGTGGTGCTGCCTCCAATACCAATATTTTGTTTCTTAACTGCCAGGCACAAAGATGCTCCCTGTATTCCAGGTGCAGTTTCACAAAAGCCACAACAAGGAATAGAAAGACTCTATTCTTATAATCTGGGCCTTTTGCAAGAAAAGCAAATATACTCTATACTGTGTTATTTGTTTGCATAACCGCCCTGCAAACTGTTTATGTTCCATGCCTGAGTACACCCAAGTTCTTGTGAATATCAACGTATCTGTGTTACACCCCTTTCACGAGAAATGTTCCGCTTTCCTATTGTCTGGACCGAAATGAATAACCTCATACTTCCCCAAATTATGTTCCACCTGCCTCTTGTTAACCTGCCTGGACAGCAAAACAGTCAATGGACCCAAAACGCTGACTCTGCTTTCTCTCTGCAGATGGTACCAGACCTGCTGGGTTTCTCTGGCAATTTCTGCGTTTACAACAGATTTACCGCATCTGCATTTCTCTCTTTCATGTCTAGCAGAATTAAAGCAGATCTACTGGTTCCTATTTATTTACCCGACTGGTTACACCTCCTGGAAACTGCAATAAATTTGACAATCATGATTTGCTTTCTGTAAAACCATACTGACATTGCCTGATCAGACAATGACTTTCGAGGTGCATTGTTAAAAGAAACTTTCTTGATAATAGATACCAGCATTTCTCATAGACTGATGCCTTTCATAGAGTCATACAGATGTACAACAGAAACAGACCCTTCGGTCCAACTCTTCCATACCGACCAGATATCCTAACCTAATGTAGTCCCATTTGCCAGCACTTGGCCCATATCCCTCTAAACCCTTCAGATGTCTTTTAAATGTTGCAATTGTACCAGCCTCCACCACATCCTCTGGCAGCTCATTCCATACACGTACCACCTTCTGCATGAAATAGTTGCCCCTTAGGTCCCTTTTATATCTTTCCCCTCTCACCTTAAACCTATGCCCTCTAGTTCTGGATTCCCTCATCCCAGGGAAAATAATTTGTCTATTTATCAGATCCATGTCCCTCATGATTTTATAAACCTCTATAAGGTCACCCCTCAGCCTCCGACCCTCCAGGGAAAACAGCCCCAGCCTGTTCAGTGTCTCCATATAGCTCAAATCCTCCAACCCTGGCAACATCCTTGTAAATCGTTTCTAACCCTTTCAAGTTTCTCAACATCTTTCCGATAGGGTGGAGACCAGAATTGCACGGAATATTCCAACAGTGGCTTAACCAATGTCCCGGACAGCCTCAACATGACCTCCTATCTCCTGTACTCAATACTCTGACCAATAAAGAAAAGCATACCAAACGCCTTCTTCACTATCCTATCTACCTGCGACGCCACTTTTAAGGAGCTATGAACCTGCATTCCAAGATTTCTTTGTTCAGCAGCACTCCCTAGGACCTTACCTTTTCTGTACTTTTCCAACTTTTTGATTCCCGTTGTTGGTTTTGAAAGCACTTCCAATTCTCAGACTTAGTATTATTGTTTGCAAACATTGTAAGGTTCCTTGTTCCATCATATAGTTATCTATAATTTTCTTTTCCCACAAAGATTTAATCTAACTTGCTGAGCTTTTGCTTTTCAATGGGATGTGTTTTTGGTAAACAATTTTAAGTTGTTTCTTTAAGTATTTCACACTATTTCCTTAACACCATATCTTTAAGTCTATCCACCCACCCACTCTTAGCTGACTCTCTCGTTACACCTATGAAACTGGCCTTTGTTTCATTAATTTTAAAGATTCATGCTTGTGTGTCATGTTGCCCCTTGTCAACCCAGGCCTGGATTTAGCCACATCTTGCTGCATTTGGTGAAAACTTACAAATTACCAGGTTATAGTCCAACAGGTTTATTTGGAAGCACTAGCATTCGGAGCGCTGCTCCTTCATCAGGTAGTTGTGGAGCAGAATCATAAGACACAGAATTTTTAGCAAAAGATTACAGTGTGTGTAACTGAAATGACAAATTGAAAAAGACCTGGATTGTTTGTTAAGTCTCTCATTTTTTAGAATAACCATGTTAGTTTCAGTTCTTTCATATGTAAATCCCAGAACTTTTTTAAAAGTTGCATTCTCAAATGAACTTTAACAATCGGTGCCATGTCAGCTCAGATAATGTATTGAAGGTGTGAGGTTACAGTTTGCCTGTCTGTGCCCCAGTGTTCAGACTGATTCTATTTCTAAAAAAGGGATTTACAGAATCTTACATGGATTCATGCAGTTTCTGAGCAAAAACAAAGTGTAATTCTGCAAGTACAAATTCACCCTACAAACTTATATGTGTGTGTGTGTGTGGGTGGGTGTGTGTGTGTGTGTGGGGGGGGGGGGGGTGTGGGTGTGTTTGTTGAGTTAGGGGGGTAGGTTATGAGTGTCTGTGAGAGAGTGTGTGTTTGTGAGTGTAAAGGTGTATAAGTCTGTGAGAGGATGCATGTGTGGGTGTGAGTGTGGGAGGTGTGTATGCGTGAGCGTATGAGAGAGAGTTTGTGTAAGAGAGAGGGTCTGTGTGAGTGTATGGGTCTGCATGTCTGTATTTGTGTGCTTGTGGGCGTGTGTGTGTGGGAGAGTGTATGGTGCAGTGGGGTCACCTGTAGTATGACATGAACCCAAGGTCCCGGTTGAGGCCATCCCCATGGGTACTGAATTTGGCTATCAGCCTCTGCTTGGCCACTTTTCGTTGTTGCCTGTCCAGAAGTCAGCTTTGAAGGATGATCACCCGAAGGTCCGAGGCAGAATGTCCCCGATCGCTGAAGTTTTCACCGACTGAGAGGGAACACTCTTGCCTGGTGATTGTTGTGTGGTGTCCATTTATCTGCTGTCATAGCGTCTGCTCAGTCTCACCAATATACCATGTCTCAGGGCATCCTTGCCTGCGGCGAATGAGACAGACAATGTTGGCCAAGTCACACGAGTACCTGCTGCATACATGGTGGGAGGTGTCCCCACGTGTAATGGTGGTATCCGTGTTGACATTCTGACATGTCTTGCAGCATCTACTGTGACAGGATTGTATGGTGTTGTCCTGGAAGCCAGGCAGTTTGCTAAGAACAATGATCTGTTTAAGGTTTGATGGTCATTTAAAGGCGAGAAGTAGAAGCATGGGGAAGGTCTTGGCGAGGTGCTCATCCTCATCGATAATGTGTTGCAGGCTGTGATGAACATGGCATAGTTTCTCAGATGCTGGGAAGTTCTGAACAATGAAGGGTACCCTGTCAGCTGTAGCTCATGTCTGTCTCCTGAGGACGTCATTACGGTTTCTCGCTGTGGCACATCGGAACTGGCGGTCAATGAGTTGAGCATCGTACCTCGTTCTTATCAGGGCATCCTTGAGTACTTCCAAGTGCCCATCACATTTCTCCTCATCTGAACAGATCCTGTGTATGCGTAGGGCTTGTCTGTAGGGGATGGCTGCATTAATATGTTCCGGGTGGAAGCTGGAGAAGTGTAACATTGTGAGGCAAATGGATGAATGGACACCGTACGACAATCAATTATCAGGAGTGTTCCCTCCCAGTTGGGGGACACTTCAGCGGTCTGGGACATTCAGCCTCGGACCTTCGGGTGACTATCTTACAAGACGGACTTCTGGACAGGCAACAACACAGAGTGGCCAAGCAGAAGCTGATCGCCAAACTCAGTACTCATGGGGCTGGCCTCAACTGGGACCTTGAGTTCATTTCACACTACAGGTGACCCCATTGCACCACACACACACACACACACACACACGTGTTTGTGGGGTGAATTTGTACCTGCAGAAATACATTTTATTTTGCTCAGAAACTGCATGAATCCATGTAAGATTCTATAAATCTCCTTTTTAAAAATAGAATCAGTCTGAACATTGGCACTCAGACGTACAGTCTTTAACCTCACAACTTGATGCATTACTGAGCTGACATGGCACCGATTGTTAAAGTTCACTTGAGAATGTAACTTTAAAAAAAGTTCTGGGATTTAAATTGAAAGAACTGAAACCAACATGGTCATTCTAAACGGTGAGAGACATAACAAACAATCCAGGTCTTTTTCAATCTGTCATTTCAGTTGCATCACACTGCAAACGTTTGCTATAAATTCTGTGTCTTACAACCTTATGCTCCGAACCACCTGTTGAAGGAGCAGTGTTCTGAAATTATAACCTGGTGTGTGATTTTTAACTTTTTCCACCCCAAATCATTGCTGCATTTGGACATGGGGTGCTCCAGTACCTGAGGAATCGCGAGTGGTACTGCGTACTGTGTAGTTGTCATCAAGCATCCCAACATGTGGCCTCATGATTGAAAGAATATACAACACTGTCCCTGCTCTTCCTTAAAGATTTACAAGGATGTTGCTGAGATTGGAGGGTTTGAGCTCTGGTGAGAGGTTGAATAGTTTTGCGCTGTTTTCCCTGAAGCGTTGAAGACTGAGGGGTGACTTTATAGAGGTTTATGAAATCATGAGGTGCATAGCCAAGTCCTTTTGCCCAGGGTAGGGGAGTCCAAAACTAGAGGGGATAGGTTTAAGGTGAGAGGGGCAAGATTTAAAAGGGACCTGAGGGCCAACGTTTTCACGGGTAGTGCGTTTATAGAGTGAGCTCCCAGAATAGGTGGTGGAGGTAGGTACAATTACAAGATTTAAAAGGAATCTGGATGGGTGTATGAATAGGAAGGGTTTAGAGGCATATGGGACAAATGCTGGCAAATGGGACTGAATCAGTTTAGGATATCTGGTCAGAATGGATGAATTTGACCAAAGGGTCTCTTTCTGTGCTGTGTAAATCTTTGACTGTATGTTAACCGCAACTGTAAGATCTCCCCGAAAGATCGAGTGAGAGACACATGAAAGAGAATACACAGCTGGCTCTTGGTGTCAAAGCAAGTTATGGTTTTGCCCTTTGGGCTGGTTGGCTCATGGGTGTCTGACACCACTGGCTTGTGGTGAAGGGAGGAACTGGGAAATTAATGGTGCAACTCACACCAGCTTGCAGCTGGAAATCAGAAGATTGCCGGTTGACGAGGAATGGAATGTGAAAAGGAATTGGTCAGTACACACCATCAGCTTCCATACTTTCAGTCCCACTGCTGGTTCCAGGACTGATCACTCAGTGGAGAGACTATCAGGATAAGGATCATAAGGATACATTGGGCCTCATTCCTAATGAAGAGCTTTTGCCCGAAATGTCGATTCTCCTGCTCCTCAGATGCTGCCTGAGCTGCTGTGCTTTTCCAGCACCACACTCTCGACTCTGATCGCCAGCATCTGCAGTCCTCACCTTCGCCTCATAAGGATACATTGCAAGTTAGTACCAATGGGAATGGTTCTTGGGGTGTTGCTGAATTCTTCACAGCAGCTTATCAATCACAAACATTTCAATGATAACAAATATTTTCAATTCTTTTTATTGAAGTCTGACAATGCTACAAGCCGACTCTTAATCATGCATCTCAGCAGCAAATCAACACACAGCTATTGCTCATAACCTGTAACACCAATTTACTCCCAGTGTTTGTATATTTCATGAAAGTAATATCACAACAATGTGTTTAAATAACATGCCTTTCACAGTCTACTTGCTGCGTATTCAATCGGTAAGTGTGGGTGTGAAGTTTGCAACAATGCTATATGTGTGAGACAACAAGGGTGAGGGATGTGAGGGTTCAACATGAGATCTGATTGATAGAGATTGTCAGCAGCTCAGTGATGGTGTGACATATTGTGCAGTGTGAGAGGCTAGTTTCTCTTTTCTATTTTAATTCATCCATGCGACACAGGCATCCAAGACTGGGCCAGCATTTATTACCTAACTATGGTTGCCGTTGAGAAGGTGGTGGTTAGATTACTTACTTAGATTAGATTAGATTACTTACAGTGTGGAAACAGGCCCTTCGGCCCAACAAGTCCACACCGACCCGCCGAAGCGCAACCCACCCATTCCCCTACATATACCCCTTTTATCTAACACTACGGGCAATTTAGCATGGCCAATTCACCTGACCTGCACATCTTTGGACTGTGGGAGGAAACCGGAGCACCTGGAGGAAATCCACACAGACATGGGGAGAATGTGCAAACTCCACACAGTCAGTCGCCTGAGTCAGGAATTGAACCCGGGTCTCTGTGAGGCAGCAATGCTAACCACTGTGCCACCGTGCCGCCCACTGGTGACCTGCCTTCTTAAACCATTGCAGATCTTGAAGTAAGGGGACGTGTCCTTAAGAACTGACTTCCAGGATTCTGACCAAGCAACCATCAAGGGATAGCGATATAGTTCCAAGTCAAGACGGTAAGTTTCTTGGAGGGGACATTGCAGGTGGCGGTGTCCTTGTCCACCTAGGCGGTAGGAGTCGCGGGTTTGGAAGATGCTGAGAAGGTAGCCTCAATGGAGTACTGCAGTGCATCTTGAGGATGGTACACACTGCTACTATAAAGTGCCAGTGATGAATAGAGTAAATATTGCTCTTGGTGAATGGGATGCCAATTAAATGGGACGCTTTATGTCAAACATCTTGAGTGTTTGTTGGAGCTACACACATTCAGCCAAGTGGGGAGTATTCCATCATATTCCTGACTTGTATCTTGATGACGGTAGACAGATTTCAGGAGTTGAGTTAGTTGTTGCAAGATTCCTAGTCTCTGACCTGCTTTTGCAACTATCATATTTATGTAGAGTCGTAGAGTCATGGAGATGTACAGCACGGAAACAGACGCTTCGGTCTAACTGGTCCATACCGACCAGATATCGCAACCAAATCTAATTCCACCTGCCAGCACCCGGCCCATATCCCTCCAAACCCTTCCTATTCATATACCCATCCAAATGCCTCTTAAATGTTGCAATTGTACCAGCCTCCACCACATCCTCTGGAAGCTCATTCCATACACGTACCACCCTCTGCATGAAATAGTTGCCCCTTAGGTCTCTTTTATATCTTTCTCCTCTCACCCTAAACCTATGCCCTCTAGTTCTGGACTCCCCTGCCCCAGGGAAAAGACTTTGGCTATTTACCCCATCCATGCACCTCATAATTTTGTAAACCTCTATAAGGTCACCCCTCAGCCTCTGACACTCAGGGAAAACAGCCCCAGCCTGTTCAGCCTCTCCCTATAGCTCAAATCCTCCAACCCTGGCAACATCTTTGTAAATCTTTTCTGAACCCTTTCAGGTTTCACAACATCCTTCCGATAGGGTGGAGACCAGAATTGCATGCAATATTCCAACAGTGGCCTAATCAATACCCTGTACAGCCTTAACATAACCTCCCAACTCCTGTACTCAATACTCTGACCAATCAAGGAGCTATGAACCTGCACTCCAAGGTCTCTTTGTTCAGCAACACTCCCTAGGACCTTACCATTAAGTGTATAAGTCATGCTAAGATTTACTTTCTCAAGATGCAGCACCTCGCATTTATCTGAATTAAACTCCATCTGCCACTACTCAGCCCATTGGCCATCTGGTCCAGATCCTGTTGTAATCTGAGGTTACCCTCTTCGCTGTCCACTACACCTCCAATTTTGGTGTCATCTGCAAACTTACTAACTGTACCTCTTGTGCTCGCATCTAAATCATTTATGTAAATGACAAAAAGTAGTGGACTCAGTGCCGATCCTTGTGGCACTCTACTGGTCATAGGCCTCCAGTCTAAAAAACAACCCTCCACCACCACCCTCTATCTTCTACCTTTGAGTCAGTTCTGTATCCAAATGGCTAGTTCTCCCTGTATTCCATGAGATCTAACCTTGCTAATTAGTCTCCCATGTCGAACACCTTACTGAAGTCCATATAGATCACATCTACTGCTCTGCCCTCATCAATCTTCTTTGTTATTTCTTCAAAAAACTCAATCAAGTTTGTGAGACATGATTTCCCATGCACAAAGCCATGTTGACTATCCTTACTCAGTCCTTGCCTTTCCAAATACATGTACATTCTGTCCCTCAGGATTCCCTCTAACAACTTGTCCACCACTGAGGTCAGGCTCACCGGTCTATAGTTCCCTGGCTTGTCTTTGCCGCCCTTCATAAACAGTGGCACCACGTTTGCCAACCTCCAGTCTTCCGGCACCTCACCTGTGACTGTCGATGATGCAAATATCTCAGCAAGAGGCCCAGCAATCACTTCTCTAGCTTCCCACAGAGTTATTCCATTTCAATTACTAGGCAATGTTAACCTGCCAAATGTTATTAATGGGGGATTGAGTCATGCCAATAGATGATGGTAAGATTCTCTTTTATTAGAGATGATCATTGCCTGGCACCAGCGTGGCATCAATGCTACTTACCACTTTTCCACCCAATCCTAGATGTTGTCCAGGTTTGACTGCATATGGACATGGAGTGTTTCCATATCAGAGGTGTTGTTTCTACTGACCATTGTGTAAAATTCAGTGAGCATGCATCACTTTTGACCTCATGATGGAGGCAAGGTCATTGATGAAGCAGCTGAAGATGGTTGGGCCAAGACATTACCTTGAGGAATTCCTACAGAGATGTCCTGGCACTCAGATGACTGACCTCCAACAATAACAGCAACTATCTTTCTTTGCATCAGGCTTGACTCCAACCAGCAACGTGTTATCCCCAATTCCCAATGAATCGGTTTTCCTGGGGCTCACTGAAGCCACATTTGGTCAGATGTTGCCTTAATGTCAAGTGCAGTCACTGACGTTAACTCCGAACTTCAGCTCTTTTGACCAAGTTTGGCAAAAGCTACAATGAGGTCAGGAGCTGAGTTGCCGTGGCGAAACCCAAACTGGACAACACTGAGCAGGTCATCACTGATAGGTCATCATTGAGCAGGTCATTACTGAGCAAGTCTTACTTAGTAGCACAGTCAATGTCCCTTTCCATGCGTGATGTTTGAAAGTAGACTGATGGATCTGTAATTGGCTAAGTCAGATTTGTTCTGCCTTTGTGTCAGGATACCCCTGACCAATCTGCGACATGTTGAGGTACACGTCAATGTTGTGACTGCACTGAAACAAATTGGCTTGGGGTGCAGCATGTTTGAGTAAAAAGGTATTTGTCACAAAAGTCAGAATGTCATCAGAGTCCACAGCCTTTGCAAGATTCTGGGTCTGTACTCCATAAGACCATAAGACATAGGAGTGGAAGTAAGGCCATTTGGCCCATCGAGTCCACTCCGCCATTCAATCATGGCTGAATGGCATTTCAACTCCACTTACCCGCATTCTCCCCGTAGCCTTTAATTCCTTGTGACATCAAGAATTTATCAATCTCTGCCTTGAAGACATTTAGTGTCCCGGCCTCCACTGCACTCTGCGGCAATGAATTCCACAGGCCCACCACTCTCTGGCTGAAGAAATGTCTCCGCATTTCTGTTCTGAATTTATCCCCTTTAATTCTAAGGCTGAGTCCACGGGTCCTAGTCTCCTCACCTAACGGAAACAATTTCCTAGCGTCCACCCTTTCCAAGCCATGTATTATCTTGTAAGTTTCTATTAGAGCTCCCCTTAATCTTCTAAACTCCAATGAATAGAATCCCAGGATCCTCAGCCGTTCCTCGTATGTTAGACCTACCATTCCAGGGATCATCTGTGTGAATCTCCGCTGGACACGCTCCAGTGCCAGTATGTCCTTCCTTGAGGTGTGGGGGCCAAAACTGGACACAGTACTCCAAATGGGTCGTAACTAGAGCTTTATAAAGTCTCAGTAGCACAACGGTGCTTTTATATTCCAACCCTCTTGAGATAAATGACAACATTGCATTCGCTTTCTTAATCATGGACTCAACCTGCATCCCTCTGTACTTTGGCTTTACGAATTTTCTCACCGTTTAGAAAGTAATCCATGCTTTTATAATTTTTTCCAAAGTGCAAGACTTCGCATTTGCTCATATTGAATTCCATCAGCCATTTCCTGGACCACTCTCCCAAACTGTCTAGATCCTTCTGCAGCCACCCCACTTCCTCAGTAATACCTGCCTGGCCACCTAACTTCGTATCATCGGCAAACTTCGCTAGAATGCCCCCAGTCCTTTCATCCAGATCATTAATATATAATGTGAACAGCTGCGGCCCCAAAACTGAACCCTGCGGGACACCGCTTGTCACCGGCTGCCATTCTGAAAAAGAACCTTTTATCCCAACTCTCTGCCTTCTGTCAGACAGCCAATCCTCAATCCATACCAGTAGCTCACCTCGATCATCATGGGCCCTCACCTTGCTCAGCAGCCTCCCATGTGGCACCTTATCAAAGGCCTTTTGGAAGTCTAGATAGACCACATCCACTGGGTTTCCCTGGTCTAACCTACTTGTCACCTCTTCAAAGAATTCCAAGAGGTTTGTCAGGCACGACCTCCCCTTACTAAATCCATGTTGACTTGTTCTAATCCAACTCTGCTGTTCCAAGAATTTAGAAACCTCATCCTTAATGATAGATTCTAGAATTTTACCAACAACAGAGGTTAGGCTAATTGGCCTATAATTTTGCATCTTTCGTCTTGATCCTTTCTTGAACAAGGGGGTTACAACAGCGATCTTCCGATCATCCGGGACTTTCCCTGACTCCAGTGACTTTTGAAAGATCTCGACCAACGCCTCCGCTATTTCCTCAGCCACCTCCCTCAGAACTCTAAGATGTATCCCATCGGGGCCAGGAGATTTATCAATTTTAAAACCTTTTTGCTTTTCTAGCACTTTCTCTTTTGTGATGGCAACCATACTCAACTCGGCCCCCTGACTCCCTTTAATTGTTGGGATATTACTCATGTCTTCTACTGTGAAGACTGACACAAAATACTTGTTAAGTTCTCCAGCTATTTCCTTATCTCCCATCACTAGGCTTCCAGCATCAGTTTGAAGTGGCCCAATGTCTACTTTTGCCTGTCGTTTGTTTCTTATGTATTGAAAGAAACTTTTACTATCATTTCTAATATTACTGGCTAGCCTACCTTCATATTTGATCCTCTCCTTCCTTATTTCTCTCTTTGTTATCCTCTGTTTGTTTTAGTAGCCTTCCCAATCTTCTGATTTCCCACTGCTCTTGGCCACTTTATAGGATCTCTCTTTTTCTTTAATATATTTCCTGATTTCCTTTGTCAGCCATGGCTGTCTAATCCCTCCCGGATAATTTTTCTTTTCTTGGGGATGAACCTCTGTACTGTCTCCTCAATTATACCCACAAACTCCTGCCATTTTTGCTCTACTGTCTTCCCTGCTAGGCTCTGCTTCCAGTCTATTTTCGTCAGTTCCTCTCTCATGCCCTCATAATTACCTTTATTTAACTGTAACACCATTACATCCGATTTTACCTTCTCTCTTTCAAACTGCAGACTGAACTCTACCATATTATGATCACTGCTTCCTAAGTGTTCCCTTACTTTAAGATCTTTTATAAAGTCTGGTCCATTACATAGCACTTCGTCCAGAATAGCCTGCTCCCTTGTGGGCTCCATGACAAGCTGTTCCAAAAAGCCATCCTGTAAGCATTCCATGAATTCCCTTTCTTTGGATCCACTGGCAACATTATTTACCCAGTCCACCTGCATATTGAAGTCTCCCATGATCACCGTGACCTTGCCTTTCTGACATGCCTTCTCTATTTCCTGGTACATGTTGCGCCCCTGGTCCTGACCACTGTTAGGAGGTCTGTACATAACTCCCATTATGGTTTTTTTGGCTTTGTGGTTCCTCAATTCCACCCACACAGACTCCACATCATCTGACGCTATGTCATTCAGTGCCATAGATTTAATTTTGTTCTTAACTAACAAGGCAACCCCACCCCCTCTGCCCACCTCCCTGTCTTTTCGACAAGTTGAAACTCGATGGAGTTTAGAAAGATGAGGGAGGAATCTAATTGGAACATACAGAATACTGAATGGCCATTTGTAGGAGAGACTCGGACCCGAGTGCACAGCCTTAGAGTAAAGGGAAGACC
The DNA here is from genome assembly GCF_037043375.1 of Chiloscyllium plagiosum. NCBI lineage: Eukaryota > Metazoa > Chordata > Chondrichthyes > Orectolobiformes > Hemiscylliidae > Chiloscyllium > Chiloscyllium plagiosum. Next base: position 20,402,591 of record NW_028270150.1, read on the forward strand.
TTTTAAAACGGAGATAAGAAGAAACTTCCTCAGCCAGAGAGTCGGGAATCTATGGAATTCATTGCCACAGAAGGCTGTGGAGGTCAGGTCATTGTGTATATTTAAGATGGAGATAGATAGGTTCCTGAGTATCAAGGGCATCAAGAGTTACGTGGAGAAAGCAGGAGAATGGGGGTGAGAAACGTATCAGCCATGATTGAATGGTGGAGCAGACTTGATAGGCCTAATTTCCACTCCAATGTCTTATGCTCTTATCCAGCACCTTCAGTTGTATTTTGATATTAAATGGACTGAATTGATAGTAAATGGAGTTAAAGAGTGGCATTTGTATGGCTCAGGAATTCCAATAGAGGGTGAGATGGACTATCCGCTTGAACCTTGTGACTGAAGCTTGATGCAAAGGTTTCAGCCTTACCTTTCACCCTGATGTGCCAAGCTCTCTCTTCATTGAGGATTGGATGTTTGTGGAGTACCCCTCCCCCCCACATTAGTTGGTGAATTGCTGTAACTGAATGTTACAGAACTATGGCAATCAAATTGATCCATCACAAAGTTTCTGCTGCTTGGTTTGCGTGTAGTCCTGTGTTGCAGATTCACCAGATTGGTACCTCATTTTCAGGTGTACCGGGTGCCAAGCCCGAGCAGACCCTCCTGTCCTTTCCATTCAGTTAAGTTTGATCCCTTAGCTTGACGATTAATGGTAGCATGGGCTCTATTATCAGTGATGAGATTTAAAATTGTGTTGAAGTACAATTTTTCTACATCTGATGGCCTACATGCCTCAAAGATGGCCAGTCTTGTGTTGATCGTTTTGAAGTCTATCAGTTTTAGCACTGTAATGGTGTCATGTTTCACTGTGGACACTATCCTATACGTGAAGATGGGACCTTGTCTCTTCACTGCAGGCAGTTTGGTGAGAATGAGATCAAGTATGTTTTTCCCCCCTTGCTTGTTCACTAGCCACCTAAAGAGAATTGGTTTAGCAGCTATGTCATTGAACACAGAATAGTCCAGCACAGGTACAGGCCCTTCGGCCCATCATGTTTGTGCCAGTGATGGTTCCATTCTAAACTAATCCCACCTGCCTATACATATCATTCATCCCAACACCTTCACTTTCAGCTCAGTGTCAATTTCTGGAAATTTCTGGAGACTTTCCTCATGCTGATTGACTGGGACGAGGGGTCATAGTTTTAACATGTTAGGAGGGAGGTATAGAGGAGACGTCAGAGGTAGGTTCTTTGCGCAGAGAGTTGTGAATGCATGGAATGCGTTGCCAGCTGTGGTGGTGGAAGCAGAGTCATTAGGGACATTTAAGCGACTGCTGGACATGCACATGGACAGCAGTACATTGAGGGGTGTGTAGGTTAGGTTATTTTATTTTACATTAGAATTAATCCTCTGCACAACATCGTAGGCCGAAGGGCCTGTTCTGTGCTGTATTTTTCTATGTTCTATGTCAGCCACATTCAAAACTAGATTCCAGAGCAAATGTCTAATCAGATTGCGTTTGAGGTGAGTTTGCGTAATCAAAATCCATACCAATGAAACATTGGAATTTGTCATTTATGAAAGAGGTGACAAGGAATTTAGTAACTCAGATGGAAGTGAGTCTGTATAACTCTTTACTGCAGAGGGGTATTGAGATTGCATCATTAGCTATATTCTATTATCTCACCGAATTGACAGAGTCATAAGGTCATTAAGAACATTCAAGGCTGAGAAAGATTTTTAATCAGTAAGGGAAACAAGGTGTATGGTGAAAAGGACAATTATCAGATCAACCATGATCTCATTGAATAGTGGAGCAAACTTAGAGTCATAGAGATGTACAGCATGGAAAGAGACCCTTCAGTCCAACCTGTCCATGCCGACCAGATATCCTAAATTTGTGTAGTCTCATTTGCCAGCAATTGTATGGAGAAAGAGAAGGGGTTGAGAAAGAGGAATTGGAATTCGGATGTTTTAGTAAAGATCAAGTAATAAGAAATTCACAACAGAAAAATAATGCGAAACAGATACACCTAAGCAAATAAAATTTTTAAGGAGAAAGTGAGGTCTGCAGATGCTGGAGATCAGAGCTGAAAATGTGTTGCTAGAAAAGCGCAGCAGGTCAGGCAGCATCCAGGGAACAGGAGAATCGACGTTTCGGGCATAAGCCCTTCTTCAGGAATGAGGAAAGTGTGTCCAGCAGGCGAAGATAAAAGGTAGGGAGGAGGGACTTGGGGGAGGGACGTCGGAAATGTGATAGGTGGAAAGAGGTCAAGGTGAGGGTGATAGGTCAGACTGGGGTGGGGGCGGAGAGGTCAGGAAGAAGATTGCAAGTTAGGAAGGCGGTGCTGAGTTCGATGGATTTCACTGAGACAAGGTGGGGGGAGGGGAAATGAGGAAACTGGTGAAATCCGAGTTCATCCCTTGTGGTTGGAGGGTTCCTAGGCAGAAGATGAGGCGCTCTTCCTCCAACCGTCGTGTTGTTGTGGTCTGGCGATGGAGGAGTCCAAGGACCTGCATAGCCTTAGTGGAGTGGGAGGGGGAGTTGAAGTGTTGAGCCACAGGGTGGTTGGGTTGGTTGGTCCGGGTGTCCCAGAGGTGTTCTCTGAAACGCTCCGCAAGTAGGCGGCCTGTCTCCCCAATATAGAGGAGGCCACATCGGGTGCAGAGGATGCAATAGATGATGTGTGTGGAGGTGCAGGTGAATTTGTGGCAGATATGCAAGTTTCCTTTGGGGCCTTGGAGGGAGGTGAGGGGGGAGGTGTGGGCGCAAGTCTTGCACCTCCTGCGGTTGCAGGGGAAGGTGCCGAGAGTGGAGGTTGGGTTGGTGGGGGGTGTGGATCTGACGAGGGAGTCACGGAGGGAGTGGTCTTTACGGAATGCTGATAGGGGAGGGGAGGGAAATATATCCTTGGTGGTGGGGTCCGTGTGGGCCCCCACCCCAGTCTGACCTATCACCCTCACCTTGACCTCTTTCCACCTATCGCATTTCCGACGCCCCTCCCCCAAGTCCCTCCTCCATACCTTTTATCTTAGCCTGCTGGACACACTTTCCTCATTCCTGAAGAAGGGCTTATGCCTGAAACGTCGATTCTCCTGTTCCCTGGATGCTGCCTGACCTGCTGCGCTTTCCCAGCAACACATTTTCAGCAAATAAAATTTTTAATCTAGTTGTTTTTTTTTTAGTAGCAAAGAGTAAAAATAGATTATTGAAGCAAAGATGAGTTTTGCTTTCATTACAGTGACTGAGCTGAAAACTTTTAAAAATTGACAGCGTGATTGAAAAGTCTCTGTTGCTGTTGGCATTTCTTGTGTATCAGATGATGTGCTGGGTGATATGTTGAATCACCCTCAGGGCATTTTTAGCAGTAAATAAAGAAAGACACCCATTCCTTAATGAAACACAATGCAACATTTGTCATCCCTGGCTGAATGTGTGTCAAATACATTCCACATCTACATATTTACAATACATCTTTGTAGCCATTGAGCAATTCACAGCTCATTATTTTCAACTGATGCAGAAATGTTCGTTCTATCTATTCCATTCCACATTTCCCTCTTTCAACCACCCTGATCATCATACATGTATTCATGTATTAGTTAAAAATCACACAACGCCAGGTTACAGTCCAACAGGTTTAATGCGCATCAGCCATGATTGAATGGCGGAGTGGACTCGATGGGCCGAATGGCCTTACTTCCACTCCTATGTCTTATGGTCTTATGGTCTTAATTGTAAGCACTAGCTTACAAAGCACTGCTCCTTCATCAGGTGGTTGTGGAGTATACAAATGTAAGGCACAGAATTCATAGCAAATGTTTACAGTGTGATGTAACTGAAATGATACATGGAAAAATAGCTTGATTGTTTGTTAGAATGACCATGTTAGTTTCACTTCTTTCGTATATAAATCACAAAACTTTTCTTAAAAGTTACATTCTCAGGTGAACTTTAACAATTGGTGTCAGCCTAGATAATGTGTGGAAGGTGTTAGCCCCCTGTGTCTGTGCCATAATGTTTAGACTGATTCTAATGTAAAAAAATGCAGTAACAGAACCTTACATGAATTCATGCAGTTTTTGGGTAAAGTACAAAGCAACTCTGCAAATACAAATTCACCCCACAAACATATGTGTGCGTGTGTGGTGCGGGGGTTGTGAGTATCTGTGAGAGAGAGTGTACTGTGTGTGTTGTGAGTGTAAAGGAGTCTAAGTCTGTGAGAGGGTACATGTGTGAGTATGCGAGTGAGTGTGTCTGTAGGAGTGTGTGTAGGAGTGTGTGTGTGTGTGTGTGTGTGTAAAATGCGCAATGGTAGTCACCTGTAGTGTGACATGAACCCAAGGTCCCTGTTGAGGCCCTCCCTATGGGTACGGAACTTAGCTATCAGCCTCTGCTCAGCCACTTTTCGCTGCTGCCTGTCCCGAGGTCCACCTTGGAGAATGGTCACTCAAAGGTCTGAGGTCGAATGTCCTGGACCGCTGAAGTGTTCCCCAACTGGGAGGGAACCCTCCTGTCTGTTGATTGTTGTGCGGTGCCCATTCATCTGTTGTCATAGCCTTTGCTCGGTTTCACCAACGTACCATGCCTCTGGGCATCCTTGCCTGCAGTTTATGAGACAGACAACATTGGCTGAGTCACGTACATGGTGGGAGGTGTCCCCACGTGTAATGGTGGTATCCATGTCCACATTCTGGCACGTCTTGAAGCGTCTACCATGACAGGGTTGTATGGAGTTGTCCTGAAAGCCGGGCAGCTTGCTACGGACAATGATCTGTTTGAAGTTTGGTGGTTGTTTAAAGGCAAGCAGTGGAAGCATGGGGAAGGTCTTGGCAAGGTGCTCATCCTCATTGATAATGTGTTGCAGGTCACGAAGAACATGGCGTAGTTTTTCAGCTCCTGGGAAATACTGAACAACAAAGGGTACCCTGTCGGTTGCTGCACGTGTCTGTCTCCTGAGGAGGTCATTACGGTTCCTTGTTGTGGCATGTCGGAACTGGCGGTCGATGACTTGAACATTGTACCCCGTTCTTATGAGGGCATCCTTGAGTACTTCTAGGTGTCCGTCACGTTCCTCCTCATCTGAGCAGATCCGGTGTACACGTAGGGCTTGTTCATAGGGAATTGCTGTTTTAATATGTTTTGGGTGGAAGCTGGAGAAGTGTAGCATTATGAGGTTGTCTGTGGGTTGCGGTAGAGTGTGGTGCTGAGGTGTCCATCCTTGATGGAGATGTATGTGTCCAAGAATGAGACAGGTAGTCGAGAGTAGTCCATGGTGAGTTTGATAGTGGGATGAAACATGTTGATATTACTGTGTAGTTTTATCAGTGACTCCTCACCATGGGTCCAGAGGAAGAAAATGTCAACAACGTATCTGGTGTATAATGTTGGTTGGAGGTCCTGCATAGAGAAGAAGTCTTGTTCGAACCTGTGCATAAAAATGTTGGCGTATTGGGGTGCAAATTTGGTCCCCATGGCTGTTCCATGTGTCTGGATGAAGAACTGTTTGTCAAAGGTGAAGACATTGTGATCGAGGATAAAGCGGATGAGTTGTAGGATGGTGTTTGGAGATTGGCAGTTGTTGGTGTTGAGTACTGAGGCTGTTGCTGCTATGCCGCCATTGTGTGGGATGCTGGTGTAGAGTGCTGAAATGTCCATTGTGACGAGGAATGTTCCCGGCTTGATTGGTCCATGGGTGCTGAGTTTCTGTAAGACATCCGTAGTGTTGTGACAGAAGCTGGGGGTCCCCTGTACAGTGGGTTTCAAGATGCCTTCGACATAGCCAGAGAGGTTCTCACAAGGGTCCCTTTTCCTGATACAATGAGACATCCTGGTGTGTTGGCTTTGTGTATCTTTGGAAAGCAGTAGAAGTGGCCTACGCGAGAAGTACGTGGGATGAAGGCACGTAGGGAACTCTGAAGGATTGGATCAAAGACTTGATCAATGTGTTTAGTTCACGGGTGTGCTCTTTGGTCAGATCAGTCAGTAGTTGCCTGTACTGTTCTTGCTGGTTCAGTTGTGAGCACACTTCCTTGCAGTAATCTATTCTGAATGACGATGGCTCCTTCTTTATCTGCTGGTTTGATGACAATGTTGTGATTGGTTTTGAGAGCATGGATGGCATTGCGTTGTGAACAGGTGATGTTTTGCTCTACCTTGTGGGTTGATGAACCTTGCATTTATGTATTTCCTGACGGTTTGAGCATACATGTCAAGCTCAGGACAGTGGCCCTCTGGTGGGGTCCAAGTTGACTCCCTCTTAGGTTGGCTCTTCTCTACGGATCCCTGTGATGACTGTTCCGGCTCATTGGTTGGCTCGTTAGGATCACTGCTGGCACCGTGAAAGAATTCCCAGAGTCTCATTCGTCTGATGAATTCCTCTGTGTCTGCTGCAAGAACCAAGGGGTTCATTTTGGTGGTGGGGCAGAAATTGAGACCCTTGCTCAGGACTACACACACAGGCACTCCTACACACACACACACTCTCTCTCCTACACACATACTCTCCTACACACATACACACTCCTACACACACACACTTTCTGACACACATACGCACTTCTACACACACACACACACTCTCCTACACATACACGCACTCCTACACACACACACCCATACACACACACACTCTCCTACACATATACGCACTCCTACACACACACTCTCCTACACATATACGCACTCCTACACACACACACTCCTACACACACACACTCTCCTACACACATAAGCACTCCTACACACACACACACACACTCCTACACACATACACACTCCTACACACACATCCATGCACACACACACACTCTCCTATACACATACGCAGTCTCACCCCTACAGGCATTCCTACACACACACACTCTCCTATACACATACACACTCCCACACACACACACAACTCTCCTACACACACACACATACGCACTTCTATACACATTCGTACACACACACACACACTCTTATACACACTCGTACACACACACACACTCCTATACACACACAGACACACACACATTCCTACTGACACACTTACACATGTACCCTCTCACAGACTTAGACCCCTTTACACTCACGCACACACATATATACACTCTCTCTCACAGACACTCACAACACCGACCCCCCCCCTCCTCACGCACACACCCATACACACACACACACACATATATACACACACACACACATATACATTTGTGGGGTGAATTTGTGCTTGCAGAGTTACATTGTACTTTGCTCAAAAACTGTATGAATCCATGTAAGATTCTGTTAATTCATTTTTTAGATTAGAATCAGTCTAAATATTATGGCACAGACAGCAGCACACAGGGGGCTAACACCTTCAATACATTATCTGGACTGACACAAATTGTTAAAGTTCACCTGAAAATGTAACTTTTAAAAATGGTTTTGTGATTTACATATGAAAGAAGTGAAACTAACATGGTCATTCCAACAGATGAGAGACTTAACAAACAATCAAGGTATTTTTCAATGTCTAATTTCAGTTACATCACACTGTAAACCTTTGCTATAAATTCTATGACTTACAATTGTATACTCCACAACCACCCGATGAAAGAGCGGCACTCCGAAAGCTAGTGTGCTTCCAATTAAACCTGTTGGACTATAACCTGGTGTTGTGATTTTTAACTTTGTACACCCCAGTCCAACACTGGCATCTCCAGATCATGTATTAGTTGGACATTGAATGCAGAAACCTATACAATGCTGTATCATCTACCTTAGCAAGTGATTTCATATTTCAGGACAAACCTCATTTTCTTTTACAGTAATTCTACAAAAAAAAAGGAAGACAAATCCAACCGGAGCAATTCCCATAAAAATGGATAAAAGCAAATTACTGCAGATTCTGGAATCTGAAACCAAAAGAGAAAATGCTGGAAAATCTCAGCAGGTCTGGCAGCATCTGTAAGGAGAGAAAAGAGCTGATGTTTTGAGTTAGACTTGAAACGTCAGCTCTTTTCTCTCCTTACAGATGCTGCCAGACCTGCTGAGATTTTCCAGCATTTTCTCTTTTGGTTTCAGACCAATTCCCATCCCATCAGTCGACTCTCAATCTTCAACAAAGTGATGGTTGGTGCTATCAACAGTGCAATGAAATGACATTTCATCCATAATAATGTGCTCACTTTTTGTTTAGAATCCCTACAGTGTGGAAACAAGCCATTTGGGCCAACAATCTACCCTGACCCTCCAAAGAGAAACCCTCACAGAACTATTTCCCCTGACTAATGCACCTAACCTACACATCCCTGAACACAATGAGCAATTTAGTATGGCCAATTCACCTAACCTGTGGGAGGAAACCAAAGTACTCGGAGGAAGCCCACGCAGACACAGGAAGAACATTCAAAGTCCACACAGACAATCATCCAAAGAAGGAATTGAACCCAGGTCACTGGTGCTGTGAGACAGCAATGCTAACCACTGAGTCACCATGCCACCCACATGCTCTGCAAGGTCCACTTATCTCCTAACCCCATTCTTACCTTGGTCCAATTATAGAGTCAAGACAATATTTGGCCAAACAAATTTGAAGTCAATGGAAATGAAGAGGAAAACTCTCACTGGTTGAAGTCATGTTTGGAGAAAAGGTGGATGGTTTTGGAGGGAGGATGTCAATCCTCCCAGCTGCAGATATCACTGCAGAAGTTCCTTAAGGTAGTGTCTGGCTCCAGCTTTCTTCAATTGCTTTATCAATGACCTTCCTCCATCACAAGATCAGAAATGAGGATCTTTTCTGATGATTGCATAATGTTTAACATTGTTTATGACTCCTGAGATACTAAACAAATTATGTACAAATGCAACAAGACCTCGTTAACCTTCAGGTTTGGGTTGGTAAGTAGCAAGGGGCATTTGCCCATAAGTGCTAGGAAATGAGGAGATTGGTTACATTCCACAGAATTCCATGCCTTGACCTGCTCTTTTGGCCACAGTAATTATATGGCTTATCCAATTCAGTTTTGGATCAATGGTAACCTCCAGAATGTTGGTTGCAAGACATTTAGTGACAGTAATGCCATGAAGAGTATAGCAGTAATTGTTTGGATTACCATCAACATGATGAAGGCTTGGGAACCTGTGGCACGCAGCAATCTCCTTTCCACCATTTACAAGGCACAAGTCAGGAATGTGATAGAACGCTATCCGCCTGCGTGGGTGATTGCAGCTTCAACAAAATTCCAAAAAGGCAATACCATCCAGGATAAAGCAGCCTGCTTAATTGGCACTCCATCTATCATCTCAAGCATCCCTTTGCTACCAACACACAGTGGCAGCAGTATGTACCATCTACAAAACACACCGCAACAATTCATCAAGCTCACTCTGTCAGCAATATCCAAATTCACAATCTTTACCCTCTGGAAGGATAAGGGCAGCATATGCATGAGGGCACCACTACCTGTATGTTTCCCTCCAAGCCATATAACATCCTGACCTGGTAACATAATGCAGTTCCTTTACTGTGACTGAGTCAAACTCCTGGAATTCCTTCACAACAGCAGTGGAAATGTTCTCAACATTCATGGATTTCCACAGTTTCAGAGAATGACTCACCACTGCCTTCCCAAAATCAGTTAGAGATGGGCAGCAAATACAAGTCTTGTCAGTGATGCACAATTTCTGTAAATGAATGCAAAGAAACACTGTGACTGAGGGTGCTCTATCCACTGTAAAAGGCCTCTGTATTATGACAGAGTTAGATATTGAACCCACAATGGAGAAGTTTAGCAAAGTTATTAGCTCACTTTCATTGGATGGTTGAAGGTCCTTCAGTGAACTGGCCACTGGATCATGACACTGGGTCAACACCTTCACTACAAGGACACTTGCAAAGGAGATATAAAGATTGCAGATGTCAACACTGATAAGGGGGAGAAAGCTGCTGTCATCCATAACCTTTGGAGGCTGACTGATGGAAGGATGTTAGAAGATTCAAGCAGAAAGGGAAAGCTCAGCTGGCATAACCCATACAGTGCAGAAGCATGTGGCTCATGCACCTTCCCATCTCACTGTCTTCCTCTGCACCAACAGAGGCTGCTATGGCAGAATGAGGCTGCTGAGGCCCACTAGCTACTGCTTAATAGACTTGACAACCATGTTCAAATCATCATCTTGGAGATAGAAAGCTGTCGGGAAGGACAATGATAATGTATGTTTCTATAGCAGCCTTCATGTCTTCAACATGAACCAAATAAACACTTACCTACTTACCTTTGGAGTCTTGTCACTATTGGTAGAGGTTAGCACAGAGACAGGGCAAAAAAAGAAAGTTCATGTTTCTATTTCCTACAGAGCTCATCAGATACATTAACCAGTGAATCTTGACCTGTGTCACAAGTAAATTGAATGTTTCATCATCAGAACAAATGAGCTTTGTACTTCACTGAAGTTCAGCGATTGGAACCACTGTTATGTAAATGCAGCAGTTGTGTTGGATATAACAATGAATTAACTGAACTTGTAGAAGGAATGACAAATTATTGTTTTGGATAGAAAAAGGCTATTGCCTCAACATCAAAATTCCCTGCTGATATAAAAACCGTAAGACCATAAGATATCAGAGCAGAATTAGGCAATTCGGCCCATCAAGTCTGCTCCACCATTTGTTCATGGCTGATATGTTCCTCAACCTCATTCTCCTGCCTTCTCCCCTTATGAATCAAAAACCTATCTATCTCTGTCTTAAAGACACTCAAAGACTTGGTCTCCACACTCTTCTACATAATATAAGTGTGTGTGAAAATAAATAAGCTTCGCTATTTGAAACTCATAAAAGCTTGCTGCTAACTTATTAAATTTGAATATATACCTCTAGAATAGAAAGAAAACTGAGTCTCCTTCCATACAAAGCAATCTGTTCCAACCACCTATGAAACACATACACTCCGTCTATGACAGAGGGTTGAATGTTATACTTTCTTGGCTAAGTGCCTATTGCATTGTTATTTGCAGGGGTTTTTGACATGAAGCTGAGCAGATTTTCTTCCTGCTTCTCAATAACCTTGCTTTACTCACAACCTACCCCATTCATCTGATATTCCACTCATTTCAGACTATCCTGATCTCACCAGGAAGCTAAATATTAATGATGCAAGGTTGTGCTATAAGAAAACAATTGCCAAGCAATTATTCCCATCAATTGGCAACTCCCTGAAGCCTCATGAGAAACTTGACAAAATGCATAAAAGATGCATCGAATTACTCCGACCAGACCGTGCCTTCTGGTCCTAGACTCCCCCAGGAGGAGAAACGTTCTTGCAAGCCCTTTAAGAATCTTATATCTTTCAATGAGATCTCCTCTCATTCTTCTAAACTCCAGTGATGACATTAGTGTGTAAAATTAAAACACATGAAATTGGGATCGTGTACTGACACGGCGGCAGGCATTGACTCAGTGGGTATGTAGAGCATAGAACTTGGACATAAAATAGTACAGCGCAAAAACAACCCTTCAATCCATCATGTCCGTGCTGATCATGATACCATTCCAAACTACTCACATCTGTCTGCATATGGTCTTATCCCTCTATTCCCTGCCTGTTTATGCATTGTCTAAATGCATCTTAAATGTTGCTATTGTATCTGTAGAGATTTGCAGGGTGCTGCAGGGACCAGTGCTTTGATCCAAGCTATGCATAATTGATATTTAGATAAGGGAATTAAATGTAATATCTCCAAGTGACAGACAACACAAAGCTGGTTGGAAGGATGAACTCCAGACATGCATTGGTTGTTTTTTGTAAGTATCACACTTCACTGCCACAACAATTTGCATAGAATTAAAAATAGCAATGTCATTCTCAGTTTGCTTTCAAGGTAACATTAATCAATATTTACGAGTATTTAGATTTAATCTACATGAGGTCTCCATATTATTTGTGAGCTCAATCACGTCCTTTTTGGGGAGATGTGATTGAAGCGTCACGTTTCCTGCTCATGGTTGTCATTGTGCTTCAGTAGAGTACAGTTGGAGTGCTGCATTATTAGTCGTACCGTTTCTTTTCTCAGACGAGATGTTAAAACCTCATTTGTAACATTTCCAAATGTCACTGGCTGACCTCTAGAGAGAAATGAACATAGAAATCTGAAATTAAATCTGTGGAAATGTTTGTGTGCAAACAATGATTTTTAAAGTGCGCAATTAATATTCATTTTGCTGGTCAACCTCCAGACACTGAAGGCATTTAAACTTTGTTCTACTCAGCGGAAACAATGTACAGAATGGCAGAATCTACACTGTCTGTGACTGGAGTTCACAAAATCCTAACACATGCTAATCTTCCTCCTGTTGATCCAAGCAAAGGAGCAGCGCTCTGAAAACTTGCGATTTCAAATAATCCTGTTGGACCAAAACCTGCTGTTGTGTTACTTCTGACTTAGTCCAACCCGGTCCAACACTGGCACCTCCACATTAATTTGGAAAGGCATTGTTGTTTACGACATCTCCCTGCATGCCAAAATTCGCTTCGAAATTTGTGTAGATACACTGTGTTTCAATGCTAATACCACCTATGGGAAATGGTTGGAAATGATTTTGCTCTCTCCCAGTGTAAATCTGTGGGGCTCAGCAGATGACTAGCTCGTTGCCTGACAACGTCAGAAATTCCTCTTCAAAATATTGTGAGCAAGAAGTGGCTCAACGTCACAGTTTGGGCTGGTATCCACTCAGCTTCTCAGATCAAGTTCAAGATAAAGTTCCATAAAACTGGCAGGGAAGTCTTGGTGAACTGAGGTTACCTTTGGAATTCCTCAGCTCGGTGAACATGCTAAAATACCAGTTACCCTCAAATCACTGGCAGATTGTTTGTGGAAAGAAAACTCATTTGCGTTTACCTCAGGCTGTTTTCAGCATCACAGTTTCCTCAGGCTGTTCTTCCTCAATCCAGTTAGAGTGCATAATTGCCTCTTGCGGGCTTTTGTGGCACAGAGGCAGTGTCCCTATCTCAGAGAAGAGTTTTATGCATCATCGATCGATGTTGAAGATTTCAATTACGGTGTTAAATATTTAAAGCCCTAGGCAGAAAAATCAATGCTTTATAACTCCACAAAGTTATGCAAATACACTGTTTGTCTCACTATAGCAACAATGTTACAGAAGAAACTTGTTGGACAGGGCTAAAAATACGTTGTTAGAACAACCTGAAACCTGTCATTGACATACCTCCGTTGATCTCTCACAGACAAACATGCAGAGAAACAGATACAGACACACATTCACCTTCTCTTTTGAGAGGTTATACTAAACTAGAAAATGAGATAAATTAGGCTCACAGTCAACTTGTGTACGAATGGAACATAGAAATAGGAGCAGGAGCAATTTATTCAGACCTTTGAGCCATTCAATGTGATCATGGTTAATCACCCAACTCATCACCATGCTTTCACTGCAAAGAGGTGTTGGCGAAGTGGTATTGTCGCTGGACTATTAATCCTGGTACCAAGTTCATGTTCTGGGGACCTAGGTTAAAATCCCACCATAGCAGAGGTGGAAGCTTGAATTTAATCAAAAACTGGAATTAAGAGTCTAACGATGCCAGTAAAACTGTTACTGATTGTCAGGATAAATCAGTTCTAGTTCACTAAAGTCCTTCATAGAATAAAACTATCATCCTTAGCTGGTCTGGCCTACATGTGGTTTGTGACCCATGGCAATGTAGTTGACTCTCAACTGCCCTCTGGGTAATTGGGCATTGGGAATAAATGTTGGCCCAGCCAGGGACACCCACATCCCATGAACAAAAGAAAATGTTCTTTCCCCTATATCATTTGATCCATGGGACTGAGGACACATTACTGACATGGCTGAGAATTGACTGAGTGGCAGGTGTCAGGAATTGGGGATAATGGGTCAGTGTCTAGATTAGACTGGTGCTGGAAAAGCACAGCAAGTCAGGCAGCATCCAAGGAGCAGGAAAATCGACGTTATGGGCAAAAGCCCTTCATCAGGAATGAGGCAAGCAACCTCCAGGGTGGAAAGATAATTGGGGGGGTGGAACTGGGGAGAAGGTAGCTAAGGAGGTGGGGATGAGGTGATAGGTCAGAGAAGAGGGTGGCGTGGATAGGTGGGAAGGACGATTGGCAGGTAGGACAGGTCAAGGGGATGGTGCTGACATGGTGGGAACTGGGGTAAGGTGGGAGGAGGGGAAATGAGGAAACTGGTAAAGTTCACATTGATGCCCTGGGGTTGAAGTGTTCCGAGGCGGAAGATGGGACGTTCTTCCTCCAGGCTTTGGGTGGTGATGGAGTGGCAGTGCCCTGGTTGGTAGTGTCCCACACGGATCTGTGTTAGGCCCTCAATTATTAGCATCATTTAGTCATGACTTGGATAATGCCATAGAAAGTGATATATCCAAATTTGTTGATGACACAATGTTAGATCCAATGTATATGACATAAAATGGCATTTAACTATACTGATAAACTGTTATATTGATTGACCGGGTGAATGGACAAAACTGTGGTACATGGAGTAAGGCCAATTTTGACAGTATTATACAAGAACTTTCAAAAGTATAAGGGCAGTAGGAGTATTTCAAGAAGGAAATGAGGAGGGCAAAAAGAGGACTTGGGAAGTAGGGTTCAGGGGAATTTAGAGAGATTCTACAAATACATTAAGGGCAAAAGAGTAACTTAAAGATCAAATGGCTTTCTCTGAATAGAACCACAGGAGATAGATAATATACTAAATGAGTAGTTTGTGTCAGCATTTACTATGAAGAAGGATATGGAAGCCAGAGAAGTTGAAATAAAGAATGATATCTTGAAAAGTGTCCACATCACAGAGGAGAACATAGAACATAGAACAATACAGCACAGAACAGGCCCTCGGCCCACGATGTTGTGTCGAACATTTGCCCTAGCTTAAGCACCCATCCATGTACCTATCCAATTGCCGCTTAAAGGTCACCAATGATTCTGACTCTACCACTCCCACAGGCAGCGCATTCCATGCCCCCACCACTCTCTGGGTAAAGAACCTTCCCCTGACATCTCCCCTATACCTTCCACCCTTCACCTTAAATTTATGTCCCCTTTTAACACTCTGTTGCACCCGGGGAAAAAGTTTCTGACTGTCTACTCTATCTATTCCTCTGATCATCTTATAAACCTCTATCAAGTCACCCCTCATCCTTCGCCGTTCCAACGAGAAAAGACCTAGCACTCTCAACCTATCCTGGTTAGACCTATTCTCCATTCCATGCAACAACCTGGTAAATCTTCTCTGCACCCTCTCCAAAGCTTCCACATCTTTCCTAAAGTGAGGCGACCAGAACTGCACACAGTACTCCAAATGTGGCCTAACCAAAGTCCTGTACAGTTGCAACATCACTTCACGACTCTTGAATTCAATCCCTCTGCTAATGAACGCTAATACACCATACAAGCTCTTCTTACAAGCTCTATCCACCTGAGTGGCAACTTTCAAAGATAAGGTCCTAGGTGTCTTAAAACACATATACGTAGATAAATCCCCAGGGTCTGATCAGGTGGAGTATTTTGTGCTGTTTGGGTGCTTTATTGTAGGAAGGATTTGAACACATTGGAGGGAGTGCAGAAGCCCATTTACAGGAATGGTTCCAGTTATGAGGATAGATTAGAGAGGTTAGGTCTATTCTTCTTGGAGAGTAAACGGATAACAGGAGATAATTTAAAAGTTTTAAATATCATGAGGGGAGTTTGGACAAATTAGATTTGTTTTGACTTAAATTTTGAAGGTTGGGAGGTGACCAGAAAGGGGCTTTCGAAAGCGTGGACAGAATGGATAGTCTAAGTCTTTTTCTCGAGGTAACAATGACAATTACTAGGCGACATACGTTGAAGGTAAAAGGTGGGGAAGCTAAAAGGAGATGAGAGGGGCAAATGTTTTACACAGAGAGTGGTAAGGACCTGGAATGTGCTGCCAGATGAGATGCAATAGTAATGTTTCAGAGGTATCTTGACAGATATACGGATAGACAGGGAGTAGAGGGAATCAAGGCAAAAGACGTTTAGTTTATAAAGTTGTCATGTGTTGGCACAGGTTTGGTGGGCCAAGGGCCTGTTCAGATGCTATACTAGTCTTCATTGTTTGAGATGAGAAAACATTTTTTTTCACACAAGTAGATCGGGTCTGGAATACATTGCCTGGAAATATGGTGGAGGCAACTTCAATTTGAAAGGGCATTGGATGATTACTTAAATAGAAACAAGGTACAGGAGTAATGGGAAAAAGACAGGAGTGTGGCACAATGTCTTGATGCTTAGTTAGAGAGCTGGTGCACGGCGATACGTAGAATAGACTCTTTTTGTGCCATTGCACTTGCAATTCTGTGCTTCCAGCTACATCACTATCCCTTCACTGCTACAGGGTCAATATCCTTCCAAACCATACTGTGTGTATGAACCTGCTACTGGCCATTCCACAAGACACCTCATCACCACCTTCTTCAGGTCAATTAGGGATGGGCTCCAAACACACAAAAATGAATTTTTGTCACTGTGAAAGCCAGATAAAGCATTGCAAAATGCAGAACAACTGTATTTTTGCCATGATACAAATATAATGACATTTAGTTTTGCTTCTCAGAGCAAAGGCTGCTTTGCTGATGACTTCAATGAAAACAAGATGATGTTGAAATACTCAAAACAACCTCCATTCTGTTATTCAGTTCTTTCCGATCTCCTTCACTCACTTTTATATTTAATCATTGTTGGATGTTAAGGTCACTGGGAAGACAACCATTGAGAAAGTGGTGGTGAGCTGCCCTTGTTGAATCACTACAGACCTTGTTGCATAATTAGGAAAAGGGTTTCCGAATTCTGAGTGACAATGAAGGACTGAGATACATTCTCAGGGTGGTGGGTAGATTGGAGGCTATGCAAGTGGTGGCTTTTCCCTCTGTCTTTGTAGATGTTGCTGGCTGAAAGGTGCTGATGGAGGAACCTCAGCACAAAAAAAAATTGTACCACTCTCCAGAACTTCTTTTCAAAGACTAAGAGATGCAGGTTTCATATCTTAAATCGGACATGTAGCACTAGGGCGGAAGTCAACTCATCACGCACTGTTAACTCAACCCCTACACCTTCAGCAACTCCTTTAACATTTCAGCGGATTTCCTATTTGCTAGTTTATTTGGTTCACATTTCTTTCTGCAGTTGGAAATCATTGTTTTTAGTGCTGTTAACTCATTTATGAATAAATCTTAAAACAAAATGCCAAAATCCAGTGGCTTTTAGAAATGGCCATTCACACAAATTAATGGGAATATGGACTCTATTGTACTAATTTATTCATTGTAAAATGCAAGTGACAATAAATCATTCATCCATTTGCTCCATCCTTGAAAAAATTCCTATAAAACATTTTGTGTGCGAAATGGTTTAAGTGACTTGTTACTTTTACTGAAAGTATTTTATTGGTAAAGTTGTGTAATACCAAGGGAGTGTTTTACTTTGACTGTGTCATTGAATGACTATGCGAAGAACGTGCAGTAATGTCTTGTACATTGTGAATTCCTTCTGAATAAAACCATTTACATGTTCTTTTCCACAGGGTGCATTTAACAACTTGCAAAATTAGACCATCCTGAGAACAGGCAGCAGGGTAAGGGGGTCGGTTCACAGATGAAGCAATCAGGTGTGGAACAGAAGGTGGGGTTGAAATACTGCGGGTATTGTAAAGTCAGCTTATCATTGGGACATATGAAAAGGAGCAGGCCATTCGGCCTCCAAGACCGTTCCACCATTCCAAATCATGGCTGCTTATTTGCTTCAATCCATTATCCTGCCCTCCCCCCCATATCTCCCAGTGTCATTGGTAACTAGAAATTGATTAATCTCCATTTAACCTTTGCTAGGGTCACTTTTACAGGATAGCCGTGGTGTAGGTGGTCTAAGCTCAGGGCTTGTCTGTTTCCAACAGATTTCTTTCTCTTTTCTTCTTATTTTCTCCTAAGCTCTTTCTCTTTTTATCTTTCCCTTTCCTTCTGGGTCAGGAGAGCCGCGGATGAGGGAGGAGGCTGGAACACCGGGACGAGCTGGACACAGCTCCACCCCAGCCCAGGGTCTCCCGGCGAGCGAGGAGCAGGTCCCAGGCCAATTCACTCAGCACAAATCCACAGGTAAGCCAAGGATCAGGCTCGGCCCAGGTCTCGGCGGTTTCAACACAATGTGGCAGTATTGTCCAAGCATGGAATTCTCCTCCCTACATGGAGGTCTTCATCTTCAAACGGCTCATCAGGGGTCTCCTCCAGGAGTGGCAGTCTCAGTCCAGCGCAGTGGTCTTCTTCAGCAGAGACATTCCAGTGGCCCAGCATGTTCCTGTGTTGTCTCAGAATGACAGTCTCATCCCGGAATAACGCTCTCATCCCAGCATGATGGTCTCATCCCAGAATGACGGTCTCAAGGCCAGAATGACGGTCTCATCCCAGAATGACGGTCTCATCCCGGAATGACGGTCTCAAGCCAGAATTACGGTCTCATCCCAGAATGACGGTCTCATCCCGGAATAACGGTCTCAAGCCAGAATGACGGTCTCATCCCAGAATGACAGTCTCATCCCGGAATAACGGTCTCATCCCGGAATGACGGTCTCATCCCAGAATGATGGTCTCATCCTGGCTGCATCTTCAGGGTATTCTACCTTACCTCAGTCAGATTTCCCTGAGCCCACGAGCTGTTAACTGAACTGCGATGAACTTTGTCTTAATTTATTTATATATATATATGGATGTGTGATTTTGTCAGGGATTCAAGCTTATAAAACATTTCTCTGTATTTCTCATGTAACAGTAAATTTCTATTCTATTCTTCCTCAGGGGATCTTTCACTCTGAGACTTTTTATTAATCCAACCTAATTTACACATTTTAAGATCCAAAATAGCCAGATACCAGCTTGTAACCGTGTTTGTTGATGTACGGAGAGAGACGAAGTTAGGACTGTATTCACTGGAGATTAATAGAAGAGAGGGGATATAAAATTCTAATGGAGTAGACAGAGTTAACACAGGGAAGTTGTTCCCAATGACAGGGGTTTCTGGAACCATTGCCCGGGGATACAAGGTTGGCCATTTAGGACTGAGATGAGGAGAAATTCCTTCCTGCCGATTGTGGTAAGTCTGTGGAATTCCCTGCTACAGCAAGCAGTTGAGGCCAAAGTGTTGTTAAGTTTTCAAGAAGCAATTAGATATAGTTCTTAGGGTTAAAGGCATCCAATGGTATGAAGAGGAAAATGGGAACAGGGTACTGAGTCAGATGCTCGTCCATGAACATAATGAATGGCAGAGCCGGCAGAAACAGTCAAATGGGCAAGAGGTGATGGCTGAGTGGCACTTTGGCTGGACTGTTAATCCAGAGAGCCAGGTAACCTGCTGGGGATCTGGGTTCAAATCCCACCATGGCACAAAACTCTAGAATAAAGGGAGTCTAATGATGACCATGAATCCATTGTCAATTGTTTAGAAAAAAACCATCTGATTCATTGATATCCTTCAGGGAAGGAAACTGGTGTACATGTGACTCCAGACCCACAGCAATATGGTGACTTTTAATTGCCATCTGGGCAATAAATGCTGGCCTAGCCTATGATGACCTTATCCATGAACAAATAAAAAAAAAATCTCCTGCTCCCACTTTCTATGTTTCAATGAATCCACAATATATTACTCCAGGAAAATGTTCTGAACAGTTTACGAGTGCTTCTTCATGCCTCTCCTTCCCATTTTAACTTTCACAATTCACATAAGATTGAAGTCACTCATGATGAATGTAGTGAAGAAGGCATTTGGTATGCTTCCTTTTATTGGTCAGTGCATTGAGTACAGGAGTTGGGAGGTCATGTTTCAGCTGTACAGGACATTAGTTAGGCCACTTTTGGAATATTGAATGCAATTCTGGTCTCCTTCCTATCGGAAGGATGTTGTCAGGGTTGGAGCTATAGGGAGAGGCCAAATAGGCTGGGGCTGTTTTCCCTGGAGCATCGGAGGCTAAGGGGTGACCTTATAGCGGTTTATAAAATCATGAGGGGTATAGATAGAATAAACAGAGAAGATCTTTTCCCTGGGGTGGGGGAGTCCAGAACTAGAGGGCATAGTTTTAGGTTGAGAGGGGAAAGATATAAAAGGGACCTAAGGAGCAACGTTTTCACGCAGAGGGTGGTACGAGTAGGGAATGAGCTGCCAGAGAAAGTGGTGCAGCTGGTACAATGACAGCATTTAAAAGGCATCTGGATGGGTATAGGAATAAGAAGGGTTTGGAGGGATATGGGACAGGTGTTGGCAAATGGGACTAGATTGGGATATTTGGTCAGTATGGACAAGTTGGACTGATGGGTCTGTTTCCCTGTGTTACATCTCTATGACTCTATGACATGACCTCCTTATCTCTTGATTTATTCTCTGTCCCACAGATAAAGGCCTATAGTCTATTCCTACCAGTGTCTTTGTCTTTTGTTATTTCTTACCTCCACAGAAGTGGGTACCACATCTTGCAATCCAAGATCATTCCTTTCTATTGTCCTGATTCCAACCCGCATTAACAAAGCTATCCCACTATCCTTCCTTTCCTGACCTTTCGAAAAGTCATCTACCCCACAATATTCAGCTCCAAGTTTCAATCTAATGTAATCACGTCTCTGTAATAGTTATCGTACACATTAAGCTCTATTTGGGCCATTAATTAATTTGTCCTTTTACCTGAGTATTACATGCACTTAAGTAAAGAGACATTAATTTTGATTTTATACCATTTCTTCTCCTTTTGACCATTTTTTAAGCTTTTTTATGTAACTACACTCCATCCTTTCCTGTACCACACAGGTTATCATGATCAAAATAGCTGCCAGTAATGCTGCCAAACCCACTTGCTTTGTAAGCCTATGTGTCTCCCCTCCTGAACCATCATCTCTCCGCCCAACCCCTCAGATTATTTTAAAGCTCTCTCTACCCCCATAGTTATTCGATTCATCAAGACACCGGTCCCATTATGGTTCAAGTGAAGCCCATCAGATCAGAACAGTTCCTTTCTCGCCTAATATTAGTGCCAATGCCCCATGAAATGAAACCTATTCCTCCCACACTGATCTCTAAGCCATGCATTTAACATTGTGACTTCATTTACCCAATGCCAATTTGCTAGTAATCCTGAAACAATTACCTTGGATGTTCTGTTTTTTTTTAGTTAAGTTCTAACTGTTCAAAATCCTTCAGCAGAATGTTCAAATTCTTTGCAACTGTTAGGAAGGTTATTAAAAAGGCTTATTGAGGACAAAGAAAGGAAGAAAATATAGCTGAGGGTTTGATACAGCATAAAGTCAACCTAAAAATTAAATCTAAATATAGAATGGCTGGGAATACATTGAAAGATAAATGTTTTCACGTCATATAACCAAGATAGATTAGAATGGATTTGGTTCCTATTTTTAGTCATACTATTCCTCAACACAAATAGGTGTGATTGTAATGTTTCTCCATTTAACTTCTGCACTAATCTTATGTCCCTTGAGAGAGAAGAGCTGGTGAACAATTGCCCTTTCACTGAGAGTGCACATGTTCGATATATTTGTGTGAACTTTGACAGTGATTCATGGTATTACCAAGGGAGCATCACAACTGAGTTCAATAGTTCTCTTACTCAGGTGTGCACTTGCTGTTCAGAGCCTGTGCATTTTTCCTACTTCAGAAATAGAATCTCATAAATCATAAGACAGGAACAATTGATTCAAAACAGATGTGTTCCTGCTGATAAGTTCAGTGACGGAATTACAGAGACTGAAGCCACTCCTGGTGTTGTGATAAGAGAGAAAAATGGCAAATAGTTAGGTGTGGATGCATTGCCTGCAAATGTCATGAAGGCAGATTAAACTGAGGCACTGATTGTGCATTGGGGGTCAGTTAGCACAGTTGGGTGGACAGCTGGTTTTGTTATGCATGGTGTGGGTTCAATTCCTACATTGGTTGATGTTACCATGCAGGACTCCCAAACACCTCCTTCACTTGAGGTGGGGTGACCTTCAGGTTTAACCTCCACCTGTTATCACTCTTATGAGAGTGTGGAATGATACCTTTCCTTTGATTATATGGATAGAAAGAATGTGCAATGGCATGAGGAAAAGGCAAGAGAATGGCACGAGGTAATGATGCTTGTATGGAGAGCTGGTGCTCTTCAATGGGCCAAATGACCTCTTCCTGCATTATAACAGTTCTGTGAAGAATAGGAGGTGTCAGCTAAGGGCTAATTGAATGGAAAAGTAGCGTCATGAAAGGCCGATTTGTAACAGTAATTTATATGTAACTGATTAAGGGAGAAGAAGTCAATGAAGGTTTAGTAAAAGTATTGGGAAACTAGGAGTAGGTAGGGAGGGGTTTAACTAGCAGGATATTAGACAATGCAGTTTCCTTGGATTGGAGAGGAGGAAAAGTAAGGTATATTTAAATGTAGTTTGCAGTTATGGGGGAAATCAATGATTTTCTATGGACCCAAACTGTGAAAATTAAAGAAAAACGGAAACTATTGGAGAAACTCAACAGAGCTGACAGTATCTATGGAGAGAAAACAGAGTTAATGCCAGTCACCCTTCTAAAGATGCTGCCAGACCTACAAAGAGTATAGAGAACAGGACAGCACAGGGAGTGGCCTTTGGCCCACCAAGACTGTGCCAACACATGGTGACTTTTCAACTGAAAACCTTTGCTTCTGTGCAATCTGTATCCCTCTATTCCTTGACTATTCATATTACTGTCAAGCTGTCTCTTAAACATTGCTATTGTACCTGCCTCCACAATGTCCTCTGGCAGTGAACTCCAGGTCCTTACCATCCCCTGTATACAAATTTACCTCTCACATCTCCTTTAAACTCACTCGCTTTTACCTTAAACCTATCTACCCTGGTAATTGACATTTCTATCTGACAATCCATTCTATTCTGCCTCTCACACTTTTGTGAACCTGTATCGGGCCAACTCTCATGCTTTGCTGTTTAACAAACCAAGTTTGTTCAATTTCCCCTCATAGTTAATACCATCCAAACCCGGCAACATCTTAGTAAATGTTTTCTGTACCCTCCCCAAAGACTTCACATCCTTCTGGTAGTGTGGCAACCAGAAATATACAAAATATTCAAAATGTGGCCTAACTAAAGTTCTATGTGACTGCAAGCTAACTTGCCAATTTTATATTCTATGCCCGGGCTGATGAAGTCAAACATATCATATGCCTTCTTGATCACTTGTGTTGTCACTTTCAGAGAAATGTACACCGTTATGCATGGATCCCTCTGTATGTTAAGGTTTGTAATGGTTCTGCATTTACCGTACACGCCTCTCCTGCATTAGAGCTTCCAAAGTGAATCACCTCACGTTTGTCTGGATTAATTTCCATCTGCCATTTCTCCAATCAAGTCTCCAGCTAATCCATATCCTGTGATATCCTCTGGCAATTCTCACTATCTGCAGCTCCTCCAGTCTTTGTGTCGTTCACAAACTTACTCGTCAGAGCACCTACATTCTCTTCCGAATCATTTATTACAAACAGTAAGTGTCCCGGCACTGATCCCTGCGGAACACCACCAATCACAGATCTCCAGTCAGAAGAATATCCTTCCACCACGACTCTCTGTCATCTATGACGAAGCCAGTTCTGTAGCCATCTTACAAGTTCACCGCCAATCCCATGTGACTTTAATTTTTGCACAGCCTGCCATGAGGACATCTTGTTAAAGGCCTTGCTAAGTTCATGTGGACAACATCTACTGCCCTGCCCCCCTCAATCACCATTGTCATTTCCTTGAAAACCTCACATACGTTTGTGAGACATGACCTTCCCCGCACAAAGCATTGTCACCTGTTGCTAGTAAGTCCAGTTTTTTTCAAGAATCTTTTCCAATAATTTCCCTACCATGGATTTAAGGCTCACTGGCCTGTAATTTCCCATATTATCTCTGTTGCCCTTCTTAAACAAAGGAAGAATGTTGACTTTTCTTAGTTTTCTGGGATCTCTCCTGTGACTAAGGAGGCTACAAAGACTTCACAAAAGGACCAAGCAATTTCCTAACCCGCCTCCCTCTGAATTCTGGGATAGATCCCAACAAGTCCCAGGGACATGCCTATCTTAAGGCTTTTCAAAACACCAAACACCTCCTTTTTGATATTGACATGCCCTAGAATATCAATATACCCCTCCTGAGACTCATCATCCACTGTGCCCTTCTCCTCTGTGAATACTGATCCCAAATATTTATTAAGGACTTCACTCACTTCCTCCGGCTACATGCAAAAATTCCCTGCCTTGTCCTTGAGTGCACCCACCCTTTCTCTAGGCCCTCTCTTGCTTCTTATTTACGTAGAAAACAATATGGGATTTTCCTTAATCCTGTCTGCCAAAGACATTTCATGCCCCCTCTTAGCCCTGTTAATTCCTTGTTTGGGTTATTTCCTGCTATCTTGTATACTTCAAGGCACCCGTCTGGCTTTGGTTTCTGATACCTTACACATGCCTCATTATTTTTTTGACTAACCTCTCAATTTCTCTTGTCAGCCAAGGATCCCGAATTTTTCCATCCTTTGCCTTCATTTTTACAAGAAAATGCTGGTCTTGAACTCTAAAAACTAACCTTTACCTCAAGGTTCCCACATGCCATATGTGGATCTACCCTCAATAGCCACTCCAATCTCCATTCTCCAGTTCCTGCCTAATTCTCTCATGGTTAGCCATCCCCCAATTTAATAGTTTCACGTGGGGACTGCTGTTAACCTTATCAGTCCTCTGATTTACTAAAGTATAACCTTCCTATTTTTGGATTTAGTTCGCCTTGTGATAAATATTCACATTTGATTAGTTTTCCAAATTACTTATTACACCTTTAGTACTAACCTTTTATGATTTGTGCACTGGGACACGGAAATCCTACTCTATCTCAGAGCTCTGCAATCACTCACCATTTAAATAGTATGCTTTTTAAAATTATTTTTCCTGCCAAAATGGATGATAGCACACAGTCAGGCTACAAGCATAACTGAGCTGCAATGGTAGACTCAAGCTAACTCTCAGGACAATTTGAATGTACTAACTTCTGCTCTCAGACATGTAAGTAGCTCACTAGAGCTGTTTGCAAAAAGGCGACACAGGCCTATGGACAACCCTAAACAAAAATAAAACCAGAAGAGCTGCAGATGCTGGAAATCAGAAACAAAAACAGAAATTGCTGGAGGAACTCAGCAAGTCTGGCAGCATCAGTGGAGAGAAATCAGAGTTAACACTTCAGCGCCAGCGGCCCTTCTTCAGAGCATGGAGAACCCTCATAGGTATATTAGTGAAGAGGCAGGTTGTCTTATAGGCATTAACTTGAGTGAAGACTTTCAGAGATAAGGAAGTCAGGACAATTGGAAATCACTCTGTGTCATTACCAACCAATTGCTTGTTCTGTTGGTGACATATCACTGACAGCTGTGAGAATGAAATGTTGTACAATCTCCAATAAACAGCTCAGAATGTGAGCTACTTGATCTTTTATAACCTGAGTGAGTATGAGGCAGGTATTGTAGAAAAGCTGCATTCTAGGGTGTAACCTCTTCATGCTCCGTGATAAACAATTTGTGTAAAGGACAGGACATTATTACGGGTAATTTTATGTTGCAACTGGAGAAAATGCAGTTTGGTGCCTTTTTGGTTCTTCATATTCTCTAAAAAGGCCTCTGGAGTGGGTATTTAGCCCAAGCAGATTGGTCCCTTTAGTGACCTATACTTCATTGACTTTATCTCAGTGATCTGAGTTTCTGCTGACTTTCTTCTGATTTCAGTCCCTTGCTTCTCTCTGTTTTTTCAACCTTGATAACTTGTCGTCAGCTGTGATGAAGGATTTTTTTTAATATACGTCAGGTTCTCCACCCAGAGAGTAGCTCATCAATTATTCGCCTAATAATGGCAAAGTGCCAAGATTCTTTGCACAGCTGAAATGTTGCAGTTGATTTTAAAATGAATTCATGTGGAAGAATTGTTGCGCCTATTTGCGAAGCACACACAGAGATCAAAATACTTTGAAGGTCTTTCTTTATTCATGCACATGGCTTTCCTCACCAAGCCTTCTTCCTTTTGGCTGGCTCTTCTCTACATAAGGTAGTTCTCCTAAAACACGGTAGTTGCATTCCTGTGTGACGCCATGTTATACAATAGAACTAATGGAGCCCAGGGGAAAAAGCAGGGTAGGGGTGAATCACTAAAAATATCAGTAATACTCAAAACAAAAATAGTTGTTAGATTAACACAAACAGTCTAAGTAATTTTTAAAAAATCATACATTTTAATCAAATAACGCAGTAAATGTAACTCTTTAAAATCACTGATGACAGCACTGTATCTTTCACGAAGCTCTTCACCAGAAAGTGCGTGACCTGACTGACCAAGTGATGCCAACACGGAGTCCAGACCTCCGCGCAGCACGACACCTAGTGCCAGGATGGGAATCACACAACAGTGAACAGGCGCTTGTTTTATGAAAAAAAAGTCCGCAATTCACAAATTGCGTTACAGCCAAATCACGCTTAAGAAACGCGTGTTATAGGAGAACTGCTTGTACAGTTTAAAACAATTGCCTAATTAATTCCCAGCGTTTCTTTGCTCTGTTATCTCTAGCTCTTAGTTATTTCATATCCTATTATCAGAATTAGATACTAACAAATTCCTCTCTTTTCATTTTCCAATGAAAAAGAACAAAATCTATTCATAAGAGAAGACACAACTTTCTTTCATTCATTCACAGGATGTGCATATCTCTGGCTAGGCAGCATTTATTGCTTATCCCTAATTGCCCAGAGGGCAGTTAAGAATCAACCACGTTATTCTGGACCTGGTGTTACATGTAGGCCAGAGGAGGTGAGGACGGCTATTTCCAACCCTAATGGACATTAGTAAACCAGAGGATTTTTTTTCCAAACATTGACAATGGTTTCACAGTCATCATTAGACTTTCTAGATTTTCTTTATTAAATGCAAATTCAAATTCAACTATCTGCCATAGTGGGATTCGAATCTGGGTCACTATATGTTACTTAGGTCTTTGGATTAGCTGTCTAGCAAGGAAACACTGGTATTATCACTACCTCACCTCTCCATGGTATGATGCATTATTATTCATATAATTTTTAACAAACAACATTTTAAAAAACAGTAAAATTATGTCATGGATGTTTCTTTGCTCTCATAATTCATTCGGACACAAGGTGTCCCACTTGGAGAATGTCCAAGACACCCTTTTCATACATGAACTTCATTTTGTAAAGCTAATAGCTGATGACTCATGTTTTGACCTATTTTATTTCGAAAATTCCTTTTTTCCAATGTTTCTCTGATACTCATGATATCTATTCTCCATGTCTTTTTGGCAATGCTCATTTTCAAGCGGACATCATACCAGAGCAAATGGTTATCTGTATAGTATTCCACAAAGGAGGTATTTTAAAAGCTTAATAAATGCATGTCCAAATCTATCGTTTCTCCCAGTACAAGTGTCTCTGCAGCTAAGGTACTTTTAACTACTCTTTTCATTCTTACAGACGCCATTTGTCGTTTCATCCCCCTAACATTGTAATGGATCCTACATACTTTAAACAGGTATTAGGAAGATTTGTGTGTAAGGTGTCACTAAAAATGATAAATTTCCACCTTCTGTGTTATGCAGTGCTGGAAATCTTCTGCTCTAAACTTAATTTCTGCAATGCTGAAGATCCTTAAGCAACACAGAAAGTGCTGAAGAAACACAACAGGTCTGGCAGCATCTGTGAGGAGAGAGATGGAGTTAACTGCTCAAGTCCAATGAATCTCCTTTAGAACTTCCACTTCAATGTCTTATTCACCTTCAGAATTTCTCCTAGCAGCTGAAACACTGTTTAATTCGAATCCATCCTAGCACACATCTCGTCTAATTTCTCTACAGAATCTGTTTAATTAGTCAATTAAATTTTTCAAATGATCTGCTCGTTGTAAAATCTTCCTCTTATGTTAATCTTGTGTGATTTATCAGGAAATTATTAATATTCTTTAGATCAGATTGTTAACTTAGAGTTATTTCCAGTCCTATATATTCAATAGCTCTCAACATCCTGATCCTGAGGGTTACCATTAATCATGCCATTTGGTTGCCATTTGGACTCATGCCATAAACACAACCACTACAAGAGCAGGTCGGAAGCTAGGAATATTGTGGTGAGTAACTCACCTCCTGACTCCCCAAAGCCTGTCCTTCATCTGCAAGGCACAAGTCAGGAGTGTGATGAAATACTCCCCACTTGTCTGGATGGGTGCAGCTCTAAAATGTGCAGCATTGTGTACTGCCTACACAAATTCACCAAAGGTCCTTAGACAGCAACTTCCCAAACCCATGACCGTTTCCGTTTTGTATGGGAACATTGGGGTTTTAGGAGTTTGTCTTAGAATTCTCTCTGTGTGTAAAGGTGGTACATGTGGGATCATTGACTATTTAAAGACAAGAAAGATAGATCCTGATGAGGCAAGGGCATCAAAGTTTATTGGAGGTGGAGAATGTGGGAACATTGTGTCTTGAACACACAGAGTCGATAACTCTTTTAAGAAAATCTAGCAGCAGCAAACATTCCCTCATAAAAATACCGCACTAATGATGGCATCTCTCAATTCCTGCTGCCCGCCTTTCAAGGTGTTTGCCCACTGAGCTGGCATCTTCCTGAAGCTGCAGTCTCAGCATGAGCCACCACTAGCGACAGAGATAAAGCTCTGATTGGCCACCACCAGCAAAATGCAAGCTCCCTATTCTCACTAGCTGTCAGAGTGGAGTTACCTCCTGCTTGAGGTGAACCAAGCAGCTGAAGGGCTGGGAGTGTAGTCAGGGAGCTGGTGGGACCGGGAATCTAGTGAGGGAACTAGAGGGGCCGGGAATCTAGTGAGGGAACTGGAAGTGCCGGGAATCTAGTGAGGGAACTGGAGGGGACTGGAGTGTAGTCAGGGAACTGGAGGGACCGGGAATCTAGTGAGGGAACTAGAGGGGCCGGGAATCTAGTGAGGGAACTGGAGGGGCCGGGAATCTAGTGAGGGAACTGGAGGGGCCGGGAATCTAGTGAGGGAACTGGACGGTCAGAGAGTCTAGTGAGGGAACCGGAGGGGACTGGAGTGTAGTCAGGGAACTGGAGGGACGGGGAATCTAGTCAGGGAAATGGAGGGGCCAGGAGGCTAGTCAGGGAACTGGAGGGGGCTGGTGTCTAGAAAGGGAACTGGAGGAGCTGGGAATCTAGTCAGGGAACTGGAAGGGACTGGAGTCGAGTAAGGGGACTGGAGGAGCCGGGAGTCTAGTCAAGGAACTGGAGGGGACTGTAATCTAGTCAGGGAACTGGAGGGGACTGTAGTCTAGTCAGGGAACTGGAGGGGACTGGAGTGTAGTCAGGGAACTGGAGAGGACTGAAATCTAGTCAGGGAACTGGAGGGGACTGGAATCTAGTCAGGGAACTGGAGGGGACTGTAGTCTAGTCAGGGAACTGGAGGGGACTGGAGTGTAGTCAGGGAACTGGAGGGGACTGGAATCTAGTGAGGGAACTGGAGGGGAGTTAGGGAACTGGAGGGGACTGGAGTCTAGTCAGGGAACTGGAATCTAGTCAGGGAACTGGAGGGGAGTCAGGGAACTGGAGGGGCTGTGGGGGGGTGTAGTCAGGGATCTGGAGTGACTGAGAATCTAGTCAGGGAACTGGAGGGCTGAAAATGTGTTGCTGGAAAAGCGCAGTGGGTCAGGCAGCATCCAAAGAGCAGGAGAATCGACGTTTCGGGCATGAGCCCTTCTTCAGGATTCCTGAAGAAGGGCTCATGCCCGAAACGTCGATTCTCCTGCTCTTTGGATGCTGCCTGACCCACTGCGCTTTTCCAGCAACAAATTTTCAACTCTGATCTCCAGCATCTGCAGTCCTCACTTTCTCCTAGGGAACTGGAGGGGCCAGGTATCTAGTCAGGCAACTGGATGGGACTGGAATCTAGTCAGGGAACTGGATGGGACTGGAATCTAGTCAGGGAATCGGAGGGGCCTGGAGTCTAGTTAGGGAACTGGAGGGGACTGGAGAGTAGTCAGGGAACTGGAAGGGCTGTGAGTGTAGTCAGGGATCTGGAGTGACTGAGAATCTAGTCAGGGAGCTGGAGCGGCCAGGTATCTAGTCAGG
The DNA here is from genome assembly GCF_037043375.1 of Chiloscyllium plagiosum. Taxonomy (NCBI): domain Eukaryota; kingdom Metazoa; phylum Chordata; class Chondrichthyes; order Orectolobiformes; family Hemiscylliidae; genus Chiloscyllium; species Chiloscyllium plagiosum. The sequence continues at coordinate 20,432,757 of NW_028270150.1, forward strand.
CAACTGGAGGGGACTGGAGTCTAGTCAGGGAACTGGAGGGTCCTGGAATCTAGTCAGGGAACTGGAGAGGACTGGAATCTAGTCAGAGTTATTGAGTCTTGGAGATGTACAGTACTGAAACAGACCCTTCGGTCCAACCTGTCCATGCCGACCAGATATCCCAACCAAATCTAGTCCCACCTGCCAGTACCCGCCCCATATCCCTCCAAACCCTTCCTATTCATATATCCATCCAAATGCCTTTTAAATGCTGTAATTGTACCAGCCTCCACCACTTCCTCTGGTAGCCCATTCAATACACATACCACCCTCTGCATGAAAAGGTTACCCCTTAGGTCTCTTTTATATCTTTCCCCTCTTACCCTAAACCTATGCCCTTGAGTTTTGGAATCCCTGATCACAGGGAAAAGACTTTGTCTATTTATCCTATCCATGCCCCTCATGATTTTATAAACCTCTATAAGGTCACCCCTCAGCCTCCGACACTCCAGGGAAAACAGCCCAAGCCTGTTCAGCCTCTCCCTATAGCTCAAATCCTCCAACCCTGGCAACATCCTTGTAAATCTTTTTTGAACCCTTTCAAGTTTCACAACATCCTTCTGATAGGAAGGAAACCAAAATTGCACGGAATATTAAAAAAGTGGCCTAACCAATGTCCTGTACAGCCGAAACATGACCTCTCAACTCCTGTACTCAATACTCTGACCAAAAACTGAAAGCATACCAAGCTCCTTCTTCACTGTCCTATCTACATGTGACTCCACTTTCAAGGAGCTATGAACTTGCACTCCAAGGTCTCTTTGTTCAGCAACACTCCCTTGGACCTTACCATTCTGGATATAAGTCCTGCTAAGATTTGCTTTGCCAAAATACAGTACCTAACATTTATCTAAATTGCAACTCCATCTGCCACTTCTCAGCCCATTGGCCCATCTGATCAAGAACCCATTGTAATCTGAGGTAACCTTCTTCGCTGTCCACTACACCTTCAATTTTGGTGTCATCTGCAAACTTACTAACTTATACCTCTTATGCTCACATCCAAATCATTTATGTAAATGACGAAAAGTAGTGGACCCAGCATCTATTCTTGTGGCACTCCACTGGTCATAGGCCTCCAGTCTGAGAAACAGCCCTCCAGCACCACCCTTTGTCTTCTACCTTTGAACCAATTCTGTATCCAAATGGCTAGTTCTCCCTGTATTCCATGAGATCTAACCTTGCTAACCAGTCTCCCATGGGGAACCTTGTGGAACGTCTTACTGAAGTCCATATAGATCACGGTCACTGCTCTGCCTTCATCAATCCTCTCTGTTACTTCTTCAAAAAACTCAATCCAATTTATGAGACATGATTTCCCATGCACAAAGCCATGTTGACTACCCCTAATCAGCCCTTGCCTTTCCAAATATATGTATATCCTGTCCATCTGGATTCCCTCCAACAACTTGCCCACACCAATATCAGGCTCACCGGTCTATAGTTCCCTGGCTTGTCTTTACCACCCTTCTTAAACAGTGGCACCATGTTCGCCAACCTCCAGTCTTCCGGCACCTCACCTATGACTATCGATGATACAAATATCTCAGCAAGGGGCCCAGCAATCACTTCTCTAGCTTCCCACAGAGTTCTCAGGTACACCTGATCAGGTCCTGGGGATTTATCCACTTTTACGAGTTTCAAGACATCCAGCACTTCCTCCTCTGTAATATAGACATTTTTCAAGTAATCACCATGTATTTCCCCAAATTCTATGTCTTCCATGTCCTTTTCCACAGTAAACACTGATGAAAGATACTTGTTTCGTATCTCCCTCATCTCCTGTGGCACCACACAAAGGCCGCCTTGCTGATCTTTGATGGAACTGGAGGGGCCCAGAGTCTAGTCAGCAAACTAGAGGGGCCTGAAATCTAGTCAGGGAACTAGAGGGGACTGGAGTCTAGTGTGGGAACTGGGGGGACTGGAGTCTAGTCTGGGAATGGGAGGGGACTGGAGTGTAGTCAGGGAATAGGTGGGGACTGGAGTGTAGTCAGCGAACTGGAAGGGACTGGAGTCCAGTCAAGGAATTGGGAGGGACAGGAATCTAGTCATGGAACTGGAGGGGCCAGGAATCTAATCTAGGAGCTGGAGGGGACTGGAATCTAGTCGGGGAATTGAAGGGACTGGGAATCTAGTCAGGGAACTGGAGGGAACGATGAAATTAGTCAGGGAACTCTCAGGAGCTTACATCTAGACAGGTAGTCACCTCTTTAATCCAGGGAGCAGTGAACGATGGGCTGATAGTCCAATCTGGAGCTGCCAACAGCACCTTAAGTAATGAACCCTATGACCAGATCCCACTGGCTGCTGGATACCTGAGTGGGAATGGCATTCTTGCCTGGTGCCACCGGTTGGACCTGTGGCATTGCAACAAAATTAAGCACAATGTTGGCTATGAAACCTGAATCCTTTACAAGATCTTTGCCACAGAACAAGATTAATTAATTAGGCAGCTGTTTTCTTTGAAGATCAATGCTAAAATTATAGCAGGCAGATTTTGGCGAAATAGACTGCTCATTCCTGAACAACATTCAGCCCCCATGAGATGTAAGCATGCTTTTCCAACTCACAAGAAAACAGTTCTCAGTTAGACTTTCAGATTTTGCAACTATAAACAAGACATAAGGCCGCACTCCTAAAAATATTTGTGTTTATGTACATGCATTTGGGAGGTGTGGTAGTACAGTGGTTAGCACTGCTGCCTCATAGCACCAAAGATCCAGGTTTAATTCCAGCCTTGGGCAACCTTGTGGCATTTGCATCTTCTACCTGTGTCTGTGTGGGTTTCCTCCCACAGTCCAAACATATGTGGATTGACCATGCTAAATTGCCCTATATTGTTCAGGGGCATGTGGACTCGGTGGGTTAGCCATGGTAAATGTGGGGTACTGGGTCTGGGCTGGAAGCCCTTCAATGGTTAAGTGCAGACTTGATAGGCCAAATGTCCTCTTTCTGCAATGTAGAGATTCTGTGATTATGTTTATTTATTTGTAATTGATTTTATGGTGCTTATCCATTGGCATTTTCTGTAGCTTTTCTCCAGAGTGAGAAGCGTTTCTGCTGTCAAAGATTTTGGTGAAAGAATGATTCAAAATCCTGCATTTAAAAAAAGGTTCTGTCATAATAAAGATAATAACTTGATTGCTGTTGTATTTATCTAGCTTCCCCATGCATGCACAAGTGGATAAAACAATTTATGTTACATTTCCCATTGCCCAGCTTTTAGTTGTAAGCACTAGTTCTTTTCTGGATTAGAGTGGTGCTGGAGAAGCACAGCAGGTCAGGCAGCATCCGAGGAGCAGGAAAATCAAAGTTTCGGGCAAAAGCCCTTCCTGATGAAGGGCTTTTGCCCGAAACTTTGATTTTCCTGCTCCTCGGATGCTGCCTGACCTGCTGTGCTTTTCCAGCACCACTCTAATCTAGACTCTGATCTCCAGCATCTGCAGTCCTCACTTTGGACTATTTCTATTCTGGCCTGCCGATGGAAACAACTTCTCTGCACCTGAACATTTAAATCCTTTTATAACCTTCAAGACTTAGAACATAGAACAATACAACACAGAACATGCCCTTCAGCCTATGATGTTGTGCCGACCATTGATCCTCATGTATGCACCCTCAAATTTCTGTGACCATATGCATGTCCAGCAGCCTCTTAAATGTCCCCAATGACCTTGCTTCCACAACTGCTGCTGACAACACATTCCATGCTCTCACAACGCTCTGTGTAAAGACCCTGCCTCTGACGTCCCCTCTATACTTTCCTCCAACCAGCTTAAAACTATGACTCCTCATGTTAGCCATTTCTGCCCTGGGAAATAGTCTCTGGCTATCGACTCTATCTATGCCTCTCATTATCTTGTATACCTCAATTAGGTCCCCTCTCCTCCTTTTCTCCAATGAAAAAGTCCGAGCTCAGTCAACCTTTCTTCATAAGATAAGCCCTCCAGTCCTGGCAGCATCCTGGTAAACCTCCTCTGAACCGTCTCCAAAGCATCCACATCTTTCCTCTAATAGGGCGACCAGAACTGGATGCAATATTCCAAGTGCGGTCTAACGAGCTACACCTCATTCTAATATCTTTTTTGAAGAAATAAACTCTTTGTCCAATTTTCCATGGTAGATACAGTTTAACTTCTTATTTCTGGTAATCTTTCTTGTTCAAACTGGTTAAGGTTTTTTCTTAAGGGAGCCCTTTTTACACAGCTGAATGAAATTAACTTCCAAATAGAGCATCAGAGACAAAATCATTCAAGATTTTTCAAAAAAACAATTGAATGCTATAACATTGGATGTGATCTTATTGAAACATGTAGGAGTGAGGGATTTGACAGATAACTGCTGGATGCTTCCTCTCAAGGACTAGGAATCTCGTACTAGGGGCATTATTTAAAAATAAGGGGTCATCCGTTTCATATGAAGGAGCTTCTTATAGTCATAGTCAGAGAGCCACACTGCACACAAACAGACCCTTCAGTCCAACTAGTCCATGCTGAACGTAATGTCAAGCTGAACTAGTCCCACCTGCCTGCCCCTGGCCCACATCCTTCCAAACCTTTCCTATTCATGTCCTTATTTAAGTGTCTCTTTAACATTGTGACTGTGCCCGTGTCCACCACTTCTTCAAGGATTCACTCCACACGTAATCTGCTCTCTGTGTAAAATATTTGCCCCTCATGTCTTTTTAAAATCTCTCTTTTCACCTTGAAAATATGCCCCCAGACTAGGTATTCCCCATCCTAGAGAAAATACACCTACCATTAACCCTATCTATACCCTTCATGATTTTATAAACATCAAGTAGGTCATCTCTCAACCTTCTATGCTCCAGTGGAAAATATCCCAGCCTTTTTTTATAACATAAATCTTTCATACCTGGCAACATCCTGGTAAATCTCTTCTGAACCCTCTGTGGAGGCTGAGTCATTCATCATGTCCACAACTGATACTGGCATTTGTTTTTAACTAGAAAGCTGTGGATTTGAGGGACAAGCACAAATTGGAATTGTGGTTAAGATCAGGTCAACCATATCCCAACTGAATAGTGGAGCAGTGTCAAGGTGATGTACTGCCTTTATCTGCTACTATTTCTTATTTTTTTAACTTCTTACACAAGAGTGATGCTAGAATATCCATGGATAACTAAATTAAGATGGAGCAAATGGTCAGAGAATGCACTTATAGAGAGGGGTCATTAACAGGTAGACTCATGGCCCTTGAAAAGTGTCTGAGAAGAACAAAGTTCCGATTAAGAACAAATGTTCAAAACTATCTTTTCTACCTACAGAAACGGTTTCGTCTTCAGCGTGGCTTCTAATGACACAAGGTTTCACTGATGCAAGTTAGAACATTAACTTCTGTTACAAGTCCAAGTGACAATACCATGACACCAGCAGAGGCTGGTACAATTGCAACATTTAAAAGGCATCTGGATGAGTATATGAATAGGAAGGGTTTGGAGGGATATGGGCCAGGTGCTGGCAGGTGGGACTAGATTGAGTTGGGATATCTGGTCAGCATGGACGAGTTGGACCGAAGGGTCTGTTTCCGTGTTGTACATCTCTAAGACTCTATGACTCTATGACCATCATCTCTCTCTATTATCTTAGCTCTCAGTATATTTCCCATTCACAAATAAAACTTTATCTGATTTTCCATACACTGACTCTGCATGTTAACTCTCTTGTTTTCATCTAAATTTATATTTAAGCGATAACTGGAAGAGAGCCAACTTTCTGTGACAGCTTTCTTGTTACACTGCACAAGCCTCAAATACCTCAGTCTGACATTCAGAAAGATTTCAAAATGATGACCTTTGATTTGAATACAGGATGACGTATCCATTTCCTGTGTTTTGAGTTTTGACGTTTTCTCTCTCTTTAGCAAGAAGCAATCAGCAATGTAATAATAATACTGAAGAATTTTTCAAGCAGATCACACCAAAGTGTGTATGAATTGTAACTGAAAATATTTATAGGAATGTTAACTCAGCTCAGTCATCATTACACTTTCCTGTAAATCAGAAGATTCAAGTCCACCATCTGGTTGGCATGAGCTCACTGTTGTTGAGCCAAGCTCTGTTCATGCAAATTTTGGAGTCCATTTCTCTGGTATAAAATGTAACATTCATAAACTGAAAAAAATCCCCCACAACATTGCCCAGAGCTCTTTGGATCAGAGTTAGGGGTTTAATCTAGCAAAGGATTTAAAATATAATTTGGCAGGAGTATGTAAGAGATGGATTTGGAGCTGGCTGTTCCAGTGATTTCTTTGGGTTCCAATGCATGAACCTAACAGTGTGGGTTCAACTCCCATTGCCAGCTGAGGTTACCCTCAAGGATTCTCCGTCTCAACCTCTCCCATCACCTGAGGCATGGTAACCCTCAGGTTAAGCCACCACCAGTCATGTCTCTCTCTCTCTAACAAGTGAACAATACTATGGTCTGATCGAACTATGATGACTTTACCATTACTTTGGCAATCCAACCAAATAATTCCAGCCAGTTGTCATTAGCTAATGCAAAGTGGGATTAAGTTTACAATTACATCATTATTTGCAACATTTTGTCAAACTATATTTTGCAAGTTAGTTGCGTGTTGTTTTTAAATGAGTTCAACATATTTACATGCCTTTGTAACTGAGAATGAAAACATTTCATATAGGTTTATTAACACCAGCCATGGGAATTTGATCTGCGTGTGATAGGTTTACATGCATTATTGTCTGCTTAATCCTTATTATCTCTTATCATCATTGCCTTCTCTAAATTAAAAGCAGAGTACTCTGTTCCTCCTTTTCATTAGATCTGTACAACCCTGCCTAAGTAAAATGTTTGACGTCTTACCAGATAATTACAACCCGTGATTATGTTAAACCTTTGAAAATACATACCAGTCATTGAAAGCTCTCAGGGATGAGGAATAACTTAACCAGAGACTTACACTGTTGCATTTATCAAGATGTGGAATTAAATATCATCCCTTTAAATATCCCTTTGGAGAAGTTTGGAAAAGAAACTGAACTGATGTTTTCAAGAGTAAAAATGAGAAGAATTCACTTGAATACAAGTTTAGATGAAAACAGGAGAATTAAAATGTAGATTCAGTGCAAGGAAACGCAGACAAAATTTCATTTGTGAAAGGGTAATGGACTGTGGGCTAAGCTAATAGAGGGAGATGATGGTATCATGGTATTGTCACTGAGACTAATCACACAAGTTAATGTTCTCAGGACATGGGCTTAGATCCCACCATTATACATGGTAAAGTTTAGGTCCAATCTGAAATAAACTTTGGCCTAATAGTGACTCTACGGGACTCCTAGGAGGTATATTGCCTCCCTGGTGCTAGGATGTAGCCGATTGGGTTTACATGATTCTGAAGGGAGAGGGTGAGCAGCCAGAAATCATGGTACATATTGGCACCAATGATGTGGTCAGGAAAGGGATTGAGGACCGGAAAAGTGACTACAGGGAGCTAGGTTGGAAGCTAAAGAGCAGGACGAGTGCAGTAGTGATCTCAGGTTTGCTACTGGTGCCACGAGATAGTGAGTGAGGAACAGTCAGCGAATGCAGCTTAACATGTGGCTGCGAGGCTGGTGCAGGAGAGAGGCTTTCAGATATTTACACCACTGGGATGCCTTCTGGAGAAGGTGGGACCTGTACATGAAGGACAGGTTGCACCTGAACTGGAGGGGCACAAATATCCTGGGTGGGAGATTTGCTCATGTGGTTCGGGAGGGTTTAAACTAGTTTGGCATGGTGGTGGGAACCAGAGCTACATATCTGAGAGGGGGGTAGTTGTAAATGGGGCAGTGACAGGATGTAGTGAATCTATCAGGAAGGTTTTTCACATGATGAAACAAAGGGATTGGTTAAAGTGTGTCTGCTTTAATGCAAGGAATGTCCGAAATAAGAATGATGAACTTAGAGCATGGATCATTACTTGGGACTATGATGTTGTGACCATAACGGAGACGTGGGTTTCACGGGGGCAGGAATACATGCTAGATGTTTCAGGGTTTAGAATGTTTAAAAAGAACAAGGAGGGTGGAAAAAGAGGAGGGGGTGTAGCATTGCTAATCAGAGAGTGCATCACAGCTACAGAAATGAAGGTTGTTGAGGAAGGTTTGTCTATTGAGTCAGTATGGGTGGAAGGTAGGAACAGCAAGGGTACAGCCAACTCATTGGGGGTTTTCTACAGACCCCTAATAGCAGTAGGGAGATTGAAAAACTAATAGGCCGGCAGATTTTGGAAAAATGCAGATGTAACAGGATTGTTGTTTTGGGTGACTTCAACTTTCCCAATATCAACTGGAACCTCTTTAGTGCAGATGGTTTGGATGGAGCTGTTTTTGTCAGGTGTGTTCAGGAGGGTTTCCTTACTCAGTATGTAGACAGGCCGATGAGGGGAGAGGCCATTTTGGATTTGGTGCTCGGCAACGAGCCAGGACAGGTGTCAGATCTCGCTGTGGGAGAACACTTTGGTGACAGTGACCATAACTGCCTCACATTGACCATAGCCTTGGAGAGGGAAAGGAGCAGTTACTAAGGGAGGATATTTAATTGGGGAAAAGGAAATTATGAAGCTATCGGGCAGGAGTTCAGAAGTACAGACTGGGAGCAATTGTTCCACAGAAAGGGCAAAGCAGATATGTGGAGACTGTTTAAGGAGCAGTTGTTGCGAGTGATGCACAAATTTGTTCCTCTGAGACAGGTAAGAAGGGGTAAGACTAAGGAACCTTGGATGACGAGAACAGAGGAGCTTCTCATCAAAAAGCAGAAGGCAGCTTGCGTAAGGTGGAGGAAGCAAGGATCTAGCACAGCTTTAGAGGATTACAGGCTTGCTAGAAAGGAGCTCAGAAATGGACTGAGGAGAGCCAGGAGGGTCACGAAAAAGGCTTGGCAAGAAGGATTAGGGAGAACCCAAAGGCATTTTACTCATACGTGAGGAATAAGAGAATGCTCAGGGAGAAGGTAGGGCCAATCAGGGATATCGTAGGGAACTTGTGCATGGAGTCTGAGCAGATAGGGGAAGCCCTAAATGAGTTTTTTGCTTCTGTTTTCAATAAGGAAAGGGACCTTGTTGTGAATGAGAACTTTGAGGAGCTGGGATACAGTCTTGACCAGATCAAGATTGATGAAGTTGATGTGTTGGAAATTTTGGCACCCATTAAGATTGATATGTCCCCAGAGCCAGACTAGATTTATCCTAGGCTGCTCCGGGAAGTGAGAAAGGAGGTTGCTAAGCTGTTGGCAAAAATCTTTGCTTCCTCATTCTCCAGGGGAGTCGTACCGGAGGATTAGAGGGAGGTGAATGTTGTTACTCTTTTCGGGAAGGCGAATAGGGAAATCCCTGGCAATTACAGACCAGTCAGTCTTACCTCTGTGGTCAGCAAGGTTTTGGAAAGAATTCTGATGGATAGGATATGTGACTATATGGAAAAGCATAGTGTGATTAAAGGCAGTCAGCATGGCTTTGTGAGGGGCTGGTCGTGCCTCACAAATCCTATTGAGTTCTTTGACGAGGTGACAAGACAGGTCAATTAAGGTCAAGCAGTGGATGCGGTGTATATGGACTTCAGCAAGGCATTTTGGAAGGTTGAACTTGAATGCTGAATATAGGATTAAAGACTGGATCCTTGGCAGTGTGGAGGAACCGGAGGGATCTTGGTGTTCAAGTGCATAGATCACTCAAAGTTGCCATCCAAGCTGTTAAGGGTTGTTAAGAAAGAATATGGTGTTCTGGCTTTCATTAACAGGGGGATCGAGTTTAAGAGCTGTGAGATTTTGCTACAGCTCTACAAGTCCCTGATGAGGCCACACTTGCAATATTGTGTCCAGTTCTGGTCGTCCTACTGTAGGAAAGATGTGGAAGCTTTAAATTGAGTGTGAAGAAGGTTTATCAGGATGCTGCCTGGGCTGGAGGGCTTGTCTTACGAAGAGAGATTGAATAAGCTCAGACTTTTCTCTCTGGAGAGAAGGAGGAAGAGAGATGACATGATCGAGGTGTACAAGGTAATGAGATGCATGGATAGAGTCAATAGCCAGAGACTTTTCCCCAGGGCAGATTGACTGGCATGAGGGGTCATAGTTTTAAGATATTAGGAGAAATGTATAGAGAGGACATCAGAGGAAGGTTCTTTATGCAGAGAGTTGTGAATACATGGAATGCGTTGCCAGTGGTGGTGGTGGAAGCAGAGTTATTAGGGTGATTTAAGCAACTGCTGGACATGCACATGGACAGCAGTGAATTGAGGGGTGTGTAGGTTAGGTTATTTTATTTTAGATTCGGAATAATCCTTGGCACAACATCGTGGACCGAATGGCCTGTTCTGTGCTGTACTTTTCTAAGTTCTATGACTGTGTAGGGTCTGTCAATTGTTGTAAAATCCCATCTGGTTCACTAATCCCCTTTACCATGACCATGGATTCAAATCCTTAAGTACTGTGGATATTTTTAACTTGTAATTCCAAAGTTTGTGATTTTAAAAGAGGGCTTTTTGCAAGAGGGCTTTTTACAAGCAAAAATGGTTGTAAATTTAAATTCAGTGGGAGGATGAAGAGAAAGATCAATGGAATGCAGTGCTTATAGTATCAAGGAAACTTCAAACAGAATGGGCTGTCATCTCTTGCGACTACAAAGATAACTGATGACTCCCTCCTCAATGGTAAATCAGCCCCCTGAGGATTTTGTCCCAAACTGCAGACCACTTTGCGTTTTTGGCTTTAGAAGCTAGAGGGGTTAATATGCCAGTTTCAAATCTACTGGAGCCCACTAGTGAGACTGAACAACCTTCCTGAGTTTGTGAAAAGAAATTATCTTTTTCAAATTAACTTTGTGGCAAATAGCGAGAGGATAGAGAGAATACAGAAAAGGTGACAGTTCATCCTCCTCATCCAGGAGCTTAACAGTTTGGAGAATGGTAATGAACAGAATAGCTCACCCAAGCTCTGTTGCAACACCTCTTGGGAAATAAATCTGCTATCCTTACCTGGTCTAAGCCCACATGTAACACCAGCCCCACCACAATGTTGTTGCCTCTTAACTGTCTTCCTGGTAGCACTAGCTACCTGACGAAGGAGCAGCGCTCTGGAAGCTAGTATTTCCAATTAAACCTGTTGGACTATAACCTGGTGTTGTGTGATTTTTAACTTCGTCCAACCCAGTCCAACACCGGCACCTCCACATCCTGGTAATAGAGGTTTATTACATCATGAGGGGTGTGGATAGGGTGAACAGTCAAGGTCTTTACCCTGGGGTAAGGGTTTCCAAAACTAGAAGGTGTAGGTTTAAGGTGACGGGAAGACAAATTTAAATGGGACCTAAGGGCCAACCTTTTTACAAAGAGGGTGGTGCACAAAGAGAATGAGCTGCCAGAGGAAGTAGTGAAAGCTAGTACAACTACAGCATTTAAAAGCCATCTAAGTGAGTATATGAACAGGAAGGGTTTAGAGGGATATAGGCTAAATGCTGACAAATGGGACTAGATTAATTGAGGATATCTGGTCGGCATGAACGAGTTGGATCAAAGGGTCTGTTTCCATGCTATACGGTTGATGCTACACTCTAATTGATGCCAAATGTCAGTGTGTCCATGTTCATTCTAATGTAGGTAGATGTGTGATTAAATACAAAAAAAAAACATTGTTTCTGGAGACCTGGAGGAACCCCATTAGCTACAGACAAACAACTTCTCATTGACTGGTTCTGCATTTAAATCCATTGCACTGCGTGAAGTTCCTTTATTACAGTTGAAGTAAAACTGCTTTATAGAAAATTAAATAATTTTATGCCAAAGTGCTCCATGTGCTGAGTTGTTTCCTGTAAGTGGAGCAATGCAAATTAACTGTGTTTTCATACAGAGGGTTCTCAATTTAGGTGTTAAAGTATCTATTCGAGATGGCTTGGGAAATCCCTGGTGGAGTCAACCTGTAAGCCTCTCTTGGTTCATCCCAGAGATCATACTCTGTGGTGGCCTGGAATATAAAACTCTTACAGGCAGTTTAGTTTAAATTATTATCTTTATTTACTCATGGCATCAATGTTACACTCTAACACAGATACCTACAAGTCAGACTTGAGCGAAGATTTTAAAACCATGAGCAGAGTAGTGGTGCCAGCTCTTACTCCTAAGAGCTCCCTCAGGCTACTCCCCTTATTGCTGCAAACCAAGCTGTCTTCATATAGAATTTGGTACTAAAATTACAAACACACCACATGTCCTTAATCAGATGAGCAGCAATAAAATGGAAAAAGCTTGCAGAGGAAGAGTAACCCATTGACAGGTGTGAGCACGCTCGACTGATTAAGTGACATGCATGTCAAAGTGGGAAACCCTGATCAAGCCAGGCCTTTAGCTAGATAAGCTTCCCTTTTAACAGTACATCATAATGAGAGACTATGTGGAAAAGGTCATGAGGTAACCTCGCTCAGCTAACATGCCCAATATCATTGTCTTACTAAATGACTTTTTTAAAATCATCTTAGATTCCCAAAATGCACATTAAATTCATAACATTCCCAGATCTCGAGCTCCATGGAACATCACACATTCAATCCATGACAAGTAAGTGTACACTCAAATCAGACCAGAAAAGTTAACCTTTTCACTAACTTCCATCCTGTCTCTCACTCTTTCACTCTCTCACTCTCTCTGCACCATAACAACTCTGCGATTTTCTGAAGTATGGAGTCTCTTTGTTTCAGATTCAAACTGCTGGAAAATTTAAATCATTTTGTTTCCTCTTTCTGTCACGTTTCTATTTCCCAATCTAATTTTTCTTTCCTTTTCACTGTAGCTGTTTCTTTGTTTGATTTAGCACAGAGTCGAAAAGCATGTTGCAGCTAAGTTACACTTCCTGCATTGCAGGTTTTACATTATTGGAGCTGGTTTGGAGGGGGAAGGGATTGGCGTGCAATAGTTGGGGTCTATAAGATCCTCAACTCCCGCAGTGTTTGAACCTGCAAATCTGCCTTTGCTTGCGAGCTAAAACTTCTCCTAGTCTGTTTAGTTCCACTGGAAAGTCTCTGACAATTACAGACCAGTCAGTCTTACGTATGTTGTCAGCAAGGTTTTGGAAAGAATTCTGTGGGATAGGATTTATGACTATTTGGAAAAACATAGCATGATTATAGACAGTCAGCACGGCTTTGTGAAGGGCAGGTCATGCTTCACAAATGATAGTGAGTTCTTTGAGGAGGTGACGAGACAGATCGACGAAGGTTGAGCAGTGGATGTGGTGTATATGGATTTCAGCAAGGCATTTGATAACGTTCCCCATGGTAGGTATGGGATACAAGGCTCTCTGGATTCAGAATTGCTTGGCTGACAGAAGGCAGAGAGTGATTCTAGATGGAAAATATTCTGCCTGGAAGTCAGTGGTGTCCCACAGGGCTCTTTCCTTGGGCCTCTGCTGTTTGTAGTTTTTATAAATGACTTGGATGAGAAGGTTGAGGGGTATGTTAGTAAATTTGCCAATGACACAAAGGTTGGAGGTGCTGTTGATGGTATCGAGGGCTATTGCAGACTGCAGCGCACCATAGACAGGATGCAGAGCTGGGCTGAGAAATGGCAGATGGAGTTCAACCTGTATAAATGCTAAGTGATGCATTTTGGAAGGTTGAACTTGAATGCTGAATATAGGATTAAAGACAGGATTCTTGGCAGTGTGGAGGAACAGCGAGATCTTGGTGTTCAAGTGCATAGGTCCCTCAAAGTTGCCACCCAAATTGTTAAGGGTTGTTAAGAAAGCATATGGTGTTTTGGCTTTCCTTAACATGGGGATCGAGTTTAGGAGCCGCGAGGTTTTGCTACAGCTCTACAAGTTCCTGGTGAGACCACACTTGGAATATTGTGTCCAGTTCTGGTCATCCTATTGTAGGAAAATACGGAGGCCTTGGAGAGGGTGCTGCCTGGACTGGAGGGCTTGTCTAACATAGAGAGGTTGACTAAGCTTGGACTTTTCTCTCTGGAGAGAAGGAGGAAGAGAGGTGACCTGATTGAGGTATGCAAGGTAATGAGTGGAATGGATAGAATCAATAGCCAGAGACTTTTCCCCAAGGCAGGATTGACTGGTACAAGGGGTCATAGTTTGAAGATATTAGGAAAAATGTATAAAGGAGATGTCAGAGGTGGGTTCTTTACTCAGAGAGTTGTAAATGCATGGAATGCGTTGCTCATGGTGGTGGTGGAAGCAGAGTTATTAGGGACATTTAAGCGATTGCTAGACATGCACATGGACGGTAGTGAATTGAGGGGTACGTAGGTTAGATTCTTTCATTTTAGATTAGGAATAATCCTCGGCACAGCATCTTGGGACAATGGGCCTGCTCTGTACTGTACTTTTCTATGTTCTATGTTCTATGGATAACAGGGGAAAAGTAAAAATGGGTTCAAAATAATAATGTTATAATAACGGGTTGGAAATCTAGGACATAAAACAAGTTAACATGTCGCAAATTTGTATTTCAATTCATGTCTTACGCCAACCCAAACAGCCTGTTTTAATTTTCCTTCAGCCTCTGTATGCCCCAAAGCCCCCTACCCCAATCATCCCTGACTTGCCACTCCCCAACCCTCACAACGCCTGGGCTCTGACTTTTCTTGACTCTCTCCTCTTCCGTTATTGTTGTGCTTGCATGAGATCACCTACCTCTGTAGGAAGACTTTCACTGTATCTAGTTTTTAACTCTCAGAGGAGACTTCAGGATGATTGATGAACTGTTTCCACGTAACTGGGTTATTTGAATGAGATGAACTGTAGAGAACGAGGGTAGTTTCACTTGTGACGATGCTATGACATTAAGAAGTCATCTTGTCCTGGTTTTTGTTTTGAAGAGAGATTTAAGGCAGAGGCACTGAGTAGTTTACCAGAACCTCTGAAGTAAGCAGCTTGGGAGGCCATGGTTTTTTTTACAGATCCTGAATGGGTGTAGCCAGTCTCACAGATCAGGATTTCTGGGTTTTTAGGTTCAGCTTAAAGCAGAAGTTATTGGGGTCTCAACAGACTTGGAAGTTTCAGTGATCCTAACAGCCTCCTGGCTGTTACTCCCTCTGAATTTTGTCTTCATGGTTTTTCCTCTTAGTTTGGAGAACTGCATATTAGAATCTGTATCTGAATTTTCCTTTTTGTTTCAGGATTTGTTTATGGGATGTTACTATATTGGAATAGTTAATTAGTTACTGCATTGATTATTCAATAAAGTTTTCCAATAGAGTTAATTTATTCTAAATTCCTCTTTGTTTGTAGTTTAACTACAGTGTTTGAATACATTGAGTTTTGTTTAACGTTGAGTAGTTTGGCTAGTTGCATTGAATCGGGAACAGGCACTTCACCTTTGTCTTTAACAATAAGAAAACGTTAGAGTCTGGGCTACCTTCTTAAAATACATTGAGGGGGTCTGGTCTGGTCCATAACACACCTCATTATAGAACTCCAAATATGTTGAGGATAAGTTGCAGTTCATGCAATATGGGCCAATTCACTCCAAACGTTTAAAAAAAAGAACATAAAGTCATCAATTTGTATATTGCTTTTCAAAGAACAATGCAGCACAGGAACAGGCCCTTCAGCCCTCTAAGCCTGTGCCCGAAACGTCGAATCTCCTGTTCCCTGGATGCTGCCTGACCTGCTGTGCTGTTCCAGCAATAAAGTTTCAACTTTGATCTCCAGCATCTGCAGACCTCACTTTCTCCTCTAATACATTTTGCCCTTCCATACTCAAACTGTCTTCACTTACAGGATCCATATCCCTCTGTTCCTTGCTGGTTCATGTATTTGTCCAGGTGTTTCTTGAACGCTGCTATTGTGTCTGCTTCCACCACCTCCTCTGGCAGTGAATTCCAAGCACTTGCCACATTTTGTGTGAAAAACTTGCCTTGCACACCTCTTTTAAATTAGATCCCTCCCCCCACACCCTGAACCTGTGTCCCCTAGTAATTGACCCTTCCACTCTGGGAAAAAGCCTCAAACCTTCCACTCCATCCATGCCATACACAATCTTATCAATTTCTGTCAGGTCAGTGCAAGACTGCCCAAAGAATTATACAGCTGATTAAACATTTTTGAAATGTGGTTATTGTTGCAAAGTAGGAAACATGGAAGCTAATCCGCACTAAGCTCTTCCAAATAGCAAAGTTATAGCAATGAGACTTTTTGTTGTTGTTTGAGGAATTAGTATTGGTCAGGACTCTGGAAATTTATTATTTGTTTTCCTTTGGAATAGTGCAATAGTGGAATAGAACAATGGGAGCCTCAGTTTAATGTCCTACTTGAAAGACAGTACAGCACTCTTTCAGTACTGCACTGCACTGAGAGTCTTGATCAATAAGTTCTGGTTTTCAACTGAATTGAGCCCACTTAGAAGAAGCCTCCTGACCTTGAAGGTATGAGGCCACAAGACTGCTCCTAGACTGACACAAGGAAGTTAAGCCAATCTCTGGAAGGGGTTGATATTACAGCGTACGAAAGATTAGTGATGTTGGATGATGTATCTCCTATTTGCTCTTGGATCCTCTCTTTGATCATTTGGTGGGATGTCAGATCAGAGGGAAATTTTCTCAGAATTGAATTGATTAGTTCATAAATATCCAAAATGGCGGAGGAGTAGCAGTCTATGTGGATCTGCTCCGTCCAATTTTACCCTTTTTCCTTCTTCACAACTTTTTTTTAACTTTAATCTACTTATCTTCTGTGGAGAGATTGAGCCAGTGCGGGAGACAGTGAGAGAGTGTGGGGAAAGAGCAAGCCCAAAGCGGAGGAGGGCTAGCCCAATGCAGGGGAGATTGAGCTCAGTGCAGCGATGATACAGGTCCCCCAGTATCTGTGGTGGAGAGAGCAGGCAGCCTGAGGTCTCCCAGCTCCTGTGTTGGTGTAACAACACAGAGGAGATTGAGACCAGCACTGAGGACACATAGAATGCGAGCCCAGCATGGCTAAGCACTTAAAAAAGAATTGCAATATTGAACTTTTAACTTTATATCCTTATTTTCCTCTTTGTACTAAAATGTTGTACCTAGGTACTTTTACATCTCGGGTGGTAATGGGAATGGTGACATTGCAAACCTTTCACTGGACTCCTGTATCCTTCTACTTGAGTACACGTAGATATAATTCCAGTTTTAAGATCCATATTTGGTTGTCTGTTCCAGAAAATACTTACAGCGGATGGATAGAGTACAAACATGGAACAAGTGTGATCTTTCAAGCATAATCTGTCCCATTCAGTAAGATTATGGCTGATCTGATTTTAACCTCCACTCTACATTCCTGCATGCTCCCGATTATCTTGCATCCCACTGGTAATCTGGAATGCATCTACCTCCAGCACAAAGATCTATCCTGCTTAATTGCAACAAGGCTGAATGGCACTGTTTCCTGTAACTGACTAACCACAGATAACTACCAGAAGCCCACCAACTCCCACACTAACTAGAGTACACCTCCTCCCACCCTACCTCCTGTAAAAAATGCTATCCCTTATTCCCAATTCCTCTGCCCCCGCCTCATCTGTTCCTAGGATGACCAATTTCACCTTAGAAAATCCCAGATGGCCTCCTTCTTCCAAGATCGCAATTTCCCCTCCCACATGGTTGATGATGCCCTCCAGCGCATCTCCTCCACTTCCCGCACCACCCCGCGTGAACCCCACCCTTCCCAATGCAACAAGGGCCGAACCTCCTTGGTCCACACCTTCCACCCCAACCTCTGCCTACATCGCATCATCCTCTGCCACTTCTGCCACCTCCAAATGGACCTCACCAGCAGAGATATATTTCCCTCCCCACCCTTATCAGTGTTCTGGAGAGACCATTCCCTCCGTGACTCCCTCATTAGGTCCCCACCAGCCCACACCCCACTCCTGGCACCTTCCCCTGTCATTGCAGGAAATGCAAAACCTGCGCCCACACCACTCCCCTCATGTCCATCCAAGGCCACAAAGGATCCTTCTACAGAAGGATCCAACAGAAATTTACCTGTACCTCTACCAATGTCATCTACTGCATCCATTGCACCCAGTGTGGTCCCCTCTACATCAGAGAGACAGGATGCCTTCATGTGGATCATTTCAGAGAACATCTCTGGTACACCCACACCAACCAACCCCACTGCCCCGTGGCTGAACACTTCAACTCCCCCTTCCACTCTGTCAAGGACATGCAGGTCCTGGGCCTCCTCTACTGCCAAACCGTTGTCACCTGACACCTGGAGGAGGAACGCCTCATATTCCGCCTTGGGACCTTGCAACCACACAGGATCACTTTGGATTTCAACAGCTTCCTCATTTCCCCTCCCCCCAGATTATCCTAGTCCCAAACTTCCAACTCGGCACCATCCTCCTCTCCTGTCCATCACCTTTCCCATCTATCCGCTCCAAACCCCCTGACCTATCACCTTCTCCCTCACCTGCATCTACCTATCATTTTCTCAGCTACCTTGCTCCCAGCCCCACCCCCCTCCCATTTATCTCTCAGCCCCCCACCGACCCAGAAGCCTCATTCCAGATGAAAGGCTTATGCCCGAAACATCGATTCTCCTGCTCCTCGGATGCTGCCTGAACAGATTTGCTTTTCCAGCACCACACTCTCAAGGCTGAATAAGCCAGATCTCATGGGTAAACTGGCTTCACCATTTCCAAGTGTTTGAACAAGCTAGTGGAATTGTCACTAAACTATTAGTCCAGAAACTTAGTTGATGTGCTGGGGATCTGAGTTCAAATCTTGCCATGGCAGATGCTGGGACTTTAATTCAACAAAGAATCTGCAATTGAGCATCTAATGATAATGATGAAACCATTGTCAATTATCAGCAAAACCCATCTGGTTCACTGATGTTCTTTAGGGAAGGAAATCTGTAATCCTTATGTGGCTTGGCCGACGTGGACATCCAGACTCACTGCAATGTGGTTGACTCTTGACTACTCTCTGGGTGATTCGGGGTGGGCAATAGTGTTGGCCTAACCAGCAATGCTCTCATCTCATGGGTGAATAGAAAAATAATTGCGTTAGAAAGATGCATTTGAATGGAATCATACATAGAAACTCCATAATGTTTGATAAGTAATATACTTTTATTTATAGAAGAGGACATGGTAATAATTTCAAAGACATGGAAAAGTTATACATATTCAGTTTATTTCAACATTTGAATAAATAATTACAGTGCATAGAATATTAATAAAGAGCATGGCTTCATTCTCCTCCATTAGTCTATATATATTGCTGCTTGTGGATACTGACAAAGTTGTTTTTAAATCATGATTTATTGTAACCTAATCTATTAGATCATGTAATGTTGATCATAATCCATTATCATTTAATTATTGCAGAATGATGATTGCAAGGCATTTTATTTAAAAGGCAATCTGGGTGTAGCTTATTTCCCAAATTTAAGCAATATTTTCTGAAGTGTGAGATAGATGAAAATATTTGAGATTCCCTATGTTCTCTCACTGTAATTAGGTTATTGCTCGACACTGTGATTCAACATGACACCAATTTGAAGTTCACAATGCTGCTTTTACTTGACAGTAGGGGGAGGTTGTGAGTGGTCTGGGGCCTACTGATGAGCTGACCTAACATTGCAATGAGCTGCACATGAGTATCCCCACTTTGTGGAACACTCGCAACACACAGGCATGATGAGGACACACACAGCCCTGAAACAAAAGGATTTCTATTTAAAGGCACTTTGACTACTTTGCTGCTGGTGCTTCTCCTATTGCTCATCAGAGGTTCAAGCTCAATTTACAGAAGTTGCTGCCGTGCTGCTGTGGAGGCTGACAGCAGGCAAGTGCAGCTGAAGATGAGTAAAGTCCAAGGTCAGTGAGATAATTTCCAAAGACCTGGAAATTAGTGAGGGCAAACTCTGGCAATTAAGTTGAAGAACACAAGCCTTTCACATGGGGAGGGAAGCAGCTCGGTGGGCTCATATTCTTAAAATCTTCCCAACCTGTCAATTTTAATTCTCCACAACCTTGCCAGTTACACTTCTGCCTATAGTAGCCTGAGGAAACATTGTCTCCAAAATGTTTTAAAGTGCAGTACATTTTCACAATCTTTTATTTTAAAAATACACAGGATTTTCTTTTCAGAAACAGTGCAAGAAACACAGGCCAAAGCATCCAATGTGACCTTTGTATTCAACCGGCACATAGAAGTAGTCAAATCTTGAAGTTGATCATTCTCCTGGCAAGAATTGCTTCTGGCATAATCATCAAAAATCATAACATTACAAAACATTTGGCAAACCTTGACTACACCTGAGAATTTAAGCATTTTGTAGACTCAAGATGCTTCAGTCCATTTTATGTACCTCACCCTGCAACCTTGGCACAATGCTAACTTTGAGCACTGCATGAGGTACAATGGCACACACAGCTATGTAAATTGGGTACACCTGCTGGAATTAGCAGTTATCACCCCATTTACCCCTTCTGCACCACACAGTCCCTCGGAGTTAGAAAATTCTGGAAAACTATCAGTGCTCCAACAGTAAAAGAATGACAGATGACAAGCTTAATGCAAGAGAACACCCTCCCAGCACAATTTCCATAACCTGTTCCTTTGGTCACATCAGGTTTAAAATCTCCCTTCAAATATTTTGAAACAGTTGGAAATATAATACAAGGATATATTATGAGTCAAGTGCTAAAATCTTTCTTATGACTTTCAGATATCTGCAGTTACTGTCAACAGTAAGCTTTGTAATTATGAAACTTTGTCCTGTGCACTTGAATGTCTAGTGTGCAAAGAGGAACTAAATAGTACAATATAATTCTTTCAAAGGTTGCACAGAGCTCCTGTCCATTACAAATTTTAATGGATAGAGCATTATAGCTTGAGGGTGTCTAATTTCCTAATCTGTGAAGTCAGTTGGGATTCCACCCACTCCCCTATTTCCATTAAATAATAACATGAATAAAATCTGATACAGTCTCCCAATCTGTTTAGAAATAAATATATCAAAATGAATGAGAGACAAGAACCTATCATTATTCTCCATTAATGATTATACTACATTTCTTGCCAATAATGTTTCTATTCCCTGCATTTTTGATATTGCAGAAGATTTGTTCCCAAAACTGTATAACCTCTGAGAAAATGATTTGTCCACTGGGGGTTTGATGTGATGCACTACATGTTTGTATAGTTGAACCTCTGGAGCATATCTGAACCACTTATAAGGTATTGTCCAGATTTTCTCTTCATGCAAACCATTGCCAGTGTTATTGTCACGATTAGCAGCAGAGCCACACCGAGGATGACTCCCAACACTATCACAGCCACTTTGAATCCAGAGTTATCCGCTGGAGTCTGCAAAGTGGACACCGTCTGAGACATAGTGGGAGCCAGAGTCGTTACTTGCGGAGTTCCTGAAATTGGATGAGTTGAGACATTAAGGATAAGGCCTGTAGCAGTTCAACTGGGCTGACAATGTGATAAAGGCAAATCAAAACAACAAGATGTAACAACCACAGGGGATCATATTGTATCAAAACAAAACAGCATACAATCAGGATATGTTCCCTACAGGTTAATAGACAATAGCATGAGAGATAATTATTGTATAGCAAAAGACTAATGGAGTGTCAACTGTTTCTACATATTAGATAATACATGGGGAGTGGTGCATTGCAGAGAAGCACATTATAAGGCTGTAATACCATAGAGAACCAACACCAAAGCACGAATTGCAAAGATTTACAAAGATAAGGTGGAATTTCTTTTCTCAGAGGCTAATGATTTTGTTTTACCACAGAAGGCTGTCAAGCCTGGGTTGGACAGATTTTTAATCAGGATTCGAGAGTTAAGTGAATAAAGGAGAAAGTGGAGTTGAGGATTATCAGATTAGCCATGATCTCATTCAATCGCAAAGTGAGTTCAAATAGCTGAATGGCCTACTCCTACTCCTACATCTATTGGGCTAATAGGTGCCTGCAGTGTGCTACTATCAATACGTTCACTATATTGTCACTGTCATAGCATACTCTTCTCTTCTTATGGAGAACAGCAGCTATTTAAGAGTTGCTTACTGACTGGGCATAGCATTTCCCAGTCAACAAAGCCATAGCCAATCCGTCTGGGCAATGTCTTCTATAACCTACTCTAATTAGGCTGTAAGGAATTCATTGTAAAGCAAAAGAGACATCATAATGTGCAAAATATCAGCAACGTATTGTGAAAATGGTAAATACAGAACTATCTATAAATGGTGAAAACAGAAAACTATGCAGTAACATGCGGCATATCACCCCATTCATGATCCCGCATAGAACTTTGCAGAGAAATTTGGCATTTTGCTTCAAGACTTTGTTGACCATATTTCGTTTGATATGAGAACGAGCAGAGGATACACCTCATTGATTCCCATTTGCCCAAAACCTCAGCTTTCCACTGTGTATCATGAGAACAAAGCATCATTTTTTCTGATAAAGGGATTACATTTTATCATACTGCATCCCTCTGATGTGCAACACTACCCGAAATGCTGCAGTCCATCCAAAGTTTGATTCGACAAAAACCTTAGCCTAAATGACAACAAAATGATAAATAAAGGGAACTTTAATCATTCTTTACGTTCAGCTAATATTTCTGAATTTTTTCTAATGGGCTGCAAACGTAGGATCACATTCATGGACAGGCAGTACAGACAAGATGAGCTAAATGGTCTCTGTCTTCACTGTAGCTAAAGTATCTTCAGATTCTGGTCATGATTTGCAGGAGCCGGTGTTGGACTGAGGTGGACAAAGTTAAAAATCATACCACATCAGGTTATAGTTCAACACGTTTATTTGGAAGCACTAGCTTTCAGAACGCTGCTCCTTCACCAGGTGGCTGTCATTGAATTTGTCTCGAGGTTCTGTGGGTCAAGCACCAATGTAACTCACTTTGGAAGACTGAGAACCAACCAAATTCCACACAGGGTGGATCAATGGGCCAGAGTGCAGCTGATCCCAGAGGTGGTGAGAACAGGGGAATACTAAGGTGAGAATTTGTTTTTTCCACGTGTAACCGCTGTGGACCTTTCAAGGCATGCTGATACAAGGGTGCACAGGCTGGATTGGAGAGGAAGGGAGAGGTGTGGACATCAGCAGTCCTCCCTATCCCCTTGCCAATGCCAGAGCCCTGAATGAGGTAGCAGGCCCTGATGATGCGGGAGACCCCAGTAGGCAAACCTGACCGGGAAGCCATTGGAGACTCCCTGAACCTACATCTTGTCCCATGAGATCGGGGATAATCGATTCACTAATGAGCCTGTCAGACATTCCATCACAAGCAGGATGGTTTGTCATATCCACCTCTTCCCACCTCCAACTGAACTTCAGGAGGGTTTGCATCAACAGGAAACTAATGCACAGCCTCTCCCTTGTTACACAAGCCTGGCTACCATCCTTCCTGCCGGAATGGATTGGATTAAGTACTGCCCAGGAGGTTTTATAATGGTGAGTGGTTCCATGCCCATTTTAAATGTCAGCTCTGAAACTGGTCCAGATGGTCCCTAAGGAGTTCAAAGGATCTCTGAGATGCCAACATTTCCTCTACCACTTAACCGTATTTCAGGCAGTTGAACAGCATTCCACGACCGTGGTTTAGGTGAGCAATTAAAACAGCACAATGTTAAAAATAGACGATAATGGCCCACATGATGATCATTATCCTACCTATGACATTGACAGAAGCTTGGGGATCAATTGTTCGGACTGCACTCGCAATGGCCATTTGCAGGGTAGCAGCTGTGATTGAAGCATTATTTAAGGAAGACAGGATATTCGCCACCACGCTGCCATTTTGAAAACCAAAGATGGTGATATTAAACGTGTTATCCTGCAATGTAGTTTGTACAGGTGATACAACCTAGAAAGAAGAAAAGCAAGTATTACTTACCCTGTGTAAGCAGGCATCAACTAACATAGTGATAAGAACAGATGTCATCTAATTAGAGTCATTCAGCTATAGAGCTATACAGCATGGAAACAGGTCTTTCCATCCAACTCGTCCATGCTGACCAGATATTCCAAATTAACTTAGTCCCAATGCCAGAATTTAACTCATATCCCTCTGAACTCTTCCTATTCATGTACCCATCCAGATGCCTTTTAAATGTTGTAAGTATTCCAGCCTCCACCACTTCCTCTAGCAACTCATTCCATACATGTATAATTCTACCCATCTAAAGCCTTCACTGACACTGCAGAATATTTTGGAATAGTTACATGAGCTTGAGCTCACATTACGATTCCAGATTATTTCCAACATCTTTTCTACGTTCAAACCCAAATACCATTTCCGCAAACAATACAGAACACAACAGAATCCCAGTTCCTTGCTGTCTCATAGGCCAGACCTCATTATTAATGCAATTACGTTTAATTGCTAAAACAGATATTAAGTCTGTTTTTCTCCCCAGAGATGCTGCCAGACCTGCTGGGTTTCTTCAACACTTTCAAATGAAGACAATTATTCAGAAGAAGACATAATGTTTAATGACTTTGATGAGCAAAGGTTTCTCTATGGGTGATATTATGGCACTTGATATGACAAAACATAGCACTCAGTAATCTCCACTTTGAAAAGTTTGCAGGGAAGAATTTAAACTGCTCCTGTCCTCTGTGTGAAGAGAGAAGCCCTAGGCAGCTATCCCAACTCAACTACTTTAAGAAGCTGTTCATTTCATCAGTGGCTATCCTCAAGTAAATACCAACCGGTGGAGGGAGGAGGTGGGGATTGAAGGGCGGGGAGCTGCAAGGGAGACTACACTGATGCAGGGAGTGCACATCAGGGATATGGCACAGATAGGAGGACCATTCCTCGGAGGACCAGTCTCCACACCTAATGTAGACTATACCCATCCTTTTAGATGTCTGAGGCCTGCTCAACTTAGGGTGGCCCAGGTGTTGGGGAAGGATCATTCAATAGATGGTCACCCTTTCTTTAATCTGTTCAAAGGGCCTATTTTCAGAGGCTGCCTTGAAGAAAGCCTCTTTATTCTAAACAATTTAAAAACAATTCACATTCTCCAGGCCTCTTACTGAGAGCAGGGCAGCATCCATGATTTTCAAGAACAGCTGGTTTTCAAATGACACAAAATAAAGATTGGGATGACTTTGCACAAACAATATCTGAGATAAAAAGCTTTCTCTGCTCTCCCTGATCGTGAACACATTCCCAGCTTCAGCTGGTTGGGGATCATTAGGTAGAACCTATCCTCGGAGACCACCAGAAATTTGACAAGGATTTGCTTCTGAATCATAGAATCCCTACAGTGTGGAAACAGCCCCTTCGGCCCAACAAGTCCACAGAGGCCCTCGGAAGACTATCGCACCCAGACCCATTCCTCTATTACTTTACATTTACCCCTGATGAATGCATCTAACCTGCGCATCCCTGAACACAGCGGGCAATTTAGCATGGCCAATTTACCCAACCTTCCTTGGATTGTGGGAGGAAACTGGAGCACCCGGTGGAAACTCACGCAGACACGGGGAGAATGTGCAAACTCCACACAGTCGTCCGAGTCTGGAATCATACCAAGATCTCTGGCGCTGTGAGGCAGCAGTGCTAACCACACCGTGCTACCCATGTTCTGATCCTAGAACATTGTTGAATGAATTTATGTGAATAAAAAAAAGCTACTAGACGCAGTTATTTATCCTGCAAGTTCAATTTTATATGGCTTGAACAATATATTGAGGATGAATTAATCTATCTAACTGACCATCCCAGCTTTATCCCCATTATGTTTATTACAGTGTAAATAATACAGTGACAACAAATTGAGTTTCAGCTGTTGGATTGCTTCACATTTTATGGCTTTTAGAAGTTAATTGTTAAAAGAAATCAGCATATGTGACATGTAAGCTCAAACTCCGATCCTCCACTCCCTCCTTGTGCTAGCAATCCAAAAGGAATTCCCTCACCTATTGATTCTGATGACATAGATCAAAGTTCCATTTCTCTTTGCTTACTGGGCAAGTATTGCTGGCATTAATGGGTTTGGAATGCATTGGCCATGGAAGGAATTACTGCACCATGATCCAAACTGCCTTTTATCTTAGCTTTGGTTTGTCCCAGTCTCCTTAGTGTTGATTCAGCTGGTAATGCTTGTCTGGATGGAGACATAATTAAGTAATTCCAGCTCTTTATTCGCCCATTATCGTATCCATTATCATAGTGTTACTCCTTTCTCAGTTTCTACCTCAGAGACTCTTCTCTCTATATCGTAAATACATTATCAGGTGTATCACTGATTGATTTACATTAACCCTTTACTCCATTAACCACCTTTCCTCCCTATTTAATAAGCTGATCAGTAATGCTCTTCAGATGATTAAACACATCTAAATTAATACAAGCGTTAGGACATCCAAGAGTACACATATGCAACATTCATATCGAATAAAAACCATTTGTATTGAGTCATAGAGGGCTACAGCATGAAATCCAAGCCCTTCAGCCCAACTTTCCCATGTCACCCAGTTTTCACTATTTATACTAGCCCCATTTGCCTGTGTTTGGTCCCTATTATTCCATACCTATCCCATCCATATACTTGTCTAAATGTTTCTTAAATGATGAAATTGTACTCGCTTCCATTACCTCTGGCAGTCCATTCTAGACAGTCACCACACTTTGTTTGGAAAACATGTCCCTTTTGTATCTCTCCCCTCTTACCTTTAACCTATGCCCTCTAGTTTTAGACTCCCCACCATGAGGAAAAGCTGTTCAATATCGACTGTATCTATGCTTCTCAAGATTTATATACCTCTTGTAAGGTCACTCCTCAGTCTCCGACGCTCCAGGAAAAACAGTGCCAGCCTATCCAACCTCTCCTTCTAACCCAAACCTTCCAGTCCCAGGAGCATCCTAATAAATCTTAACTGCACTCTTTCTAGTTTAATAATCTCCTTTCCATAATAGGGTGACCAGAACTGCAAGCAGTACTCCAAATGTGGCCTCGCCAACATCTTGTATGAAATCACAAATTTATTACATTCCTTCTTCCTCCTTTCCTCCACAACCTGTTTCCAACTTTCCCCATCCCAGCCGATCTCTTATGGCTAAATCCTATCTGAATAATTCCATCATTTGAGCGGTGAAACAGATTTATTAACAGGAAAACAAAGCAAGAAGTTGTTTCACTTACTGCATTTCTAATTTCAGATGATAAACTACTGTAGGCTTCACTTCCTGGATTTCTTAGGTCATTGGTGAATGTCTTGGACTTTAATGTAATGATTGTCTTGAACATTCTCCTGGCTAGAAAAACAATAATCAACTGATCATTCATCACCCAGCTATTACTCAATTTGTGATGGAATAAATTGATCAGAGGTTGAAATAAGAAATTTTGTTTTAAAATTGCCCCACCCTATTGTCCTGTTCCAAAAAACAAAACTACTGCTAGAAATATCAAACAAAAACGAGAACTGCTGGAAATACTCTACAGGCCCCTGTGGCAACTGTGGAGAGAGAAACCGAGTGAATGTTTCGGATTCAGTGACTTTTCGCAAAAGCTGATCATCTTGACCTGAAACATAAACTCAGTTCCTGTTCCTCGGATGCTGCCTGACCTGCTGTGCTTTTCCAGCACCACCCTAATCTAAATTCTGTCCATAATGTCAGCTTGATCTGCTTCCACTTGCTATCGCTTTTATTGTCGGCAAAGTTTATGTTTAGTCATTGCAAATGAGGCTGTCATTAAATTATATTGTTTTATATGTAATGCCAATTGTTTAAACTGAACAGGCAGTGATGAATATGCAAGAGAAATGTCATATAATCGAGCATATTGTATTAACATGTGGAACCTCTTCTCACAACTGGATTAAGAGACCTCTTCTAGAGTACTTTCTCCAGTTCTAGTCTCCCTGTTATAGGAAGGGTATTATTAAGATGCAGAAGAGATTTACCAAATGTTGCTGGGATTGGATGGTTTGAGTTGTAAGGAGAGGCTGGATAGGCTGGGACTTCTTTCTCTGCAGTGTAGGAGATTGAGAGGTGACCTTGTAGAGGTTTAAAAAATAATAAGGAGTATAGCTTGGGTGAATGGCAGTTGTCTTTTCCCTAGGCTAGGAGATTTGAAGATGAAGGGAAATATTTTTAAGGGGAGAGGAGAAAGATTTTTAAAAAGATATGAGGGGCTTTTTTATATATAGAGAGTGGTTTGTGTTTGGAGTGAACTTCCAGAAGAAGTGATGGATGCAGTTTAGACATTTAGATAAGTACATGAATAAGAAATGTTGAGAGGGATGTGGGCCAAGTGCAGGCAGGTGGGATGAGTTTGGTTTGGGACATGGACTGTACGGTTGACAAGGACTGATTGGACTGAAGGCTGTTGAGGTCTAGATTAGAGTGGTGCTGGAAAAGCGTAGCAGGTCAGGCAGCACTTGAGGAGCAGGAAGCCTTGATGAAGGGCTTTTGCCCGAAACATCTATTTTCCTGCTCCTCGGATGCTGCCTTACCTGCTGTGCTTTTCCAGCACCACTCTAGTCTAGACTCTGATGTCCAGCATCTGCAGTACCCACTTCTGCCTCTGTTTCCATATTGTCTGATTCTAACTCCTGGAATGGGATTTGATTCTGTGAACTGTTAATTCAGAAGAACTGGCATTTTGACCGACTACATTTTATTCTTTCCATTTGACAGCCTGCAGATTATGAGAATTAACTGGATAAATAACAGTTCTGAACAAGTGTAAAAATATTGGACTAACTGATAACTCTGGTTCTGTCTTTGCAGATGCTGTTAGATCTGTTGAGTTTCCCCAGTACTTTCTGTTTTCAATTCAGATCTCCAGCATCTAACAGTTTTTTAAAAACATTATGGTGTCTTGGACTTTTTTTTAACTACACTTAGCACCACAATTTGCATTTGTAGAGCGTTTTTCGAAGAACAACTTCCAATGTGCTTAACAATTCTTAAGAATTGAGAGCCATTGGGAAAGGCAGGTAAATGAACAGAATAATCAGAAGCTTATTCTTAGTGGAGAGTTTAAAAGTGGGAGAGAAATGTGGGGCGAGGTAAGGTCTCAGTGAGGGAAATCCAGAGGCAGGGACTTAGCAGGGAAAGTACAGAAGTCAACCATGGTGTGGATTTGAGGGGTCTACAGTACAGGCATTTACAATTACAGGAATAGCAGGCTAGAGGGCAAAGGTGAAAACCTAATGGGATCTTGTGGTGCTATGATAGCATCCCTACCTATGGGGCAGAAAGGTCAGATTCGAGTTCCACCTTTGGATATAAAAGGTGCTTCACAACATGCACAAACAGATTGATATGTTAAAAAAAATCCTGAATGCAAAATCTAATTTATAAGCATTGGCCAGGCTACAGTGCCATTATTTGTAATGAACAAAGAAAGTAACACCTTCGAACAAACATCTCCACATTTTAAAATGTTTCAAAGTTTTTATGCAAAATGGTTATAAGCACAAAAGAAGTTTTCAAAGCTAAATATTGACCCGATATTGAAGGTACTGTTGTCGCAGGGATTGGATCAATCAAGCAAAAGGGTGATCTGTAATGGGACTTGACAAAGTGACTCCCGGCCCTACAATTTAAAAAGTACAACAACAACTTATATTCGCATTGCTGCCAAAAGAAATGTGCTGTAGAAGCTTTCTGTCTGACCTTTATCAGGACAAATGATAGGATGCAAATTCCAAAGTAAGAAAGCATTTCTACTGCAAGACTAGGGAGGGTGTAATTACTTACAGGGACAGCTATTATTTGTCAAACATTGAAACACAGCACAGGGATCTTCATTGGTGAAGCAGTCATTTGGATCTGCATTGACAAAAAAAAGGACAGGTCAGTCAATAATCAATATAAGTTCCTTATATGCAATCCCAACACCTCTGCATTGACAAGGTACAGTTGCGGTTTCTATTTCGGTACATGTTAGTCTTGGCTGGTGGCAAGTCAATCCTAAAGAAAACCAGGTGGAGTCAAAACAGAAAGGAAAATGAAAGGGGCAAAATCAGTTTTAGTTTCACAATGAGTGCCTAAAATCTGGAAAGCATTATCTGTAAGGGGATAGGATATCCAATCTGAAAATTAGAAAAAAAATTCAGGGCAAGTTTGAAAGAGCAGGGAGGACCCAATACAATTAGAGAGGGCCAAACGGTCTCACTCAGTGCTCTTCCATTATCTATCATTTACTTTGTGCTAAGGCCAAATGTTTCCTGCAAGATTATTTGTTCAAATAGAATTAGCAATATGGTCACTCGCTCCAGTTTACAACTGTTCATGTTCAAAGAGGATTATTAGTACTTTGAGACGAATGAGAACCCTGAAGTAACCTCTCCCACAGATCCATGCTGTAACCTGTGTCTCACTGAGACTCCAGAATGTCTCAATGCTGGACAACAGAAGTTACATGGTTAATTTCCTTTTTGATATTCACATTAACAAGGTAACATTATAGTCGTGAGGTCAACCTATTATCTTAGTTGATTATCAAGTAAAATTTCTGCATGTGTGACCCTCTGCAGCATGTGTTTGGACTTGAACAGAGCAACACTTAAAATTTGTGAGAGACATTCTCGTGTTAAAACTATTTTGGCATCATTAGTAACCAAAGTGACATCACATGAAATGGACATTTGCCAATATCAGTGATTGGTTGGATCAAAGCTTTAATGTAGTCAGGAATAACGTGGGCCTGGCAAAATCCAAAGAGAGCATCAGTGACCAGATTATTGTCAAGTAAGTGCTATTTGATAGCAGTAATCAATTATCCTTTCCATCATTTTGCTGATGATTGCGATTAGACTGATGCAGCAGTAATTGACTGGGTTAGATTGGTCCTGCTTTTTAGGGACAGGACATACCTGAGCAATTTTCACATTGTCAGAAAGAAGCCAGCATTGTAATTATACCAGAACAACTGGGCTGGGGACTAGTTTTGGAGAAAACGTATCAGTGCTATTAATCTGACCAGAATATTGTCAGTTGAAACTTTATTGCTGGAACAGCACAGCAGGTCAGGCAGCATCCAGGGAACAGGAGATTCGACGTTTCGGGCACAGGCCCTTCTTCAGGAATGAGCAGAGAGTGTTCAGCAGGAGAAGATAAAAGGTAGGGAGGAGGGACTTGGAGGAGGGGCGTTGGAAATGTGATAGGTGGAAAGAGGTCAGAGAGCACCTCTGGGCCACCCGGACGAACCAAACCAACCACCCTGTAGCACAGCATTTCAACTCCCCCTCCCACTCCACCGAGGATATGCAGGTCATTGGACTCATCCACCGCCAAACCACAACAACGCGACGGTCGGAGGAGGAGCGTCTTATCTTCCGACTGGGAACCCTCCAACCACAGGGGATGAACTTGGACTTCACCAGTTTCTTCATCCCCCCTCCCCCCACCTTGTCTCAGCCGAATCCCTCCAGCCCGGCACCGCCTTCCTGACCTGCAGTCTTCTTCTTGACCTCTCCGCCTCCATCCTACTCCGACCTATCACCCTCACCTTGACCTCTTTCCACCTATCACATTTCCAACGCCCCTCCTCCAAGTCCCTCCTCCCTACCTTTTATCTTCTCCTGCTGAACACTCTCTGCTCATTCCTGAAGAAGGGCCTGTGCCCGAAACGTCGAATCTCCTGTTCCCTGGATGCTGCCTGACCTGCTGTGCTGTTCCAGCAATAAAGTTTCAACTTTGATCTCCAGCATCTGCAGACCTCACTTTCTCCCAGAATATTGTCAGCACTCAGAACATTTACATGATATCATGTGGAGTGAGTCAAATTGGATAAGTGCTGCCATCTGTGATCCTGGGAAGGAGACTGGGATGGATTGTCAATTCCGATCTTCTGGCTGAAAATTGCTGTGAATGCTTTAACCTTTTTCTTTAACTCACACACCAGGATCTCAAATCATTGAAGATGGGGATAATCGTGAAGCATCATCCTCCTCAGGATGTGGCTGGACCTCAGGCCTTAGATTGGACCTGTTGGCTGAGGAATTGCTGAGACCTGCAATCATTTGATGCATATACTATTTGTTATGCATCACGTTGACAACACATTCAGAAGAGCAGCGCTCTGAAAGCTAATATTTCCAAATAAACCTGTTAGACTGTAACCTGATGTTTGTAGGATTTTTATCTTTGTCCACCCCACCCAACACTAGCATCTTCACAACATAGCATATTTTTAGTTAAATCAGGTGCTGCTTCTGTAATACCTCACACACTCTACATTGAACTATAAGACAACTACCCCAGTATCTCCCCAGATTACACACTCATGCTCATCAATCCTGCTTTAAGCAGTTCCAGTGTTTACCTTTGCACTGTGTGCCTGGGTTTGATGGTTTGGAATCTAAAATGCCCTGAAAGCAGCCACACGTGAAATTTCCTGGGGTGTTTGTGCAGACAGCTAAATCAGAGCATGTTCGGTTCCCAGTCTGACACTCGTTAATGTCTGAAACAAGAAACAGATCACATCAATCAGTTCGAGCAAAAGTTACTTCATGGGATAGCGTAGGGGGATGAGCTTAGACTAGTTCACAGGTCGGCTCAACATTGAGGGCTGAAGGACCTGTTCTGCGGTGTATCTTTCTGTGTTCTCTGTTCTATGACACCATGACACTCTTCTTGACATTCCTGTATAAGACCAACCAAGTTATTTATCCACTTACTTTAAAATATTAAGGGAGTTTTCTTCTCAAAGGGCAGAGTATCTGTGGGGGGCTGTTGAGGCTGGATCATTGAACAGAGTCAAGAATGAGAGAGACAGATTTTTAATTAGTAAGGGACTTGAGCGTTTTGGGGATAAGGCAGAAAAGAGGTATTGAGGGTAGGAGATCAGCCATGATCTTGTTGAATGGCACAGCAGACTTGATGGGCTCATGTCCTACTTACATCCTATGGCTAACAGTCTTACGGTCCAAGGTTGCAATGAAATGACCATAAGATAAACACAAGAGAATTCACTCGCATCTTAATATCACCATTTGGAAACATTTCACATTCCTTACTTTCTCAACATTATTGGATTAAACAGTTCAGGTCTTTACATTTGCATTGTGTTCCTGGATTTGCTGGATTAGTATCCGTCATTCTCTCTAAACAGCTATACGTGTAATTCCCTGGAGTGTTTGTGCAGGTAGCTAATGCAACCTTCTGACACTCGTCACTGTATGAAACAAGAAACAGATCAATACTATCAGTAGGAGTAAATGTTACTTTAAACTGATGATTTGGGGTGAGATTCAACTCAGGCGGTCTTCCAACCTGATGCATGTCTCCAAGAGTCTTCTGTCCATGAATTTAGCTATGCACACTCTGGTGCAAGCTGCATTCTGTCTTGTGCAAGCTCCATGACTAGATTCTATTGGCAGTTCCAGTGTAGGCATGTCAGATGATGAACTTTCGGTGCTTTTGCAAAAGACTGAAAGAGTGTCATAGCACAGAAGCTGCTGTGATTCTCTCACTTTATACAACCCTCACTTCAATTTTAAATCATCAAATTAGGAGCCACCAGACTGTCACACAGGTGATCGGAGGTGCATTAACATTATTTGTGACCGGTCTTTGTTTGTGTGTGGTGTATGAGGCTAAATATGACATTTCTAAAGTCGTGTGTAAGAATGAATAACATTTGCTATTTTAAACTCACAAAAGCTTGTTGTTAATACATTAAATTTAAATATATGCTCCTAAAATAGAAAGAAAATCCACATCCCTTTCACACACATCCTAGTTCCAACTGTTGTAAAGCACATACATTCCATTCATAACAGAAGATTGAATGTTATACTTTCTTGACTAAGTGTCTATTGTATCAAGTTATTTGGAGAGTTTTGTTTGACATGAAGATGGTTGACTTTATCCCCACATTACCAGAAAGCTAAATATTAATGAGGCAAAGTGTGCTCTAAGAAAGCAATTGCCAAGCAATAATTCCAATCAATTGGCAACTGACTGCTGCCTCGTGAGAAACTTGGCAAATGCATAAAAGATGCACCGAGTTGTTTCTGACATTGAAATGGGCCTCACTGGAATTCACAGATGATTTAGCCACAAACCTCACCATAGCCCAATATGCTAGTTCAGGCTCCTGTAAGAATCCACCTTATTACTTTATGACATTCTTCCTGACATTACACCATTAGTTTAAGAAGTCATTCTCTCATTTATTTAAATGTGTACAGGAGTTATAAAATAGCAGTGAAGTGGTTATAAGTTAAAATTTAATATCACAGGGATTAATTTAGAAACATTTTCACATTCCTTACAATCTTACCAATCATAGCTTAAACTGTTCAGGTCTGTACCTGTACACTGAGTTCCTGGGTTTGCCGGATTGGCATCTGTCATTCCCACTAAACAGCTACATGTGAAATACTCTGGTGTGTTTGTGCAGGTGGCTAAGGCATGTGTTTCTCCCCGTCTGACACTCATCAATGTCAGAAATAAGAAACAGATAAAAACTATCAGTAAGAGCAATGATTTACTTCAAATCGATGGTTTCGAGTCATGTTAAAGTCAGGCAATGTCCTACCTTCACAGATCCTTCCTGGTGTATTGGGGCTTGTGTCGCTGAATCCAGCATTGCACTGACAAGTGTAAGTTGCGTTCAGTCTAATACATGTTCCATTAGCTGAACAGTCATTCAACCCTGGCTGGCAGCTGTCCCTTTCTGCAACAAGATATACACAGAGTAAATTGATTGCAATATTCGAAGTGCTGAATTACCAGACTATTACTTGATAATTTTCTCACAAAACCAAGTACAAGCTTCCAAATAAACCTGATGGACTATAACATAGAATATAGAACATCGAATAGTACAGCACAGTACAGGCCCTTCGGCCCTCGATGTTGTGCCGACCTTTTATCCTACTCTAAGATCAAACAAACCTACACACCCCTCAATTTACTATCATCCATGTGTCTATCCAAGAGTGGCTTAAATGTCCCTAATGTATCTGACTCTACTACCACTGATGGCAGTGTATTCCATCCACTCACCAATCTCTATGTAAAGACCCTGCCTCTGATATCTTCTCTAAACCTTCCTCCAATCACCTTAAAATCATGCCCCCCTTGTGATAGATATTTCTGCCTTGGGATACAGTCTCTGTCTATCCACTCTACCTGTGCCTGTTCATCCTGTACACCTCTATCAAGTCACCTCTCATCCTTCTTCGCTTCAATGACAAAAGCCCTAGCTCCCTCAACCTTTCTTCAGAAGACATGCCCTCTAATCCAGGCAGCATCCTGGTAAATCTCCTCTGCACTCTCTCTCTAAAGCTTCCATATCCTTCCTATAATGAGGCAAACACAATATAATGTGGTGTTGTGTGATTTTTAACTTTGTCCACCCGCGTCCGACACCATCTCCTCCACATTATTGATAACTTTCAGCCTTGGCTTTTCATCCAGCTTTGATGGTTTCTTTGGACTCACTTGAGACTGCATAATTCACGAGAAGATGAGACTGGGTAGTTACAGTTTAATATCTCTGTAAGTTCAAATGGAGCGTCATTAAATTGGAAATTTCACTCAGATGTACAACGCTGCAACTTTGTACATTGGAAAAGGACAAGTTAATTTATAAGCGCATTATCAAACAAAATTTGATACTGAGCCACATAAAGGAATACCATGCCAAGCGATCTGCGTTAGGTCAATAGGTAGCTTTGAAGGAGCATCTTAAAGAAAGAGCTAGAGGTAAAGAGACAAAAAAGGTCTGAGAAGGAATGCCCGTGTTTAAGAACCAGGCAAGTAAGTCATGTCAGCCAATGAGGGAGCAATTAAAATTGGAGATGTGCAGGTGTTCAGAATTCAAGAAATGGTGTGATCACAGAGGAAGCTACAGAGACACAGAAGCTACAGACACAGAAGGTCAGAGATGAGAACTCTTCCCCACAGCTCAATTAGGTTTTTGGTGGCTAATATTCACCAAAGATTTGAGCATTCAAAGTGCTCATTGGCAACTTCAACCAGAGTAGGGGAAGTGATAATATTACCTGGACAAACAGTAATTGTTGGGAAGCGAAAGCAGTCTTGAAATAAATAGAAAATCTATCAGGGTCCTGACATAAAATCCATGGTAGACAGAGCGCCTTCAGTGGAAATGCAATCAAACTAAATAAGAAAGTAAGTCAGATTTATGGGCAATTAACTGTGCGCTATATGCTATACAGTGGAATTCTCTTCCCCAGAAAGCATTGGTTGTTGAATTTCTTCATTGCTGATTTAGATAGAGCTATGATTAGGAAATGAGTCAAAACAGGAAGAATGTTCTCTCCCAGAGGGCTGTGGGTCTATAACTCATTGTCTAAAAGGTAAACAAAAATGGAAACTTTCACCTCGTGAAAAGTGTCTTAATATGCATGTGAATGCCCCGCATGTCCTGGGACATGAATCAAGTGCTGGAGAATGGGATTAGGGTGTCAGTTTATTTCTAGACCAATGCAGATTTGATGGAAAGAGTGATCTCCTTCTGAACCATACCTTTTCCTGTATTTAGAATATTTTTCTAACTATTCCCAGCATCTCCCCGGGTTGTCGTCTTTGCTTTTTACTGTGAAGATGTTTCATATGAAAAAGATATCTTTGAAAGAGAGTGTTTCAATCATTTGGGTCTCTCTCTGTCTCTCTCTCTATATATATATATCTCTGTCTCTCTCTCTCTTTCTCCCCCTTCTCTCTCACTCTCTCTTGATGGCAGTTACTCTGTCGATGGCAATTACTCTATCTGACATTCATAATGCCTCCTTTTATTACATCCCCAACAAGCATCCTGGGTCATAATTTAAACTTATTGGTTAAATTTGAATTGTTGTCAAAACTGCAACCAACTCAGGTATCTATTTCACAGGCAAACTTATGTATTTTCAATTTTTCAGTATACTCTGAGACTGCTGTTGAGTCATATCACAGGAGCTTGTAAGCTCTCAGTGCAAAACATATTCACTCTCTCTTAAAGGTACAGCACACACCTTCAAATTCATAACACTGTCATGTGGCTTTTGCAACTTAAAAGTGCATTATGCTTGATATTTTGTCAAGTTTTATCAAGTCATTGGTGGAAAGGCATGCATTTATATTCCTTACCTACGATGCTTGTATTTTGAAGATCCACGTTGAACATTTCGCTGGTATTTAAAGATTTAGTGAGCACATCTGAAACTGTAGCTGTAGGGGCAGTCACATTTGTTGACACTGCAACCTCAAAATCCACAAGTACACTCCCATTCCTAATGGAATTAATTTTAATTCTAAGGCTTCCTCTTCTGTATAATTCCTTGAAATGTTCATTGAATCCACGCACCAGCTGAAAGAGAAAGCAAATATCCGTTTCCAACATTTGTCTCTTTCTTTTCCCCATAGTATATGTGCATCGCAAAGAGCCTTTAAATATTGGAAGATTCACAGACAAGACTTCTCCCTATCAGCTTGATTCTAATGAATGAAATTGGAGGGCTTCTCAACTCTGTTTCAACTTGTTTGTCTGAGAATTGCAAAGTTACTGGTTCAAAAGCAAAGCCAATTGTGGATATATATCCGATGCCAAACTTCAGCACAGTAATAACAGGATGTGAAATGGCAGGAAGTTTTGATACAGAGCTAGTTGCAGATTATCATTGTCTGCATGGATGCCAATGATTTAAATGCAATGAATGCAATGCAGAACTTCACCAAGATTCCTTTGACAGCACCTTCCAAACACGCACCATTTATCTTTTGGAAGGGCAAGGGCAGCAGGGGAACACGACCTGCAATTTTTCTCTGCAATGGAGCCATTCATGATCTTGACTTGGTTTAAACTTATTGGTTAAATTCGAATTATTGTCAAAACTGCAACCAACTCAGGTATCTATTTCACAGCCAAACATTACATATTTTCAATTTTCCAGTATACTCTGAGACTGCTAGTTAGTCATTCCTTTGCTGTTGCTGGGTCAAAATCCTGGAATTCACTCCCTAAAGTCATTGTGGATGTGGCCTATACCAAGCCAACTGCAACGGTTCAAGACAGTAACATCTTCTGAAGGTAACTAGGTTCAGGCTTTAAATGCTCGTCCAGCCAACAATGCTCACACCCCATGAATGAAAAGAAACTAAAAAACATCATTACACTGTCTGATTCCAAGCAAGGAATTGTCATTTTTGCCTGTCTGTAAATGATTATATGAGTGGTGTTTTGTGCTGGACCACAATTTGTAAACATTGGCTTACAAGCACCTTATCTTATGGGAAAAGTACTTTTCAGGATAACTGAGTTGTGAGGTTATTTTGACACCCTTACTAGTTTGGAGATAAATGGGGATATAGAAGCATCAGTGGGGTATAGCAGACATCTCACCTGTTGTGGAATTTGCACAGGATCTTTTTTCTTTTGTTCTAATTTTTTTTTAAACATAAGAAGAAAACTAAAATGCTAATTTATCTGTTCTTGCCACAGACACTGATCAAATTGGTGATGGCCAAATGGGAAACATTCTTGCATCCTAGTCAGGGGATTATACATTCAAGTGAAGAGGCAATGGCTTAGTGGTACTATCACTGGGCTGTTAATTGGAGGCCGAGATAATGTGCTGAGGGCTTGGGTTTGAATCCTGCCATGGCTGATACTAGGATTTGAATTTTTTTTTCAAAAGTCTGGAATTAAGAGTCTAATGATGACCATGAATCCATTGTCAATCGTCATGAAAAAAAACCCATCTGGTTCACTAATGCCCTTTAGGGAAGGAAACTGCTGTCCTTACCTGGTCTGGCCTGCATATGACTCCAGACCCACAGCAATAGAGTTGACACTTAACTGAGCTTTGGGCAATTAGGGACGGGCAATGAATGCTGGCCCAGCCAGCAACATATTCATCCTGTCAGTGATTAAAGGAAAAACAAAAGTCCCACTGAGAGATCCAGGTGGATGTTTTGGTGCAGTGCTATGAGAATTCCATATTATTGAAAGTGCTCTGTCTTGGTTGCAAAGCAGATTGGGGGTGTTGGTAACAATATCCCCTATATATCAGGGAGTTGAGAGAGGATTGGAAATGGTAAATATCTGAAGATGTTTCCCAAATGAAGGTTTCCCTCAAGGCTTTCAAGGGGAGACTCTGAAAACATTGTGAAACAGAGAACAAGGCGTGTCAGTAGACAGGTTGTGACCAAATGTTACACAAGTAACATTAAAATCATACAAGGATACAACATGATTTTAAGGAACAGGGTAAGGCCATTTGAACCCTCAGGTCTGCTGTAACATTTCTAAGATAAAAGCTGATCTGATTGCAATCACAAATCCATATTCCCGCCTATCTTGATGACTTAGCACATCCTTGCTCACAAAAATCTATCAACAACTTCCTCAAACAGTTTCAAGCGGAGAGTTCATGGGATCACGGGATCACGGGCTGTTGACTTAGCAGAACTAAAAGGGGGCCCAAAGTGAGTATTCCTCCGAAGCGAGGGAATAACTTACATCAGCAGTGAAATTCCTTTCAAAGTCTTTGAACTTCTTGCTTTGTTTGTCTTCAAGATCTTGTTCAAATTGCACATTTGTAATTCTCGTTGACACTTCCAGCACAACGGCAACTTTGAAAAGAAAGATGAGCAATTTGCATAATTATGAATTTGATTCGTATGAACATATAAACTCAAGATGTAGGAGTTGGAGAAGACCACTCTGCCTCTCAGCTCTGCTCTATCATTTAATAACTTCATCAAAGATCAGCTGACTACACTTTTTTGCCTCCCACTGATAGCCTTCCACCCCCTTGATTATCAAGAATCTACCCACCTCTCCCTTAAAAATGTTTTGTTCATTGCCTCATGAATCTCTGTGAAAAAAAAAGACCTTATCTCAATTTCAAATGAATTTTAAATCATAACACTAGTTCTAGATTCTTCTGCAAGAGGAACCACCCTCTCCACATTTAGTCCTCAGGAAAAAAAAACAGAGGTTTGTTTTTATTTGAATCACTATTATGGTACTCAATTGCCCTCACAATATGCACATGATATTGTGACACTTTTTAAAAACTTCATTCCAGAAGGTACATGGAAGTCAGAAACAAACACAGAAATTGCTGGAGAAGCTCAGTAAGTCTGGTAGCATCTGTGTTGTATTTGTATTCCTAATTATTTGTTATACTCGCTTTTATATTAAACTTTGGTGATTTACGCACAGGGGCACACAAATGTGTTTGGATCATAGACTAGAAAATCTTAGAGTTTTGAGGAAGGGTCACTCAACACAAAACTTTAACTCTGATCTCTCTCTACACACGCTGCCAGACCTGCTGAGCTTTTCTGTTTTTGAGGATGATTAGTCCAGGATTCTAGATTGTTAGACCACAGGCATGAATTGAATTGAATTGAATTGAATTGAATTGAATTGAATTGAATTGAATTGAATTGAATTGAATTTATTGTCACAGATTCTGAAGCACAGTGAAAAGCTTTGTCTTAAAACTGGCATTGTAGACAGAGGCAGCATGTTGGTGGTCTGTTACCTTGGGTTGTCTTTTTGTTTGATCTGCCATATCATGGGGTAGAAATGATTTCATGATCAAAAATTAAAATTAAAAAAACACTTTAATGTAAAAAAAAGCTTTGTCTTGTGAGCAATACAGGCAGATCATGGAGTTAAGTAGCATAGGTAAGTAAATAATAGGTAAACAGCGGCAAAAACAAAATCACAGGTACAGGTGAATGTTAAGAGTTTGTGAGTCCATTCAGTATTCTAACAACAGTTGGGTAGAAACTGTTTCAAAACCAGCTGGTGCATACGTTCAGACTCCTGCACCTTCTCCTCGATGGTAGAGGCTGTAGAAAAACATTGTCAGGGTGGGATGGTTTCTTTGAGAAGTAAGACTAACTGGCCTGTAATTCCCGGGGTTATCCCTATTCCCTTTTTTGAACAGGGGCACAACATTCGCCACTCTCCAGTCCCCTGGTACCACCCCCATTGACAGTGAAGACGAAAAGATCATTGCCAATGGCTCTGCAATTTCCTCTCTTGCTTCCCAAATAATCCTAGGATATATCCCGTCAGGCCCGGGGTACTTGTCTATCCTCAAGTTGTTCAAAATGCCCAACACATCTTCCTTCCTAACAAGTATCTCTTCTAGCTTACCAGTCCATTTCACACTCTCCTCTTCAACAATACGGTCCCTCTCGTTTGTAAATACTAAAGAAAAGTACTCATTCAAGACCTCTCCTATCTCTTCCGACTCAATACACAGTCTCCCACTACTGTCCTTGATCGGACCTACCCTCGTTCTCATCATTCTCATGTTTCTCAGATACGCATAAAATGGCTTGGGGTTATCCTTGATCCTATCCGCCAAAGATTTTTCATGCCCTCTCTTAGCTCTCCTAATCCCTTTCTTCAGGTCCCTTCTGGCTATCCTGTATCCCTCCAATGCTCTGTCTGAACTTTGTTTCCTCAACCTTATGTAAGCCTCCTTCTTCCTCTTTCCAAGACATTCAACCTCTCTCGTCAACCAAGGTTCCCTCACGTGATCATCTCTTTCCTGCCTGACAGGTACATACACATCAAGGACACATCGTATCTGTTCCTTGAAAAAGTTCCACATTTCCACGACATCCTTCCCTGACAGCCTATGCTCCCAAATTATGCTCCTCAGATCCTGTCTTACAGCATCGTATTTACCCTTCCCCCAATTGTAAAACCCACCCTGTTGCACGCACCTATGTCTCTCCATAACCAAGGTGAAAGTCACAGAATTGTGGTCACCATCACCAAAATGTTCACCCACTAACAAGCCCATCACTTGTCCCGGTTCGTTACCAAGTACCAAATCCAATATGGCCTCCCCTCTGGTCGGACAATCTACATACTGAGTTAGAAAAGCTTCCTGGACACACTGCACAAACACCGCCCCATCCAATCTACTTGATTTAAAGAGCTTCCAATCAATATTTGGGAAGTTGAAATCGCCCATGACTACTACCCTGTGGCTTCTGCACCTTTCCAAAATCTGTTTCCCAATCTGTTTCTCCACATCTCTGCTGCTATTGGGGGGCCTATAGTAAACACCCAACAAGGTGACTGCTCCTTTCCTATTTCTGACTTCAGCCCATACTACCTCCAAAGGCAGATCCCCCTCGAACTGCCTTTCTGCAGCCGTTATACCATTTCTAATTAGCAATGCCACCCCCCCTCCTTTTTTACCACCCTCTCTAATCTTACTGAAACATCTGAAACCAGGAACCTCCAACAACCATTCCTGTCCCTCTTCTATCCATGTTTCCGTGATGGCCACAACATCGTAGTCCCAGGTACTGATCCATGCCTTAAGTTCACATATATAGACTCAATCTACAAGGAACATTGAACAAACTTGGATTGTTTTCACTAAAGCGTCAGAGGCTGGGGTTGATCTGATAAAAGT
This sequence comes from Chiloscyllium plagiosum, assembly GCF_037043375.1. Taxonomy (NCBI): domain Eukaryota; kingdom Metazoa; phylum Chordata; class Chondrichthyes; order Orectolobiformes; family Hemiscylliidae; genus Chiloscyllium; species Chiloscyllium plagiosum. The sequence goes on from NW_028270150.1 coordinate 20,475,171, forward strand.
ACATAAAATGATGAGAGGCATGGATAGGGTGGAGAGTTGGAATCTTATTTCCCAGGGTGGAAATGTCATGTACTAGGGGCCATTGGCTCAAGGTGAGAGGGGGAACATTGGAAGGAGATGTGTGAGGCAAGTTTTTTACACAGAAGATGGTAGGTTTTTTAAATTCATGCATGGGTTAAGGACGTCACTAGCCAAGCCAGCATTAATTGCCTGTCCCTAATTGCCCAGATGACAGTCAACCACATTTCTATAGGTCTGGAGTCACATGTAGGCCAGACCAAGTTAGGATGGCAGTTTCCTTCCCTGAAGGACATTGGTGAATTAGATGGGTTTTTCCAACAATTGGCAATGGATTCGCGGTTATCACCAGATTCTTACTTCCAGATTCTACTGAGTTCACATTACACTATCAGCCATGGGCTACTTGGGTCTTTAGATTAACAGTCCAGTGATAATACCATTAGGCCATCGCCTCTCCTAATGTCCGGAAGACATTTAGATAGACAATAAAGGGATACGACCTTGTGTAGCGAGTTGGATTAGTTTAGAATAGCATCATGGCTGGCATAGACATGGTGGGCCGAAAGGCCTGTGGTTGTGCTGCACTGTTCTATGTTTTGCCTACTGTGACAGCAGCTGCTAATCCTTTGAAGGGCTTTGCCCTGGCAGATCAGTGCAAGCATCTAACTCACGGAGGAGACCTGGACAAAGCTGAAGGGTAACTTTTTCAGTATTTTCTTCCAGTGCTGGGCCGCTCTTCTGTCTTTCCAAGCTCAGACTTGCCAAGAGGCTACTGGTCCCTACTCCAACCACTGTACAGCTGCCCCTCCGAAAGGAATGGGTGACCAGCAGCAGTCTAAGGAGGTCTAGGTCAGTAGTGTAACAGTTCCACTTCACCAGTCCATTTTACATTTTGGAAGTTGATGAGGGTGCTGGCTCCTTAAGGGAATGCAATCTGGCACCACGAGCAGCCCGATGCTACAGGACGAGAGAAAGTTACACAGAATACCAACATTCCGCTCCCCCTCCCCCCCCAACTTAACTACCACCTCTCCAGGCATCCACCCTGCAACAGCACCAGGGTTAGCCTTGACTGGGTCCTGCAATTAAGTAAAACCAATAGCTTTAACCTATATCAAGATCCCTCGACTTGGTCTTAGCAACAAGCAACTGAAGCTAACTTAATGATACGTGAATGTTCCATATTCATGATTTAACTACAGTTAAAGGACTTTTAAAAAAACTTTAAACAAAGAAAGTTGGCCATCCAGAACCCATGCATCATTGTTTTTATGTGGACTTCCACTCTTCTCACTTTTCAGTCTAATTTACAACATTCTCACATGTAACAATACTGAGGAAAATAAAATATAAACATCAAAACTTCTTTTGCTCCGCTTCAAGCACACTCATGCTGCAATAGAATTGAGTTGTTCGTCTAATTGTCAGCAATGTTAATCCTGATTTAAAACAATGAAACCCAGAGCTAGGCCTCAGTAGGCAGCTTCAGGAACCCATTATAAAGGCTAATCTATATGCAGAATAAGCAATTGCAACATTGAGCATTGAGAAACCTACTTGTCCTGACTCTGCGTGTGATAGACTGCAGCTGACCACACGTTGTTGTTTGGATTGTGATGTGATATTCAATGTCAGGCTGGAGGTCATTGAATTCGGCTTCTTTTTCCTCAGTGTCCTTACTCTTCCCATCAGTATTTAACTGTACTGCAGTAAGTGTGACAGAAAATGTCAGCTGCTTCACGACATTGTTTGTGTCCCAGGTAATGGAAATTGTTTCACTTTGAACGGATATCAAATTAATACGAATGAAGTTCAGTGGCTCTGCAAAACAAAACCACAAGATTATCTGTAATGAAACATCAGCAATTATTTATTGTCAGGCAAAACAATCCATTTTTTAAAAGTTCATTGATGCCTTATCAGGCATAGCTTTAAAGCAATGTGTAAACAAAGCAAGATCAAAAGTCACCCTATACCAGGTTATAGTCCAACAGGTTTATTTGAAAGCATAAGCTTTCTGAGCGTTGCCCTTTCATCAGCCAAAGTGACAAGGGAACAGCATTCTGAAAGCTTGTGATTTCAAATAAACCTGTTGAACTATAACCTGGTGTTGCGTGACTTCTGATCTTGGCCAACCCAGTCCAACATTGGCACTTCCACAGCATGGCTAAACGAAGGCAGGGTGATGTGACAAAACACTTTCCACACAGTCTGTAGATGGTTCAGTAATTCGGGCTGAGAATCCACTCCATTCAATGTGATGAATGCAAGTTCAACTGAAACACTCAAGAGGGTTATTTGGATGGAAATACTTGGCACAGATATTGGAAAGGGGCAGGAGATTTGTATTAGACAATAGAGCCACAGGCCAGTTTTTAAAAATTGGGCCAGCATTTATTGCCTGTCCCTAGTTGCCCTTGAGAAGGTGGTGGCGAGCTGCCTGCTGGAACCGCTGCAGGCCATGTGCTGTAGATAGACCTACAATACCCTTAGGGAGGGGATTCCTGGATTTTGACCCAGTGACACTGAAGGAATGGGGAAGTCAAGATGTTGAATGGCTTGGAAGCGAACTTGAAGGTGCTGCTGTTACCATGTTTCTGCTGCCCTTGTCCTTCTGGATGGAAGTGGCCCTGAGTTTGGAAGGTGTTGTTTAAGGATCTTTGGTAATTTTCCGCACAGCATCTTGAAGAGAATACACACTGCTGTTACTGAGCACTGGCAGTAGAAGGAGTGGATACTTGTGGGTGTGGTTCCAATCAAGTGGGCTGCTTTGTTCTGGATGGTGTCAAGATTGTTGAGTGTCATTGGAGCTAATCCATCTAGGTAAATGGGAAATTTTCCATCACCCTCCCGACTGGTGTTCTGTAGATGGTTGGCAGGCTTCAAGGAGTCAGGCAATGAATTACTTGCCACAGTATCCCTAGCATCAGACCTGTTCTTGTGGCCTTTGTGCTTATATGGTGAGTCCAATTGAGTTTCTGGTCAATGGTAATTCCAGGATATTAATAATGGGGAATTCAGTAATGGTAAAACTATTGAATGTCAACAGCCAGTGATTAGATTGTCTCTTATTGTAAATGTTCGTTGTCTGGCATTTTTTGAGTGCAATTGTTTCTTGCAATTTGACAGCCCAAGCCTGGATATTGTCCAGATTTGGGCATGGACTGCTTCAGTATGCGATGAGGAGAAAGTGAGGTCTGCAGATGCTGGAGATCAAAGTTGAAACTTTATTGCTGGAACAGCACAGCAGGTCAGGCAGCATCCAGGGAACAGGAGATTCGACGTTTCGGGCACAGGCCCTTCTTCAGGAATGAGCAGAGAGTGTTCAGCAGGAGAAGATAAAAGGTAGGGAGGAGGGACTTGGAGGAGGGGAGTTGGAAATGTGATAGGTGGAAAGAGGTCAAGGTGAGGGTGATAGGTCGGAGTAGGATGGAGGCGGAGAGGTCAAGAAGAAGACTGCAGGTCAGGAAGGCGGTGCCGGGCTGGAGGGATCCGGCTGAGACAAGGTGGGGGGAGGGGGGATGAAGAAACTGGTGAAGTCCAAGTTCATCCCCTGCGGTTGGAGGGTTCCCAGTCGGAAGATAAGACGCTCCTCCTCCGACCGTCGGGTTGTTGTGGTTTGGCGGTGGATGAGTCCAATGACCACCCGGACCACCCGGACCACCTGGGCCACCCGGACGAACCAACCCAACCAACCTGTGGCACAGCATTTCAACTCCCCCTCCCACTCCACCGAGGATATGCAGGTCATTGGACTCATCCACCGCCAAACCACAACAACCCGACGGTCGGAGGAGGAGCGTCTTATCTTCCGACTGGGAACCCTCCAACCGCAGGGGATGAACTTGGACTTCACCAGTTTCTTCATCCCCCCTCCCCCCACCTTGTCTCAGCCGGATCCCTCCAGCCCGGCACCGCCTTCCTGACCTGCAGTCTTCTTCTTGACCTCTCCGCCTCCATCCTACTCCGACCTATCACCCTCACCTTGACCTCTTTCCACCTATCACATTTCCAACTCCCCTCCTCCAAGTCCCTCCTCCCTACCTTTTATCTTCTCCTGCTGAACACTCTCTGCTCATTCCTGAAGAAGGGGCTGTGCCCGAAACGTCGAATCTCCTGTTCCCTGGATGCTGCCTGACCTGCTGTGCTGTTCCAGCAATAAAGTTTCAACTCAGTATGCGATGAGTTGTGAATGGTGCTGCACATTGTTTAAGCATTGTTTGTGGGCGGCACGGTGGCACAGTGGTTAGCACTGCTGCCCCACAGCGCCAGAGACCCGGGTTCAATTCCTGCCTCAGGCGACTCTCTGTGTGGAGTTTGCACATTCTCCCCGTGTCTGCGTGAGTTTCCACCGGGTGCTCCGGTTTCCTTCCACAGTCCAAAAAATGTGCAGGTTAGGTGAATTGGCTATGCTGAATTGCCCGTAGTGTTAGGTGAAGGGGTAAATGTAGGAGAATGGGTCTGGGTGGGTTACGCTTCGGCGGGACGGTGTGGACTTGTTGGGCCGAAGGGCCTGTTTCCACACTGTAAGTAATCTAATCTAATCTAATCTAATCATCAATGAACATTCCCACTTTTGACCTTATAATGGAGGGAAGGTCTATGCTGAAACACCTGAAGATGGTGGTGCCTAGGACACTACCCTAAGCGACTCCTGCAGAAATATTCTGAAGCTGAGATTGACTGATCAATAACAAGAATGGCCAGCTTTCAATGTGTCAGGTATAGGTCCAACCAGTGACAATTTTGCCCCTTGATTCCAATTGCTTCTAGTTCCAGCCACCTTCTGCACCACCATCATTCTGTGATCAACTTCAAATGTTATCTTCTTCAATAAATGGGTTGAATTCAATGATTCAATGTGTAGACTGCAATCAATGTTCTTACCATTTGGGTTAAAAACACAAACACAGGAAGATATGATCCAACATTGAAGACAGAGATAAGGAGGAAATTCTTCTCCCAGAGGTTCCTGAATCCATTGAGGCCAGGTTATTAAGTATATTCAAGGTTGAGATAGACCTATTTTTAATCTCAATGGGAATCAAGGCTTATTGGAAATGGCAGGAAAGTGGAGTTGTGGATTATCAGATCAGCCATGATCTCATTGGATGGAAGAACAGGCTCACTGGGCTGAATGGCCTACTTCTGCTGTTATGATGTCATCATCCCAAACTGCTCAACCCAACATGGCACTCTGCATTACGATAGACTCCATACGATCCTACTTAACTGCAAAAGGAAAGTGTTTCAACTAAAATCCCAGAGTAGCATCTAATCTTGCTGCCTTTAAGAATTGACTATAGATCATTTTTCTTTCCAAACAATTCTAAAGAGTTCAGCTGGTGAAACAATAAAGTTGCGTTTCTTATCCTTTGATCTCAATCTTGTAGTCAGTTGGCTTTTTCGAAGTGTATGAACTGATGCATATCAAAAGGCCTTCAGTATTAAGAACATCTGCCCCACCAATCACAGATATGTCTGGGCATATTCTACTCATTACCTGGTAAACCAGCTCAGAGATTTAGCCAGGAAATGCTTTATTTCTGTGATTTAGTTGCAGTAATCTACAAAATATCATAACATAAATACCTTTTGTTCAATGCTTAATCATTTGCCCTATAATTAGGGGGAGCCACCAGATATTAGATATTAGCAAGCAACTTACCACAGAGCGCAGTGGTCACATTGGTACTGGTAGCAGTTGTTGTTGTGGGGTGTGTGGTGGTAACAGTAGTCGAGGTTGTTGGAGACGTGGTGGGAGAGCTGTTGGCAGCACTGATAGTTGTGATGGTACTGGTGGTGGTTGCTGCTGTCGTGGGAGTGGTGGGTGTTGTGGTGGTAACAGTCATCGAGGTTGTTGGAGCTGTGATAACAGAGCTGGATGTGGTGGTGGTAGCAATCAGACTGATGGTGCTGGAATTGGAGGTTATTGTTGTGCCATCAGAACTAATGATAGCCGGTAAAGTGCTGGTAGTTGGGAGGGTCGTGTTGGAGGGAGCAATGCTGGTAGACCTGTCACTGCTGGCTGGGTTTGATGTTGCACCAACGCTGCTGGTTGGATTGAAAGAGATGGTGGTACTGCCAGATGCTTGAGAAGTAATTGTTGAAACGATGTTAGTTGATGAGGAAGTGGTGCTGAATATGACTCCTCCTGAGGCACTGTCAGTGGATGCAGTGGAATCTATGACAATGTCAAAAAACAAAATTATTAATCATTTATAAAAGAATTTAATACTATGTTTATTGTCTACCCACAGCCCAGTTTGTACATGATAAACCAAATAATCAGATGTGGCAGCAAAGCAGAAGAAACATAGAGGGAAATATATCTGTTGGCTCTGGAAATATTAAAAATGATCTGCTTGTCTTACATTATACAGGTGTATCTGACAATGTTATCTCCATACCTGATACACCAGATGGAGTAGAAATTGTTGCATGTGGTGTTTTAGAAATGGCTCCAACCGATGTAGACATCGACAGATTTGAGATACCAGAGGAAGCAGTTGGTGATTCAGTGGACGATGGATTAATAAGAGTAGATGAAGTTGCAGATGAAGACAATGAACCTGAAACACTTGATGGGTTAGAGGTGGACACCTGGAAATCGGTGGTTGACTGGTCTGAAGTTCCAGATGAAGATGTGGATGATACAGCTTTTGACACACTTGATGTAGCAAAGGTAGGTGTAGGTAATGGAGAACGGGACACACTTGACGTACTGATTGGTGGTGTAGCAGATATACTACTGGTCACGTTTGAAGTATGAATTCCAACAGCTGAAGAAGGAGCAGATACACTCGATGCACTTGGTGTTGGTGCAGCTGATGTACTGGATACATTGGATGCACTGGGTGTTGGTGCAGTGGATGTACTGGATACACTGGATACACTGGGTGTTGGTGCAGCTGATGTACTGGACACACTTAATGCACTGGGTGTTGGTGCAGCTGATGTACTGGATACATTGGATGCACTGGGTGTTGGTGCAGCGGATGCACTGGACACACTTAATGCACTGGGTGTTGGTGCAGCTGATGTACTGGATACATTGGATGCACTGGGTGTTGGTGCAGCGGATGTACTGGATACACTGGATACACTGGGTGTTGGTGCAGCTGATGTACTGGATATACTCGATGCACTGGGTGTTGGTGCAGCTGATGTACTGGACACATTTAATGCACTGGGTGTTGGTGCAGCTGATGTACTGGATACATTGGATGCACTGGGTGTTGGTGCAGCGGATATACTGGATACATTGGATACACTGGGTGTCAGTGCAGCTGATGTACTGGACACACTTAATGCACTGGGTGTTGGTGCAGCTGATGTACTGGATACATTGGATGCACTGGGTGTTGGTGCAGCGGATGTACTGGATATACTGGAAACACTGGGTGTTGGTGCAGCTGATGTACTGGACACACTTAATGCACTGGGTGTTGGTGCAGCTGATGTACTGGACACATTTAATGCACTGGGTGTTGGTGCAGCGGATGTACTGGATACACTGGATACACTGGGTGTCAGTGCAGCTGATGTACTGGACACACTTAATGCACTGGGTGTTGATGCAGCTGATGTACTGGATACATTGGATGCACTGGGGGTTGGTGCAGCTGATGTGCTGGATACACCCGATGCACTGGATGCACTGGCTGTTTGTGCAGTTGATGTACTCGATATACTGGATACACTGGCTGTTGGTGCAGCTGATGTACTGGATACACTCGATGCACTGGGTGTTGGTGCAGCTGATGTACTGGATACACTCGATGCACTGGGGGTTGGTGCAGCTGATGGACTGGATACACCCGATGCACTGAGTGTTGGTGCAGCTGATGTACTAGATACACTGGATACACTGGGTGTTGGTGCAGCTGATGTACTGGATACACTGGAAACACTGGGTGTTGGTGCAGCTGATGTACTGGATACACTCGATGCACTGGGTGTTGGTGCAGCTGATGTACTGGCTACACTCAATGCACTGGGTGATGGTGCTTCTGATGTCACAGGCACACTGGATGCACTGGGTGTCGGTGCTTTGGATGTTGTAGCAGACTCACTGGATGCACTGGGTGTTGGTGTTTCTGATGTTGCAGTAGACTCACTCGATGCACTGGCTGTTGGTGCTGCTGATGTGGTAGTAGATTCACTGGATGCACTGCGTGTTGGTGCTTCTGATGTTGTAGCAGACTCACTCGATGCACTGGATGTTGCTGCTTCTGATGTAGCAGACTCACTGGATGCACTGGGTGTTGGTGCTTCTGATGTAGCAGATTCACTGGATGCACTGGGTGTTGGTGCTTCTGATGTTGTAGAAGACTCACTCGATGCACTGGGTGTTGGTGCTGCTGATGTTGTGGCAGACTCACTCGATGCACTGGGTGTTGGTGCTTCTGATGTTGTGACAGACTCACTGGATGCACTGGCTGTTGGAGCTTCTGATGTTGTAGCAGACTCATTGGATGCACTGGGTGTTGGTGCTTCTGATGTTGTGACAGACTCACTGGATGCACTGGGTGTTGGTGCTACTGATGTTGTAGCAGACTCACTGGATGCACTGGGTGTTGGCGCTTCTGATGTTGTAGCAGACGCACTGGAGGCATTGGGAATTGGTGCGACTGATGTTGTAGCAGACTTACTGGATGCACTAGGTGTTGGTACTTCTGATGTGGTAGCAGACTCACTCGATGCATTGGGTGTTGGTGCTTCTGATGTTGTAACAGACTCACTCGATGCACTGGGTGTTGGTGCTTCTGATGTTGTAACAGACCCACTGGATGCACTGGGTGTTGGTGTTTCTGATGTGGTAGCAGACTCATTGGATGTACTGGGTGTTGGTGTTTCAGATGTTGTGGCAGACTCACTGGATGCACTGGGTGTTGGTGCTTCTGATGTTGTGTCAGACCCACTGGATGCACTGGGTGTTGGTGCTTCTGATGTTGTCTCAGACCCACTGGATGCACTGGGTGTAGGTGCTTCTGATGTTGTGACAGACTCACTCGATGCACTGGGTGTTGGTGCTTCTGATGTTGTGGCAGACTCAGTCGATGCACTGGCTGTTGGTGCTTCTGATGTTGTAGCAGACTCACTGGATGCACTGGGTGTTGGTGCTTCTGATGTTGTGGCAGACTCACTGGATGCACTGGGTGTTGGTGCTTCTGATGTTATGGCAGACTCACTGGATGCACTGGGTGTTGGTGCTTCTGATGTTGCAGCAGACTCACTCGATGCACTGGATGTTGGTGTTTCTGATGTTGTAGCAGAATCGCTGGATGCACTGGGTGTTGGTGCTTCTGATGCTGTAGCAGATTCACTGGATGCACTGGGTGTTGGCGCTTCTGATGTAGCAGATTCGCTGGAAGCACTGGGTGATGGTGCTTCTGATGTGGTAGCAGACTCACTCGATGCACTGGGTGTTGGTGTTTCTGATGTAGTAGCAGAATCGCTGGATGCACTGGGTGGTGGTGCTTCTGATGTTGTAGCAGATTCACTGGATGCACTGGGTGTTGGTGCTTCTGATGTTGTGACAGACTCACTGGATGCACTGGGTGTTGGAGCTTCTGATGTTGTAGCAGACTCAGTCAGTGCACTGGCTGTTGGTGCTTCTGATGTAGCAGACTCACTGGATGCACTGGGTGTTGGTGCTTCTGATGTAGCAGACTCACTGGATGCACTGGGTGTTGATGCTTCTAATGTTGTAGCAGACTCACTCGATGCACTGGGAGTTGGTGCTTCTGATGAAGCAGACTCACTCGATGCAATGGTTGTTGGTGCTTCTGATGTAGCAGACTCACTGGATGCACTGGGTGTTGTTGCTTCTGATGTAGCAGATTCACTGGATGCACTGGGTGTTGGTGCTTCTGATGTAGCAGACTCACTGGATGCACTGGGTGTTAGTGCTTCTGATGTTGTAGCAGACTCACTGGATGCACTGGGTGTTAGTGCTTCTGATGTTGTAGCTGTCTGACTCGATGCATTGGGTGTTGGTGCTTCTGATGTTGTAGCAGACTCACTGGATGCACTGGGTGTTGGTGCTTCTGATGTTGTAGCAGACTGACTCGATGCACTGGGTGTTGGTGCTTCTGATGTTGTAGCAGACTCACTGGATGCACTGGGTGTTGGTGCTTCTGATGTTGTAGCAGACTCACTGGATGCACTGGGTGTTGGTGCTTCTGATGTTGTAGCAGACTCACTGGATGCACTGGGTGTTGGTGCTTCTGATGTTGTAGCAGACTCACTGGATGCACTGGGTGTTGGTGCTTCTGATGTTGTAGCAGACTCACTCGATGCACTGGGTGTTGGTGCTTCTGATGTAGCAGACTCACTGGATGCATTGGGTGTTGGTGCTTCTGATGTAGCAGATCCACTGGATGCACTGGGTGTTGGTGCTTCTGATGTAGCAGACTCACTGGATGCACTGGGTGTTGGTGCTTCTGATGTTGTAGTAGACTCACTCGATGCACTGGGTGTTGGTGCTTCTGTTGTAGCAGACTCACTGGATGCACTGAGTGTTGGTACTGCTGATGTTGTCGCAGACTCACTGGGTGCACTGGGTGTTGGTGCTTCTGATGTAGCAGACTCACTGGACGCACTGGGTGTTGGTGCTTCTGATGTTGTAGCAGACTCACTCGATGCACTGGGTGTTGGTGTTTCTGATGTGCTAGCAGACTCACTGGATGCACTGGGTGTTGGTGCTTCTGATGTTGTAGCAGACTCACTCGATGCACTGGGTGTTGGTGCTTCTGATGTTGCAGCAGACTCACTGGATGCACTGGGTGTTGGTGCTTCTGATGTTGTGTCAGACCCACTGGATGCACTGGGTGTTGGTGCTTCTGATGTTGTGTCAGACCCACTGGATGCACTGGGTGTAGGTGCTTCTGATGTTGTGACAGACTCACTGGATGCACTGGGTGTTGGTGCTTCTGATGTTGTGGCAGACTCAGTCGATGCACTGGCTGTTGGTGCTTCTGATGTTGTAGCAGACTCACTGGATGCACTGGGTGTTGGTGCTTCTGATGTTGTGGCAGACTCACTGGATGCACTGGGTGTTGGTGCTTCTGATGTTATGGCAGACTCACTGGATGCACTGGGTGTTGGTGCTTCTGATGTTGCAGCAGACTCACTCGATGCACTGGATGTTGGTGTTTCTGATGTTGTAGCAGAATCGCTGGATGCACTGGGTGTTGGTGCTTCTGATGCTGTAGCAGATTCACTCGATGCACTGGGTGTTGGCGCTTCTGATGTAGCAGATTCACTGGAAGCACTGGGTGATGGTGCTTCTGATGTGGTAGCAGACTCACTCGATGCACTGGGTGTTGGTGTTACTGATGTTGTAGCAGAATCGCTGGATGCACTGGGTGGTGGTGCTTCTGATGTTGTAGCAGATTCACTGGATGCACTGGGTGTTGGTGCTTCTGATGTTGTGACAGACTCACTGGATGCACTGGGTGTTGGAGCTTCTGATGTTGTAGCAGACTCAGTCAGTGCACTGGCTGTTGGTGCTTCTGATGTAGCAGACTCACTGGATGCACTGGGTGTTGGTGCTTCTGATGTAGCAGACTCACTGGATGCACTGGGTGTTAATGCTTCTAATGTTGTAGCAGACTCACTCGATGCACTGGGAGTTGGTGCTTCTGATGAAGCAGACTCACTCGATGCAATGGTTGTTTGTGCTTCTGATGTAGCAGACTCACTGGATGCACTGGGTGTTGTTGCTTCTGATGTAGCAGATTCACTGGATGCACTGGGTGTTGGTGCTTCTGATGTAGCAGACTCACTGGATGCACTGGGTGTTAGTGCTTCTGATGTTGTAGCAGACTCACTGGATGCACTGGGTGTTAGTGCTTCTGATGTTGTAGCTGTCTGACTCGATGCATTGGGTGTTGGTGCTTCTGATGTTGTAGCAGACTCACTGGATGCACTGGGTGTTGGTGCTTCTGATGTTGTAGCAGACTGACTCGATGCACTGGGTGTTGGTGCTTCTGATGTTGTAGCAGACTCACTGGATGCACTGGGTGTTGGTGCTTCTGATGTTGTAGCAGACTCACTGGATGCACTGGGTGTTGGTGCTTCTGATGTTGTAGCAGACTCACTGGATGCACTGGGTGTTGGTGCTTCTGATGTTGTAGCAGACTCACTGGATGCACTGGGTGTTGGTGCTTCTGATGTTGTAGCAGACTCACTCGATGCACTGGGTGTTGGTGCTTCTGATGTAGCAGACTCACTGGATGCATTGGGTGTTGGTGCTTCTGATGTAGCAGATCCACTGGATGCACTGGGTGTTGGTGCTTCTGATGTAGCAGACTCACTGGATGCACTGGGTGTTGGTGCTTCTGATGTTGTAGGAGACTCACTCGATGCACTGGGTGTTGGTGCTTCTGTTGTAGCAGACTCACTGGATGCACTGAGTGTTGGTACTGCTGATGTTGTCGCAGACTCACTGGGTGCACTGGGTGTTGGTGCTTCTGATGTAGCAGACTCACTGGACGCACTGGGTGTTGGTGCTTCTGATGTTGTAGCAGACTCACTCGATGCACTGGGTGTTGGTGTTTCTGATGTGGTAGCAGACTCACTGGATGCACTGGGTGTTGGTGCTTCTGATGTTGTAGCAGACTCACTCGATGCACTGGGTGTTGGTGCTTCTGATGTTGCAGCATACTCACTGGATGCACTGGGTGTTGGTGCTTCTGATGTTGTAGCTGACTCACTGGATGCACTGGGTGTTGGTGCTTCTGATGTTGTAGCAGATTCACTGGATGCACTGCGTGTTGGTGCTTCTGATGTTGTGGCAGACCCACTGGATGCACTGGGTGTTGGTGCTTCTGATGTTGTAGCAGACTCACTGAATGCACTGGGTGTTGTTGCTGCTGATGTTGTGGCAGACCCACTGGATGCACTGGGTGTTGGTGCTTCTGATGTAGCAGCTTCACTGGATGCACTGGGTGTTGGTGTTTCTGATGTTGTAGCAGACTCACTGGATGCACTGGGTGTTGGTGCTTCTGATGTTGTGGCAGACTCACTGGATGCACTGGGTGTTGGTGTTTCTGATGTTGCAGCAGACTCACTGGATGCACTGGGTGTTGGTGCTTCTGATGTTGTGGCAGACTCACTGGATGCACTGGGTGTTGGTGCTTCTGATGTTGCAGCAGAATCACTGGATGCACTGGGTGTTGGTGCTTCTGATGTGGTAGCAGACTCACTCGATGCACTGGGTGTTGGTGCTTCTGATGTTGTAGCAGACTCACTCGATGCACTGGGTGTTGGTGTTTCTGATGTTGTAGCAGAATCGCTGGATGCACTGGGTGTTGGTGCTTCTGATGTTGTAGCAGACCCACTGGATGCACTGGGTGTTGGTGCTTCTGATGTTGTAGCAGACTCACTGAATGCACTGGGTGTTGTTGCTGCTGATGTTGTGGCAGACCCACTGGATGCACTGGGTGTTGGTGCTTCTGATGTAGCAGCTTCACTGGATGCACTGGGTGTTGGTGTTTCTGATGTTGTAGCAGACTCACTGGATGCACTGGGTGTTGGTGCTTCTGATGTTGTGGCAGACCCACTGGATGCACTGGGTGTTGGTGCTTCTGATGTTGTAGCAGACTCACTGAATGCACTGGGTGTTGTTGCTGCTGATGTTGTGGCAGACCCACTGGATGCACTGGGTGTTGGTGCTTCTGATGTAGCAGCTTCACTGGATGCACTGGGTGTTGGTGTTTCTGATGTTGTAGCAGACTCACTGGATGCACTGGGTGTTGGTGCTTCTGATGTTGTGGCAGACTCACTGGATGCACTGGGTGTTGGTGTTTCTGATGTTGCAGCAGACTCACTGGATGCACTGGGTGTTGGTGCTTCTGATGTTGTGGCAGACTCACTGGATGCACTGGGTGTTGGTGCTTCTGATGTTGCAGCAGAATCACTGGATGCACTGGGTGTTGGTGCTTCTGATGTGGTAGCAGACTCACTCGATGCACTGGGTGTTGGTGCTTCTGATGTTGTAGCAGACTCACTCGATGCACTGGGTGTTGGTGTTTCTGATGTTGTAGCAGAATCGCTGGATGCACTGGGTGTTGGTGCTTCTGATGTTGTAGCAGATTCACTGGATGCACTGGGTGTTGGTGCTTCTGATGTTGTAGCAGATTCACTCGATGCACTGGGTGTTGGTGTTTCTGATGTTGTCGCAGAATCGCTGGATGCACTGGGTGTTGGTGCTTCTGATGTAGCAGATTCACTGGAAGCACTGGGTGTTGGTGCCTCTGATGTTGTAGCAGATTCACTGGATGCACTGGGTGTTGGTGCTTCTGATGTTGTGGCAGACTCACTCGATGCACTGGGTGTTGGTGCTTCTGATGTTGTAGCAGACTCACTCGATGCACTGGGTGTTGGTGTTTCTGATGTGGTAGCAGACTCACTGGATGCACTGGGTGTTGGTGTTTCTGATGTTCCAGTAGACTCACTGGATGCACTGGGTGTTGATGCTTCTGATGTAGCAGACTCACTGGATTCACTGGGTGTTGTTGCTTCTGATGTTGCAGTAGACTCACTGGATACACTGGGTGTCAGTGCTTCTGATGTTGTACCAGACTCACTGGATGCACTGGGTGTTGGTGCTTCTAATGTTGTAGCAGACTCACTGGATGCACTGGGTGTTGGTGCTTCTGATGTAGCAGACTCACTGGATGCACTGGGTGTTGGTGCTTCTGATGTTGTCGCAGACTCACTGGGTGCACTGGGTGTTGGTGCTTCCGATGTAGCAGACTCACTGGATGCACTGGGTGTTGATGCTTCTGATGTGGCAGACTCACTGAATGCACTGGGTGTTGGTGCTGCTGATGTTGTCGCAGACTCACTCGATGCACTGGGTATTGGTGCTTCTGATGTTGTGGCAGACCCACTGGATGCACTGGGTGTTAGTGTTTCTGATGTTGTAGCTGACTCACTGGATGCACTGGGTGTTGGTGTTTCTGATGTTGTAGCTGACTCACTCGATGCACTGGGTGTTGGTGCTTCTGATGTAGCAGACTCACTCGATGCACTGG
This sequence comes from Chiloscyllium plagiosum, assembly GCF_037043375.1. Classification (NCBI taxonomy): domain Eukaryota; kingdom Metazoa; phylum Chordata; class Chondrichthyes; order Orectolobiformes; family Hemiscylliidae; genus Chiloscyllium; species Chiloscyllium plagiosum. The sequence continues at coordinate 20,490,239 of NW_028270150.1, forward strand.
GTGTTGGTGCTTCTGATGTAGCAGACTCACTGGATGCACTGGGTGTTGGTGCTTCTGATGTAGCAGATCCACTGGATGCACTGGGTGTTGGTGCTTCTGATGTTATGGCAGACTCACTCGATGCACTGGGTGTTGGTGCTTCTGATGTTGCAGCAGACTCACTCGATGCACTGGATGCTGGTGCTTCTGATGTTGTGGCAGACTCACTCGATGCACTGGGTGTTGGTGCTTCTGATGTTGCAGCAGAATCGCTGGATGCACTGGGTGTTGGTGCTTCTGATGCTGTAGCAGATTCACTGGATGCACTGGGTGTTGGTGCTTCTGATGTTGTAGCAGATTCACTGGATGCACTGGGTGTTGGTGTTTCTGATGTTGTAGCAGACTCACTCGATGCACTGGGTGTTGGTGCTTCTGATGTTGTAGCAGATTCACTGGATGCACTGGGTGTTGGTGCTTCTGATGTTGTAGCAGATTCACTGGATGCACTGGGTGTTGGTGTTTCTGATGTTGTAGCAGACTCACTCGATGCACTGGGAGTTGGTGCTTCTGATGTTCCAGTATACTCACTGGATGCACTGGATGTTGTTGCTTCTGATGTAGCAGACGCACTGGATTCACTGGGTGTTGGTGCTTCTGATGTTGCAGTAGACTCACTGGATGCACTGGCTGTTGGTGCTTCTGATGTTGAAGCAGACTCACTGGATACACTGGGTGTCAGTGCTTCTGATGTTGTGGCAGACTCACTGGATGTTGGTGCTTCTGATGTTATGGCAGACTCACTCGATGCACTGGGTGTTGGTGCTTCTGATGTTGCAGCAGACTCACTCGATGCACTGGATGCTGGTGCTTCTGATGTTGTGGCAGACTCACTCGATGCACTGGGTGTTGGTGCTTCTGATGTTGCAGCAGAATCGCTGGATGCACTGGGTGTTGGTGCTTCTGATGCTGTAGCAGATTCACTGGATGCACTGGGTGTTGGTGCTTCTGATGCTGTAGCAGACTCACTCGATGCACTGGGTGTTGGTGCTTCTGATGTTGTAGCAGTTTCACTGGATGCACTGGGTGTTGGTGCTTCTGATGTTGTAGCAGATTCACTGGATGCACTGGGTGTTGGTGTTTCTGATGTTGCAGCAGACTCACTGGATTCACTGGGTGTTGGTGCTTCTGATGTAGCAGACGCACTGGATTCACTGTGTGTTGGTGCTTCTGATGTTGCAGTAGACTCACTGGATGCACTGGCTGTTGGTGCTTCTGATGTTGAAGCAGACTCACTGGATACACTGGGTGTCAGTGCTTCTGATGTTGTGGCAGACTCACTGGATGTTGGTGCTTCTGATGTTGTGGCAGAGTCACTAGATGCACTGGGTGTTGGTGCTTCTGATGTTGTAGCAGTCTCACTCGATGCACTGGGTGTTGGTGTTTCTGATGTTGTAGCAGAATCGCTGGATGCACTGGGTGTTGGTGCTTCTGATGTTGTAGCAGATTCACTGGATGCACTGGGTGTTGGTGCTTCTGATGTTGTAGCAGATTCACTGGATGCACTGGGTGTTGGTGCTTCTGATGTGGTAGCAGACTCACTGGATGCACTGGGTGTTGGTGCTTCTGATGTTGTAGCAGACTCACTCGATGCACTGGATGTTGGTGCTTCTGATGTAGCAGCTTCACTGGATGCACTGGGTGTTGGTGTTTCTGATGTTGTAGCAGACTCACTGGATACACTGGGTGTCAGTGCTTCTGATGTTGTACCAGACTCACTGGATGCATTGGGTGTTAGTGCTTCTGATGTTGTAGCAGACTCACTGGATGCACTGGCTGTTGGTGCTTCTGATGTTGAAGCAGACTCACTGGATACACTGGGTGTCAGTGCTTCTGATGTTGTACCAGACTCACTGGATGCATTGGGTGTTAGTGCTTCTGATGTTGTAGCAGACTCACTGGATGAACTGGGTGTTGGTGCATCTGATGTTGTAGCAGACTCACTGGATGCACTGGGTGTTGGTGTTTCTGATATGGGAGCAGACTCACTGGATGCACTGGGTGTTGGTGCTTCTGATGTTGTGGCAGACTCACTAGATGCACTGGGTGTTGATGCTTCTGATGTTGCAGTAGATTCACTGGATGTACTGGGTGTTTGTATTTCTGATGTTGTAGCGGACTCACTGGATGCACTGGGTGTTGGTGCTGCTGATGTTGCAGTAGACTCACTGGATGTACTGGGTGTTTGTATTTCTGATGTTGTAGCGGACTCACTGGATGCACTGGGTGTTGGTGCTGCTGATGTTGCCGTAGACACATTGGATACACTGAGTGTTGGTTCTGCTGATGTTGTAGCTGACACACTTGATGCACTGTGTGTTGTTGTAACCGACGTTGTGCTGGATACCATTGTGGACCAACTTGCTGAAGAACTGCTTTCTCCATGTGTGGATGATGAGAGAACTGCTGTCGTACTTGCAGAGTCTGTTGCCGCATTGAATGTTGATAGTTGAGTTGTCATTTCAGTGACATTTTGTATTGCTGTCGTTGTCATATTTGTTGATGACTGATTTGTGAAACCTGAAACCAGAATGCATAACCTTGAATTGCACAAGCTCTTGCATGTTATTGAATGAAGAGAAGTTTGTTATAGTCTTAAAAAACCCTCTTAAAGTTGTCTCATTCAACTTAAAATTAAGAATTGCACAACGCCAGGTCATAGTGCAATTGGTTTATTTGGAAGCAGTTACCTGATGAAGAAGCAGCGCTCCAAAAGCTTGTATTTTCAAATATACCTATTGGACTATAACCGGGGGCTGTGTGATTTTTAACTTTGTCCACCCCAGTCCAACACCAGCACCTCCACATCATGGCTACCTCCTTTCAAATCAAGCAAAGCTTTAGTTTAAAATCTCATTTCAATTTTGTTCATGAAATACATTGTGGACAGATGATAATCACTGCTATTTATAGTAACAGTATGGAGAATAAAGTGATTGAGTCCTTTTGTGCTGTAAATGATTAGCAGTTTGCATTTCTAGAATTGCTCTTCAAGTAATGCAAAATGAATATGAATAGTGAAATGGATGGCACGGTGGCACAGTGGCTAGTACTGCTGCCTCAGAGTGCCAGGGACCTGGGTTCATTTCCCGTCTCAGGCAACTATCTGTGTGGAGTTTGCACATCATTGGATGATTCCGAACTTGGATGATTGCCTGGGTGGAGTTTGATATTCTCCCTGTGTCTGTGTGGGTTTCCACCAGGTGCTCTGGCTTCCTCCCACAGTCCAAAGAGGTGTGGATTGCCCATAGTGTTCAGGGATGTATAGATTAGGTGCAGTAGTCAGTGGAAATGTACAGTGATTGGGTAAAGCGATGGGTCTGGGAGGGATACTCTTCAGAGGGTTGGTGTGGATGTGTTGGGCCAAAATAGCTTTTTTCCAAACTGTAGAGATTCTATAATAAGGCAAAACTGAGGACTGCAGATGCTGGATATTAGAGTCAAGATTAGAGTGGTGCTGGAAAAGCACAGCAGGTCAGGCAGCATCCGAGGAGCAGGAAAACCGATGTTTCAGGCAAAGGCCCTTCGTCGATTTTCCTGCTCGTCTGATGCTGCCTGACCAGCTATGCTTTTCCAGCGCCACTCTAACCTTGATTCTATGATAAGGTCAGGTAAAGGTAAATTTGTCGTAATACCACAGGACTACTCAATGAATGGCAGGACACTGGGGAAGCTGAGAGGAACAGAGGTATCGGAGTGCTTGTGCACAGATCCTTGAAAGTGACAGGACAGGTTGAATTGAATTGAATTTATTGTCACCTGTACCGAGGCACAGTGAAAAGCTTTGTCTTGTGAGCAATACAGGCAGATCATGGAGTTAAGTAGCATAGATAAGTAATAATAGGCAAACAGCAGCAAAAACAAAAACACAGGTACAGGCGAATGTCAAGAGTTTGTGAGTCCATTCAGTATTCTAACAACAGTAGGGTAGTAAGGTAGTTGTGAAGTCTCACAGGCCATCTGCCTTTATCAGATGTAGCACAGATTATAAGAGCAGGAAGATTATGTTGGAGCTGAACTAAAGTATGATTAGATTGTAGCTGGAGTCCCATGTGAGTTCTGGTAGCGGGTGCAGAGGAGATATACCAGGATGTTGCCTGTATTGAAACATTTCAGCTGTGAAGGGAGGCTGGATTAGTTCAGGTTGTTTTCTTTTGGGGGTAAATAAAATTGAGAGGGGACCTGACCGAGGAGTAACGCGATAAGAGGCATTGGCAGGGTAGATAGAAAGCAGCTGTTCTCTCCAGTCAAAGGATCAATAACAAGGAGACGTAATTTTAAAGTAAAGGCAAGCAGTTTGGAGCTGAATTGAGGGAAAGCATTTCTACCAAGAGGGGTGCACTGCCTGGGAGGGACGAGAGGGAAAGAAACACCTTGCTACCTTTAACAAGTACATGGATGAGCACATGAAGTCTCACAACATTCAAGGTTATGGGCCTCGTGTGATAAGGGAGGATTAATGGTTGGCAGAACAGACCTGATGGGCTGAAGGGCCTTCTCTATACATTTCTATGACCATGGGGCTGCTTTCTTAGAGAGAGAGACTGATGGTGAGTTTATCCAAAGAGTCACCATGCCTCAGTTGAAGCTGAGAAGGTGGGGTCTTGTTGGGAACCTCAGCCAGTGCAGAAATTGAACCCACATTATTGGCATCGCTCTGCAGCACGACCCAGCCAACTGAGCTCACGGCAAGGACAGTAACAAGCTTCAGAAGGACACAGACTGATGAAGTGGGCAAAGACACAAAAGATGAAATTTAGCACAGCAAAACATGAAGAGATTTGTTTGGGTGTAAAGAATGAGGAGATGCGGATAAAGGTGGAGTGTGAGCTGCAGAGAATAGTACGTTGGGAGTTGAGGTAAATGTGGGAGAGTAGGGAAATGGGAAAGGAAGGTATTGCTGTGTCTTATTTCCCTTACTGCTTCCACGGGTCCAGTGGGGCGCAGGAATAGATCAGATGTCACGATTCAAAAAAGACATTTCACCAGTGGCTGCCCAGGAATGAAAGAGGATTTGAAAAGCCTTAAAAAGGTCCATTGGAGATCTGAGAACACATCAAAGAGCAGAAACCAGCATATCCCATTAGGAAATGTGAAAGTTTTAATCTAAGATTGTTTAATTGAAACAGCCAGCAACATCAAGTAGTTCTAAAGAGTCAGAATCAATCCCACCATGGCGAATGGACAAATTTAAATCCGATAAAAATCTTGAAAAATGAACAAGACTAAGGATTGATTGGTCTAGGGCAGCACAGTGGCTCAGTGGTTAGCACTGCAGCCTTACAGCACCAGGATTCCAGGTTCGATTCCAGCCTTGGGTGACTGTCTGTGTGGAGTTTGCACATTCTCCCCGTGTCTGCGTGGGTTTCCTCTGGGTGCTCCGCTTTCCTCCCACAGTCCAAAGATGTGCAGGTTAGGTGAATTAACCATGCTAAATTGCCCATAGTGTTAGGTGCATTAGTCATAGGGGCAATGGATCTGGGTGGATTACTCTTTGGAGGGTTGGTGTGGACTGGTTGGGCCGAAGGGCCTGTTTTCACACTGTAGGGAATCTAATCTAAAATTGTTTACTGTATCATATCTCCATGACACTGGACTCCTTTGGTGATAAATTCTGTGAGCATGATCTTAACCTCCACCTAATGAAGGAGCAGCGCTCTGAAAGCTAGTGCTTCCAAATAAACCTGTTGGACTATAACCTGCTGTTGTGTGGTTTTTAACTTTGTCCACTGCAGTCTAATACCAGCTCCTCCAAATCACTGTTTTAAAATAATAATGAAAAAAAAATAGGTCTCATCAACATGTTAAAGTTCCAAATTGGGGCAAGACTAATTTTGATGGTAATAGACAAAAACTTTCAAAAGTTGTTTCGGAGAGGCTGTTTTCAGGTAAAGGGACATCCAGCAAGTGGGATGCTTTCAAAAGTGAGATAATAAGAGTTCAGGACAAGCATGTTCCCGTTTGTGTGAAGGGCAAGGCTGGCAGGAGTAGGGAGTTCTGGATCGCTGGAAATACGACTGGTGTTGTGTGATTTTTTTAATGACTATTTGGAAAAGCATACCGTGATTAAAGGCAGTCAGCATGGTTTTGAGAAGGGGTGGTCATGCCTCTCAAATCTTATTGAGTTCTTTGAGGAGGTGACAAGACAGGTCGACGAATGTCGAGCAGTGGATGTGGTGTATATGGACTTCAGCAAGGCATTTGATAAGGTTCCTCATGGTAGGCTCATTCATAAAGTCAGGAAGTATGGGGTACAGAGAGATTTGGCTATCTGGATTCAGAATTGGTTGGCTGACAGAAAGCAGAGAGTGGTTGTAGATGGAAAGTATTCTGCCTGGAGGTTAGTGATGAATGGAGTATCGCATGGCTCTGTTCTTGGGCCACTGCTCTTTGTACTTTTTATAAATTACTTGGATGAGGAGGTTGAGGGGTGCGTTAGTAAATTTATAGATGACACAAAGTTTGGAAGTGCCGTTGATACTATTGAGGGCTATTGCAGGCTGCAGCATGACATAGATATTTTAGATTAGTTTACTTACAGTGTGGAAACAGGCCCTTCGGCCCAACAAGTCCACACCGACCCGCCGAAGCGTAACCCACCCATACCCCTACATTTACCCCTTTACCTAACACTACGGGCAATTTAGCAAGGCCAATTCACCTGACTTGCACATCTTTGGACTGTGGGAGGAAACCGGAGCCCCCGGAGGAAACCCACGCAGACACGGGGAGAACGTGCAAACTCCACACAGTCAGTCGCCTGAGTCGGGAATTGAACCCGGGTCTCTGGCGCTGCGAGGCAGCAGTGCTAACCACTGTGCCACCGTGCCGCCATGATATGATGCAGAGCTGGGCTGAGAAATGGCAGATGGAGTTCAACCTGGATAAATGCAAAGTGATGCATTTTGGAAGGTTGAACTGGAATGCTGAATATAGAATTAAAGACTGGATTCTTGGCAGTGTGGAGGAACAGAGGGATCTGGATGTGCAAGTACATAAATCCCGCAAAGTTGTCACCCAAATAGATAGAGTTGTTAAGAAAGCATATAATATTTTGGCTTTCATTAAGAGGGGGATTAAGTTTAAGAACCATGAGGTTTTGCTACAGCTCCATAAGTCCCTGGTGAAACCACACTTGGAATATTGTGTCCAGTTCTGGTTGCCCTACTATAGGAAAGATACAGAAGCTTTGGAGAGGGTGCAAAGAAGGTTTACCAGGATGCTACCTGGACTGGAGGGCTTGCCTTATGAAGAAAGGTTGAATAAGCTCAGACTTTTCTCTCTGGAGAGAAGGAGGAAGAGAAGAGACCTGATCGAGGTAAACAAGATAATGAGAGGAATGGATAGAGTCAATAGCCAGAGACTTTTCCCCAGGGCAGATTGATTGGTATGAGGGGTCATAGTTTGAAGATATTAGGAGAAAGGCATAGAAGGGGTGTCAGAGGAAGGTTTTTTACACAGAGAGTTGTGAATGCATGGAATGCATTGTCTGCGGTGGTGGTGGAAGCAGAGTAATTAGGTACATTTAAGCGACTGCTGGACATGCGCATGGATAGCAGTGAGTTGAGAGTGCGTAGGTTAAGTTATTTTATTTTACATTAGGATAAATCCTAGGCCCAGCATTGTGGGCCAAAGGGCCTGTTCTGTGCTGTACTTTTCTATGTTCTATATTGGGGCTCTGGGTAAGGAAAAGGAGCATATGTCAGGTATAGACAGCTGAGATCAAGTAAATTCCTTGAGGAATGTAGGGGGTGTAGACTACACTTAAGAAAAAAATCAGGAGGGCAGAAAAGGTACATGAGCTTTGGCAGATAGGGTTAAGGAGAATCCAAAGAGATTTTGCACCTATATTAAGAGCAAAAGAATAACAATAAGAGAATAAGGCCCCTTAGAGATCACGGGCTGTCTATGTGTGGAAGCACAGGAGATGGGAGAGATACTAAACAAATATTTCTCTCCAGTATTTACTGTGGAGAAAGATATGGAAGCTAGGGAAATCAAGGGAGTAAATAGTGATATCAAAGTGATTGCCAGGATGTTTCTAAGTATAAGATACTGCCCCGTCAACCTTTTATTTTCCTCCTTGCTAACATCTGGGAACTGTGCCAAAATTGGGAGAGCTGACTCAAGGACTAGTCAAGCAACAGTCTGACATTGTCATACTCAGGGAATATTCTGATATTCTGGTTACCCCCAGTAATCCCCACATATCGGCTTTTGCACCGGCAGGACAAAATTTCCAACTGTTTCCAATTTCCAGCGTTCACAGTTATTTCATTTGTTTTGTCCAAAGGGATATATTGACTGGCCCAGAGAGTCCTGAATATTGACACTGGGCCCCAGGGAGCCTCATAGCATCATGTCAAACACGGGCACGTATGTACACCACCAGCCCCCACCCTCTGCTGAGAAAGCAGCACTCCTTCAGGTTGACCATCACTTGGAAAAGCCACAGGGGACGGCAAAGGGTGAGAATGTACACTGGATAGGGGTCTGCAAAGCCCAGAGTGGCTCAGTAGCAGCTGGACTGACGAAGATTCACAAGTACTGGAGGACAAATGCAGAGTTACTCTGCAAAGAGAGAACCAGCTAGAGGTTAAGATTTACTTCACCTCACCTTCTTCAAGAAAATACCTGTCATGCTTGCATCTGTCCGTACATTGGCAAGAATGACAACTGTACAGTATTTGTGGTGCTACCATTGTGATAAACAGGATATACTCAGAAGAGATTTAGTAGCTCAAAACTGAGGGTCGATGAGGCAACTTGGGTTATCAGCAAGAACAACTTCATGGTCCAGCATAATCTTCACTTTACCATTACTGTCAAGCCAGAAGATCAATACTGGTTCAATAAAGGGGACAGTAGGGCATGCCAGGAGCAGCACCAGGCATACCTAAAATTAAGATCCCAACCTGGGAAAGCTACAGTAGAGGACTAGAACATGCTGATCACTGGAAGCAGCATAAGCTAGACAGGGCTGAATGACCTCAAAGCCAATAAACTGGATCAAAGCTCTGCAATGTTATCCTAGATAGTTGTGAATCGTACTGGACCATCAATGACTAAAGAGGGGGCTCCACAAACATCCGCGTCTTTAATGATGGAAGTGGGGAGCTGGGCACTTTGGTGCAAAAAAACAAGACTGAGGCTTTGGCAAACACCTTCAGCCAGAAGTGCCAAGTGGATGATTCATGTCACCTGCTCCTGAGATTTGCAGCATTATAACTACCAGTCTTCAGCCAATTCAATTCGCAGCCTGTGATATCAAGTCACAATTAAAGACATTGGACTGCAAAAGCTATAGTCAAAAAGTGTGGTGCTGGAAAAGCACGGCAGGTCAGGCAGCATCCAAGCAGCAGGAGAGTCGATGTTTTGGGCATAAGCCCTTCATCAGGAATGTGGAGGGGGAAGGGAGCTGGGAAATAAATAGGAGAGGTGGGGGTGGTGCTGGGAGAAAGGTAGCTGGGAAGGTGATAGATGGATGCAGGTACAAGGTAATAGTGATAAGTTGGAGGGGAGGGAGTCCCTGACTATTGCTACAGACCAACGACAACATAATCAAACTGTTCTATGACCCTTGCATCTACATGACAATGTGGAAAATTGCTCAGGTATGGCCTATGCATAAAACAAACAGGACAAATCCAACCCCATTGATTACCCAGTTCATCAGACTGCCCTTGAGCAACAAGATGATGGGAGATGTCACTGACAGTGCTTGTAAGAGGCACTAACACAGCTAGAACCTGATCATTGATACACAATGATTTTTGTGTTCTGTTGGGCCCACTCACCTTCTGACGTCATTATAATTTTGGTTAAGACATGAACAAAAAATGGAGATGACGGTAACTGTGCCAATCCTTGCCAGCAAGGATGCATCTTACTGTGGAGTCAAGGATTCCTAGCAAAACTGAAGTTCCTAGGAGTGAGGGGAAAAGCTCTCCGCTGGTTGGAGTCAAACTTGGCACAAAGGCTGTGTTTTGGAGGCTCCAGACATCTCCGCAGGAGTTCCTCAGAGAAATGTCCTCAGCCTAAATCAGCTTCAGCTAGCTCATCAATGATCTTCCTTCCATTATAAGCTCAGAGGTGGACATGTTTACTCAAGATCACAAAATGTTTCAGCACCTTTTGCGACTTGCCAGATATTGAAACTGCCCATTTCCCGATGCAGCAAGACCTTGGACGATATTCATTTCTGGGCTGATATGTAGCAGCAACATTGCTCCACAGAAGTGCCAAGACAAGGATCATTTGCAATGAGAGACAATCTAATTACTTTCCCTTCATGTTCAACCTTTACCATTACTGAATCGCCAATCGTCTACATCCTGGGTTTATCATTGACCAGAAACATATCTGGATCAGCTGTATAATCACTCCGGCTACAAGTCCATGTCAGACTGTTTGGAATTATTTGGTGAATAACCCTCAGTTCCAGATTTCTCAAAACCTGTCCACCATCTACAAGGCAGAGGCTGAGGGGTGACCTTATAGAGGTCTTTCAAGCCATGAAGGGCATGGCTAGTGCAAATAGACAAGGTCTTTTCTCTGGGGTGGGGGAGTCCAGAATTAGAGGGCATAGGTTTAGGGTGAGAGGGGAAAGATTTAAAGGGACCTAAGGGGCAACTTTACCATGCAGAGTATGGTGCGTGTATGAAATGAGCTGCCAGAGGAAGTGGTGGAAGCTGGTACAATTACAACATTTAAAAGGTATCTGGATGAATACATGAATAGGAAGGGCTTAGAGGGATATGGGCCAAGTGCTGGCAAATGGGACTAGATTAGTTTAGGATATCTGGTCAGCATGGACAAGTTGGACTGAAGGGTCTGTTTCTGTGTTGTACATCTCTATGACTCTATGTCAGTGTGATGGTATACTCTCCACTTGTCTAGATGGGTGCACCACCAACAATTCTCAAGAAACTTGACATCATCCAGGACAATGCAACCCACTTAATAAGTCAGGAATAGTTTGATAACGTGATGCTGTTTCCAATGATGGAAGATTCAGTCATCAAAGAATGCAGATTAGCAAACTTAACTGAAAATGGAGGAACAGAAGAAATACGAGCAAGTGCAAGTTATTAAACTCCCTCAGGACTATTCCACAGTCAGATCAATTACCTCAGTTCCAGCTTCCCACACTAATCCTGTATATCTATATTCCTTTCTTAACCAAAGCCCTGTCATTTTCTAAATTGGATAAACTTAGACATGTGCATCCACAACAGTCAGCGATAAACAATTCCAAAGGTTAACAACTGTTTGAGTGAAGAAATTCCTCTTCACCACAATCCTATCCCTGTGTTCTGCTGTTACTCCCCTATTTGAGATTCGCTAGTCACAAAAGTCAAATTCCTCAAGACATTTTTCTTTTGTTTTTTATGCAATCATCTTTCAGTTTTTGAAACTCTGGGGAATGAACCAACAGACTACTCAGACTGAGAGAGACACAGCAAGCGAGGGAGAGATAAAAAGGAAGAAACATAGCAAGTTAATAAATAGAATTTCCCTTTTGCCATTTACTATTACTCAAAAATAAACAATATTTCCTTTTTATTGCCAGCTAAAGAGAATGATCAGGGAGAAGGTAGAGCTGCTCAGGGACAGTGGAGGGAACTTGTGTGTGGAGTCTGAGCAGATAGGGGAAGCCCTAATGAGTTTTTTCTTCGGTTTTCACCAAGGAAAGGGAGCTTGTTGTAAGTGAAAACTTAGAGGAGCTGGGATACAGTCTTGACCAGATCAAAATTGCCAGATGTGGTGGTGGAAGCAGAGTCATTGGGGACATTTAAGCGACTGCTGGACATGCACATGGATAGCAGTGAGTTGAGGGGTGCATAGGTTAAGTTACTATATTTCACATTAGGATTAAATCTCAGCACAATATTGTGGGCCAAAGGGCCTGTTCTGTGCTGTTTTTTCTATTTTCTAATTGCTTTAGTGACTTTAGGAAAAGTCACTACAAACAGGACATGTCAGATGCATTAGACATAAAAAAAAACTGTCAACTAATAAAAGTTAAAACAAATTCAAGTTAATAATAATAATGATATCATGCTGATTAATAATGTGCTATTAATGCAATGCATTTGTATTTATATAAGTTCATATCATAAATCGATTTCTTCCATATGATTTCTCAACTATTCTTCCAGTGTATCATTGCTAGACACAAATGTCACGAACAGCTGACTTCACGATATTGGAGTTGTTTCTTATGAGCAACAGAGGAATTCTGAAAACTTGTGAAGCAAAGAAAATGTCAAACCAGTGCAAAATTTTGAAACTGTTTTATAATGTAACCTATATGCAAATGTATCTAATTTTGTTTATTGTAGTGAAGTTCCTTGACAACCAAAAACCACTAAAACCAGTAGAACCATCTAGCCAAGGATAAATTATATATCAAAGTTTACATTTTAAAAAGTTTATATTTAAATTGTCTTATAAATGTACCACATTTCTAAAAATCATATTTCTTTTTTTTTGCATTTATTTATTATCTTGCCTGTTTACCTGCCTGTTCCACTTTTTCAACTTCCAGTTTACTCCATTCTCCTCTTGGGCTGTTTTTGTTTGAATCCTTTTCATTGTTGACAAACAGAATATTAAAATGTTGTGCTATAGCAAGCCCCTCAACTTGTGGTAGTGAATTTCTCCACTTGAACCTTCTATCAAATTATATCCTGTGGTTGCCTACTGTTCACTACTTCTGTTTACAGATACTACGATCAATGAGTATTTTTCCAAAAGAATTAATGGACTCAGCTTCCACTAGAACCTGTTGCAAAAAATAAACATTTGACTAAGAATTCTTTTCTACCCTTGCCTATAACTTTTCACTGAGTATCTTAAATTTATGTTTCAATTGCCTTCTTCTACCTCTCCATCCCCTGGCTCCTCCATCCTTGTTCCAGAACCATTACCCATTTGATCAGAATCCTCTGCGCTTAAAATGTGTTGCTGGAAAAGCGCAGCAGGTCAGGCAGCATCAAAGGAGCAGGAGAATCGACGTTTCGGGCTGATCTCTGATCTCCAGCACCTGCAGTCCTCACTTTCTCCTCAGAATCCTCTTAACTTTGTAAATGTTTCACAGGTTGTAGCTGAATCTATTCATTTCTTGTGAAAAAAAGTCATCACTTCTTTAAATACTCATTTGATTTTCTCCATCATCCCAACATTTTATTTCTTTCTTAATGCTGGAATTTTCCTTTGCCCTCACAACCATTCTATACATTTTAATGGTTAGAGATTTTCTAGCACTTCCTCGCGTTCTAACAGTTTTGTTTTCAAAAAACCTGTTGAAAGACTATTAAACTCAGGAAAGGTTTCCCATAACTGCTGACAACTCCCTCTCCTCTTAGTTTATTCATCTTTTAAAAGTGATTCATTTATGATCTCCTTGTCACTTTACGAGCTGACATCTTATCTTAAAGTGGATATAATAGCAATTTAAAGCTCAGTATAAGATGACAAAATGAATTATTTTTTGACAGACTTACCTAAATTTGCAGCAAGTAAAATTATGTAGAATATTTTCTCTGGCTCCATATTGATGGTGAAATCTAATCTCTAACCTCTAACCATTGACTTCACACACAAAGTGACTGCTTCAGCCACAAATCCCTTTTTAATTCTTTCAGAGATGTTCTACAGATATTCATTTCTACGCAAAAGGGCAAAGAATTGCGTTGATCCATGGTGATGCAAGAAACAGAACCTGTTTCATTGTTATCAGGAAAGGTAAAGGGAGTGGTTAACACGTAGTAGGCATATGACACTGGATTCATTTAACTACCTATTTAAACTCTGTGTTTTCCAGCTTTGAGATCTGCAGCTCTGATTTTGCAAACTTTTATCTCACTTAGAATCACAGAATTTTACATCACAGTATATTTGACCGATTGTGTCTGTAAAAGCTCCAGAAAGTGCTACCCAGCTAGTCCCATTCTCTAGCCCTATCTCCATAGCCATCTAAATTCACTACTTAGCGTGATAGACTCACAGAGAAGTACAGCACTGAAATAGACCCTTCAGTCCAACCCGTCCATGCTGACCAGATATCCCAACCCAATCTCGTCCCACCTGCCAGCACTTGTCCCATATCCCTCCAAATTCTTCCACTTCATATACCCATCCATATGCCTTTTAAATGTTGCAATTGTACCAACATCCACCACTTCCTCTGGCAGGTCATTCCATACATGCACCATCCTCTGTGCAAAAAAGTTGCCCCTGAGGTCTCTTTTATGTCTTTCCCCTCTCACCCTAAACCTATGCCCTCTAGTTCTGGACTCCCCATCCCAGGAAAAAGTCCTTGTCTATTTATCCTATCCATGCCCCTCATGATTTTATAAACCTCAATGAGCTCACCCATCAGCCTCTGACGCTCCAGGGAAAATAGCCTCAGCACATCCAACCTCTCCCTATAGCTCAAATCCTCCAACCTTGGCCACATCCTTGTAAAACTTTTCTGAACGCTTTCAAGTTTCACAAAATCCATCCGATAGGAAGGAGACCAGATTTGCGCGCAAAATTCCAATGTCCTGTATAGTCGCAGCATGACCTCCCAACTTCTGTCCTCTATACTCTGATGAATAAAGGAAAGCATACCAAACACCTTCTTCACTATCTTATCTACTTATCCACTTTCAAGGAGCTATGAAGCAGAATAAAGAAGGCAAATGGAAATTTGACATTTACTGCTAACTTCACTTGGAGGTCGCCACTGATGATGTTACCTAGCCAGGTAATGAAACATCTGGATATCAAACTTACAGCTCAGCAAGCAAACCTACACCCTAAATTTACTGCTAAATAAATGGCATACAGAGGTGTTATTACAACTGTACAAGGCATTAGTGAGTCTGCATCTGAAGTACTGCACATAATTTTAGTCCCCTTACAAGTTGTTGCACTGGAGGCAGTTCAGAGGAAATTCATTGCATTGATTCCAGAGATGAGGGGTTGTTTCATGAGGAGAGATTGTGCAGTTCAGGCCTATAGTCTCTGGAGTTTAGAAGAATGGGAGATCTAATTGAAAGATGCCAAAGAGATTTGACAAAGTATTTGTAGAAAGGATGTTTCCTCAGATGGGACAATCTAGAATGAGAGGTCACAGGTTTAGGATAGGGGATTAGGGGGTAGTGGATTTAAAACAGAGATACAGAGAAATTACTTCTTACAAAGCATCTGTGGAATTCACTACCCCAGAGTGTGGTAGATGCTGGGATATTTGAATAAATTTAAGGTGAAGCTAGGCTGATTTTTAAATTACTTGAAGGATTATGGGTAACAGATAGGAAAGTGGAACTGAGGCAGAGATTAGATCAACAATAATCATATCAAATGTTGGAGCAGGTTTGAGGGGCTGACTTATGTCCTCCTGCTCTTAGCCCCTCTGCTTTAAAGACAACTCACCATCATTTTCTCAAAGGCAGCTAGGAATGAGTGATAAACACTGACCCAGTCAGTGACACCTATATCATGTGAGTGAATAAAATAAGTGAAGACAAATTAATAATCATTTTTAAAAGGGAATGGGATAATGTGAAGTGTTCTGAAGGAAATGCAGAGGACTGGATAGCTCTTTCACAGTTGGCACAGATTCATACAAAGGGTCGTATAAATCTCTCCAAATAATCATGGATGCTGGTTCAATTGAAACATATAAAATTGAAATCAGCAGAGGTTTTAGATTCCCTACAGTGCGGAAACAGGCCCTTTGGCCCAACAAATCCACAACGACCCTCTGAAGAGTAACCCACACAGTCCCATTTCCCTCTGACTAATGTACCTAACACTACTGGCAATTTAGCACGGCCAATTCACCTGGCCTGCACATCTTTAGACTGTGGGAGGAAACCGGAGCAAACCCACGCAGACATGGGGAGAATGTGCAACCTCTACACAGAGAGTCACCCGAGGCTGGAATCCAACCTGGGACGCTGGTGCTGTGGAGCAGCAGTGCTAACCACTAAGCCACCATGCCGCCCACGGTGATGAATAAGTTACTGAGAGATAAGAACTCAGTACCTTATTCATGGATTGGATTTGAGGTTTATTTCTGCAATTATCTCACTGAATCGTGAAATAGGCTGGACTCTATGACTTCTTCCAATGCTCACATTTACCTTTGTGATGCAGAAGGAAAATGTGATCCACACTGGAGATAGAATTCTCAGTTTTCCAACAGGAAAAATTACTATGGAAGTGAAAAGGCAAAATTTCACTGAAGTTACATAGAATCTTGGCTGAACCTTCTCAGGATGCCGTGTAGCCTGGTCTCCATTTTATGTACAGTACTAGAACTGAAGATACAAAGAAGACTTACATGGATGATATTAAAGCTGAAATGATTTCTCTATCAACAAAGATTGGACAATATAAAGTTTATTTTCTCTAGAAAATAGAAGGCTCCTTGTGAAAGAATTTGATCAGGGAGATGTAAAAAAGATGTTTCTACTTAAGGGTGACAGAAATAAGGGCCATAATATAAGTAAGTTGCTAATAAATGTAACAGATAATTAAGAGTACATAGAATATGGAACCTGCTTCCAGTAACAGTAGTTGAGGTGACTTATATGGGAGAAATTAGATTATACTGACAACATTAAGTGTGCTGGGAGGAGGATTGCATGTGGACTTGTGTTAAATGGCTGCTTTCTGAAATATAAATTCTATATGCAAGGGAGGCAATGGTGTAGTCATATTGTGATTGGGCAAGTAAGACAAGGTAATGCTCTGAGAACCTGAGATACAGAGACCCAGATAATGTTCTGAAGACCTGGATTTGAATCCCATGACGGATCATGGTGGAATTTGAATTCAATAAAAATCTGGAAAAAGGATCCTATGAAACCATTATTGATAGTCAGAAAATCCCAGTTGGTTCACTAATGTCCTTCAGGGAAGGAAACTGCCATTCTTACCTGGTCTGGCCTACACGCGATTCCAGGCCCACAGCAATGTGGTTGACTCTTAACTGTCCACTGGGCAATTAATTTCATAGGAGCTGTCCTTTTGAAACCTCCTAAGGATATAACCTCCTCCACTCTCCCAGGCAGCACATTCCAAACTCTAACAACTTTTTCAGTAAGCTCCTCCTCATCTCACTCCTAGCTCTCTTGCTGACAATCTTGAAATTGTGACCCCTAGTTACAGACATACCAACTAGTGAATGTCATTCTTTACTCTGCCAAAATTGTTGTTAATTTTGAGCACCTCAATAAAGTCCCCTCTTAATCTGCTCTGCCCCCAGAGAATAAGCCTATCTCTCTCATCTTGCCTTGTATCTAAAAGCCCTCATTCCTGATATCATTCTCATTAATTTCCTTAGCACTCTCTCCAGGGCTTTAACAACTGTCCATAAATAAGGTGCCCAGAACTGCACATAATTTATGGACAAAATATAACCAGTTGAACAGTAACAGGCAGCGCCACAATAAAACTGGGACAATTCTTTAGTTATCAGGATGTTTTAAAATCCTGTACATTGTCAGTGTTTGGAAGACAGTCATTAATGGAAACTGTTAATGTAGCCACTTAGTGCCTTTTTGCCCCTAGCAATGCTTGTCTTAAATAGCTTTCACGATAAGGATCAGGGTAACTGCCTCAGCCATTGTAACCCTCCTTCCTGTGGAGAGGCCCTTGGTTTCTGCTCAACACCAGTTGAGAATGGCCCCTCAGTCCCACCAATACTGACATAATTGCAGCTTCTTTCTCCTTTATTGTAGCACTGACATAGAGAATATAATTCAATATCTAGTTAATGTTTTAGTAATTATTATTATTCATTAATACATGTCAGAAAATTTCAGAGTTAAGTTCCAATTGAAGAATTGGTATCTGCCATCAACATCAATGTGCCGCATCATTGCATTAGCGATGGACAATAAATTCTGGGCCAGCCACTGACGCCCGCTTCCCATTACAGTGATAATAAAACATACCCGGAGAGCCTGTATGACAGTTAATGAGCTAAAGCAGAAGTAGCATGATGGCGGCCGCTGGGTAGGCAGCTGGGTAGGCTTCCATGCCCAAGGCTTGTCCACTCTGTCAGCTTTCTTTTTCCATTCTTTTCTTTTTTGTCCTTTCCTTTTCTCATTTTTTTCTGGCAGAAGGTGGCAGGAAAGCAACCTTATTAGAGTCTGGAGCATGACACTGGCTGGTTAGGGTTGGAGTTAGGGTGAGCTGGGAGTGGAGCTTGTAGTGGGACATTGGTGGGTGGGTGGTGAGGGGGTGGTTGGTGAGCCTGGAGTGGGACACTGGTAGGTGGTGGTGAGGGGGCTGTTGGTTAGCCTGGAGTAGGACATTGGTGGTTGGGTGGTGAAGGGGTAGTTGGTAAGCCAGGAGTAGGACATTGGTGGTTGGGTGGTGAGGGGGCTGTTGATGAGCCTGGAGTGGGACATTGGTGGTTGGGTGGTGGTGAGGGGGCTGTTGGTGAGCCTGGAGTAGGACATTGGTGGTTGGGTGGTGAGGGGGTGGTTGGTGAGCCTGGAGTGGGACATTGGTGGTTGGGTGGTGAGGGGGTGGTTGGTGAGCCTGGAGTGGGACATTGGTGGTTGGGTGGTGAGGGGGTGGTTGGTGAGCCTGGAGTAGGACATTGGTGGGTGGTGATGAAAGGGTGATTGGTGAGCCTGGAGTGGAACACTGGTGGATGGTGGTGAGGGGGCTGTTGGTGAGCCTGGAGTAGGACATTGGTGGTTGGGTGTTGAAGGGGCTGTTGCAGAGCCTGGAGTAGGACATTGGTGGTTGGGTGGTGAAGGGGTGGTTGGTGAGCCGGGAGTGGGACATTGGTGGATGGGTGGTGAAGGGGTGGTTGGTGAGCCTGGAGTGGGACATTGGTGGTTGGGTGGTGAGGGGGTGGTTGGTGAGCCTGGAGTGGGACATTGGTGGTTGGGTGGTGAGGGGGTGGTTGGTGAGCCTGAAGTGGGACATTGGTGGGTGGGTGTGAGGGGTTGGTTGGTGAGCCTGGAGTGGGACATTGGTGGTTAGGTGGTGAAGGGGTGGTTGGTGAGCCGGAATTAGGACATTGGTGGTTGGGTGGTGAGGGGGCTGTTGGTGAGCCTGGAGTTGGACATTGGTGGTTGGGTGGTGAGGGGGTGGTTGGTGAGCCTGGAGTAGGACATTGGTGGTTGGGTGGTGAGGGGGCTGTTGATGAGCTTGGAGTGGGACATTGGTGGTTGGGTATTGGTGAGGAGGCTGTTGGTGAGCCTGGAGTAGGACATTGGTGGTTGGTGGTGAGGGGACTGTTGGTGAGCCTGGAGTGGGACATTGGTGGTTGGGTGGTGAGTGGGCGGTTGGTGAGCCTGGAGTAGGACATTGGTGGTTGGGTGGTGAGGAGGTGGTTGGTGAGCCTGAAGTGGGACATTGGTGGTTGGGTGGTGAGGGGTTGGTTGGTGAGCCTGGAGTGGGACATTGGTGGTTGGGTGGTGAGGGGGCGGTTGGTGAGCCGGGAGTGGGACATTGGTGGTTGGATGGTGAGGGGGTGGTTTGTGAGCCTGGAGTGGGACACTGGGGGTGGGAGAGGGGGTTGTCTGGGGGTTGGTGGGGGCTGGGGAATGGTTCATGAGCAGAGAGAGAAGGGTACATGGAATGTAGATGGAAATGAAAGATAGAAAAATAGGAAGGAGGAAACAAAGGCTCACATCAATGAGATCCACGGTACGCAGGTGAGAACTTAATGGTAAAATTACCTGGAGGTTAGGAAGTTATTTATTGAAATTCCACTCCAGAAACTGGAGCACCACCTCATGTCACATGTCAGTATGGTACTGAAAGAATGCTGTACTGTTTAAGGTGTGGAATTTCTTATACCCTGTTAAAATATGGTTCTGTCTGCCCTCTAGTGTTTCAGTGTTGGCATAGCCTCTTCAGCAATCAATGAACAGCTCCACAGAGCCGTTTCCTGTTCCAGGCAAGGCTGTTGGGGAGCATAGCGCTTTGGATTAGTCACCCTGACGTGTTCCCAGTGACAGTCAATATTTGCCCAAAGAGACTGGCAAGAAATGGAAGCAGACGACTCACAAGCTACTTGGGTCACGTTGAGGACCGCAGTGGACGGGCCCTGCACTGCAGGCAAATCCCAGCAGATTCCTGGAGGTAACCTCTGCAAGGAAAAAAGGGGCTAGCAGAGCCTCCTTTATACCTTACTTCACTTCACCCTTATTCCCCATCATCTAGAGCCTCATCTATCACAGAACCAGCCAGGGCTTCGGGTATCATGTACACAGTGGGCTGAATGGCCTTCTTCAGTATTGTAAACTTTCTGTAATTTCCATGAGGGTCACCGCTTCTACCGCAGGCAATTCTTTGGAAAGTGTCCTCCACAATCCCTCAGCTTCACCTTGATCCTGGGTACAGAGAAGTTGTGGTTGTTTTAATTCAAGCAGAGAATGTTTGGGGAGAATTAAAACAAACACGCAAAATGCTGTAAGAACGTTCTGAAGCAAAGTCATATCAGACTCACAGAAACGTAGAAATAGGAGCGGAAGTAGGCCATTCGGCCCTTCAAACCTGCTCTACCATTCAACATGATCATGTCTGATCAGTCGAGGCCAAATGCTGGCAAATAGGACTACATCGGTGTAGAATCTCTAGTCAGCATGGACGAGATGGACTGATGGGTCTGTTTCCATGTTGTCTCTATGGCTAAGTCAAATGTTACATGACACTATTTTATATTCCAACAGGCTGAACTATAACCTGGTGTCGTGTGACTTCTGACTTTGTCCAACCCAGTCCAACACCAGCACCTCCACATCCTGGCTACCATCGACACCGCAAACTGTTGGCTCAAAGTGGAGAGGATCTCCAAGAAGATCGTGCGTATCAATACAGACATCAGGTTTCTGTAGAGATGCAAGAAAGCAGAGAAGATCCCGAAAGGGATACAGATCACGAACCCACTCAAGTCGACCTAAGCCCAGACAATGCTGAGAGACTCTGCTCGCAAACTCCTCAATCATCTCGTACACTAACTCTACGGCAGATGCCACAACCTTGAAATTGAGAAAGAGTCTGTATTCTCAGGATACAGCAGACCAGCTATGAGACACTCCCAAGCCAGATGAGGCAACTGCATGCATGCCAAGAACAGGAAATTGGAGAAACTTGGCATCACCACCAGCAGTAACCAAGCCACCCCTGGTATCATGGTTGAAACTGATACCACCACAGGGAAACATATTGTCAACTTGTCTGACCACACCCTCCAACCAGACAAAATCAAAGTTCTCAGCTGAGGGCTCAATTTCTGACCCAGCATCAAAATGGACCCCATTGTGTCACTGCAAACACAGAGAAATTCAACAGGCAAATGAATTTCCAGGATTTCTTCCACAAACCCCAAGATGTCAGTAGCAAGCCCAATGAGACAACCAATGAACCAGAACAGTTGACAGAGAGATCCATGGTGCAGCGGTCAAAGAAGAAAGAGTTGAATTGGATCCCTCCAGAAGACCACTGCCCCAGGCTCGACATGTATGCTCGAGATGTCAGGAGATGCATTAACGCCTGATTCATCAGCCGCACTCACAAGGTAGCACAGAATGTCCCCCAGGCACAACGCCACGCCATCCAGGCTCTCAAGGCCAATCACAGCATCGCCATCAAGCCAGCAGACACAGGAGGAGCCATCATCATACAAATAGAACGGACTACTGCAAAGAAACATACCAACAACTGAACAACCAGGAACACTACAGACAGACAGCTACCGATCCGACCAAAGAATACATCCATCAACTCACCAGCCTGATCAAGACTTTTGATTCGGACCTTCAGAGTATCTTATGCACTCTCATCTCTTGTACCTCTTGCACAGGAGACTTCGACTGCCTTCAGAAGATACACAAAGCCAACACTCTGGACATCCCATCATATCAGACAACGGAACCCAGTGTGAGAACCCCATATCCCTCTATCTTCTTCCTATTCACATACCCATCCAGCGGCCTTTTAAATGTTGTAAGTACACCAGCCTCCACATCCTCTGGCAGCTCATTCCATATGTGCACCACCCTCTATGTGCAAGAAAGTGCTGGCAAATGACACTAGATTAGGTGAGGATATCTTGTCTGCATGGATGAGTTGGACTAAAGGGCCTGATTCTGTGTTATACATCTCTATGACACTATGACCCTATGACTCTTTGTCTATGTCGAGAGCATATTGAAACCTATTGTGCAAGGAACCCCCAGTTTTTGTTACAACATTACGGATTTCTTACAGAAACCCAGCACCCACGGACCAATCGAACCAGGAACATTCCTCGTCACAATGGATGTTTCAGCACTCTATACCAGCATCCCCCATAATGACGGCATCGTAGCAACAGCCTCAGTACTCAACACTAATCTCCGAGTACCAATCTCTGAGCACTGTCCTACAATTCATCCGCTTTATCCTCGACTGCAACATTTTCATCTTCAACAACCAGCTCTTCATCCAGACACACAAAACAGCCATCAGAACCAAATCTGCACCCTAATACACCAACATTTTCATGCACAAGTTCGAGCAAGACTTTTTGCTGCACAGGACCTTCAACCAAAGCTATACACCTGGTACATCGATGACATTTTCTTCCTTTGGACTCATAGCGAGGAATCACTGAAAAGACTACATGACGATATCAACAAGTTTTATCCCCATCAGACACTCACCATGTCGGATTAGTCTCATTCTTGGACACATGCATCTCCATCAAGGATGGACACCTCAGTACCTCACTCTACTGCAACTCCATGGAAAACTTGACAATGCTGCACTTCTCTAGCTTCCACCCCAAACATGCTAAAGAAGGCACCCCCTACGGACAAGCCCTAGGCTTACACAGGATCTGTTCAAATGAGGAGGAATAAGAACTTAAGAACTAGGAGCAGGAGTAGGCCATCTGGCCCTTCGAGCCTGTTCTGCTATTCAATAAGATCATGGCTGATCTTTTCATGGACTCAGATCCATTTACCCACGTTAGCACCATATCCCATAATTCCTTTATTTTTCAAAAAAATTATATTTCTTAGCTTTAAACGTGATTAGTGAAGTCACGTCAACTACTTCACTGGGCATGGAATTCCATAGATTAACCACCCTATGGGTGAAGACATTTCTCCTCAGTTCATTTCTAAGCCTGCTTCCTGCTTCACCTGCCAGCGGTAACATCCTATTTCTATTTTATCGATTTCCTTCATAATTTTATGTTTCTATAAGATCTCCCCTTATTCTTCTGAATGCCAATGCATATAATCCCAATCTACTCAGCCTCTCCTCATAAGTCAACCCTGTCAACTCCAGAATGAATCTCGTGCACCTTCTCTGCACCCCCTCCAGTGCCAGTACATCCTTTCTCAAGTAAGGAAACCAAAACTGCACACAGTACTCCAGGTGTGGCCTCACCAGCACCCTGTACAGCTGTAACATTAGCCCTCTGCTTTTAAACTCAAACCCTTCAGCAATGAAGGACAAAATTCTATTTGTCTTTCTAATTACTTGTTGTACCTGCAAACCAACCTTCAGTAATTCATGTACAAGGATACCCAAGTCCCTCTACACAGCAGCATGCTGCAACTTTTTATCATTCAAGTAATAATCTTTTTTACTGTTACTCCTACCAAAATGTATGACTTCACATTTACTAACATTGTATTCCATCTGCCAGACCTTTGCCCACTCACTCAATGTATCTATGTTCCTCTGCAAAGTTTCACAGTCCTCTGCACACTTTGATCTGCCACTCACCTTAGTGTCATCTGCAAATTTTGACACCAGCACATGGTCCCCAACTCCAAATCATCGATATAAATTGTGGTCCCAACATCGATCCCTGAGACACACCATAGTCACTGATCCCCACTCTTTGCTCCCTATCAGTCAACCAGTCCTCTATCCACTCTACCCCTAACACCTTGTCTTACGCGGCAGCCTTATGTGTAGCACCTTGTCAAAGGCCTTTTGGAAATCTAGGTACACGACATCCACTGGGTCCCCGTTATCTACCTTGCTTGAAATACCTTCATAGAATTCCGAAAGATTTGTGAAGCATGACCTGCCCTTCATGAACCCATGTTGCGTCTGTACAATGGGACAATTTCTTTTGAGATCCCCTGCTATTTCTTCCTTGATAATAGACTCAAGCAGCTTCCCTACTACAGAGGTCTAGCTCGCTGGTCTATAATTCTCCATCTTTTGCCACTTCCCTTTTTAAACAGTGGCATCACATTTGCTATTTGCCAATCTGCTGGGACTGCCCCAGAGTCCAACGAATGTTGGAAAATTACTTCCAGTCCACCTACTATTTCTCCTGCCATCACTTTTAGTACCCTGGGATGCATTCCATCAGGGCCAAGAGACTTGTCTATCCTTAGCTCCATTAGTTTACCCAACACTGGCTCTTCCGCAATAATAGTTATTTTCAGGTCCTCACCTACCTTCGTCTCTTTGTCACTTACTGGCATCTTATTAGTATCGTCCATTGTGAAGACCGATACAAAGTACCTGTTCTATGCCTCAGCCATTTCATCATTTCCCATAACTATTTGCCCCTTCTCATTCTCTAAAGGACAAATATTTACTTTAGCCACTCTTCTTCGTTTTATATATTTACACAAACTTCTGTTATCTGCTTTCAGATAGTCTATCAGCACCTTCAGGTTATCCACTTCTCACCTTCAAACAACTGCCAAACCTTAAACAGACCATCGTTTACAGCAAACTGCCCAGCCTTCAGGACAACATCGACCACAACACCGCTACAGCAACACATGTTAGATCATTGACATGGATATTACCATCACACATGGGAACCCACCATGTAAATGGTAGATACTCGTGTGACTTGGCCAACATTGTCTATCTCATACACTGCAGGCAAGGATGCCCCAATGCATGGTATATTGGTGAGACCATGCAGACTCGACGGCAATAGATGAATGGACACCGCGTAACAATTCCCAGGTAGGAATGTTCCCTCCCAGCCAGGGACATTCAGTGTCTGACCTCTGGGTAACCATCCTCTAAGGCGGCCTTCAAGATACACAACAATGCAGAATCACTGAACAGAAACTGATAGCCAAGTTCCATACCCATGAAGATGGCCTCAACCGTGATTTTGGGTTCTTAGATTCCCTACAGTGTGGAAACAGGCCCTTCGGCCCAACCAGTCCACACCGATCCTCCAAAGTGTAACCCACCCAGACCCATTTCCCTCTGACTAATGCACCTAGCACTATGGGCAATTTAGCATGGCCAATTCACCCTAACCTGCACACCTTTGGACTGTGGGAGGAAAGTGGAGCACCCGGAGGAAACCCACGCAGACACAGGGAGAATGTGCTAACTCCACACAGACAGTCGCCCGTGGCTGGAATCGAACCTGGGACCCTGGTGCTGTGAGGCAGCAATGCTAACCACTGAGCCACCATGCCGCCCTGTTACATGTCGCACGACATGTAACCTCACTGTACATTTCTGTGCTTGTGAAATCTTCTTCACTGTTTTGTTTGGATACCACCACCTTGATAACTTGTTATGATCTTTCGACCTTAATTAGTTTGTGCAATTTTGGATTTCTTGTTACTTTGGTTACAACCTCTACATACAGCTCTGAAATCCGGCATGTCATTCCAGCTATTTGGAAAAAAAGCACTTCATCCAATGAAGGAACAGTGGTCTGTAAGCTTGTGATTTCAAATAAACCTGTTTGACTATAACCTGGTGTCATGTGACTTCTGACTTTGCCCACCCCGATCCAACACTGGCATCTCGACAACATTTCTATTATAGACCCCCTAATAGTCAGCGAGAAATTGAGAAACAAATCTGGAAGGAGATCTCAGTTATCTGTAAGAATAATAGGGTGGTTTTGATAGGGGATTTTAACTTTCCAAACATAGACTGGGACTGCCATAGTGTAAAGGGTTTAGCTGGAGAGGAATTTGTTAAATGTGTACAAGAAAATTTTCTGATTGAGTATATGGATGTACCTACTAGAGAAGGTGTAAAACTTGACCTACTCTTGGGAAATAAGGCAGGGCAGGTGACTGAGATGTCAGTGGGGGAGCACTTTGGGGCCAGTGACTATAATTCTATTAGTTTTAAAATAGTGTTGGAAAAGGATAGACCGGATCTAAAAGTTGAAGTTCTAAATTGGAGGAAGGCTAATTTTGACAGTATCAGGCAAGAGCTTTCAAAAGCTGATTGGAGGCAAATATTCACAGGTAAAGGGACGGCTGGAAAATGGGAAGCCTTCAGAAATGAGATAATGAGAATCCAGAGACAGTATATTCCTGTTAGGGTGAAAGAAATGGAAGATATAGAATATAGGGAAATAGATGCTGACATCTTGCAAAATGTCCATATTACAGACGAATAAGTGCTGCATGTCTTGAAACACATAGAGGTGGATAAATCCCCAGGACCTGGTCAGGTGTACTCTAGAACTCTGTGGGAAGCTAGAGAAGTGATTGCTGGGCCTCTTGCTGAGATATTTGTATCATCAATAGTCACAGGTGAGGTGCCGGAAGACTGGAGGTTGGCTAACGTGGTGCCACTGTTTAAGAAGGGCAGTAAAGACAAGCGAGGGAACTATAGACCGGTGAGCCTGACATTGGTGGTGGGCAAGTTGTTGGAAGGAATCCTGAGGGACAGGATTGATATGTATCTGGGAAGGCAAGGACTGATTAAGGATAGTCAACATGGCTTTGTGCATGGGAAATCATGACTCACAAACTTAATTGAGATTTTTGAAGAGGTAACAAAGAGGATTGATGAGGGCAGAGTGGTAGACGTGATCTATATGGACTTCAGTAAGGTGTTCGACAAGGTTCCCATGGGAGCCTGAGTAGCAAGGTTAGATCTCATGGAATACAGGGAGAATTAACCATTTGGATACGAAACTTGCTCAAAGGTTGAAGACAGAGGGTGGTGATGGAAGGTTGATTTTTATACTGGAGGTCTGTGACCAGTGGAATGCCACAAGAATCGGTGCTGGGTCCACTATTGTTCGTCATTTATACAAATGATTTGGAAGTGAGCATAAGAGGTACTGTTAGTAAGTCTGCAGATCACGCCAAAATTGAAGGTGTAGTGGACAGCGAAGAGGGTTACCTCAGATTACAATGGGATCTTGATCAGATGGACGCAAAGGGCTGAGGAGTGGCAGATGGAGTTTCATTTAGATAAATGCAAGGTGCTGCATTTTGGGAAAGCAAATCTTAGCAGGACTTATGCACTTAATGATAAGGTTCTAGAGACTGGTGTTGAGCAAAGAGACCAGGTTCATAGCTCATTGAAAATAGTGTCGCAAGTAGATAGGATAGCGAAGAAGGTGTTTGGTATGCTTTCCTTTATTGGTCAGAGTATTGAGTACAGGAGTTGGGAGGTCATGTTGCGGCTGTACAGGATATTGGTTAGGCCACTGTTGCCACGAAGGATCAATAAAGAGAAAACCAGAACATCAGAAAGATGGATAGAAGTGCACCATGCACTCTTTGCCTTATTCACCCCACCTCTGCACAATCTTCTACATCTTTGACTTTTGGACATGTGGCTAATCCACTAAAAGGCTCAGGGTCATTCTGTCTACCTGAAGTTTGCCTTGCTAAAAGGGCACATTAAAACACAGAATGATGCAGTGATGCATAGCTGGCAGTGCTGTCCCACGTAGGTGATGCTATGAGGTTCTTTCACCTCCCAGTGCCTGCCTGCAGCTGTTTGCTCCTCTCCACAGCCTCTGGGTCAGCATCAAGTTGTGCAACCTCCCCGAACAACAGGTCACCAAGTCATTGGTCGGCAGCTCTTTCCCTTCCGCTTCTCCTTCTCCCCTGCCTTCTCTGAGGAAGGATCACAGGACCTGAAAAATTAACTCTGATTTCTCTCCACAAAAGCTGCCAGACCTGCTGAGCTTTCCCAGCAATTTCTGCTTTGTCTCTGATTTACAGCAGCCGTACTTCTTTTGGTTTTTAACTCTTATCCAGAACTTTTCCACTGCTCAAGATGTAACTGTGGAAAGACATTCGACACTGGAAATGCAATATCATGATCTATCTGCTAATCTAGTTACAAATAAACATTTGCGAAGGCCTTTCTATGTCGAGGATGTTTCTCACTGTAGTTCTGTTAGCTACATGTTAGCTGAGCTTAATCATGAGAAAAGGACCTGGAGATCATTATAAAGTCCAACAAAAAACTGGCAATCTTGGATGAATCACCCATTTTATACTCTAATGGACGTTATTCCCACTAACTTAATTATTATCACCAACACTTGGCAGGTCGAGAATGGGACCTGACCTACCTGCCAATCTCCTTTCCCACCTATCTGCTCCAGCCTCCCCTCCGACCTATCACCTCCATCTCCACCCCCATTCACCTATTGTACTCTTTGCAACCTTCCCCCACCCTCCTCTCTGACCTATCACCTCCATCCCCACTCCCATTCACCTATTTTACTTTTTGCTACCTTCTCCCCAGCCCCAACCCCCCCCCCCCCCCCCCCCCCATTTATCTCTCCACCCTGGAGGCTCCCTGCCTCCATTCCTGATGAAGGGCTTTTGCCCGAAACATCAATTTTCCTGCTCCTCGGCTGCTGCCTGACCTGCTGTGCTTTTCCAGCACCACTCTAATTGAGAATATTAAAGTCTACCGCTGATACATACAATTTCAATATTTTCAGCACATCCACAACAGTAAAGCAGGTTAATAGTATGAATTGACTTTGTTAGCAGCTATAATCATGACATTGTTAATGCACATGCAAGAGGAATTTTTCAAACTTCAGTGATTTTTTTTAAATTTTATGATTAATAGTGCAGTAACCAAGCTGAAAAATCACCCAAAGTAAAATTTGTGGTCAACTCCTGCTCTGAGGTATCCAAAAGTACTTGGGCCCAGAATTAAGCTAAACTGTAGATACCTCCTCGCTTGCAGAAATGCCTTCTGACACTAATC
Organism: Chiloscyllium plagiosum; assembly: GCF_037043375.1. Taxonomy (NCBI): domain Eukaryota; kingdom Metazoa; phylum Chordata; class Chondrichthyes; order Orectolobiformes; family Hemiscylliidae; genus Chiloscyllium; species Chiloscyllium plagiosum. The sequence continues at coordinate 20,519,231 of NW_028270150.1, forward strand.
ATTGAGAAATGTATGAAGTGTTTGGCAAACTATACAAACAGACATCTGAGTTTTTAAGCATTTTGGAGGCTCCAAATCTTGAAGTTCGTATTACAAAAGATTTGTTCCAAAAGCTGCACAGCTTACATACCTCTGGAGCAGCTGAGATTGAATTCAGGTCTCCTAGCTTGGAGACATTAGATGGTTGCAAATTATACCACAAGTACACTGCTCTGTAACCATACAATTATGTATTTACTGTCAACCAACATTATTTTAAAGAAACTTGGAAGTCGGCCGCGAATTTGATACCGAACATGGACAATTCATTTTTGTATTTGCATCGACTGTTATTTTGAATGTTTGTGATAACTGGGATGTTCACTGACTGAAATTATTTTTAGAAAAGAACCAGAAAGATGCACTTAGAGTGGTCAAGTTTCAATGTAGGTTAGGCCACAGACAAACAGCTGAAATTCACACTTTATCCAAAGCCATTGAAAATAGTTAGCAAGTACTTTGCCAATACTGCATAGATACGAAAATGCCCCATCTGTTTTTTTTTCACACCCATATGAGAATGTTCACATGTTGGAGACAAAAACCCAACCTGCAATAGTCAAATTTGAAGACAATGTCAGATGCACAAATGGCCTGAAATTTCAAACTGCTGCCCCAGCAGAAGAGAAAAGCTGGATTTTTGATGACAGAGCTGGCCCAGCTAGAAATAGACAGATGACAGAGCTGGCCCAAGTGCACCTCCCTGTCAAGAAGGAGGTGCACTTGGTGACAATATGGATTACAAAAAAAAATCAGAATACTGAGAACTCAAAGATAATTGTGATATTCACTCCTGCTGATGATGCAGGGTAACAAGTAAATAACTGTTGTCTCAGGTTAAAAACTTATGTCTCAAGGACATTCTAAGGACTTTACACTGTATGTTCCTTTTATCTTCCTTTTCTTAACAGAGCACTTTCTTAACTTTGTAGCTATGTCTAGGCTTGATTTTTTTTCTCAGCTGATAATAAAATTACTCTTTCTTCCACTCAGAAGAACGTTGGCTTATACTGTCACAGCAGAAATTACTTAACTGCATTTTAATTAGAGAGAGGTGCAACAATGTACTGCAAAGAACATAAATCCTATCACTGTCACCTCACCTGGTCATAGCACAGTACTAAAACCTGCAAATCAATGCAATGAAACAGCACCAGTGATGACCAAAAATGATGGAAGTATTGATGATGATGATCATGAGACCTACCTGATATGTGGTTCGAGAATTGTTCAATTATTTTGATTACATTTGCAATCACATTTTGCAGAGAAGCTGTGGAAGCAGTAAAGTGTGTGCTCATGGAAGCCAACAGGTTTACCACAATGTTACCATTTTGAAATCCAGTGATGGTGATAACTAAACCATTGCCATCCAATAACTTCTGTACAGTTGGCTCAATCTGTGTAGAGGAAACATACATTTTATTTCTCTGCACCATTCACACAGAGCTTCCGACATGAATTGGAGAACCTGAAAGATAAATTCCAAAAGGTCTAATCCTGTTTACTGCTCTCCTTTGAATAAAACTACTCCCACAACATTAACTTCATTGAACTATTAAAGGGGGTCGGTGAGCTCAGTTGGCTGGATGGCTGGTGATGGTCACCAACAGCATGGGCTCAATTTCTCCACAGGCTGTGGTCACCTTGAAAGTCTCACCTTCTAAACATCATTCCTCACCTGAGGCATGGTAATTCTCAGGTTAAACTCACCACCAATCATATCTCTTTAATCAGAGATCAGCCGCTTGGGAATATGGTGACTTTACCTGCTGTAGCAAACTCTGAGATACACTTCTGCTACATAGAGTCATAGAGTCATGGAGATGTACAGCATGGAAACAGACCCTTCGGTCCAACTCGTCCATGCCGACCAGCTATCCTAACCTAATCTAGTCCCATTTGCCAGCAGTTGGCCCATATCCCTCTAAACCTTTCCAACTCATATACCCATCCAGATGCCTTTTAAATGCTGTATTTGTACCAGCCTCCACCACTTCTTCTGGCAGCTCATTTCATGCACGCACCACCCTCTGCCTGAAAAAGTTGCCCCTTAGGTCCCTTTTAAATCCTTTCCCTTTCAACCTAAACTATGTCCTCTAGTTCATCATTGGACATCATTGCAGGGGACTTCATCATTGCAGGGGAAAAGACCTTGTCTATTTACCCTATCCATGCCCCTCATGATTTAATAAACCTCTGTAAGGTCACCCCTAAAGCAGCTCCAGCCAATTCAGCCTCTCCTTGAAGCTCAAACCCTCCAACCCTGGCAACATCAGTGTAAATCTTTTCTGGACCCTTTCAAATTTCACAATATCCTGCTTACTTCAAGAGGACGACTTGGCAACTATATGCAATGAGAGTCAAACCATTAAAATGGATTGGTATTTCACAATAACTCCAAGGTGGCCTGCTGGGGAAGCCCATGGCCAGAAGTGGTGCAAAATGGCTGACTGGGGATTTTCAGTTGCCATCAAAATGGCAGAGAAGATTTTAGCTGCAGTAACAAACATAACTTTAGTTCAGCATTAGAGGGAAATCATAAGTTAGAACAATGGTAGCTTTGAAACTAAGATAAACCCAAGGTAACAATAGAAGAAAGAATCTGACAAATTAAAATACAGCAAGTTCTGTACAACCTCACAGCAACAGATATCTGTAAGAGGCAGTCTGATAAGAGATGTTTGGACACAGACAACCTGAAGTTTATAGTTAAGCAAGAATTAGAAGTATGATCCCACAATAACGGAGACTCTTTAGGTAATTAATGAGAAATTAAGAAATGCAATCTACATCTAACGTTAAGAGATTTGGTTGAATTTATTTTTAAAAAGGGGCTGTATCGTGGAGAGGAATTTCCATCCTGTTGGCAAGGAGGACTAAATGACAAATTAAAAGGAGACAAGGGCAGCAGATATATGGGAACATCACAATCTGCAAGTTCCCCTCCAAGCCACTCACTCATCCTGACTTAGCAATATATATTGTCATTCCCTCACTGTGACTGGATCAAAATCCTGGAATTCCCTCCCTAACAGCTTTGTGGGTCAAGAAGGCAGCTTCACAACCACTTTCTGAAGGACAGCTAGGGACGGGCAAGAAATGCTGGCCAGCCAGTGACACCCACATCCCACAGATGAATAAAGAAGAATGGTAAGCAGATGACCTCTAAAGGGCACCAGCTTGAATCCAAGAAAATAAACAATGGCAGTTTCTCAACTTTAAATAAGCAAACCCAGATAATGATGGAGACAACTCAAATGAATTCTTATATCTATGGATCAAGTTGGGGGAGGACAGAGATGTATGTAAAACTTTAAGAAGTCAGACCAAATTCTTGAGCTGGGAAAGTGATTGAGTTTCCATTTTATTAATGGAATTGGAATCGATGTTGTTTTATTTGGTAAAATGATGTAGAAATATTTAGAGTAGGGACAGTCAATTTAATCTTCGGAGCAGTCTCCTGTTAAAACACACGTACACACAGCTTGTGAACAGAAGGAATTATAATTGCAGCTACAAGATGGGGGGTCGGGGGTGTGTAGGGTGGGGGGTTTGGCGTCATTGTTTGCCTGACCTTCCAAGGTCAGGTAGGACTGAAGCTGCTCACAACCCTTTGACTAAAATAATTCTAATATTCAGTATAACCATATAATTTTAGATATAACTAATCTTATATTAGAACGGGCGGCACGGTGGCTCAGTGGTTAGCACTGCTACCTCACAGTGCCAGAGACCCGAATTCAATTCCTACCTCAGGCGACTGTCTGTGTGGAGTTTGCACGTTCTCCCTGTGTCGGTGTGGGTTTCCTCCGAGTGCTCCCATTTCCTCCCACTGTCCAAAAATGTGCAGGTCAGGTGAATTGGCCATGCTAAATTGCCCTTAGTGTTAGGTGAAGGGGTAAATGTAGGGGAATGGATCTGGGTGGTTTGCGCTTCGGCAGGTCGGTATGGACTTGGGCCAAAGGACCTGTTTCCACACTGTAAGTAATCTAATCTAAACTGACATTATGAATTTTATAGGAATTAGCATCTTTTTGTATCTGTTGTGATTAGGATAGTAGGAAATATAAGAAGCTTAACAGAATTTGATAGGGACATCAACAAATACAATGAATAACAGAATTCTAATAGTCCTTAGAGATAGGTAAGTCTGGCAAATGTCTAAGAAATAGTCTAACCATTTATGTTGGAATATAAATTAATGAGATGCATTGTAAGATCCCAAGGAAAATTATAAAGATGCCTGGTAAACATCATGAGATCATGGAGAAACTAGGACTGTCCATAGGGATGTTCATCATTGATCCTGTATTCACAGGATTGGATGTGGCAAAGAGGATGTGGCAAAGACTGATATCAATGTTGTATGTAATCAATGTAATACAGAATGCATTAATATTCTATATGTTATTGGGAAACGTACAGTTTTCGATCAACCTTTCCTCTAATCTGAGCTGTAATTAAGAGGGCAACTAAGCCTCATGTGAAAGCCAGATTCAGAGTGGTCTCTGACCTCTCTTGCACTTCATGAGAAGGAGCTCCAAATAAAAATCAATTGGTGTTACTGAAAACAGGACTCAAGACTCTAGACTCTTCTTTGACATCTCTCTCCAATATTTTCCATCTATAGTAACAGGAGTAGGCCATTTAATCCCTCAAGGCTGCACTGCTCCTTATTAAGATCATTGCTGATCCAACATTCCTCACATCCACTTTTCTTCCACTTCCTTATAACCTTGATTCTCCTATAAAAGAAAAGTTGCCATTGTCCTACTGGACCATAAGGCTGCTGTCTCATTAGAGAGAGAGACGACTGGTCGTGAATCTTACCAGAGGCTCACCATGCCTCACGTGGAGGATCAGAAGATGGGACATTCAGCTGGTATGGTATTTGAAACTGCATTATTGACATCACTCACCGGCTGGCCAGCTAACTGAACTAACTGACCTGCTGCCTCCGTATCAAAATGCAATTTCGCAGTCTCTCCCCACCGTCATGACCAGCATCAACTGACATGGCAGCACGGAGAGACAGCAGGACCTACTTTTAGCAGATGTGATGCCAGGAAATGCAATATAAGGGACAAATGTAACAGTGCAATCACTTGTGAACTTTTCCTTTCTCTGTTTCCCACACAGCCACTGGCCAGAAAGAAAAAGTGGACTGGCTATCAGGTTGGAACCTTGCCTTAGGATGATGTAGCTGCAGATCCAAGAACAGGTGAGGGAGAGATGGGGGTGAGGGTGAGGAGTGGTGGTGGGAAGAGATTATAGCTAGAATTCCAGCAGCAGTTCACAAGATCCATTGTATTGTGGGAAAGACAGCATTGTCTCACAAGCCGGTGTTGGAGTATTAATGCAGAGGCAGATGATGACCAGCCAGCTTGCGGAGACCAGAGAAAGAACATCCACTCTTCCTACGTAAGAACAAAAGAAATAGGACCAGAAGTAGGCCATTTGGTCCATTGAGTTTGCTCTGCCATTCAATAAGATCATGGCTGATCTTTTCATGGACTCAGCTCCACTCACCTGCCCACTCACCATAACTCTTAATTCCCTTACTGTTCAAAAATCTTTGCCTTAAAAACATTCAACAAGGTAGCCTCATCTGCTTCACTGGGCAGGGAATTCCACAGATTAGGTGAAGACATTTCTCCTCAACTCTTCCTAAATCTGCTCCCCTTCATTTTGAGGTCATGTTCTCTAGTTCTAATTTCCCTCACCAGTGGAAACACCCTCCCTGCTTCTAGCTTATATACTCCCTTCATAATTTTCTATGTTTCTATCAGGTACCCCACATTCTTCTAAATTCCAATGAGTATAATGCAAATCTACTCAGTCTCTCCTGAAAAACCAACCCTCTCAACTCCGGAAGCAACCTTGTGAAATTTCTCTGCAGCCCCTCCAGTGCCAGTACATCCTTTCTCAAGCAAGGAGACCAAAAGTACTCCAGGTGTGAGTACTCAACAGTACTCCAGGTGTGACCTCACCAGCACCCTTTACCAGCACATAACCTCCCTGATTTTAAACTCTACCCCTCTAGCAATGCAAGGCAATGTTCCATTTGTCTTCTTAATTACCTGCTGCACCTGCAAACCAACTTTTTGTGATTCATGCGCAAGGACACCCAGGTCCCTCTACACAGCAGCATGCTGCAATTTTTCACCATTTAACTAATAGTCCTTTTGTGTTGTTGCTACCAAAATCAATGACCTCACATTTACCAACATTGTACTCCATCTGCCAGACCACCCTTGTCCACTCACTTAAAATATCTAAATCCCTCTGTAGGCTTTCACAGTCCTCTGCACACTTTACTCTGCCACTCATCTTAGAGTCATCTGCAAACTTTGACACTGTTCACTTGGTCCCCAATTCCAAATCGTCCAGGTAAATTGTGAATAATTGTGGACCCAACACTGATTCCTGAGGCACACCAGTAGCCACTGATCACCAACCAGAAAAACAACCATTTATCCTCTTTCTTTGTTTTCTGTTAATTAACCAATCTGCTATCAATGCTAATATATTCCTGACCCCATGCCTTCCTGGAAAACTACATAGTTGATAAATTGATCCGAATTTCCAGTTGAACTGGACTGTTCCTAGTGGAATAGTTTTTTTGTAAATTAATTCATGGGATGGGGACGTCATTGGTTAGAGCAGTATTTATTGCCTAGAAGGCAGATAGAGTGTGGAGTGAGGGTGTGGAGTCACATGTAGGCCAGATCAGGTAAGGATGGCAGTTTCCTTCCCTGAAGGGCACTGGTGAACCAGATGGGTCTTTTCAACAATCAACAATGGATTCATGGCCATCATTAGACTTTTAATTTCAAATTTAATGTTTGTATTGAATTCAAATTCCACTATTTGCCATGGTGAGATTTGAATCCAGATCCCAGAACATTACCTGAGTCCCTGGATTAACAGTCCAGTAATAATACCATTCAACCATCACCCTCCCCAACATAGTGTTATTCCAGTGTCCTGGGGGCTGAAGAGAATAGCCAGGCTGAGTATTTGGTGTAAAAATTCCATTCTAGTCTCCCAATTATGACATTTTTTTCTTTGAAAGAATAAAGAAGATTTTTCACTTACTGCATTTTTAATTTCAGCCGACAAATTCCTCCAGGCTTCACTTGCAGGGTTTCTAAGCTCATTACTGATTCTGGATTTCAATGTTATGACCACGTTAAATATCCTTAAATCATCTGTATAAACAATAATTAACCAATCATTAGTAACCCAGTAGTTCCTAGATGTAACAATAAAACCTAAAATGCTGATATGAGTAATTTTACTATACAATGCTACATAATTGAATGTTATAATTTCTTCCACATGGGGCTGACTAGGAATTGGAAATAATTCAGGGAGGAACATCAGCTTTTTCTTAATGAACCAGGAATAATAAGCAGCATTTGTTTGAATTGAAGAGGTGCATGTAGATTGCAGTAACCATAGATCCTTTGGCCTTCAATCACATAGAACACAGTCACCACTGTACTGCAGTGACAGCTTAGATCTTCTGGTTATGTTTTGGTATGGTTATGTGAGTTGCTAATATAGAAGCATGAACACTTCCATTAAACCATGCCTAAAATTTCTGGTTGCTGTGAAAGTGATATTTTTGAGGACTTTCCGAGATAAAGAGACCAAAACTGCTTGCAGTATACTGGATATGATTGGACTAACACCTTGTACATTTTTTAGATTAGATTTATTGTGAGTAGTACCGACCCCAGCACTGAATCCTGTGGCTCACCTCCCAACACCTTGTTCTCTTGTAAAGTGTGTGCCACCTTATTGAACACCCTTTTGAAACTGAAATATATTATACCCACTTGTTCCCCTCCATCCTGCTTGTCACCTTGTCAAAGAACTGTACTAAATTGGTCGGGCATGATTTAGTCTTCAGGAAGCCACGCTGACTCTGCTTGATCATATTATTCATTATAAATCTTCTGCTGTTGCATTATTTGTTTCACATCTTTCTCATGATGGACGTTACTCTCACTGGCCTATTGTCCGTCTCCCTCCTTTTTAAAATAAGGTTGTTACATTGGCAGCTTTCTAATCCTCAACGGCTTTTCCTGAATCTAAGGATTCTTTGAGGTTCATGACTGGTGGATCCACCATCTCTGTAGTTATTTCGTGTCAAGTCCGAGGATGAAACCCTTCAGGTCCTGAGGACCAATTGGCCTTTAACCCCTTTAGTTTCCTCAGAACTTTTTCTCTAGTGATAGCTATTGTGTTTATGTTGCTCCCATCCACCCCGACCCCCTCAACCCTTTAGCACCTGATTACTTAGTATTTTTGGAATACTGATGGAAAGTGTTCATCCAACACATCTGCCATTTCCTGATTCCTTATTATTGCATCCTAATCCTCATACACTAAGGGCTCTGTGTTCATTTTGGCCTCTCGAGGATTTGTATCACATAAGTCAGTGGTTTATTAACTGGAAGAACATATGTTCCTCAGGGAGTTGGCATTAGGGCCGACTGCTCTTTTGAAATATGTTAACAACATTGACTTTATGATACAGCAAAGCAGCTCAAAGCTTCTAGTTGGTACAAAACCCAAAAAAGGGATGGAAAAATGCAAAAATGCAAAAGACCTCAGGAGAACCACATCAAATTGGTAAAATGAGCAGTTACCTAGTGGATGAAATTTAGTATAGAGATTTTGATAGGAAAAATAAAGAGAGCTAACGCAATTAACATGATGTAAAGGAAGTGCAGTACCTAAGGATATTGTGGGCAAGCATTTCAAAGTTGGTGGAACAAGTTACAAAAGTTATTTCAAAGGAATTTCAGAATCTTGAGTTTATAAAGAGAAGCAGAAGGTTTAATTATCTGGGAATGGGAGGGCGAGCCACGAAAATAGTAAATGTCACACCAGAATGTCTCTCTGAAATATTCCCTGAAGGCATGTTTCCAAAGGCCAGGTTAATAAGTGGGAGACAGCAAGGTCTGCAAATGCTGGAGATCAGAGTTGAGGGTGTGCTGCTGGAAAAGCACAGCAGGTTCGGCAGCGTCCGAGGGGCAGGAAAATCAGCGTTTCGGGCCAGAGCTTTTAATCAGGAATCATGAAGGGCTCCGGTCGAAAACATCGATTTTCCAGGTCCTCGAATGCTGCCTGACCTGCTGTGCTTTTCCAGCAACATATTCAGGTTAGTAAGTGGACTAGCTGTTTGTCAAATGAGAGAGCAGCCAACTGAATAATTAGGCTCGAATAAGGAATTTTTTTCCAAACTCGTTGGTGTTCTGCCAATGCCAGAACAGCTTGCCCCTTTCCCACAATTTCTCCAATGTGCCTAAAGCCTATCAGCTTAATAGAAGGAGTCTGGGGTTCAATGGGGTTGTTTAAGGCCTCAATCCACAACGAGTACATTAGAGGGCCTGCTGCCCCATCAATTCAAGGCAATGTTTTTCCATCCAATCTATAGGGCTTAAAACATTGTTGTGAGTCTGGAGTCACAGGAAGGACAAAAGATTTCCTTCATTAAAGGACATGAGTGAGGCAGGTCAGTTTTCCTGACAATGGTTTCATGATAGGCAAAAGTGAGGACTGCAGATGCTAGACACCATTAGACTCTAGTTGTAGATTGTTATTGAATTCAAATTCCAATGTTTGTTATGGGAGTCAATTCAGGTCCCAAAAACATTACCTGAAATAACAGCTAACATAGATACCATTTAGCCATCACCTCACAGCAAGATACCTTGAGAAGGTGGTGGTGAACTGCATTCTCAAACCATTGTCATCCACTTGGTTTAGGTATAACCACAGCACCTTTATGGAAGAGTTCTACCATCTTGACTCAACAACACTGAAGGAACAGTGATACATTTTCAAGTCAGATGGTGAGTAGCTTGGAGGGGAACTTAGAGGGAGTGGTATTCCCAGGCATCTGTTTCTCTTCTCCTTCTAGATGGTTATGGTCATGGGTTTGAAAGATGCTGTCCCAAGACTCTTGTTGAATTTCTGCAGTGCATTTTGTAGGTGGTACACACTGCTGCTATTGAGCATTGGCTGTGGAGGGAGTGGATGTCCACCATCCACAAGGCACAAGTCAGGAGTGTGATGGAATACGCCCCACTTTCGCGGATGGGTGCAGCTCCAACAACATTCAAGAAACTTGACATCATCCAGGACAAGGCAGCCCCCTTGATTGGCACTGCATCCACAAGCATCCACCCCCTCCACCACTGATGCTCAGTAGTAGCGGTGTATGCTATCAACAAGATGGACTGCAGAAATTCACCAAAGATCCTCAGACAGCACCTTCCAAACCAGCAATTACTTCCATCTGGAAGAATAAGGGCAGCTTCAAGTTCCCCTCCAAGCCACGAACCATCCTGACTTGAAAATATATCACCACTCCTTCACTGTCTCTGGGTCAAGATGGTGGAATTCCCTCCTTAAAGACATTGTGGGTCAACCCACAGCAGGTGGACTGCAGCACTTCAAGAAGGCAACTCATCACGACCTTTCAAGTGCAACTTGGGACGGGCAATAAATGCTGGCCCAACCACAATGCCCACATCCCACAAAGCTGAATAAATAAAGAAAAGAATCATCTTGCATTTCTCCACATTAAATATTATCTCTCACATGTTCACTCATCTCACCAACTTGTCTGTATCCTCTACATATTATTAACTATTCACTTCGCTGTCCACTGTATTCTCAGTATTTGTGACATTTGGAAATTTTGAAATTGTGTCTTGCACGCTCAAGTTTCGATCTTTCATACAGATTAAGAGAAACCCAAGATCTTCGGAGGGAACTTCATTGCAAACCAACTTTCAGTCTGATGAACAGTCATTCATCATGACTCTCTGTTCCTCGTCTCTCAGCCTAAATTTAATCCACGGAAATAAAAGTTCCCCAATCCTCCACTCCTCTTGCACTAACACCGCATCCAACCCCATTCTCCACCATTCTTCCCACAACAATTGTGTTCATGGTTCATTCGAGCTATGAATAAAACATGAGGTAAACGTGAACAGGGGAGACCTTATTGTGGGTCCTTTCAGCCCCACAGTTGGATTCAGGCTGCCTCCCCTAGCCCCGTCTTCAGATCACCTGACCATTCTCTTCAAGTGGCAGCACACTCCCAACTGCAAACATAAAACCAATCCCCACAACCCTGGAAGAAAGAATTTTGGAAGATAATAATTTTTAACTCAGTTAGTTTTACGCAGCAACATGAGATGAATTCCATCTGTATCTGGTTAAACACAACCAGCATATCTAGTACCATCTCTTCTTCAATATGTGTAGTAGCAAACTGAATAGTAAAATTGACAAGAGATTTAGATAGGTGTTTGATTGAAAGCAATTTACAGGCCTTTGCCAAAAGAGCTAAAACTGTGGGAAGTGTGGGTTGGGGAATATTCGGGACAAATGGCCTGTTTCTGTACCGTTACAGCGAAGAAAGGATGGCAACAAAACAAGTTATAGGGAACATTATACAGGTTAAGGACATTAAGTAAGCCAATAAGACTCGAATCAGAGGATCTCAGGCCCTAGAAGGATGACAACCATGCCATCAGATTGATGTACTGTCATGGCAGGGTGCGGACAACCAGGGCACCTCCAAAAACACTTGGGTGCTTTCAGGCAAATAACTTATGATCATAGCAGAGGGTCCACAACTGGAGAGGGAGATTTCTACTCAGAATAGCTAGTGGCAACAGCTGTGGCCTGCAGAAAGCTGCCACACTAGTGAAGGGCATAAAATAGGATGTTTCATGAAAATCTCAGCCCTGGTTCTATCAACAGATGTTATTATGTTTGACACAGTTGATGCACTAGATGAAAGTATGGGTAGTTTTGAGTTTGACAAAGTTGAAGCATTAGATACAGGTTCAGATATTGAGTGTCGGTACAAATGTTGATAACATTTGACAGAGTTGATGCACGAGATGGAGGATGTGATGTTGTTGAGTTTGATAGAGTTGATGCAATAGACTTAGTTCCAGATGTTGTTGTGCTTGTCTCACTTGATGCACTAGATTGAGGTTTAGATGTTATTGTATTTAATAGAATTGATGTAGTTTGAGATTTTATTGAGTTTCTTACTATTGTTGCATTAAATGTAGATTCAGATATTTCTGAGTTCATCACAGTTGATGCACTGGATATTGCTAGAGCTGCTGTTGCATGTGTTACAGATGGTGCGTTATATGTAGGTTCAGATGTTGTTGAGTTTGACAGAGTTGATGCATTCGACATAGGTACATGTGTTGTTGAGATTGTCACAGTTGTTCCATTAGATGTAGGTTCAAATGTGGTTGAGTTTGGCAGGCTTGATACACTAGATGTAGACACAGACGTTGTTGAGCTCATTACAGTTGATGGACTAGTTGTAGGTACAGAAGTTGTTGAGTTTAGATTAGATTACTTACAGTGTGGAAACAGGCCCTTCCGTCCAACAAGTCCACACCGCCCCGCCGAAGCGCAGCCCACCCATACATTTTACCCCTTACCTAACACTACGGGCAATTTAGCATGGCCAATTCACCTGACCTGCACATCTTTGGATTGTGGGAGGAAACTGGAGCACCTGGAGGAAACCCACGCAGACACGGGGAGAACGTGCAAACTCCACACAGTCAGTCGCCTGAGGCGGGAACTGAACCCGGGTCTCTGGCGCTGTGAGGCAGCAGTGCTAACCACTGTGCCACCGTGCCGCCGACAGAGTTGATACACCACATGGAGCTACTGATGTTAATGAGTTTGACTGAGTTGATGCATTAGGTAAAGGTACAGATGTCATTGAGTTTGACAGAGTTGATACACTGAAGGTGTAATGTCTGCCTGGGTCATTGAAAAGGAGCATTGAACTCTCACACCTTTTAGCATATTTGATGCGTATGATGTAGCGGGAAGTGATGTCGTTGTTGATCGTATTGTTGTGGCAGATCTTGTAGCATTTGTTCCATTTGATGCAGTAGGTGCTTGTGCAGTTGATGAAGAATTTGCCGTACTTGATACTCTGTATCCAACTGAAAGGAAAAGACAGATCAAATAGGGTAAATACTTGCAGACCGGTTGGAGACTAATTAATGAAATGAAGCAAGTGAAAGAAATGGCCAAAGGTAACTGCGCCCAGTCCTTCAAAATGGTAGTCTCGAAAGAATTACTCATTGGTAAATCAAAGTTCCGCCACAAACAGGTTGAGAAGCACCAATTGATTATTACAACACTTACATTCCTGAAATACACTTTAGAAACTTCACAAATGCAACTAATGATTATAACATGTTTTTATTGCTATTTCAAGAGTAATTTGTCTTTTGGTGATGCACCAGAATATTAGAAATGCCAGATTTGTCTTATTTTTTAATTCATTCATGAGACGTGGGCATTGTGGTTAGGTTACCATTTATTTCACACCCCTAATTGCCTTTGAGAAGGAGATGGTGAAATACCTTCTTGAACTCTAGCAGTCTCTGGCGTTTTGGTTCCAGGATTTTGACCCAGAGACAGTGAAAGAATTACATTATTCTTCCATGTCAGACCAACATGTTGTTTGGGAGTAAACTTAGCCATGATCGTATTCCAAAGCATTTCTGGTCCTTGACCTTTGAGAGTAGCTTAGACCATATGTTTGGAAGCTGTTAGAGGAGCTTATGTACAACGTTAATGGAAATTACTATCGTACTACCCTCCATTGTTCATTAGTAATGAAAGGAGTGAATGTTAAAGTTAATGGATAGAGTATATATCAAGTCGAGGTGTTGAGCTCCTGTAAAGTTCTTGGAGACCTAGTCAAGCACGTGGTAAGTATTCCATCACACTGACTTGTGTCCTGTAGCTAGGGGACAAACATTAGGTGAATAGTATGTGAGTTGTTTGCTGCAGAATCCCAAGCTCTGACTTGTGCTTGCAGCAATTGTATTGATATGGCTAGTCCAGCTTAGTTTTGAATGTCAAACAGCAATGATTGTGGCATTGAATGTCAAGCCAACTGGTTAGATTCTTGCTTGTTGAAGATGGTTATTGGCTAGCATGAATGTTACTTGCTACTTAGACCAAAAGACCATAAGAGGTAGAAGAAGAATGTACGCCATTATCTCATTAAATCTGCTCCATTATACAATTAGGTCATGGCCAATCTGATAATTATAAACTCCAACTTTCTGCCTGTTCTCCATAAAAATCTGTCTATTTTGCCTTTACATAATTAGCCAGCCTCTGCAGTTCTCTATGGTAAATTATTGCACAGCTTAGTCATCTTCCAAGAAAAGAAATTCCTCCTTAACTCTGCCTTAAGTGAGTGTTATCTGACATAATGCTCTCTGGTTCGAGACAGTCCCATCGGGGAAATATCCTCTTCTTCTCTATCCTATCAGGCCCTCTAAGAATCTCATATGTTTCAGTAAGTTCACCTTTTAGTCTTTTAAATTCTAGGTCTAACTAACTCAACACTCCTCCTAAGAAACTATTCTATATGAATGAACATTCTCAAGACTGCCTCCAATGACAGACTTTCGCTCCTTACATAAGGGAACCAAAACAGTTCACAGTACTCTAGGTATGGTCTGACTGGTAACATGTACAGTTTTCATAAGACATTCCTTTTGAAATTCCAAATATCTTACCCATTACCTGCTGAACATCAATTCTAGGATGTGATTTTTGTACCAGGACCCAACTCTCATTATGCTGCAGCTTTCTGCAGCCGTTCCACATTTAAATAATATTCAGCTCTTCTATTCTTCCTGCCAAAGTGCATAATCTGACATTTTCCCATATTATATTCCCTCTGCTATGTTTTTGCCCTCTGAATTAACCACGTCCCTCTGTAGAGTGCTTTCATTTTCCACTTACCTTCCCACTTATTTTTGTATCATCTGCAAATTTGACAGTAATACATTCACTTTCATCATCCAAGTCATTGATTAATGTTGTAAATAGTAGAGTTCAAAACCGATCCATGAGGTACTCCGTTAGTTACATGTTTCCATCCTAAAAATGCATGTCTTATTCCAACTCTGTGTCTATGTTCACTAGCCAATTCTTTAATTTCTCTACTGTACTATACCCAATATCATGGACTCTAATTTTTTAAAGTAGCCCTATTTGTGTTAGCTTATTCAAAGCCTTTTGGAAATCTTAGTATATTACATCTACTGGTTGTCATGCTCTATTCTGCATGCTATGTTCCATCTAACTTCTCCAGCTGTTGTATGAACTTCCAAGATCCATGTGTGGCAGCAGCTGGAGAAACCAGAAATGAATGCATTAATTCAGGGTCGGCACGCTGACTGGTATGTGCAGATCCTTGGAACAGCTGGGGGTCACAACCGCAGTTGCTGCCTTCTTGTTAAGTCCTCAAAGAATTCTAATAAATGTTTCAGGCATGATATTCTCATTTACTTATCATAGTGAAGAAGGTGTTTGGTATGCTTTCCTTTGTTGGTCAGAGTATTGAGTACAGGAGTTGGGAGGTCATGTTGCGGCTGTACAGGACATTGGTTGGGCCACTGTTGGAATATTGCTTGCAATTCTGGTCTCCTTCCTATCGGAAAGATGTTGTGAGACTTGAAAGGGTTTAGAAAATATTTACCAGGATGTTGCTAGGGTTGGAGGATTTGAGCAATAGGGAGAGGCTGAACAGGCTGGGGCTGTTTTCCCTAGAGTGTCAGGCTGAGGGGTGACCTCATTGAGGTTTATAAAATCATGAGGGGCATGGATAGGATAAATAGACAAGGACTTTTCCCTGGGATGGGGGAGTCCAGAACTAGAGGGCATAGGTTTATGGTGAGAGGGAAAAGACAGGCACCTGAGATGCAGTATACTTTAACATGAGACTGAGATAAATCATCCACTCAACACTTCTGGCTTAAAATGAATGCAAACACTTCAGCCTGGTCACTTGCTCTGGTGTGCTGTCCATCTCCATCCATCCTATAACTTAAGATGAACATATTGTGAGCCTTATCTTTCTATTCATTGTTTAACCCTCCATCTCAATTCTCTGGAGGTAGCAGGACTGCAGAGCTTATATCTGAACTGTTGTTTGTGGGATCAAATAGCCCTGTATATCACATGCCTCTTCCACTGTTCAACATGCAGGTAATCCTGTGTTATAGCTTTATCAGGTCAACACTTCATTTTTAGGTATGTCTGGTACTGCTCTTGGCATGCCCTCTTACACTCTTCATTTAACCAGGACTGATGCCCTGGCATGATGGCTGAACCATGAGAACACAGATTGTGGTTGAATACAGTTTTGTTGTTGGAAGGTCCATAGTGCCTCACAGATGCTCAGAATTGAATTGCTCTGTCTGTTTGAAATCTATCCCATTTAACGTAATAATAGTGCTATACATGATGTGACAATGCTGTCACTTTAAGAGATTATTTTGTCCTCTTTTTTGAAGAGGGGTTGTAAGGTCGAAGTACAAAACTTGATACTGAAAGCCACTTGGTTAAACAGCTTGGGAGGTCTTGGGTTTTTTTTTGTTTAACAATCTGAATGGGTGTAGCCAGCTCTCACAGATCACAATATAGAGGAACCTTGATTATCCGAATATCAATTATCCGAATATTGGATTATCCGAAGGGGATCTCGAGGTCCCGATAGGAACATTACGACAAAGAGCTGTTTCAACTCTGTTCACATCTGTTGGTTGCAGGTACAATGATTAAAAACGAACTTGGCTTCACTGAAATGCTGCTGAGAATAGTCTTGGACATTACAGGCACCGTCTCCAAATGACTGACTTCCTGACCTCTCTCTCTGTCCCCACACATTCCCTGGAGTTCTGCACAGGGTTGTACCCTGAACCCCCTTCCCAGAAAATCTCTCCAACATTGTCCTGTACAGGACAATGGTGGAACCTGTCAAAATGGTGTATGTGTGTGTGTATACATGTGCTATTTGGAGACTTTTCCCACAAAGGCAGCAGCAGTCTTACTGTTGGTGTACAGTCCTGTTGTCCGGGGGGTGGTGGGGGCGCGGACGGGGGTTGGATGGTGGTTGGAGATGGACAGGGGGGCAGAGTTGGGGGCAGACGGGGTTCGATGGGGTTAGGGGGTGGGGTGGGAGCGGACGGGGCTGGATGGTGGTTGGGGATGGACAGGGGGGCAGGGTTGCGGGTAGATGGGGTTCGACAGGGTTGGGGGGGTGTGGGGTTGGGGGTGTGGGATTTGGGGGCAGGCAGGTGACAGCAACTGCTGCCTCATCTCCTGAACGGGGAGCAGGCTTCACAGAAAACTCCGAGCCCCAGAGGAAATCAATTAACCGAATAATCAATTATCCGAATGAAATAGTGCCCGCCCATCTCATTCAGATAATCGAGGTTCCTATGTATCTAGGGTTAGGTTTTTCAGTTGGAGCAGAAGCTATTGAGGTCTCAACATGGTTGGAAGCATCAGTAAATGTAGCGCCTTAACATTTACCTAAATTAAACTCCAGTTGCCACGCCTCAGCCCAATGGCCCATCTGATCAAGATCTTGCTGTACTCTGAGATAACCTTCATTACTGTCCACTGCACCTGCAATTTTGCTGTCATCTGCAAACTTACTAACAAACATCATATGTTCTCATCCTTATAGAGGTTTATGAAATCATGAGGGGCATGGAAAGTGTAAATAGACAAAGCCTTTTCCCTGGGGTGGGGGAGTCCAGAACTAGAGGGCATAGGTTTAGGGTGAGAGGGGAAAGATATAAAAGAGACCTAAGGGGCAACTTTTTCACTCAGAAGGTGGTACATGTATCGAATGAACTGCCAGAGGAAGTGGTGGAGGCTGGTACAATTGCAACATTTAAAAGGCATTTGGATGGGTATATGAATAGGAAGGGTTTGGAGGGATATGGGCCAGGTGCTGGCAGGTGGGACGAGATTGGATTGGGTTATCTGGTCAGCATGGATGAATTGGACTGAAGGGTCTGTTTCTGTGCTGTACATCTCTATGGCTCTATGACTCTATATGGCAAATGTCTTTCATTATAGGAGTAAAGTCAGCCTAGTCCCACTCTTTTTTTAGAGGATACCATACCTCAGGTAATGGCTGAAGTAAAGATGGCAGGAGATTCATGTGCAGGATTTGAAATTGCTGGTTTCACAGTATATTGCAAATCAGATGTGCAGCCAACTGAGCTAACCATACCCTTTCTTTAGTAGCATCGAAACAAATGCAATCATGTTTAATTTAATGTCCAGCGCCCATTCGGAAGATAGGAACATTATTCCTGCATGGTAAAATTGCCTTTCTGAATTAAAAAAAAACATTAAAACTGACAAAGGTGACATATTGGTCCGAATTGTCTTGTATGACCCAAATGTTCCTTTCCAAAGGCGGAATCTTGTGGAGCCTGAATGATATGGGCAAAAGTGAGAAATCTGGAAGGACTGAGCGAGAAGTCCAGTGAAAGCTTTCCTGACGTTGAGAGCATTTTCCAGTTTAGTTCCAGGTGTCAAGACAAGGCTATTGCAGGGTAGTGGCTGGATGTCTATCGACAGGGAGCACTGTTAGTTGCCAGGTCATTAACTGCACATCTCGCCTCAGTATTATATAGCTCCCTATTACCCACCGCAGGGAAACTCAACACCCAGAATTCGCAAGAAGAAAGTCAGAGCAGGAACCTAATGATTCTAACTCAACACTTCCTCCTCCAGCCCTCCATCTGTGACACCCAGTACCAGCATCTCAGCATTTATTATTTATGCCAGTATTTACAGAAAGGCTCCATTAATGAGAATTTACAAGAATGGTTCCAGCAATGAGAAACTTTAGATATGAGGATAGATTGAAGAAGTTGAGACTGTTCTCATTAAAGAGAGGAAGATTGAGTGGAGACTTGATGGGATTTTCAAAATCACGAGCAGGCTGTGTGGAATAAATAGGGGGAAGCTGTTCTCACTGGTAAAAGAGAAAAAGAACACAAAAGCATCAATATAAAGTGATGTGCAAATGAAGCAAAAGTGATGTGAGAAAAATCTTTACCACCCAGTGAGTAGTTCGAGCTTAGAATACGCTGCCTGGAAATGTGGTGGAGACAGTTCAATTGAAGCTTCAGAAGGGTATTGGCTGGTTATTTAGATAGAAATTGTGTTCATGGAGTTGGGGAAAAGGCAGTAGATTAGCCTTAGATAGGTAGCTGGGAAAGCGCTGACCTGAGTATCACTAAAATGATCACTGGATCCTTAACCCTGACAGCCAGGTGATGCTCAGGTGATCTGGGTTTAAATCCCACCATGACAGATGATGGAACTAGAATTCAATGAAAATCTGGAATTAAGAGGCTAATGATAACCAAGAAACTATTGTGATTTGTCAAGACAAATCCATCTATTACACTCTTGTCCTTTAGGGAAGGAAGTTGCCATCCTTACAGAGTCTGGCCAGCGTTTGACTCCAGACCCATAGCAATGGGGTCCCAGATTCACTCTCAATGGGCCTCTGAGCAATTAGACAGTGGCAATAAGTGTGGACATGGCATGTGAATGAATTTAAAATAAGGCACAACGGGCTGAATGACCTCCTATATCCCATGATTCCTGGAACCTCACATCCACAGACCTTGGTATGACACTTGCCAGCTTTTGTATAACATCATGGCCCATCTTCAATCTACTTACTGTAGGATTATGCACTTTAAAGCTGTACCAGCAACTCCCAGCTGGATTATACCGATCTGTTTGTCTGCTGTCTGAGATCTCACTCATTCGGAGGCTACGTGGATACTCACAACATTCTGCCTTGCCTTTTCTTGCCTTTGTGCCCTTTAACCCATCAGCCAGAGATGCCAGACTCATTCTATTTCTTCATTGGCTTGCTGTGAAATGCACTTACAAAGCCAGAAGATGGGTCGCGCATGTCAGCAAGTCAGGGAGTGCCAGTAAGTAAGTCAAGGGCAGTCTCCAATATGAGTGAGGGCTTGGAACACAATCAGTTAGCCATTTGCAGTAGTCAGGGTCAGACTCCTCAAAAGAGGTGAAAAGCCAAATGTTAGACAGCCCATCACTCTTCCTACCCTATTGGGAGCCGTTTTCCCTGGAATAAAGAAGGTTATGTACTAAGAGAGGTACAAATTACAGGGATGGTAGCGATAGTGCAAATGGAGGAAAATGTTAAGTTCCCCTAAGTGACCAATATTGGTCAGTACATCGGAGTTACGAGGTCATATTGCAACTTACAGAACATTGGTTATGCAATACTTGGAATATTGCATTCTATTCTGGTCTCCCTGCTACAGGAAAGATATTGTTAAACTTGAAAGGGTTCAAGTTAAGGGGAGATGTTGTGAGTAATAATGTGAGCATGGGTGTTGGTGGAAGGTAAGTGCAATGGCAGAGATAGAGAACTTCTGAGGTAACAAAGAGAAGATGGTAGCATCTACCCAGGCAGAGTGGAGAAGGTCATTGCTGGACAATCCTCCAAATCATCGAGACTACATTGACCCAGTTAGTAACCTTTGAAAAGACTGGCAAGGTCCAGCATCTGTCCATTCTGGGAGAAGTGAATGTCTGTCTTCTGCGCCATCGTGACCACCAGGACCTCCAGGTCCTTTCCCACAAAGCGAGTTGCCAATACCCCCTGTCTGCCATATCCAAGGAAAATGTCAGGAACCATCCAGGGCTGCTCCAGATTAGCTGTGCTTCTCTGGATGCATAATGGAATTTTAAAGATGGTGCCAGTGCCAGGGGTACCAGTCCTTTGTTGGATAACCTGGTAGAATCATAGAATCCCTACAGTGTAGAAACAGGCCATTTGGCCCAACTCTCCAAAGAGTAATTCACCCAAACCCATTTCCCTACCCTATTACTCTACATTTATCCTTGACTTTTGCATCTAACCTACACATCCCTGAACCATGGGCAATTTAGTATGGCCAATTCACCTAACCTGCACATAGAGTCATAGAGTTGTGAGTCTTTTTCAGGTATGATGAGGGGTGGAATCGGGCTAACATTGGACAAGAGCATCACCATTGGGTGGGTAACAAGCTGAGTTTGGGATGAAATAACAAGAAACCTCACTGGGCCTGTTGGGAGAACCCTTCCATGAAACTTGACAAAATTGAAACGTGGCCAGAAAAATATGAAAGCCAGCACCGAGTATAATTTTTTAACTTGTTTTCCACTCAATCTGGGAGTTCTTCAACTACTTGAAGTTGTGCATAAGACCACTTTCTTATCAATAATATTGCCTTTAGTGACACCAAGTTTTCTGGTGCTGTTTCACTAGCTCCATCTCAAACGTTCTCATCTCTTCATAAAATCACTCAGTGCAGCAGGAGGCCATTCAGCCCATTCTGTCTGTCACAGCTCTCTGAGTGAACAATTGCTATTCTCCTAATGCTATTCCCATGACTTTAGCCCTAACTTTCTTCCTGTTCAGGTAACAATCTAATTTCTTTCAGAATGCTTCAATTAAACCTGCTTCAACCACACTCACAGCCAGCACACTGCGGACTCTGACAAGTCACTATGCGGAAAAGTTTCATTTTCCCATATTACTTTTATTATTGCTTTAAATCTGTGCCATCCTGTTCTCAATTATTTTAATAAGTGGGAACAGTGTCTCCCAAACTATTCTGTACATATTCCCTCATGATTCTGAATACCTTCTTTTCACTTTGTATCTATATTTTTATTTTCCAAAACTGTTTTTCATAACTTTATGATCTTTTTAAAATCCTGTTCACAGACAATTAAACCAGAAAGGTTTCTCTCTGATAACTGAGTCTCTTTCACTCCACTGATTAATCTTCTGCTTCTAACTCTCCTGTTTTGGTATCTCACCCCAAAGTGTTACAAGATAAATATTAAAATAATATAACATCAATTAGAAATTTAGTACATAATGATGAACTTAAACATCTATTTGCAGACTTACTGAAAATGGCTGTTATTAAAAGAAAGTAGAAATTCCCTCTTGTCTCCATCATGAAACCGTCCCATTCACTGACTTCTCACAATTCAGTCAGTGTTTCATGTGAAAAATCTTATCTCTTCCAGCGATGTTTTACTGAAATTATTTAATGCATGATGAGATAAATACTTTGATCAATGATGATGAGGCTTCACATCCTGCATGCGCTAATCATATTGACAAGAAGACAAACCAGTTTCATTTTCCCATAGCCAAGGTATTGGCTCTGCATTTTCTACACTGTCACAAATTCTGTATCAGCCTTCACACCACATCGAGAAAGTTATTTTGGATTTGACACGCTAACTTTGTTTCTCTCTCTACAGATTCTGCCAGCCCTGCTGAGTTCCTCCAGTGGTTTCTGTTTTTATTTCACATGGTGACTTGATTTCCTAGATTTCAGCTATGCAGTGAAGATTTAACAAAACTCTATTTCATTTCCAGGTATACACAGAGGCAGAGATGAAAACAAACAATTTGATTGTAAAAACTGACTTCCTTTCAGGCAATCAGGAGTTTTTGAAAATTCAATTGTGCAGTCAGGGGTAACTTTTGGACACACACCTTTAACCGGATTCCTGCTCTTGTTCTGAAGTTGCTGGACTGCATGTAACTTCACTATCGATGCACAGCTGCAGCAATGTGTACCAGCTGCAAGATATACTGCAGTAACTCACCAAGCCTCCTCTGACAGCACCTTCCAAACCCAGAACATCTACCACCTAGAACTTTTTGTTACATTCTCTTGTGGTACCTGGGCATCACTAGCTGGGCCAGCAGTAACTGCTCATGTCTAGGTGCCCTTGAGAAAGTAGTGGGGAGTTGCCTTGTTGAACCTCTGCAGTTCATGTGCTGTGGGTCGACTTACAATGTCTTTAGACATGGAGAACAGGAGAAAGTGAGGACGGCAGATGCTGGAGATTCAGAGTCAAAACATGTGGAACTGGAAAAGCACAGTCGGTCAGGCAGCATCCGAGGAGCAGGAGAATCGATGTTTTGGGCATAAGCCCTTCATCAGGGATGGGGTGGGGGCAGTGGTCAAAAGGAGGCTGAGAGATAAATACGAGGGTGGGGCTGGTGGTGAAGGTAGCTGGGAAAGCAATAGGTAGATGCAGGTGGGGGAGTGACAGTGATCAATTGGAGGGGAGGGCGGAGTGGATAGCTGGGAAGGAAGATGGACAGGTAGGATAGGTCAAGAGGGCATTGCCAAGTTGGAGGATTGGATCTGGGATGAGGTGAGGGAAGAATCGATTAGAAAACTAGTGAAGTCAATGTTAATGCTGTGTGGTTGAATGATCCTAATGCGGAAGATGAGGCATTCTTCCTCCAGGCTTCGGGTGGTTTGGTTTGGGTGGTGTAGGAAACCCAGGATTTGCATGTCCTTGGTGGAGTAGGAGGAGGAGTTGAAGTGGTCAGCCACAGGGCGATGGGGTTGTTTGGTGCATGCATCCCAGAGATGATCCCTAAAACATTCCGTGAGTTGGCATCCTGTCTCCCCAATGTAGAAGAGACCACATCAAGAGCAACGGACACAGTAGATGAGGTAAAAACAATGACTGCAGATGCTGGAAACCAGATTCTGGATTACTGGTGCTGGAAGAGCACAGCAGGTCAGGCAGCATGGATGCTGCCTGAACTGCTGTGCTCTTCCAGCACCAGTAATCCAGAGACAGTAGATGAGGTGTTTGGATGTGCAGGAAAATCTCTGCCGAAGAACAGGAATAGGCCCTTCACCCTGTTGAGTCTGCTACACCATTTAAAACCATTATGGTTAATTGAACACTTCAATGCACTTTACCTACACTATATCCATAACCCTTTGTGCTATTAATCATCAAAAATTGATCTACTTTTACATTAAACGTACTTAAAGACTGAGCTTCCACAGTCTTCGGGTGGGAAAAAAAAATCCCTTTTTCTCAGTCCTAAATGACATTGCCTTTATTTTTAATTGTAAGCCCGTTTCTACATTCCCCCAGCAGGTGAAACATCTTCCCGGAACCTACACCTTCTATCAGTTTAAGTATTTTGTAAGTTTCAATGAGATTACCTTTCATTTCTTGTGGAGAAAATGGTGCATTTTGCCTGATCTCTCTACATTATGCAACCTGGCCTTATTGGGAACAAGGCTGGTGAAACTTTGTTGCACTCTGTCTATCCATCTATAGCAATATCTTTCCTTGATAAAGAGACCAAAACAAGCTCTGACACTATTGAAGCAATTGAGTATGGGAGGGTGTGATTTTACTGGAGAGCGTGCAGAGGACATTCACCTGGATGTTTCCTGAGATGGTGTATTTTCGTTAGGAAGAGAGGCTCAACTTGTTTCCTTTGCACCAGGGAAAGCTGAGGGGGGAACCTGTGCATAAGATCCAAAGGGCATAGACAGAATGGAGAGAAAGTAGCTGTCCACTTGGTTGAAGGGTAAATAACAAGAAAGCATAATTTTAAGGTGAAAGGCAGGAGGTTGAAGGCAGGGGGTTGGGTGCTAATGAAGAATAGCTTTTCTACCCAGAGGGTGTTAGGCTTCTGGAATGCACTGACTGGGAGACAGGAAACATCATAATCTTTAAATAGCCCTTGAAATGTCATTGCATTCAAGGCTGTGGGCCTAAGAGCTAGAAAGTGGGCTAGTATCGATAGGTTAGTGCAGATACGATGGACTGAATGGTCTCTTCTGTGCTTTACGACTTGATAAATCTCTGATTCTTTGAAGAATCCCGGCAGTCACAGAAGAAGACTGGGATAACTCCTGTGGGGGTATCAAGCCATCCATCTTCAGTCAAATGAGTAAGTACCACTCAACACTCACATTAGTCCTGCCGTCACTCTCAATCAGTTAGCACCATTTCTGACCACGGTGACTCTCTCTCTCTCTCAGCTGCTTCAGAATCCATCTCCTCACCTTCTGAGGATGAGAGGACTGAGCCTCAGACAGGGCGCCTGCAAGGTTTCCTCCTGCAGCCTCCACCAGCCCAGGTGCCGAGACCACATTTGTGGGAGTCTCTGGGTTGGAGGGTTAGGGAGCATGAGCTGGTGAACACCTCTTATCCACAGCTCCATAACTGGCCCACGGAAGAAGAAGGTCACTGGCACATGGAGAGCTACTAGAGACCAGGCACCTGCTCAGACCCAGGCAAGAGAGGACCCTGTGGTGTCAACAGTAACAGACTTCATCCAGAAACACAGGGAGGAACAGGGAGCAGGAGACATGCATCTGAGATGCAATGGCACTCACTGCCTAGGAAGTGCAACAGTGCAGCAGATCATGCTACCATCTGGCTGCCTCTATGGACAGGTTAGTAGCTGCCATAGAGAGGCAGGCCCAGCATCCACAGGGTCTACTGGAGATCTGCACAAACCTCCACTCCATCTCTCCACCTATTGGTCCTTGGACTGAAGGCGTGATGACAGAGAGGTGGTGGGAACCTTGACCCCAGTCTTCCTCACACAAAGACAAGGCAGTGCCAAGAGGCACCCATCTGGGATAGGAACCACACACACTGTCTGTCACCTCCACTTTGCTTAACCCCACACTCTGCCTGCTCATCTTTAGATGTTCAAAATGATAAGCGTCAACTTATATCAAAATGGTTCTTCAGAGGGTCACTGGACTCAAAGCATTAACTCTGCTTTGTTTCCACAGATGCTGTCAAACCTGCTGAGTTTTCCCAGCAATTTTGTTATCAATTGTGGATTGTCTTGACTGTACGGAAGACATTGTACATTCTGTTCATGTCCACAATCATTGGTTTTCCTGAGATCTTTCTACCTATATTTGTTCCTCAGGGTGAGGGTTTTATATCATACCACTGTCTTCAGACATACAAAATCAAAAATCGCCAACACC
The DNA here is from genome assembly GCF_037043375.1 of Chiloscyllium plagiosum. Classification (NCBI taxonomy): domain Eukaryota; kingdom Metazoa; phylum Chordata; class Chondrichthyes; order Orectolobiformes; family Hemiscylliidae; genus Chiloscyllium; species Chiloscyllium plagiosum. Next base: position 20,545,027 of record NW_028270150.1, read on the forward strand.
GGGTTATAGTCCAACAGTTTATTTGAAACCGCAAGCTTTCGGAGCCCTGTTCCTTCCTCAGGCAGCTAGTGAGAGAGAATACATCAGACTCTGAATTCATAAGTAAAAGATCTAAGGGTCATACAACTTATGCGAATATTTTGAACAAACCTGGATGGTTATTAAGTCTTTAATCAGTTAGAATGGTGGTGCAGGTTTCTTTTGATTAATATGTAAATCCCAGAATTTCTTTCAAGTCACTGCCCCAAGATAACTTCAAGTTTTATCAGAATAAAGGTGACTCCTCAGGTCAGACAATGAATTTTAGGGGTGAGGCCCTATTTAAAGTCTGTTGACATCTCAGTCTAGAGTCAGACCGGTTTTATTTCCAAACTAGGGATTACAGTGAAATTTACAGCCTGAAAAAGCTTTGAGCTTATGCTTGATTGGTCATTTTTTGTCAAGCCACCCATGATGTTTCCCAATAGAGGGACCAAGGATATCTTCACAGCTACTTGTTGAGGCCAATCTTAGGTATAAGCAGGCACATCGCTTCAACTTCACCTGCCCCATGTGAAGCAATCTGCAGATCACCCATTGCGCTTTTCAGCCATCCCAGAACTGGAGTGGAAGCAAGTCATTATTGATCCTGAGGAATTATCCAAGCATAGTTGTACAGTACCAAAGAAAAAGACATGCAGTGGATGTAATATATTTGAATTTTCAGAAGGTGTTTGACAAAATCATAGAATTATACAGCATAGAAACAGGCCCTTTGGCCTACAATATCTATGTCAGCCAACAAACAGCAAATGGCACTTATCCCATGTACCTGCACTTGGTCCATAGCCGACTATGCGCTGGCATTTTAAGTGTTCATGCATATGCTTCTTAAATGTTGCAAGCGTATGATCTTTAGACACACATTCATATTTCTACCACCCTCTGAGTGAAATGCTCATTCTCAGATGACCTCTAAGTCACCTTACCTTAAACCTTTGCCTTCTTGTCTTAGACACATCTGTGTATGCCTGTCAAATTTAGTACACCTCAATCAGATCCCCCCTCAGCCTTCTATGCTTCAAGGAAAGCATAGAACAGTACAGCGTAGGGACAGGCCCTTCAGTCCACCATGTCTGTGCCGATCTTGATGCCATTCCAACCTAATCCCTTTTGCCTGCAAATAGTCCAGATCCCTCCATTCCCTGTCTATTCGTGAGTACATCTAAATGCCTTTTAAACACTCCTTTCATATCTGCTTCTACCACCTTCTCTGGCAACACATTACAAGCGCCACACACCTCTGTGAAAAAAAAAATTCTTTGTTTTAAACTTACCCTCTCACTTTAAACTTATGTCCCCTAGAATTTGACATTTCCACTCAAGGCAAAAGACTCCAATATCCACCTTGTCCGTGCTTTTCATCATTTGGTATACTTCTATCAGGTCGCCTCTCAGCTTCCAATGTTCTAGCAAAAACAGTGCAAGCTTGTCCAACCTCTCCTTATTACTAACACACTCCAATCCAGGAAACATCCTGGTAAACCTCTTTTGCACCCTCTCCAAAGCCCCCATATCCTTCCTGGAGTGTGTTGACAAGAACTGCATGCAATACTCCAAATGTGGACCAACTAAAATTTTATAGAGTTGCACTCATGACTTGCCAACATTTGTACTCAATGTTTTATATTCCCAAAATGCAGCATCTCACACTTTTCTGAATTAAACTCCATTTGTTATTTCTCTGCCCAAAGTTCCAACTGATCTATATCCTGCTGTATCCTTTGATAAACTTCCTCACCGTCCACAACTCCACCAACGTTCATGTCATCTGCAAACTTACTGACCAAGCATCCTACATTTTCATCCAAATCATTTATATGTATTATAAAAGACAGAGGTCCCATCACTGACCCAGTCAGAAAAGCACCGCTCCACAAGTATCCTCTGACCAAGCCAATTTTGTATCTAACTTACCAACTTACCATGGATTCCATGTGATTTGATGTTCTGGACCAGTCTCCCATGATTAATTTTGTCAAATGCTTTAATAAAGTCCATGTAGACAATATTCACTGCCCTTCCCTCTTCACACATGTTCATCACTTCCTCAAAAACCCAATCAAATTTGTGACACAGGAATTAGCCCACACAAAGCCATGCTGACTATCTGTAATCAGTCCATTCTTTTCCAAATGCAAGTAAGTCCAGTCCCTAAAAGTCTTCTCCAGTAATTTCCCTTATACTAATGGAAGGCTCACCAGCCTATAATTTCCTGCATTATCTCTGTTGTCCTTCTTAAACAAAGGAAGAACATTGGCCATTCTCCAATCTTCCTCCTGTGAGTCCCTCAGATCCAAGCAGCAGGATCTCCAGAAAATGATCTGGGAATAATTAAACAGTGAAGGCAAGACCATTGCTGAAACAGTGAATTTGATTCACTCAACATGATATCAAGAAATGTTTGGAGGCACTGGATTTTTCAAAGACTAGGGGCCTTGACAACATTCCAGCAATAGTATTGAAGATGCATGCTGCAGAACCTCCTGCTTTCCTACGGGTATTGTGGGTTAACCTACAGCACATGGACTGCTGCAGTTCAAGAAGGCAGCTCACTATCATCTTCTCAAGAGGCAACTAGGGACAAGCAATAAATGCTAGCCCTGTCAGTCATACCCATGTCCCATAAAAGAGTAGAAAATAAATCCCAGATTTGTTTCTTGCAGAGATTTTGTGATTTCTAACAGCAGAGAATTTCAAACTTGGAGCAGCATGTGGGTTCCATCTCTACACTAGGGAAGGACAGAGAATGGGGAGCTGCAGCCACAGTCTGTGACTTTTATCACTACCCACTGGCTTCAAGGTGGGTTTAACAGCCTGTTGGTGGTAGCAGAGACAGAACACTTCAATTCTGGGCCTAATTTGGAGGTATGACAGGGAATACTTGGGGAAATTTGAACTCTAGGACTCATTTTAATACTCCTGCTCTGACTCCAATTTAACCCCATCATTGGCTGGCTGCTAGATTGCAGTGAGGGAGTGGCAAGAGGTAACGACTATAGAATCACAGAGCTTTACAGTGCAGAATGAAGTCATTTGAGCCATTGTGCCTGGGCCGTTTCCCAAAAGAGCTACCCAGCCACTCCCATTGTTCAGCCCTATCTCCTTAGACCTCTAACTTCACCACTTTCTGTCAGAGAAATTTGCCCAATGAAGCAGAGACCACACAAACCAGATCAGGTGAAATTGACGTGCTGTCTATTACAAGCGATATTGCTGGAAGAGAAATTGACTAGGCTGACACAGAACTGACAGTCTGTGCAGGTAGATCAGAATTTCTCTTCCTCCAGCTGAGGAAGAAGCCAGTTTTTATAATAATCCTGTACAATGAGGCTAATTAGAAATGGGGAAAATACAATGTATCAGGAATGTATCTGAAAATGGAGTAATCTAGTTAATCGGAAAACAGTTATTGGAGGAATGTCCTAATTCTCTACACAAAACAACCTCCTGACAGTATTAATGGGTCCGGAGCTTCCATTCCTCTTCGCAGGGAGGTACTAATGTCTCCTCTGAAGTGGTGAGGTGCTTCCATTGTCCTGTCCTGGGAGTAGTGCTCTTGCTGGTGCCTCTCTGTCTGACCTGTTCTTTGTGTGGCTTTGGCATTGCTGGGTTGTGAAACTGCCCTCGGGGCTTTGGGATATCTGTGGTGCTCTGTCATTGTTAGTAGGAGCTTGAAGTGTATTCCCTTGTCTGCGAGTGCTGCCTAGTTTTGCGTGTCTGCCCAGTTGGTCCCTGCTGAGGCATTCTGGGTGTTTTTGGTACAGTTTGGCCAATTTTGCTTTTGTGGGCCTATTGTGGGTTGGCAGGGTAGAAATTCTTTTCCCACACTTTCAAATATATATCCAGCTCGTTTTGAATTTCCTATGGAACTTGTTATGGGGCAAACCAAACCCCCTCAAAATATATTAGAAAGATAGCCAGACCCAAACCTTTTCTTACTTTAAAGCAAATGCTCAGCGTTGTGTTCCAGATGCAATTCAATTGGTCAAAATACCAGTCATGGTATTTATTCATGCACTACAGTTAAAATACAACAAAAGAAAGAATAAACTGGAATAACTTAACTCTACTCGAAAACTTAACAGAATAATAGATTATTAAATTACTAAACAGTAACTGTTCCAACATCCCATACACACATCCTCAGAAAAAGGCAAATTCAGTAAGTAGATTGTCTTGCATACAATTCTCCAGTCCAGGAGGAAAAACACCAAGAGAAAACTATAAGAGAGGGAGTAGCAGGGAGAGGTGTGCTGCAGCTTCCAAAACCCAGCTTCAATGCCCCAACAACTGCTGCAAAAGCCAAAAACTGGAAAGAAAATACTGGTTCTGTGTGGAGCTTGACCGCCACCCATTCAGGCTGCTTCTATTGTTCCGAATTGAGAACAAAGAAAAACAAGTCCTCACAAACTGTCGACTTTATTGACTTTGAAGCAGACTGCTTACTCCTTCTGTCTTGACTTTTCTTCATGAAAGAAACCAGGGCCAAATGCACCTGTTAAAGCCATAGCATCATCACAAATGTGCCTTCACCACTCTCCCAGGCAACGCAATCCAAATCCTAACAACGATTGTAATGAAATCAGCCAGCTGTACCTCATAGAACATGAGTTCCCTGACTGGGGCTGCTAACCTGGTCCAATCAAGGAAACCTAGCTGACAGATAAAAAGAAGAGTGTTGTTGATTCTGAGACGCTATGTGCTGACTCTGACAAGGCTGTACCAAAATCAAAGATTTTCCTCATGTAAATAAAAGGTGACTTGGTGACATGGTGGAGACCGGCTTCTGTGGGGTTATTTCAGAGGTCATCAATGTGCAAATATAACAAGGGTGATGTGAAAAAACAATATTTTCACACAGTGAGTAGTTAGGGTACGGAATGCATTGTGTGGACATGTGATGAAGGTAAGCTTGATGATATTTCTGAATAGTAATAATGCTGTGGGATATGGGAAAAAGGCAGGAGATTGGCCCAAGCTGCTAGAGCTGGTGTAAATATGATGGGCTGAATGGCCGCTTTGTGCATCGTAATAATTCTGTGAGTTTGTGACATGTAGACAGAATCAGGTAAGGATTTCCCATCTTAAAGTACATGAGCAACATGGGTATCTTTATAACATTGAATAGTGGTTGCCATTAGCCTAGCCTTTTTATATTCTAAATATTTATTAAATTCAAGATTCACTATCTGCCTTGGTGCCATTCAGCCCCATGCCTGTGGATGAGGGTAGAGCAGTGGATGTAGTATACATGGATTTTAGTAAGGCATTTGATAAGGTTCCCCATGGTAGGCTTATGCGGAAAGTCAGGAGGCATGGGATAGAGGGAAATTTGGCCAATTGGATAGAAAACCGGCTAACCGGTCGAAGTCAGAGAGTGGTGGTAGATGGTAAATATTCAGCCTGGAGCCCAGTTACAAGTGGAGTTCCGCAGGGATCAGTTCTGGGTCCTCTGCTGTTCGTAACTTTTATTAATGACTTGGATGAGGGAGTCGAAGGGTGGGTCAGTAAATTTGCAGATGATACGAAGATTGGTGGAGTTGTGGATAGTGAGGAGGGCTCTTGTCGGCTGCAAAGGGACTTGGATATGATGCAGAGCTGGGCTGAGGAGTGGCAGATGGAGTTCAACCCTGCCAAGTGTGAGGTTGTCCATTTTGGAAAGACAAATAAGAATGCGGAATACAGGGTTAACGGTAGGGTTCTTAGTGAGGTGGAGGAACAGAGAGATCTTGGGGTCTATGTTTATAGGTCTTTGCAAGTTGCCACTCAGGTGGATAGAGCTTGTAAGAAGGCCTATGGTGTATTAGCGTTCATTAGCAGAGGGATTGAATTCAAGAGTCGTGAAGTGATGTTGCAACTGTACAGTACTTTGGTTAGGCCACATTTGGAGTACTGTGTGCAGTTCTGGTCGCCTCACTTTAGGAAAGATGTGGAAGCTTTGGAGAGGGTGCAGAGAAGATTTACCAGGATGTTGCCTGGAATGGAGAATAGGTCGTACGAGGATAGGTTGAGAGTGCTAGGCCTTTTCTCATTGGAACGGCGAAGGATGAGGGGTGACTTGATAGAGGTTTATAAGATGATCAGAGGAATAGATAGAGTAGACAGTCAGAAACTTTTTCCCCGGGTACAACAGAGTGTTACAAGGGGACATAAATTTAAGGTGAAGGGTGGAAGGTATAGGGGGGATGTCAGGGGTAGATTCTTTACCCAGAGAGTGGTGGGGGCATGGAATGCGCTGCCTGTAGGAGTGGTAGAGTCAGAATCTTTGGTGACCTTTAAGCGGCAATTGGATAGGTACATGGATGGGTGCTTAAGCTAGGACAAATGTTCGGCACAACATCGTGTTGCCGAAGGGCCTGTTCTGTGCTGTATTGTTCTATGTTCTATGTTCTATGTTCTATGCCTGCAAAACATTAGCCTGGGCTTCTGGATTGCTGGGGTTGATAAAGCCTGAAGCTGGAAAAGGCGCAACAGGTCAGGCAGCATCCGAGAAGCAGGACAGTCAACATTTCAAGCAGGAGCCTTCTTCAGGACTGACTCGTCCAGTGATATGGTCGCTGCACCACCACCTCACCTCAATTGTACAAGAGACCGGGGTCTTGTTCCCAGAATGTGGCAGGAAATTTCCACCCAGCCAAACTGAACAGACTTGGTCAGAGGTGAGAGATAATGTCAGGAGCTGTAGTGACATGCGCAGGACTAGGGTGCAGTGGCTAAAAAGCTTGAATGACCTTCCTTTACTCCGGCAAGGTGAGTGCGGTGTTGTGCCCAGATTGACATCCGCCAGCAGATACGCCCGCTGAGCAGCCTGAGGGCACATGGTAATCCTGAGAATGCTGAGGACGCAGCAACCTGATCATATATAGATTCTTATTAAAATGATTCATTGACATTGGTGAGAGAGACCAACATTTCCTCATCTCTCTTTTTCTTTCTCTTTCGATCTTACAGGAGAAGAGGTGGCACATGCCAGGCAATGGCAGACACAGGACAAGGACTGTCCCAGCTCAATACTAATTGCAATAGAGGGGTCAACAGAGGTGAGGGTGGTAGTGTTTAAAGAATTGAGTGGTGGAGACATTGGAAAACCTTGGAGAAAGTGAAGAAGTTCAAGATCATTGTGGCTTTAAGAACTATAGACAAGCATGATAAACCACAAAGAGATCAGCATGGACACCATAGGCACAAATCTCATTTACCATCGGCCTAGTTAAACACCATCTCCTGTAGAACTAACTCCCTCACAGGTCCAAGTGCCTTTTTCTATGGAGGAAGTCATGATGTCAATGTTATGATCTTTGTTGCCTTCCAGCCTCTTGTTCCTCTCCTCTGACCATATCTCTAGCCTTTGCCCTTCATCTGTTGATCCTCATCCAAACTTGTCTTGTTTAATTACTTTAATCCCATGTCCAGATCGTTATCAACCATGCTCACAATTTGTACCCGAAGGCCCCCATTTCCTGGTGGACTCACAATTCTCTCCCAGCTGACCCCACTGCCCAAGCACACACCGACTCCTTGCTCCATTAACTGTGCACTCCTATTAGCAATAGTACCAAAGGATGGGTGTTCCTCTCAGCTGTGCACCCTTTTATAGGCCAATCAAGTGGTGATGACTTCTGCATTGTGGAAATCTCTTGCACTATCTTTGGTTTACTCTTGGGATGTGTACATCACTGGCAAGACATTGACTGTCCCTGACTGCTTTCTTGAACTGAATACTACCCGTGCATTGGAGGGAGATCCACAGATACATGAACAGTTTTATCTGTGGCAATTTGATACAACTAAGTGGTATGCTACCCTGCTTAGAATAGCAATTAAGCGTCAACCACACTGTTGTGGATTTGGAGGCATAAGTAAGCCAGACTGGAAAAGGATAGCATCTCCATTGAAGGACATTAGTGAACCAGATGGGTTTTTTCGACACTTGGATAGATTGCTGATGAGAAAAGCTATTTTATTTCAGATTGATTGATTTATTATTATAAAATTCTTCAGCTCAGTTCAGGCAAAGTTATTTTCCTTTGGGTGGTACATGTGTGGAATGAGCTGCCAGAGGAAGTGGTAGGGGCTAGTACAATTGCAGCACTTAAAAGGCATTTGAATGGGTATATGATTAAGAAGGGATTGGAGGGATATGAGCCGGGTGCTGGCAGGTGGGACTAGATTGGGTTGGGATATCTGGTCGGCATGGACAGGTTGGACCGAAGGGTCTGTTTCCATGCTGTACATCTCTATGACTCTAAGTGGCTCCTTGCTGTTTTTCTACTTTCTTCTCCCTGGACTGTTCCTGACCACATGTATAAGTTGTGAACCTCCAAAAAGATATCATATTCATCTTCAACCAGCTGGAAATAACCCATTAGATACAATAACTGGCCATTCACTCTCCCACCCTATATGTACTCCTCCACCCTGCAGCCCACCCCATCCCCAATTTAGAACAAAATCACTGCCAATCAAAATGGCAATATCAAACTGGCACAATGACTGGGCAGTGTGAATTTACCCATCCTCTCATCCCCATTCTTGGATGAAAATTCTGCACTTGATATTCATTCTTTGATTTTGGCATCATAGAATAGTACAGCACACAGATGGCCATTTGACCCATCAAACCTGTGCTGGTTCTTTGAAAGACAATGCAATTTCTTTCATTCACCACTCTTTTCCTGTGTCCCTGCAATTATCTCACCTTCAAATATTTACCCGTGTGATATTTGAGGTCGGTCAGATATTGTCATTCCTCATTCCTTGACATGATCTAGGGGTCTATTTGCTTTACTGTGGTAAAGGAACAATGACTCACGAGTCTTAGCAAGAAGAGGTTCTTGTTTATCACAAAAAGCAATTTATTGTGTAATGACAATCAAGAATAACTTGTGTGAGTCAGATAAACATGGTTACTGTGTCTATGAGAAGGCATGTGCACTCCATGACATTTTGAGATGTTCTGCCTTATCCCTATTCAATCCATAATGAAGTAATTAGATTTGCGTAATGCAGTATCCAACATTAACCCATTTAGAAATGCTCCTTGATACAACAATCCCTTTCCTGTTGAATGCTAGTGTTGAATCTGTATCCAACACATTATCAGACACCATCATGCCAAGTCCCAACTGTTCATCTATTTTTCGCAAGTTATTTCTGTTTTCTTTTTAAATCTGTCATTTCTGTTATCAACCTATTAACTATTAGAAACACCTTCACTTTCTTTTTATAGCTTAAACTTTCATGAATTTAAAAGTCCTTATCTAACCCATGTTGGTCTTCTAAGGTCCAGGGAAAACAACTCCAGCTTTTCCGCATTATTCATGTAGGTCATCCCTCAACAAACATTCCAGAAAATCTCATTCTTCTTCACCCATTTTTATATAATATATTTTTGTTAAGAAAAAAATAGATTTTTAAATATTACAACAAATACAAAAGAATGCAATTCAAGACAGTACAAAAATAGTACAAAACTAAACCCAAATAATAAAACAAATTCCCCAACCCACCCCCCATATGAATGTATAACCATATATAGAGAAGTATAAAATTAAAAAAAAAACCTAAACTAGCTATTTAACTAACTAACTAAATAAATACCTAACAACAAACAAATAAATATTAATAACTCAGCCCAGCCAAACAAAACACTCATACATTCACAGTTCCTTCTCCCTGGATATTGGTCTCATGAAACATAATCGTTACGGCTATATAAAAGCCCTTGTTAGTGTGGCAGATAAATCTGTGTCCAGGTATTTCAAAAAGGGTTGCCATGTCTTGTAAAAATTCTCAGTTTTGTGGTGTACCATATTTGTGAGGAAATCCAGGGGAATATGCTCCATAACGATCTTCCGCCAACCCGACAGGCCTGGGGGGGTTTTCTGACATCCAACCTAGCAAGATATTCTTCCTTGCACAGAATGTAAGAATATTGAAAGGTTTTTTCTTATGCGCGTCTGCAGGAAATACAATGGGTAGGCCCAAAAGGAGTGAAATAGGGTCCTTCTCCACCCCTACACCTAAAATTCTCTCCATTGCACCCACCACAGCACTCCAATATGTTTGAAGCCTGTCACAAGACCAAAGACAATGGGTAAGAGTGCCCGTGCAGACCTTGCACTTGGGACATGCTGAAGGTACCCCTGGTTTAAATTTTGACAAACGGTCTGGGGCTAAGTGGACCCTATGGAGAATCTTCAACTGTAAAGCATGGGTCCTATTGCAAACTGATATCTTCCTTGCATTCTCCCAAATATCCTCCCAGCCCTGCCGGCTGCCCCAGAAATATTAAAATTGCTTGATCGTGGCCTGTTGGTAATGACCGCAGCGAGAGGTACACTGTAGAGAATCTTTACCCATCTTATGAAAACTTCGCCCAGACCAAGCCGGTCTAGAGTATAGAAAAGGTACGGCCACTCAACTTGGTCAAATGCCTTCTCTGCATATTAAAGAAATCACCAATCCCTGTATTGACTGCTGTTGGCATGCTTGAATTACGTTAAGCAGCCTCCTAATGTTATTGGAGGATCTGCGACCCTTTATGAAGTCCGTCTGATCCTCTTTAATAACACAGTCTCTACCCTTAACGCAAGAGCCTTAGAAAGGATCTTAAAGTCCACATTTAAGAGTGAGATGGGCCTGTATGAAGTACAGTCTTCCGGATCCTTCCCTTTTTTAAGGATAAGTAAAATATTGGCCTCTCTCAGAGATGGTGGGAGACAAACATGACTGTATGAATCATTAAACATATTCAGCATCGGGCCTGACAGTATACTTATAAATTCCTTATAGAATTCACTGGGAAGTCCATCAGGACCGGGCGCTTTTCCACTCTGAAGCTGCCTCACAGCTTCCTGCACTTCCTGCTCTGATAATGGGGCATTGAGAAAGGGCTGTTGTTCGGGAGTCACACCCGGGAGCTTCAGATCTTGAAAAAAGGATTCCATTTTGGCCTGCCCCTCCTCACAATTCTCAGACTGATATAACTTAGAGTAGAATCTCTGGAACGCCACATTAATCTTTTTAGAATCACATGTTAGGTTCCCAGACCCTTCCCTAATCACTGTAATGGTTTGTGGGGCACTTCTCTTTCTGGCAAGGTATGGTAAGTACTTGCTTGGCTTGTCACCATGCTCATATAACCTTTGCTTTGCAAAAGCCAGCTCCTTCTTTGCCATCTGCGTGAGCACGGAATTTAGTGTAGACCGCAGTGCCGTAATCCTCTGTAGTTTGACCAACGAGGGTCTGTCAAAATAGGCCTTCTTGGCTGCCTTCAACTGTGCTTCAAGGAGACGTTGCTGCTCACCCTTCTGCCGCTTCCTACTGGTGGAATATGAAATAACTAACCCTCTGGCATAAGCTTTGGCAGTTTCCCAGGGAACAGATGAGCTATCAACCGAGCCTATGTTGATGTCTAGGAATGCCCGAAATTCCCTAGAGAAATACTCCACAAACTTGCTGTCCATGAGAGTAAAGGGGTCCATTCGCCAGTACCTTGAATCCACTGTAAGATCTTTAATGTTAACCATGATGTACATTGGAGCATGATCAGAGATGGCAATATTACCAATCATATAGGATGCCACCAGATCCAGGGTTACCGCAGGCATCAGAAAAAAATCAATCCTCGTGTGACATCTATGCGGATTGGAGAAAAATGTGAAATCCCTACCTGTAGGGTGGAGATACCTCCAGACGTCCACCAACCCTAATTCCCCACACAAACCCAAAACTGTTTAGTTTGTGCAGAGGGTATCGAAGGACCTTTAGGCAACCTGTATACTGTGGGGTCTATGAGGCCGTTAAAATCTCCCCCTATAATGATGAGCTGAGACTTGAGTCTTATCAGTTTAGAAAAAGCATCTACCAAGAATTTAAGAGGATGAGCTGGGGGACAATAAACATTTAAAATGCCATATCCTTCCCCATTTATCAAGGCTTTAAGAATTACAAACCTCCCGTATGTGTCTTTAACACATTCCAACAATTTAAATGAGAGATTTTTCCTAACCAATATAGCCATTCCCCTCCTTCTGGTATTAAATGATGATAAATAAACTCGGTCAAAGCCATTCTGCTGTAATTTCAGATACTCCTTGTCATCCAACTGTGTCTCCTGTAACAAAGCAATATCCACCTTCTCCTTTCTAAGACTCAAGAGTACCTTCTTCCTCTTAATTGGTGAGTGACTTCCCTTGATATTCCAGGTACACCATTTAATCAAATCATTAGCCATAATCTTCTGCAATTACACTTAAATTCCAGAGAGGAGGAATCCAAACCACAAATTGCTGAGCCTTAGTGTCGCATGGTCCACCAAATATAAAAATTACATGAAATAAAACCACTACATTTAACAAACATACAAAATTATTAAAAATAAAAAACAACAAAAACCAGAAAACAAACCAACATATAAAGCGCCAATACCGCTGAGTAGGGGAACTCACCCCCTGCCCAGAGGGGGCAACTACCCGTCCTGAACTGCTCATAAATCGGCATTTAACCATCTCAACCACCTTCACTTCTCCCAACTAGAGCCGCATCGCAAGCACAAGCTAAAAAGAATAAACACCCCATAGAATATCAATATGAATAAAAAAACATTCTTTTATTAAAAAAAAGGGGGAATAAATACCCTACCCATCCTTTGGTATGTCCTAACTTAGAAATTTAAAATGTACATCTTCACCACCGCCAGACATAGTTTGAACCAAATTATTATCAACTGAGGAAAAAAAGGGGAAAACCAAAGCTCCAACCGGATTTCTTCCATTTCTTTTACAGAATGATAAATGCATACCCAAGCAACAATATTTATATATACTACAATTGTTTAAATTAGGTTAGTTTGTCCACAACGTCTGTTGCCTTCTCCGATGTATCAAAGAGATGCATGGATCCATCTAAGGTGATCCGAAGCACTGCCGGATATCTCAGGGAGTACTGAATCCCAAGCTCCTTCAATCTTCTCTTGACACTATCATACGATTTTCGTTTCTGGATCACCGCCACGGAAAAGTCCTGAAAAAGCATGATCTTAGACCCCCTGTAAATTAGGGACTTTGGATCCTTCCCCTGGAGTCTGGAAGCCTCCATGACTTTCTCCTTATCCCGGTAATGATGGAACCGCACCAGGAAAGGACAAGGGCGTTGACCCAGACCCGACCTCCGCGTTGCGACCCGTTGAGCCCTCTCTATCTTCAATCGTCTCATGCCAGTCTCCAAGTCAAGGAATTTCGGAAGCCAATCTTCAACAAATTCCGCAGGCCGCTCACCTTCCTTATCCTCAGGCAGACCGATGATCCGAATGTTTTTTCTCCTGCCCCTGTTTTCAAGATCATCCACTTGGTCACGCAAATTACGAACCTGCGTCTTCAGGGCTTGGATCTCTTCCTTGAATGAACTGGCATCAGCTTCCACCACTGTGACCCTGTGCTCCACCTCATCCATCCTCTTCTCCAGATCTCCCAGCTGCTGCTCATGCTTCTGCAGCATGAGAGAGATTGGAGCCAGCTTCTCTTAAATCTGTTTCCCCAACATCTCGTGAGATTGTGAGAGCTGGTTCACCAGGTCCAGGAGAGTAATCGGCTCTGAGGCTGCTGCAGACTGAGCTGCGGGCCTGGCCTCAGATGCTCCTCCTCCCTTTTTAGGCATTTCTGGACAGCTGAAAATACAGGTACGTATTTTAAATGTTTTTTAGGGCTCTACAATCTTTCCAACGCCCCAAGAAATCCTGATGACTTGGGTTGGGTGGGTTAAAGGACCGTCCTGCTCCTGCTGCGTTGCGAAGCTCTGCAGTGAGACCTTCTCAGGTCGCGGCCATCTTAGATCCCCCTCTTGACCCATTTTAGTGGAGCACCCAGAATTAGGAGCAATACTTCAGCTAAGATTGAATTACTATATATAGGGCTTTTAGATAAAGCATAGCTTTCTGACTTTTGATCTGAAGACAAAATAGTGAGTATTTGTGATGGAGCCCATTTCTCAACATACAGTCGTAAGGCATGTAGAGGTTGTGATTAGACAGTTTTAATCAGAGATGCTGACTAGAGAACAGAATAGAATTGGAGGTATGAGTGGGCAGATAAATTGCCTTTTGATCACTCTAATGTTTAATTAAAGTCAATGAGTGTATTTAAGATAGAGATAGATAGGTTCTTGATTAGTAAGAGAGAAGGCAGGAGAATGGAGTTGCGAATTTCCAAGATCGCCAGGGTGAACAATGAGGTCACTTCCGTCTCAAGACACTCACCTCCGCGATCACCGTCCAGACATCCACCTCCGCAATCACCGTCCAGACACCCACCTCCGCGATCACCGTCCAGACACCCACCTCCACGATCACCGTCCAGACACCCACCTCCGTGATCGCCGTCCAGACACACACCTTCGCGATCGCTGTCCAGACACCCACCTCCGCGATCACCGTCCAGACACCCACCTCCGCGATCGCTGTCCAGACACCCACCTCTGCGATCGCTGTCCAGACACCACCTCCGCGATCGCTGTCCAGACACCCACCTCCGCGATCACCGCCCAGACACCCACCTCCGCGATCGCTGTCCCGACACCCACCTCCGCGATCGTTGTCCAGACACCCACCTCCGCGATCACCGCCCAGACACTCACCTCCGCGATCGCTGTCCCGACACCCACCTCCGCGATCGCTGTCCAGACACCCACCTCCGCGATCGCTGTCCAGACAACAACCTCCGCGATCACCGCCCAGACACCCACCTCCGCGAGCGCTGTCCAGACACCCACCTCCGTGATCGCTGTCCAGACACCCACCTCCGCGATCACCGTCCAGATACCCACCTCCGTGATCGCTGTCCAGACACCCACCTCCACGATCGCTGTCCAGACACCCACCTCCACGATCTACGTCCAGACACCCACCTCCACGATCGCTGTCCAGACACCCACCTCCGCGATCGCTGACCAGACACCCACCTCCACGATCACTGTCCAGACACCCACCTCCGCGATCACCGCCCAGACACCCACCTCCGCGATCACCGTCCAGATACCCACCTCCGCGATCACCGTCCAGATACCCACCTCCGTGATCGCTGTCCAGACACCCACCTCCGCGATCACCGCCCAGACACCCACCTCCGCGATCACCGTCCAGATACCCACCTCCGTGATCGCTGTCCAGACACCCACCTCCGCGATCGCTGACCAGACACCCACCTCCACGATCGCTGTCCAGACACCCACCTCCACGATCGCCGTCCAGACACCCACCTCCACGATCGCTGTCCAGACACCCACCTCCGCGATCACCGTCCAGATACCCACCTCCGCGATTGCTGTCCAGACACTCAGCTCCACGATCGCCGTCCAGACACCCACCTTCACGATCACTGTATCGGTGCTACGTCATGCTCCCACGAGGAGGTTGAACAGTTCATCAACTTCACCAACACCTTTCACCCTGACCTCCAATTCACCTGGGCCATCTTGGACACCTCCATCCCCTTCCTGGACCTCTCCATCTCTACCTCTGGCAACCGACTAACTATGTACATCACCTACAAACCCACAGAATCCCACAGCAACCTAGACTATAACACCTCCTACCCTACTTCCTGTAAAAATACCATCCCTTGTTCCCAATTCCTCTGCCTCTGCTGCATCTGTTCCCAGGATGACCCAATTCCACCTTAGAAAATCCCAGATGGCCTCCTTCTTCCAAGATCGCAATTTCCCCTCCCACATGGTTGGGGCGATGTTCTCCAGCACATCTCCTCCACTTCCCGCACCACTGTCCTTGAAGCATACCCCTCCCAAATCAACAAAGACAGAACCTCCTTGGACCTCACCTTCCACCCCACCAACCTCCACATACATCGCATCATCCTCCACCACTTCCGCCACCTCCAACAGAGATGTATTTCCCTCCCCACTCCTAAGAGTGTTCTGGAGAGACCATTCCCTCCATGACTCCCTCATTAGGTCCATGCCCTCCACCAGCCCACACCCCACTCCTGGAACCTTCCCCTGCCACTGCAGGAAATGCAAAACCTGCGCCCACACCATTCCTCTCATGTCCATCCAGGGCCACAAAGGATCCTTCTACATCCGACAGAAATTTACCTGTACCATTACCAATGTCATCTACTGCATCTGTTTCACCCGGTGTGGTCCCCTCTACATCGGGGAGACAGGACACCTTCTTGCGGATCATTTCAGAGAACATCTCTGGGACACCCACACCCAACAACCCCACCACCCTGTGGCTGAACACTTCAACTCCCTCTTCCACTCCATCAAGGTGGAGTGCAGGTCCTGGGCCTCCTTCATCACCAAACCCTTACCACACGAAGGCTGGAGGAAGAACACCTCATATTTTGCCTCGGGACTCTGCAACCACACGGGATCAATGTGGATTTCAACAGTTTCCTCAATTCCCCTCCCCCCACCTTATCCCAGTGCCAAGCCTCTAACTAGGCACTGCCCTCAGGACCCGTTCATCACCTTTCCCATCTATCCCCTCCACCCTCCTCTCCAACCTATCATCTCCTCCCTCACCTGCATCCAACTATCACATTCTCAGTTACCTTCCTCCAACCCCACTCCCCTCCCCTCCCATTTAACTCCCAGCCCCGACCCACAAGCCTCATTTCTGATGAAGGGCTTTTGCCTGAAACATTGATTCTCCTGCTCCTCGGATGCTGCCTGACCTGCTGTGCTTTTCCAGCACCACTCTCTTGACTCTGACCTCCAGCACCTGTAGTCCTCACTTTCTCCTCCTTGAGAACTACTTCAGCAATGATCGAATGGCAGCACTGACTCGATGTGCTGAATGGTCTGCTCTAATATCTTATGGTCCTTTGGCCTCTGTCTTCTATGACCAAGCAAACGTTGTATCCAACTTACCAACTCACTGTGCAACCATGTGACTTAATCTTCTAGATCAGCATACCATGAGGAACGTTGTCAATTAGTTTAGTAATCTCCATGTTGACTACATCCACTGTGTATCCTCAGCAACCACCTTTGATACTGCCTCAAATAACTCAATCAGATTTGTGAGAGAAAACCATGCTGACTATCCTCAATAAACCCATTCTTTTCCAAATGCGAGTAAATCCTGTTCCTAATAAACTTCCCCAATAACTTCCCTACCACTGAATTAAGGCCTATACACTCCTGCTTTATTCTTGTTGTCTTTAAAACATTGGTTATTCATCAGTCTTCTGGGACTTTGCCTATGGCTGAAGAGGGTACACAGATTTCTATCAAGGCCCTAGCAATTCCTTTCCTTGCCTACTTTGGTACCCTGGAATCGATCCCATTGACCCTGAAGATTATCTACCTTAATGTTTTTCAAGGCACCCAACACCTCGTCCTTAATATCAACATGCCCCAGAATATCAATGTACTCCTCCCTAATCTAACTATCATCCATGTCCCTCTCCTTGGTGAATACCGATGAGAAATGTTCATTAAAGACCTAACCCACTTCCTCTGGTTCCATGCATAAATTCCCTCCTTTGTCCTTGATTGGACCTAGCTTATCCCTGTTTACCTTCTCATTCCTACTACAAATATAAAGTATCTTGGGGTTTTCCTTAATCCTCCTTGCCAAGGACATTCCATGGCCATTTTTTGATCTCTGAATTCCTTGGTTGTTATTTCCTGCTTCCTTTATATTCCTCAAGGATCTTGACTGATTTCAGTTTCCTAAACTTTATGTATATTTCTTTTTTTCCTTTATGACTAAACTTTCAAAACCTCTTAACAAAAAAAACCAAAGAACCCTGAATGCTGGAAGTCAGAAACAAAAACAAAAATTGCTGGGAAAGCTCAGCTGGTCTGGCATCCTTCGTTGAGAGAAAGCAGGGTCGCGTTTCGAGCCCAGTGATCCCTCTTCAGAATTCAAGGAGGGTCTAAGGATTCTGAGGAAGGGTTAACTGGACCCAAAATATTATCTCTGATTTCTCTCCACAGACGCTGCCAGACCTGCTGAGATTTTCCAGCCATTTTTGCTTCTTACATAAATGTCGCTTGTCATTCAGGGTTCCCAAATTTTGTCATCCTTATCTTTCATCCTCATAGGAACAAGATGGTCCTGAACTCTGATCAACAGTTCTTTAAAAGAATCCCAAGTGTCAAATTTGTATTTACGCTCAAACAGCCACCCACAATGTACCTCCTCCAGCTCCTGCCACACATTTTTGTGATTAGCCTTCCCCTAATTAAGAACTTTCACCTGAGGACCCGTCTTATCCTTATCCATAACTACCTTAAAACAAATTGATTTATTGTCACTGTTCCCAAAATCCTCCCCCACTGAAACATTGATCACTTGGTCAGCCTCATTTCCTAGTGCAAGGTCTAGTAAAGCCCCTTCCCCTAGTTGGACTATCTACATTTTGTTTCAAGAAACTCTCCTGGATGCACCAAACAAATCCTGTTCCATCCAAGCCCCTGGCACCATGGGATTCCCAGTCAATATTAGGGATGTTAAAATAACGCACTATAATAATCCTGCTGTTTTCTCATCTTTCCATGATCTGCTCATGTGGCTGTTCCTCTACCTCCTACTGACTATTGGGAGGCCTATCATATAACCCCATCACAGTGATTCTAGCTTTCTCATTTTTATCTTAGCTACAGAAAATGTTGTCGGGATGTGATTGAGGCTGTTTCAGTGGTGCAACATGGGAGGAAACCTGAGTGTGAGATTCAACCATGGAAAGTGGTGGGAAAACGGGCACAGGATTCTGAGGCGATAACATATTCAAAGACTTTGGAAAAGAGCAAGAGGTAGTAGATGCAGCACTAGCTTGCAATTCCAGATGATATGCTTTTTGACAAGGAAGTGTCCGGACAGGTAAAAATTAACCCTAGGTTTCCAGATGATGTTGTCAAGAGGCACCATCTCCTTTGTCCCCGTTTATTACCTCTCTAAAAGCCAACTCTGACCAAGGTTGGGAAATTGCTCAGAGCGTGCCCTACTTTGCGAGTATTCCAGTCTGTGTATTTGATCCTCCTATCTGACATCTTTGTAATGGCTTGGTTACAACCATTTGAAATGCCTTGGAAAGTTTTTCTACCTTGAGATCACTATATAAATGCAGATGATTATTGTTGTAATTGCAGCCGTCTTAAAAACGGAACTGTGTGTTTATCTGAGATGCCCCAGACTGGACAGCTAATCTGGAGCTGTTTGTCTGTGGAAAACCTGGGAATGACCACATTTGCCAAACTTGTCAGTCAAAAGGATATTTTCCTTATTTCTGCTCATTCAGAAGTCTCAGGAACTCTATTGTTCATTCTGCTTTAACAGATCTGCCTAGAATGATGAATCAAAGTGAATCATTCAGGAGTACTAGATAATTAAATGAAGTGGAATTTCAAAACAAACTAGTTTCAGGCATCAATTTCAAACACAGAATGAACTCCTAAACTTAGTTAAAAATCACACAACACCAGGTTATAGTCCAACAGGTTTATTTGGAAGCACTAACTTTTGGAGCGCCGCTCCTTTGGTCAGATAGCTAGGGGAGTAGGATCGGGGACCTCCACATCAAGCCTCCTAAACTTAGGCTGCCCACAAGCTGTTCTTTAGCTGTGTTTGGTAAACGACTTGGATAAAGTTGAAGAAGATCAGCAGGGTTTAGACATGTTTAGGAAAAGTAGTAACTGCAAGACTAACATTAATGTTTAGTAAGGCTATTTAGCAATATTAGGGTGAAATACATTCATCACAGAGCTACTACAGGCTGGAAATCATAGGAATACAATGCTTGCTGTGCTAAAAGGGAGAACACTGTTGACAGGCGAATGAATAGTGGGGTTTAGATCAGAGTGTTGCTGGAAAAGCACAGCAGGTCAGGCAGCATCTGAGGAGCAGGAAAATCAACGTTTCGGGCAAAAGCCCTTCATCAGGAATAGAGGCAGGAAGCCTCCAGGGTGGAGAGAGAATGAATTGTGCCAGGAATCTCACCAAACTAATTCTGCATGAGTCTTTTTCAACTTTGAAGGAAAAAAAATGTCTTCATTCAAATTTCAAAGCCTTATTACCAAAGACAATTGAACTGTGAGGAGAGATTGAGTGGACCATATTCCCTTGAGTGTAGAAGAATGAAAGGTGATCCAATTGAAACTAATCTAATCTTAGTGTGATTGCCAAGAAGCTGCTGGGAAGTGTTTTCCTCTGGATGTAGATTCGAAAACATGGCTTTGCAGTCTCAAGAAAAGGGATTGGCTATCTCGTACTGAGATTAGGAAAAATGTTTTTATTCAAAGGTTTGTGAACCTTTGGAAGTCTGTACTTCAGGGAGCTGTGGATGCTCAGTTATTGAATAAACAAGCAAGTATTTGGAAAGGCAAGGTTAGGGATAGTCAACATGGCTTTGTGCGTGGGAAGTCATGTCTCATAAACTTGATTGAGTTTTTTGAAGAAGTAGCAAAGAGGATTGATGAGGGCAGAGCAGTAGCTGTAATCTATATGGACTGCAGTAACGTGTTTGACAAGGTTCATCATAGGAGATTGGTCAACAAGGTTAAATCTCATGGAATACAGGGAGAACTAGCCATTTGGATACAGAACTGGCTCGAAGGTAGAGGACAGAGGGTGGTGGTGGAGGGTTGCTTTTCAGACTGGAGGCCTGTGACCAGTGGAGTGCCACAAGGATCAGTGCAGGACCACTACCTTTTGTCATTTATATAAATGATTTGGATGTGAGCATAAGAGGTACGGTTAGTAACTTTGCGGATGATACCAAAATTGGAGGTGTAGTGGACAGCGAAGAGGGTTACCTCAGTTTACAACAGGATCTTGATCAGATGGGCCAATAGGCTGAGGAGTGGCAGGTGTAATTTAATTTAGATAAATGTGAGGTGCTGCATTTTATAAAAGCAAATCAGAGAAGGATTTATACACTTAGTGGTAGGATCCAAGGGAGTGTTGGTGAGCATAGAGACCTTAGAGTGCAAGTTCATAGTTCCTTGAAAGTGGAGTTGCAGGTATATAAGATAGTGAAGAAGGCGTTTGGTATGCTTTCCTTTATTGGTCAGAGTATTGAGTACAGGAGTTGGGAGGTCATGTTGCAGCTGTACAGGACATTGTTAGGCCATTGTTGGAATATTGCGTGCAATTCTGGTCTCCTTCCTATCGGAAAGATGTTGTGAAACTTGAAAGGGTTCAGAAAAGATTGACAAGGATGTTGCCAGGGTTGAAGGATTTGAGCTACAGGGATAGGCTAAAAAAAGCTGGGGCTGTTTTCCCTGGAGCAACGGAGGCTGAGGGGTGAATTTATAGAGGTTTATAAAATCATGAGGACCATGGATTGGATAAACAGACAAAGTCTTTTCCCTGGGTGTGGGGAAGTCCAGAACTGGAGGGCATAGGTTCAGGGTGAAAGGGGAAAGGTATAAAAGGACCTAAGGGGCAACTTTTTCACACAGAGGGTGGTGCGTGTACGGAATGAGCTGCCAGAGGAAGTGGTGGATGCTGATACAATTACAGCATTTAAAAGGTATCTGGATGGGTATATGAATAGGAAGGGTTGAGAGGGATATGGAACAGGTGCTGGCAAATGGGATTAGATTAGGTTAGAATATCTGGGCAGCATGGACAAGTTGGACTGAAGGGTCTGTGTTTTTGCTGTATACATCTATGACTCTATGACTTTAAGTGTGCCACTTATCCATTTAATTGAATACTAAACATTGATTAGTACTAAATTGTCTCTTCGACCCATTCTACAGGATTAGCCTTTCTTCTTTCAACTATTTGGATGGTACTTCACAAATCACTCAAGTTTTAAAAGATAAAATCATCCAATACAGAAGAGGCCCTTTGGCCGATTGAATTTGCCACCTTGACAAGAACAACACCCATCCCAATCAGATCAAACTCTGGTTTTAATAAATTGCAACTTCCAAACTTCGAAATGATGAGTGCAAAATGAACAGTTTGTTTCCTGATAAAGAACAAGTGAGTTTACACAAAATCTCTGTGTAATCCCTATTGTCCAAAGAATGGTGGAATGGCATTTGCCCTTTAACTCTGCAATGCACTATTCACAAATTAAACTGGGTCATACAAGTAAATGAATGTTGTGTATTTGGGTAACCTTTCATCATGTCTTGTCAATGCTGTAAGTTACCAAATGCCATCCATAGCTTTAACTACAAGAATAAAGAGTTGAACATTCAGTATTGAATATCTCTTTGGTGACTGGTCATGTGAAGATAATGGGATATTAGCTTTGCTGGCAAAACCAGAGCTTATGGCTTATTCCTGACTGCCTTTGCCAAAGTAACCCACTTTCTTGAACTGCTGTGGGAGTGGAGGGGTATCATGTCCTCTTTATCCACAGGTGCATATATTCTTCAGTAGTTAAAAGATGGCAAGTCCCATCATTCAGCAAGGTCCCAGATCATATCTACTCAAAGCAACATCCTCAGTCAATAACCTTTCAACCTGAAGGCAGAAGGATAAAATCCAGCTCATGGTGTGCAGTGCAAAACACAGCTGAGCGAGAAACATCTGGACCAACTGAGGGAAAACCAGTTTCGTTTTGTTTTTCATAAGGTCACACAACATTTACATCATTTACTGTAAGGTTGGAAAAAAAGTCTTTGTTCCAGAACCAAATTCCAAGCTAAATGTTGTGCATCATTGCAATCTAATCAATGATCAGAGATAAAATGGCATTCGAGCTAATTTTAATGTTTTGTTTTGAGATGCAGTCATGACATGTTGGCTAATCTTCTCATCTTTTTGGAAGGTAGCATGTATTAT
This sequence comes from Chiloscyllium plagiosum, assembly GCF_037043375.1. Taxonomy (NCBI): domain Eukaryota; kingdom Metazoa; phylum Chordata; class Chondrichthyes; order Orectolobiformes; family Hemiscylliidae; genus Chiloscyllium; species Chiloscyllium plagiosum. Next base: position 20,567,840 of record NW_028270150.1, read on the forward strand.
ACTATAAGAAACAGAAAATGCCAGAAATAAATACTCAGCAGGGCTGACAACAACTGTAGAGAGAGAAACAGAATCAATGTTTCAGCTCAATCACCTTCTATCTGGGGTGTACTTGAACCTGGGAAACAGGATACTCAGGAAAGTCTTGGAAAATAACTGCTGGAAATGGGCAAACAATTCATTGCTACCAGCAGTGAGCAATTGAACCTTTGCATAGGCAATCGAACATGCCCTCATGGTGGCACAGTGGCTCAGTGGTTAGCACTGCTGCCTCACAGCACCAGGGTCCAAGGTTTGATTCCAGCCTCAGGCGACTGACTGCATGGAGTTTGTACATTCTCCCTGTGTCTGCGTGGGTTTCCTCCGGGTGCTCCGGTTTCCTCCCACAGTCCAAAGATGTGCAGGTCAGGTGAATTGGCCATGCTAAATTGTCCATTGTGTTAGGTGCATCATTTAGAGGGAAATGGGTCTGGGTGGGCTACTCTTCGGAGGATCGGTGTGAATTTCTTGAGCCGAAGGGCCTGTTTCCACACTGTAGGGAATCTAATCTTTTCACAAATATATGGATTACGCATTACAGTGTGCGCCCAATTACATATGCCACGTACTGAAAGACAGTCAACAGTTTTATCCCCTGAGGTAACAATGAGATCCTTCATCAAGCCCTGGGGCTGGTTGGGGTGAGAGCGGTGCTGTGGGTAGTGGTTTGGGCACCATGAGATCAATGACTACATCCAAGACATCCCATGAACAAATACAGACCAATTTTGCAAATAGCTTCCCAGTCTCCTCACATCTGCCCTATACCACCTGACTCTGCATAACGCGAGCCCTAATCCTAAATTACGATCCACCAATCAGGCAATGTGCACTATTATGCCAAGAAATTCAAGGCCCTGAGATATAAACTAGCCATCAGCATTTCACATGACAGTCAGTGTTTTGTGATCTTGATAATATGCCAGCATTTACCAATAAAGCAATTGAATTTGATCTGAGACAAATCCCATTCCTCTTCTGAGTATGTTGCAAGCATCAATTAGCAGGATTTCTGGCTCTGCATGCCAGAGTTATATTTTTAAGTTTCAAATTAACCAGAGTCCTTCATTTTTTTCATGCAGGGAGTATGTTCTAAGGCTTTCCTATGTGTGTCACTAATCTCTTGCCTTCAAAATTCGAGTTGTAACACCAGCAAAGTACTGTGAATGATGGAAAGCTGAAATAAAAACATAAAACATTGAAAATACTCAGCAGTTTTCTTAAAACTTTAGACCTATCTCTCTTCTCTACTACTTTTACCACTCTTTTTGACTTTTGTTCTGCAATATCTCATCTCCCTCAACCTGTAACTTTCCCTTCGATGCTACGTGCTTTTCCCTCTTTTTTCCTTCAGAACAAAACACATAATTTCTCCATCCCTCTTCCATTCTGAAGAGGAGTCATATTGTAATGAAAGACCCTAACTCTGTTTCTTTCTCCATAGTTGTCGCCACATCTGAGCTTTTCCAGCATTTGAAGCTTTTACTTTAGATTGTGACATCGATGACTGTAACTAAGAGTTTTCAGGCCAATTAAAGACCAAGGGGAGTTGACAAGTTGATGGAAACTGCATCAGCTCCTCTGAGGCTGCTTGTCCATTTTTGCTATTTTTCCAATTTGCTGTGCATGTACAGACAAATTTGTAGCTTAGCTGGTCATGGGAACAAAGGAACAGCAGGAGGCCAATCAGCCCATCAAGCCCGTTCCACATCTCAATGCGATCATGGCTGATCATCCCTCTAATTACCATTACCCACATTATCTCCATATCCCTTTAGGTCACTGGCATTTAGAAACTACCAATCATTACCCTAAACATATTCAAAAACTGAGTTTCCACAGCTCTCTTGAGTTGAAAATTCACTACTTTCTGAGCAAAACAATTGCTCCCCATCTCTGTCCTCAGTGGCTTCCCCCTTATTTTTAAATTGTATTCCTGGTTCTAGATGTAGAATAGAATTCCTACAGCGCGAAAGAGGCCATTTGGCCTATCAAGTCAGCACCAACCCTCCGAAGAGTATCCCACTCATCCCTAGGAACCTACATTTACCATGGCCAATCCACACATCTTTGGATTGTTCGAGCAAACCCGCACAGACACAGGGAGAGCATGCAAACTCTACACAGACAGCCACCCAAGGCTGGAATCAAACCCAGGTCCCTGATGCTGTGAGACAGCAGTACAACCACTGACCCATCATACTGCCTGATGTAGTTGCATTTATCAACAAGGGCACTCAAGTCCCTTTGTACATCTACAATTTCTGACCTCTTACCATTTCAGAAATATTTTGCTTATCGATTCTTTCTATAAAAGTTCTTTGAGAAGGTGACCAAACAGGTGGATGAGGGTAAAGTGATTGATGTGGTTTTCAAGAAGTCGTTTGATAAGGTTCCCCACGGTAGGCTATTGCACAAAATACGGAGGCGTGGGATTAAGGGTGATTTAGCAGTTTGGCTGAGACACTGGCTAGCTGAAAGAAGACACATGGTGGTGATTGGCGGGAAATATTCATCCTGGAGTTCAGTTACTAGTGGGGTACAACAAAGATCTAAGAACAAAGAACAAAGAAAATTTACAGCCCAGGAACAGGCCCTTCGGCCTTCCAAGCCTGAGCCAATCCAAATGTACTGTCTAAACCTGTCGGTCAATTCCTAAGCAACTCTAACCATCTGCTCCCCACCTACTCATGCATTTGTCCGGACGCATCTTAAATGAATCTACCGTGCCTGCCTCTACCACCTCTGCTGGCAACGCGTTCCAAACGCCCACCACCCTCTGTGTGAAGTACTTGCCGCGTGTACCCCCCTTAAACTTTCCACCTCTCACCTTGAAAGCATGACCTCTCGTTATTGAATCCTTCATCCTGGGAAAAAGCTTGTTTCTATCCACCCTGTCTATACCCTTCATGATTTTGTAAACCTCAATCATATCCCCCCTCAATCTCCTTTTTCTAATGAAAATAAATCTAACCTACTCAACCTCTCTTCATAGCTAGCACCTTCCATACCAGGCAACATCCTTGTAAACCTTCTCTGCACCCTCTCCAAAGTGTCCACATCCTTTTGGTACTGTGGCGACCAAAACTGTACACAGTATTCTAAATGCGGCCAAACCAATGTCTTGTACAATTTTAACATGACTTGTCAGCTCTTATACTCAATACCCCGTCCAATGAAGGCAAGCGTACTATATGCCTTCTTGATCACTCTATCCACCTGTGCAGCCACCTTCAGGGTACAATGGACCTGCACTCCCAGATCTCTCTGCCCATCAACTTTTCCCAAGGCTTTTCCAGTCTTTGTATAATTTGCTCCAGAATTAGTCTTGCCTAAATGCATCACCTCACATTTTTCTGGACTTGAAAGCCATCTGCCACTTTTCCGCCTAAATCTCCAGTCTATCTATATCTTCCTGTATTCTCTGACAGTCCCTTATGCTTTCTGCTACTGAAGAAGGGCCTGTGCCCGAAACGTCGAATCTCCTGTTCCCTGGATGCTGCCTGACCTGCTGTGCTGTTCCAGCAATAAAGTTTCAACTTTCTGCTACTCCACCAATCTTTGTGCCATCTGCAAACTTGTTGATCATACCAACAGTGCCCTCTTCCAGATCATTTATGTATATTACAAACAACAGTGGCCCCAATACTGACCCCTGTGGAACACCACTGGTCACCTTTCTCCATTTTGAGAAACTCCCTTCAACTATTACTGTCTGTCTCCTGTTGCTCAACCAGTTCTTTATCCACCTAGCTGGAACACCCTGCACACCATGTGACTTCACTTTCTCCATTAGTCTACCATGGGGAACCTTATCAAACGCCTTACTAAAGTCCATGTATATGACATCAACAGCCCTTCCTTCATCTATCAACTTGGTCACTTCCTCGAAGAACTCTATTAAGTTGGTAAGGCACGATCTCCCCCGCACAAAACCATGTGCCTATCACTGATAGGCCATTCTTTTCCAAATATAAATAGATTTTATCCCTCAGTACCTTCTCCAGCAACTTTCCCACTGCTGACATCAGGCTCACTGGTCTGTAGTTACCCGGAATATCCCCACTACCCTTCTTGTACAGGGGGACAACATAAACTACCCTCCAGCCCTCCGGTACCTCACCTGTATTTAAGGATGCCAAAAAGATATCTGTCAGGGCCCCAGCTATTTCCTCTCTTGCCTCCCTCAGCAACCTGGGATAGATCCCATCAGGTTCTGGGGATTTGTCCACCTTAATACCCTCTCGCCTACCGAACACATCTTCTCTACTTATGTCAACGTGATCCAGACTAATCAAACTTCTATCTCTAATCTCAACTCCTCAGTGAACACTGATGCAAAGTAATCATTGATAATCGAACCCATTCTCTCAGGTTCAACACACAGCCTTCCTTCCTTGTCCCTTAGTGGACCAATCCTTTCCCTAGTAAGCCACTTGCTTCTTATATAAGGATAAAATGCTTTGGGAATCTCCTCAATTCTGCTTGCTTAAGATATTTTATGACCCCTTTTAAAGCACTTGATTCCTTGTTTAAGACTTGTCCTACTCTTCCAATATTCTTCCAGGGCCCGTTCTTTTCTTAGCTCCCTAGACCTTATGTACGCTTCCCTTTTCCTCTTGGCTAGTCGCACAATTTCTCCTGTCATCCACGGTTTATGAATCTTGCCTTTCCTATCCTTTGCCTTCAACGGGACATGCCTATCCTGCACTATCTTTAACCTATCTTTGAAAGCCTCCCACATCTCAAATGCGGACTTCACTTCAAATAGCTGTGTCCAATCCACATTTCCCAGCTCCAGCCTAATTTTGATATAATTGGCCTTGGCCCAGTTTAGTACTCTTCCCTTAGGACCACTCTCTTCTTTGTCTATGAGTATTCTAAAACTTACAGAATTGTGGTCACTGTTCCCAAAGAAATCCCCCACCGCAGCTTTTACCACCTGTCCTGGCTCGTTCCCCAGTACCAGATCCAATATGGCCCCTTCCCTCATCGGACTATTGACATACTGCTCTAGAAAACTCTCCTGGACACTTCTTACAAATTCTACCCCATCCGGACCTCTGACATTAAGTATATCCCAGTCAATGTTGGGAAAATTAAAATCTCCCATCAACACTACCCTATTGCCTCCATATCTTTCCATAATCTATTTACCTATTTGTTCTTCTGCCACACGATCACTGTTGGGAGGCCTGTAATACAGCCCAACAGTGTGACTGCACCCTTCTTATTTGTCAGCTCCACCCATAATGCCTCACTACCCAAAACCTCCATCGTGTGCTCCTTTAACACAGCCGTGATATCATCCTTGACCAGCAATGCAACTCCACTATCCCCCTATTACTTCTCTCCCTGTCCTGTCTGAAGCGACTATCTCCTGGAACATTTAATTGCCAATCATCATGCCCATCCTTCAACCAAATCTCTGTGAGTGCAATAACGTCATACTCCCAGGCACCAATCCAAGGCCTAAGTTCATCTGCCTTACACACTATACTCCTTGCATTAAAGTAGATGCATTTCAGGCCACCAGTTTTATTTGCATTCACCTGCTCTCTGCCTACTCTTCCCTTTATTAATGCTATCTTCATAATTCTTACAGTCTCCAGTCTCCAGCTCACTGCCTACTTGTTTTCTCTTCTGGTTCCCAGCTCCCTGCCACACTGGTTTAAAACAGCAGGAGCAAAAACTCCCCCAAGGACATTGGTTCTGGTCTGATTCAGATGTGGACCGCCCATTTTGTAATAGTCCCACCTTCCCCAGAACTGGTCCCATTGTCCAACAAATCTGAACCCCTCCCTCCTACACCATCTCTCAAGCCATGTGTTTGTCCTACCTATTTTTTTCATTTCTACACTGGCTAGCACGTGGCACTGGTAGTAATCTTGAGATCACTACCTTTGAGGTCCTTGTCTTTAACTCCTCTCCTAGCTCCCTGAATTCTTCTTTCAGGACCTCATCTCATTTTCTACTTATATCGTTGGTGCCTATATATACACCAAGACAACTGGCTGTTCACCCTCCCTTTTTAGAATGCTCTGCAGCCGATTGGTGACATCCCTGACCCGAGCACCTGGGAGGCAACATACCATCCAGGAGTCCCGTTTTCAGTCACAGAACCGCCTATCTACTCCCCTCACAATAGAACCTCCTATGACTATGGCCCTACGAGTCTTGTTCCCGCCCTTCTGAACAGCAGTGCCCGCCACAGTGCCATGATCATGGCAACTGCTGCCTTCCCCAGTGAGCTATCTCCCCCAACAGTATCCAAAACAGTATACCTGTTTTGGAGGGAGATGACAGCAGGGGACACCTGAACGGCCTTCCTACTCTTTTTCTGTAGTTTGGTCACTGTTTCCCTCAGCAACTCTAACCAGCAATGTGACCAGTTCACGAAACGTGCTATCCGGGACTTTCTCAGCATTGCGGATGTTCCACAGTGAATCCATCCGCAGCTCCAGAGCCGTCATGCAGTCAAACAACAGCTGCAGCTGGAAACATCTCCTGCAAGTGTAAGAGTCAGGAGTGTCAGACACGTTCCTAAGCTCCCACGTCAAGCAAGAGTCACATGCCACAGGTGTGAGGTCCCCTGCCATTGTAAGCTTAGCTTTATATGAACTAACTAAGACCAAACAATGCACTTAAATACATGAAAAAGAAAGATAAAGAGAAAATAAGAGCCTTACCTTACAGAGTCTTTTTCTTCCGGTTAGAGGAGGTGGGGGACAGGAGGGAGATACTACGCGTGTAGTATCTTGGGTTTAGCCACTGCCCAAATATAAACTAAACCCTTACCTTCCCAGCAGCCTTCGCTTCACTCCACCTTCTCTCCTCGCCACGTTGGCAAAATGGAGGCCCAACTCCCAAGGGAAGTCCCTTTTTAAGTGGGAAAACTTACCCTTCCCGGCAGCTCTCGCTCCACTCCACCTTCTCTCCTCACCACTCTGGCAAAATCTGTTTTGGGTCCACTGTTGTTTGTCATTTTTATAAATGACCTGGGGGGAATGAGGGCATAGAAGGATAGGTTTGTAAATTTGCAGATGACACTAAGGTCGGTAGAGTTATGGATAGTGACAAAGGATGTTGTAGGTTACAGAGAGACATAGATAAGCTGCAGAGCTGGACTGAGAGGTGGCAAATGGAGTTTAATGCGGAAAAGTGTGAGGTGATTCATTTTGGAAGGAGCAACAGGAATGCAGAGTACTGGGCTAATGGTAAGATTCTTGATAGTGTAGATGAGCAGAGAGATCGCAGTGTCCACGTACATGGTCCGAGAAAGTTGCCTCCCAGGTTGATAGGGTTGTTAGAAAGGCATACGGTGTGTTAGCTTTTATTGGTAGAAGGATTGACTTTCGGATCCATGAGATCATGCCACAGCTGTACAAAACTCTGGCATAGCCACATTTGGAGTTTTGCATACAGTTCTGGTCACTGCATTATAGGAAGGATATGGAAACTTTGGAATGGGTTCAGAGGAGATTTACTAGGATGTTGCCTGGTATGGAGGGAAGGTCTTACGAGGAAAGGCTGAGGGACTTGAGGCTGTTTTCGTTGGAGAGAAGAAGGTTGAGATATATAAGGTAATCAGAGAGTTACATAGGTTGGACAGTGAGAACCTTTTTCGTTGGATGGTGATGGCTAGCAAGAGGGGACATAGCTTTAAATTGAGGGGTGATAGATGTAGGACAGATGTCAGAGGTAGTTTCTTTACACAGAGAGTAGTAGGGATTTGGAAGGCACTGCCTGCAACAGTAGTAGACTCACCAACTTTAAGGGCATTTAAATGGTCATTGGATAAACATATGGGTGATAATGGAATAGTGTAGGTTAGATGGGCTTCAGATTGGTTCCACAGGTTGGCACAACATCAAACGCTGAAGGTTCTGTACTGCGCTATAATGTTCTATGTTTTCAAATGTTCCATGTAAAAGTGAATAACTTCACATTTTTCTGCACATACTCCCTCTTCCATGTTCTTTTCCATGCACTAAGACTACTCAAATCTGCTTGAAGCCACATTGCATCTTCCTCACTGCACACACTCTCACCGAGCTTGGTTTCATCTGTCAACTTGAAACCATTATATTTAGCATCTACTTCCAAACCATTGAAAGATATTGTGTACAGCTGGGGCTTACTACTGATCCTGAGGATCCTGACTAGTCACATCCTGCCAACGTGAGAATGACTTATTCATCCCTACTCTCTGGTTTTGTTTCTTAACCAAACCTTAATCCTAATCAGTACATTATCTCTTTTCCTGTTTTCTTAAATTTTGCTAATTAGGGAACCTGTCAGAAATTTTACCACTGACATGCATTTAACATTTCTGTTCAGGATTGATCGTTTTGTCCATTTATGAGATCCTTCTGTGTACATAATGGCTCCCTACATCAAAGGTCTCACACAGTTACAGAGGGATCTACAGCACAGAATGAAGCTATTTGGCCCATTGATGCCATGCCAGCTCCCTGTGGAGCAATCCAGTCAGTCCCATTCATCTACTTTTCCCTATAGCTGGCAGGTTTACTTGCTTCAATTACACATGCAGCCATTTTTAAAATCATACATCCTTTCCACCAGTCTCAATGGACAGAGATCCCAGTCAATGACTATTCACTGCAAAATAATGTTCTTCCTCAAAATCCCTGCAAGTTTTGCTCAAAATTGAAAATCTCTGTTCATTACTGTTCTTTTTTCCCTTGTCCGCCTTGTCTAATCCCGTCTTAATCTTATCAACATCGATCAAACATCACCTTAGTCTACAGTCATAGAGTCATAGAGATGTACAGCATGGAAGCAGATCCTTCGGTCCAACCCGCCCATGCCGGACCAGATATCTCAACCCAATCTAGTCCCTCCTGCCAGCACCCAACTCATATCCCTCCAAACCCTTCCTATTCATAGACCCATCCAAATGCCTCTTAAATGTTGCAATTGTATCAGCCTTCACCACTTCCTCTGGCAGCTCATTCCATACACGTACCACCCTCTGTGTGAAAAAGTTGCCCTCTTTTATATCTTTCCCCTATCACCCTCTAGTTCTGGACTCCCCCACCCCAGGGAAAAGGCTTTGTCTATTTATCCTATCCTTGCCCCTCATAATTTTGTAAACCTCGATAAGGTCACCCCTCAGCCTCCGACGCTCCAGGGAAAACAGCCCCAGCCTGTTCAGCCTCTCCCTGTAGCTCAAATCCTCCAACCCTGGCAACATTCTTGTAAATCTTTTCTGAACCCTTTCAAGTTTCACAACATCTTTCCGATAGGAAGGAGACCAGAATTGCACGCAAAATTCCAACGGTGGCCTAACCAATGTCCTGTACAGCCGCACAATGACCTCCCAACTCCTGTACTCAATACTCTGACCAATAAAGGAAACTTTGCTCTAAGGAAAATAAACACAGTCTCTTACAAGTTTACAGAAATATGCTTTTACTTACAGAATAAAAAATTAAGATTACATCAAACACACTGAGAAAAAATAGTACATTGTTTATTCTACTAGAATGATATAAGACTAATGCAGAAGAATATTAATATTTTCCCACAATTTCAGTATCATTAATTTATATTGTAAACCTTGTTGTTACCAGCTTTTGGGTACTGATGAAAGGGAATTTAAAATTTGTGATTTTTCTTAATTTTATTATGACGGCAAGGTTATAACAACACATTTTCATGCAATGGAAATTTCTTGCAGAGTTAGGAGGTTTCATTTATTTCACTTCTGAACCATTTCAGACCTTCATGACTAATATCCTTTCCAAAAATCTCAAGGTGTTGGTGTCAATGTTGTGAGGAAACAAAGTTGTGGTGTAAAAGCTCCCCATAGCATCATGCAAAATTTACTGGGTAGTGGGTGGTGCTCCATATCCTGAGACTGGAACAGCTGACAAAGAACGCATCCCCACTGATGTTGCCAACCTGGTAGCCAGTTGATACTGCAAGGAACATTAACTGGCTGGAGACCTTTCAGTCAAGGAGGAGTGCCATCCGCTGTCTCAGCCGCTGCCCTCTGTCTCAGTTGCTCCCTCTGTCTCAGCCGCTGCCCTCTGTTTCAGACGCTGCCCTCTGTCTCAGCTGCTGCTCGCTGTCTCAGCTGCTGCTCACTGTCTCAGCCGCTGCTCACTGTCTCAACTGCTGCCCTCTGTCACAGCCGCTGCCCTCAGTCTCAGCCGCTGCTCACTGTCTCAGCTGCTGCCCTCTGTCTCAGCCACTGCCCTCTGTCTCAGTAGCTCCCTCTGTCTCAGCCACTGCCCTCTGTCTCAGCCGCTGCCCTCTGTCTCAGTTGCTCCCTCTGTCTTAGCCGCTGCCCTCTGTCTCAGCCACTGCCCTCTGTCTCAGCCACTGCCCTCTGTCTCAGCTGCTGCCCTCTGTCTCAGCCGCTGCCCTCTGTTTCAGCCGCTGCCCTCTGTTTCAGCCGCTGCCCTCTGTTTCAACCGCTGCCCTCTGTCTCAGCTACTGCCCTCTGTCTCAGCTGCTGCCCTCTGTCTCAGCTGCTGCCCTCTGTCTCAGCCGCTGCTCACTGTTTCAGCTGCTGCCCTCTGTCTCAGCCAATGCTCACTGTCTCAGCTGCTGCTCACTGTCTCAGCCACTGCCCTCTGTCTCAGCGGCTGCTCACTGTCTCAGCTGCTGCTCACTGTCTCAGCTGCTGCTCACTGTCTCAGCCACTGCCCTCTGTCTCAGCGGCTGCTCACTGTCTCAGCTGCTGCTCACTGTCTCAGCCACTGCCCTCTGTCTCAGCCGCTGCTCACTGTCTCAGCTGCTGCTCACTGTCACAGCCGCTGCCCTCAGTCTCAGCCGCTGCTCACTGTCTCAACTGCTGCCCTCTGTCACAGCCGCTGCCCTCAGTCTCAGCCGCTGCTCACTGTCTCAGCCGCTGCCTTCTGTCTCAGCTGCTGCCCTCTGTCTCAGCTGCTGCCCTCTGTCTCAGCTGCTGCCCTCTGTCTCAGCCACTGCCCTCTGTCTCAGTAGCTCCCTCTGTCTCAGCCACTGCCCTCTGTCTCAGCCGCTGCCCTCTGTCTCAGTTGCTCCCTCTGTCTCAGCCGCTGCCCTCTGTTTCAGCCGCTGCCCTCTGTCTCAGCCACTGCCCTCTGTCTCAGCTGCTGCCCTCTGTCTCAGCTGCTGCCCTCTGTCTCAGCCACTGCCCTCTGTCTCAGTAGCTCCCTCTGTCTCAGCCACTGCCCTCTGTCTCAGCCGCTGCCCTCTGTCTCAGTTGCTCCCTCTGTCTCAGCCGCTGCCCTCTGTTTCAGCCGCTGCCCTCTGTCTCAGCCACTGCCCTCTGTCTCAGCTGCTGCCCTCTGTCTCAGCTGCTGCCCTCTGTCTCAGCCACTGCCCTCTGTCTCAGCTGCTGCCCTCTGTCTCAGCCGCTGCCCTCTGTTTCAGCCGCTGCCCTCTGTTTCAGCCGCTGCCCTCTGTCTCAGCCGCTGCCCTCTGTCTCAGCCACTGCCCTCTGTCTCAGCCGCTGTCCTCTGTCTCAGCCGCTGCCCTCTGTCTCAGCTGCTGCCCTCTGTCTCAGCCACTGCCCTCTGTCTCAGCTACTGCCCTCTGTCTCAGCTGCTGCTCACTGTCTCAGCCACTGCCCTCTGTCTCAGCGGCTGCTCATTGTCTCAGCTGCTGCTCACTGTCTCAGCCACTGCCCTCTGTCTCAGCTGCTGCTCATTGTCTCAGCCACTGCCCTCTGTCTCAGCGGCTGCTCATTGTCTCAGCTGCTGCTCACTGTCTCAGCCACTGCCCTCTGTCTCAGCTGCTGCCCTCTGTCTCAGCTGCTGCCCTCTGTCTCAGCCACTGCCCTCTGTCTCAGTAGCTCCCTCTGTCTCAGCCACTGCCCTCTGTCTCAGTTGCTCCCTCTGTCTCAGCCGCTGCCCTCTGTTTCAGCCGCTGCCCTCTGTCTCAGCCACTGCCCTCTGTCTCAGCTGCTGCCCTCTGTCTCAGCTGCTGCCCTCTGTCTCAGCCACTGCCCTCTGTCTCAGCTGCTGCCCTCTGTTTCAGCCGCTGCCCTCTGTTTCAGCCGCTGCCCTCTGTCTCAGCCGCTGCCCTCTGTCTCAGCCACTGCCCTCTGTCTCAGCCGCTGTCCTCTGTCTCAGCCGCTGCCCTCTGTCTCAGCTGCTGCCCTCTGTCTCAGCCACTGCCCTCTGTCTCAGCTACTGCCCTCTGTCTCAGCTGCTGCTCACTGTCTCAGCCACTGCCCTCTGTCTCAGCGGCTGCTCATTGTCTCAGCTGCTGCTCACTGTCTCAGCCACTGCCCTCTGTCTCAGCTGCTGCTCACTGTCTCAGCCACTGCCCTCTGTCTCAGCGGCTGCTCATTGTCTCAGCTGCTGCTCACTGTCTCAGCCACTGCCCTCTGTCTCAGCCGCTGCTCACTGTCTCAGCCACTGCCCTCTGTCTCAGCTGCTGCTCACTGTCTCAGCCACTGCCCTCTGTCTCAGCGGCTGCTCATTGTCTCAGCTTCAGCTCACTGTCTCAGCTGCTGCCCTCTGTCTCAGCCACTGCCCTCTGTCTCAGCTGCTGCTCACTGTCTCAGCCACTGCCCTCTGTAGCGGCTGCTCATTGTCTCAGCTGCTGCTCACTGTCTCAGCCATTGCCCTCTGTCTCAGCCACTGCCCTCAGTCTCAGCCGCTGCTCACTGTCTCAACTGCTGCCCTCTCTCACAGCCGCTGCCCTCAGTCTCAGCCGCTGCTCACTGTCTCATCCGCTGCCTTCTTTCTCAGCTGCTGCCCTCTGTCACAGCCGCTGCCCTCTGTCTCAGCTGTTGCCCTCTGTCTCAGCCACTGCCCTCTGTCTCAGTTGCTCCCTCTGTCTCAGCCGCTGCCCTCTGTCTCAGTTGCTCCCTCTGTCTCAGCCGCTGCCCTCTGTCTCAGCCACTGCCCTCTGTCTCAGTAACTCCCTCTGTCTCAGCTGCTGCCCTCTGTCTCAGCCACTGCCCTCTATCTCAGTAGCTCCCTCTGTCTCAGTAGCTCCCTCTGTCTCAGCCGCTGCCCTCTGTCTCAGCTGCTGCCTGTCGATTTGCATTCAGGTCAGTAGGGTCACTCGGGACTTTAATAAACCAACCCCCAGCTTGCAAACACACAGATCAGACTCACAAAATTCTGTCCATGCATTTCAAATCTCAAAGACATATTTGATCTTCGAACGATGTGCAAGTGTTCAACGTACAAATACTCCTGGGTCACAAAGAACAGTCTGAATACTTCCTGGCGTACTTGGCTCTGGTTGCAAGGTTACAATACACCTCCCTTCTCAAACAAATTAGACATGAGCCGAAGGACAATTCACCGGTGTCACGTTCTGTGTCAATGATGCTTTCACCAAAGTTGTGGAGGACAAAGTGGGATATTCACTTGGATACTTATACCTTCAGTCTCTTGCCATTAATAGTTTGTCTTAATATGAATTGCCTTAGTGAAGTCTTTTTTGTACATTATTAACTTTCAGAAGCTTAATGACAAGGAGGAACACATTGATTCTGACAAACAGCTCCTAAACTATGTTCAATGTTTCTTTGGTACAATGTCAAATTGCAACGACTGAGGTAAGACAATGTAGAACTTATATGCTTTTTTTAGGACTGTCCTTGCAATTTGCATTCTCTACTTTGTCACTTGACTGTTACTATTTTGATTAATGGGTGACATAATAGCAATAATACTTTGCATAACCTGTTGCAACTGCTTTCAGTTAAATTGCTATCCAAGGCATTCCATTACTGTTCCATGTGCTGACTATAATGGTTTCTGTTTTCATGTCTCAATGCATTAAAGGTCCCATGAATATAGAAATCACAGTGCACATTTCTCTAAACGCTCCATTTCTCATGTAAAAATCATGCATTAACTATCATTTGCAGCAACTAATTATCCAGTATACATCTGTATAATTACTTGGAAAGAAAATGGTTTGTTCATTCCAGATTTTCCTACTGTCAGCTGTCCATGCGTATGCTTTTCACCTTCAATCTTTGAAGTACTCATAGAATCCCTACAGTGTGGGAAGAGGCCATTCTGCCCATCAAGTCTGCACTGACTTTCTGAAGAACATCCCACCCAGATCCAGACCCCACCCCCATCCCCCCTATCCCATGACCCGACATATAACATGGCTAACTCACCTAGCCTGCACACACCTAGGTACTACTGACAATTTAGCATAGCCAAAGCACGAAACCTGCACACCTTTGGACTGTGGGAGGAGGCCAGACCACCGAGAGGAAACACACGCAGAACATGGAAAATTCACACAGACAGTTCACCGGAGGCTGGAATTGAACCCTGGCACCTGGAGCTGTGAGGCAGCAGGTGCTAACTACTGAGCCATCGTCCTGCCCATATTCAGGACTTCCTTTACAGATGCAAATTGTTGTTGCCTGTCTGCTCATTCTTGGGTGATGTTTCTTCTCTGGGAAATGTTTCAGTTGGCGTTATCACCCTGGATGAAAATGCAACAGTTTGTCCTTGACGGATGTGAGTTCTTCAATGTCCTGTCACACTGCAGGATGTCAGCTAAGACTGTCAGCTCAGGTATTCATATCAGTAGTTATATTATACGACTTTGTATTCTGTGCCCCAGTTCTGCTGCAAATCCTTTGCAATGAGTTTGTATAGAAGTAGACACTCTAATGACAAACCTAAGCAAACGTTTGCTCAGTAGTTCACAAATCCAATAAATCATCACACCAGCTTCACATCTGTTGCTTCTTGTATCTCTGCTGCAGTGCTCACCTTACCAGGATCAGGACAAAGTCCTTTCGCATTCAGTGCATGACATAGATACTTGACTTCAGCCATTTTGCATTGCACCATTTTCTTGTTCTGCTTCAGGTTCAGCTGACAAGCCCTTCAGCAGTTTCACTTGATTCTGGTTGTGATCTGCGATAGTTTCTTTAAACTCATCTCCACATCCATAAACTAGCAGGTCATACATAATAGCTCCCATGATGGGTAGATCATCGACTGTCTCTTTTCATCTGCAATGATACTCTTCTGGACCAGTAGAAATGTTCAGCTTCATATGTGACTACTTGTACCTCACTGGTGGCACCCAGAATACAGTCAGAAAACAACTGCTTTCCTCCAACTTCACTGGCCAGTCATCATGCTTTGCATTGAGGATGGTAAAGTCTTGGCAACTTGTGGTAAATTTTCTTGAATAGTTGTGACAGAGCAGTGAGATCTCCTCAAAGTTTAATCGAGATCCTTTGAATCTATGCAAACTCTGAGCTTTCCAGGCTGTTTCATTCTTTTCATGCTGTTAATCCATTCTGTAGGAGCTGTCACTTTCTTGATGACTCCATCCTTTTCCAGCTCTTCTCTCTGCTCTTTCAGGACGGACTTGAGGCAGCAGGAACTCTCCTTGGCTGATGTCGAGTCGATCTCAGACTTCCATCTACTTCAAAATGATATTCACAGGGAAAATAACCAAGACCTGTGAAAATGACCCTGTAATCTTTTAGAATCTGTACATCTTGGCATCCTGAGAAACTCTGCAGGTATGTGTTGCATTACCAATCCAGATTTTAGACTCTTTTCAGCCAAGAGGAATGCGCTTTGCTTAATGTCTATTATCTGGGAAAGCAAATCTTCTTCCCTCCCGAAGTATTGGGCTTTCAGCTTTGTCTGCCCTCTTGGGTAAGTGTAGTTCCATCATAGGGCATCAAATTAATCTCAAAGAGCTTCATTTTACGGTCACCATCTTAAGCTGCTTCACACATGCCTGTGAAGCTCATGATGTTTCACGAAGCAGCACTGTTTATCTAACTCTTCGCATTCATAGAATGATAAGATCTAGATCATAGAATCCCTACAATGTGGAAACGGGTCCTTCGGCCCAACAAGTCCACACCATTCCTCCAAAGAGTATCCCACCTAAACCCATTTCCCCATTACTCTATACTTCCCCCTGTCTAATGCACCTAACTACGCATTCCTGAACACTATAGGCAATTTTGCATGGCCAGTTCAGCAAATCTGCAAATCTTTATACTGTGGGAGGAAACCGGAGCACCCGGAAGAAACCCACGCAGATGCGGGGAGAAACTCCACACAGACAGTCACCCGAGGCTGGAATTGAACCCTGTTCCCTCGCGCTGTGAGGCAGCAGTGCTAACCTCTGAGCCACCATACCGTCCCAATGCTCTTGATGCTCTCCCTCCAACTACTCATCACCTTGAAACTGAGCATTGTCAACTTGTTTTATGGTGGAGAGTGATTTGCAGAGATCTCTCCAGTCATCTGTATTTGTAGGCTTGATTTGCTTCTGAGAAGCACTTGTATGCAAACTGATTCAGCCTCTGCCAACAGCCTGGCCTGTCTCTTCACATAATACAAAACCTCAGAGTCATGGGCATAGAGTCGTCCAGCACAGAAACAGACTCCTGGGTCCAAACAGTCCATGCCGAACATAATCCCAAACTAAATTAGTCCCACCTGCCTTGGCCCATATCCCTCCACATCTTTCCTATTCATGTACTTTCCAAATATTTTTTAAATGTAATTGTACCCACATCCACTACTTCCTCATGACATTCATTCCACATGCAAACCACCGGCTGTGTAAAAGAAATTGCCCCTAGTTGTGAAATCCCCATCTGAAAAAAATTCCCTGCTGAATTCCTCAGTGAAATTAAGTAATGACCCATATTTTCCTTCCCTTCCTGAATACTGAGTTGAAGTACATATTGTGCATAAATAGCATTAGTAATGGATTCCAAATGCATCTTCAAGACTTGCAGAATGTCCTCACTCTGTTACATTGCTATAATTTTTAAATATCTCTCCTCTGACCCCAAAAATGTGCTCCCCAGTTATGAAACTCCCTTCTGGACAAATTCCCTGCTAAATTCCTCAGTGAAATTAAGTCATACCCATATTCTCCTTCCCTTCCTGAATGCTTACTTTAGATACATACTGTTCATAAATAGTAATAAGTTCAAAATACATCTTCAAGTCCTGCAGAATGTCTTCAGTCTGTTACATTGCCCTTGACTAGGGATCGTGTTCAATGCAGTTTGTAGCATACTTCCCCAGCACAGATAACAGAGTTACTCCTCTTATCTGTTCAGGTTTTCTGCCTAACTTTGTGGCTATCCCATAATTTTGTTATTGAAACCAAATGAAGTGAAATTCACTTTCAAATCTCTTTTCATCATGATAGAGGCAGGTACCAGAAAAATCAAAGCCTTGCCAAATTCCCCCGCATTACAAAGTCAAAGAATAAGTTTTATTTAAAATTCAATCACAAGTGTTTTTTGCAATATCTGGCCCTCAAATTCTACATAATTTCAGCTGCACCTTTCTAACACTAAGTTTCAGGTGCAAGTTTTAATACCTCTGCCTTCAGTACAGAAAACAATACCAGTTGCCTCTTGGGGTCTGTGGTTTAGTTGCGGTTGGCAATCCACAGTGTACAAATGTATCATTATATTTATCATTGTATCATTATACTTACCTTGGTTCAATTGAGGTCAGTAAAGTTCTCTAGCCTACTGGAGGTAACCTTAAAGTCAAGTATGGCCGGTGAGAATCCAGTGCTTCTTTCTGTCTCGTATTGGAAATGGCATACCTGGTCAATTTGGTTTAAATGCCTGTTCATCCCGCCTGCTGAAACCTTCTTGAAATTTGAACACATGCAAGCCCTCATGTTAGGCCATCTTTTACTCATTGTCTTTCTGCTCTGGTCTTCATATATGACTGTAGGTACTTGGTTATTTGATGTTCACATACAGTCGGTGAAATATTTGGGTTATGGACAGTCATTTGGACAAACAGTATTGAGAGAATAGTGAAGACTTAAACGTCTCTTTCTTTAGAAACACATCATGGCATTTCCAGATGCATGAGGTAGATACATTTTGGGTGTGAACAAGAAGCCTCTTTGTCTACGTTGCAGATAACATCAAGCTAGTATTTTTGATGATGGAACATATTTGATGCATCACATACACTCTTTTACAATGATTCGAGGCTATTTATTACAGTGAATTAATTTCCAAAGTCGTTCTGTTTGAATTTCTATAAAGTAAAAGCAATAGCTCAGAGTTCTCACTGCAGGTCTGGGAGGAATTTGCGTGTTTTAGACGTATGGTTCATCTCTTGTATGGTTCATCTCTCGTTCACTGTTGCATGCTTGTAACTCACACTGCCATGATGACCGGTAGCTACATTGGCTTGGCAACAGATGCCAATGTTGAAAAGCAAAAGCACAATGCCACGCACAGCACTTGTGGCAGAAGCTACCTGTCAATGTCTGACCCCCTCAACTATCAACAAAGATTTGAAATAGACGTGGAGCTGTTTGTCTATCAGCTTTCAAAGATGGAAGGATGCGAGATCTTCACTTTTGCAGCTTAGCACGTGTCCTTCTTGATGATTGAGAGATACCTTTGACTCCAGAAACAGTGCAAAATCAATTTATTTCTTCCACAGGTCAGACAGTATAGCATTAATGCTCAATGAAGTAGGAACATTTGATGCAGATAGCTAAGCAATTTTTAGTAGTACTGACTTGAAAATCTGTTTCCTGGAATCATGCATTAGAATGTATAGAATGTAATTGTTGTGACATAGCCACATATGTGCATAAATACAGTTTACCTGTAAATTTAAACATTTTAAAGTAGAATGGCAAATACAGAAAGTATCGTTGTAACACAGCATCCGTTGTGGACTAGGCCAGACCACTCAGCCCAGACCATAACTTTGGATTTTGTTTCGGTAAGTGTACAGTGAAAATTACCCAGAGTGAGGTAGCTAGGTTGACTACTAGATTTTAAAACAGACAAAAATTTATTCACAAAATTACAAATGAAGCACAAAGAACAGAATGAAGAACTCCTACAGAACTCAGTCTATCCAAACTAGACTTAATTATGTTGTTCGGAAAATACACAACAGTTCCAATAAGCAAACCTCCCTAAAAAATAGTAAAAAATGGAACAAATGCTTACAGGTTGAAGTTAGAAGGGCAGCAGGGGAGAGAGAGTATGTTTCCACCCAGCTCACTGTTGAACTCCTAACTAGTTGGGATGAACTGCTCAGCTAGACAGCTGGCTACTCCCCTTTCATTATACAGGTCCCTTCTATAACATGACCACTTTGGCCTGAAGTCTCATCTGTTTATATGTAAACCAAAAGGCCTCTCGATACCCTTTAATCTCTGTACCAAACCAGTCTAATTGGAACCGGGAGATGTTTACGACCCCTCTGAAAAACACGAAGGACACAGTATCCTTGAGAAAAGGAACAGCTTTTAGAAAAAAGGAACCAGCTTTGTGACAATCCAGAGTCGAGAGTTTAAAATACTTTACATTTTTATGAATGTATTTGATTGACATTTAAAGATATGAATTAGGTGCAATATTTGATCAACTCTATCTTACAAATACTTACTGCCACCACACACACAATTCACTGAGGAAGAAAGTTCCAAATTCTGAGAGAAAAATGTTCTCCTCATCCCTTTCACTAGAGGGCGACCCATAATTTTTAAACAGTGCACAGTAGGTATGGACTCACTCACAAGAGACCAACACATAGCAGTAAATGAAGACATAAACTGCTGGAAAAACTCAGCAGGTCTGGTAGCATCTGTACAAAGAAATCAGAGTTGATCGTTTGGGTCCATTGACCCATCTTTTTTGTTTCTGATTTCCAGCATCCACAATTCTTTGGCTTTTTTTCACTTAGTTGGAAATTCTCAGTGAAATCATAAAAGTGAGCTTATAATGTACTGTCCATAACAAGTGTGAGAACATAACGTTGCAAATCCTCATGCATATTTCACACAGTCCAATCTCCCACAGGTGGAATGGCTGACCTGGCATTTCAAAGTTAAAGTTAACAGACCTCCAAAGTAATCAATGTGGCCACCCTCATATTTCATCTTTTATCCTTTATTTACATGAATTTTCATTTTTGTTTCAACAGTTCAAAGAATTATTCAAAATACACATGATGGATGAATCAAAAAACAGGAGTTCTTGTTACTCTGAGCAATGCTTTTCATAATCTTCAATTCTATTCATAAATATATCTCTATTTCTGAGCATCATCAATTTATTTCTAAAAGATTCTGAGGAAATGGATGGGCGTAAAGTGGATCGGAGAGCCAACATTCACAAATACAGCCTTATTACTTATTAGTCGGGTAACATTAACCTAACTCGACAGGATCTCATTCACACAGACAACTCATTGAAATGAAATAGAATAAGGTATCTACAGTCTTAAAATGTGAAATGTTTGACCATTTAGGACATGGATGAGGAGAGTTTACTTCACTCAGAAGTCTCAAAATTGTTAAAAGTCATTAGCCTGGAGATATCCAATCCTTAAATATGCTCACAACTGAGATTAGTAGATTGGAAATTGAAGTATTGGCTTGTGGTGATGCTATTGAAGTAAGAGGTCAACGATAATTTTATCGACTGGGTCGCATGACATACTCTGGTTCTTATTTCCTATGCTGTATATTATGCAATATTTGTTGTATATTTTTACAGTATTATTTTACTAAACTGAATTTGTCATATTTCTAAAATTGGATTCGAAACACTGAATAAACCTTGATCGAATAAGATGAATATACATCAAACTATATATCAGGAGGCTGCAAATTATAGGGCGTATCCACCGTGCCTAAAGAATATGTGCCAGAATATTTATTTGCATAGATCACTGCCACTATTATTCCAACAATAATTAGCAGAGCTAATCCTACAAGGACTCCCAATATGATGGTTGCCACTCTGAATCCAGGATTTTCTGGCTGGATCTGCACTGTCTGTGACAGGGTTGGGGCCACAGTTGACACTTGTGTGGTAGCTGGAACAGGAGAAAAGGAGAAATTATTTTAAAAACCTGCAAAGATTTAGCACCTCTTGTGAGAATATATGTGTTGAGTGGCATATGGAGCAGAATTTTCTTTAAATGTACTTTAATTTTCTTTAAATAGACTCCAATGAATTAGATCATCTAATCTCTTATTTTAACCTAAGACCTGAACAAGGAAGCCATCTTGGTTTTCCTGCCCAGCCAATCCTACCAGGAGCTGGTTCTGGAACAGGAAGAAGCCCACAAAGGTAAGGTTAATTATTGTAGGCCAGGAAATGAAAGATAGACCCAAGCCAAACCAATTCCCTGATAATAAGGAACAATCTTCCCCAGTGGGTTTAGTAATAGATGCAGAGAATGCAAAAGCAAGGAAGTGATTTTGCATCTTAAATGGCCAGACCCCATACTGAGTACTGTGGTCAGTTCTAGATACCTTATTTAAGGAAGAGTGTGGACGCTTTGGAGAGGGTGCAGGGAAAGTTTACGAGGATGTTGCCTGATATGGAAGGTGCTAGCTATGAAGAGAGGTTGAGTAGGTTAGGTTTATTTTCATTAGAAAAAAGGAGATTGAGGGGGGAACCTGATTGAGGTTTACAAAATCATGAAGGGTACAGACAGGGTGATAGAGACAAGCTTTTTCCCAGGATGAAGGATTCAATACGAGAGATCACGCTTTCAAGGTGAGAGGTGGAAATTTTAAGGGGGGTACACGCGGCAAGTACTTCACACAGAGGGTGGTGGGCATCTGGAACACGTTGCCAGCAGAGGTGGTAGAGGCAGGTACGGTAAATTCATTTAAGATGCATCTGGGCAAATGCATGAGTAGGTGGGGAGCAGAGAGATACAGATGCTTAGGAATTGACCGACAGGTTTAGACAGTACACTTGGATCGGCTCAGGCTTGGAGGGCCGAAGGGCCTGTTCCTGGGCTGTAAATTTTCTTTGTTCTTTGCCCTTTGTTAAAGCCATGGAAAGGATTCAAAGGGAATTTACTAGAAGGATACCAGGAATGAAGGATCTTATACACAAGGAAAGATTAGAGAGATTGGCCTTATTCTCCTTGGAGCAGAGAAGATGAAGAGGTGACCTTATTGAGGTGTTCAAAATTATGAATAATGGTATTCATACCAGTATTTGGTATGTTAATAACTAGTGATCACAATTTCAAGATTGTCAGCAAGCAAGCTAGGAGTGAAATGAGGATAGACTTCTTTACTCAGAGAGTTGTTACGTTTTGGAATGTGCTGCCTGGGAGAGTGGTGGAGGCAGATTCTAGAGGAGGTTTCAAAAGAGTGCTGGATATATATTTGAAAGTGATGAAGTTCGAATTCTACAAAAATAAAACTGTAGAATGGGACTAGCTAGGTAGATTTTTTGGGAGCCGGTACAAAGGGTCTCCTTCTGCACTGTAAATTTTATGATTCTATATCAGTTGCCTCCTGCCACTCCCTCACCCCCAGCCAGCAGCCAGCCAGTGATTTCCTCAAGGGTTAAACAGGAGTCAAGGCAGGAGTATTAAATGAGGCCTGGAGTTTGACCTTCTCCAAGTATTACTCTCCTCCCATAAACAGTGCAAGCCTCTATTGCTGAGAGAATGTTCTGCTGGCAGGAGGACGGACACAGGGAGAAATCTGCACTGGACAGAAACCTATAAACTCAGCAAGGTCACTTGAACTCACTATTCACATATTTTGGCTGTAATTCAGACCTTAACTTTTAGTGGGAGAGTCACAAATTGATGGGAAAAGATTCCATTTATCTTGAATGTTCAAATAGGCAAGTATTTAAACTCAATATTACTGACAGCATGTGTGAACCAATTATTGCATTTTATTGAAAACTTTTATTTTGTTAAGAGAGTGCCTGTAGAAACATGGTTTCTAAATTGTTTTGTTTAAACTCGGATATAAATAACATATTTACTTGGTCACCTTGTTAACTAACAAGGCTTTTTATTTTCCAGGAGAAAATAAGGTCTGTATTACTGATATAACCTGAAGTAATTTAACCTTCAAAGCTTTTAAATAGACTTTAGCTGTCAGTGAGGTTTAAAAGTAACTTCTGGTGGACTACTTTAACTGATAGGTTGAGTCAGGGAAAGTAGAAAGGAGTAGATGGGCAGTTTCCTTAGTCCTTTTGTTTACATTGTCACAAGGCTAGCATGTACCATTATGAATTCTTGGCTGAGTTTCAAAAGCTACAGTTATCTCAGTGGGGCATCTGAGTTCAAAGCCTGATTTACATTTTAAAGTGTTAAATAGATACTTTATATTTAATAAAAACTCAAATCAGAAACAAAAACAGAAGTTGCTGGAAAAGCTCAGCAAATCTGGCAGCATCTGTGAAGAGAAATCAGAGTTAACATTTTGGATCCAGTGACCCTTCCTCAGAACTTTATAACTAATATTGCTCAAAGGAATAAGTTTTGAAGGATTGTGGATAAAAGAATTTATGTTGAGTTTAGTGGAAAAACTAGAGTAATGAACTTTTAATGACATGACCTCCTTTAAAGGAATTACTCTAGTTTTAGACTCTGGAAAGCTTACTCTTCCACCTTTAAAAATAACCCACTTGGACATTTTATTTATATACAGGGAACCAGATTATGTCAATATTTTTTCTCTATTTTCCTGAAGGTTATCTGTGTTTGTGCGTGTGTGTTTTTGGGAATGGTCAAATAGTTAAGCATTGATACTCAATATTACTGAGAGCGCGTGTCAACCAATTATTGCATTTTATTGAAAAGTTTTATTTTGTTAAGAAAGTGTCTGTAGAAACCAGGTTTCTAAATTGCTTTGTTTAAACTTTGATTTAAATAACATATTTAATTGATCACCTCAATAACTAACAAGACTTTTTATTTAATAGGAGAAAATGAGGACTGCGGATGCTGGGGATCAGAGTCAAGAGTGTGGCTCTGGAAGAGCTGGTCAGGCAGGATCCGAGGTTCAGGAGAATCGATGTTGGGCATAAGCCCTGATTCCTGACGAAGAGCTTACGCCCGAAACGTTGATTCTCCTGCTGCTCGGCAGCTGCTGACCAGCCGTGCTTTTCCAGCACCACACTCTCCACTTTGTTTTGTTTTATGCTGTTATTTTATGTGATATTGAGATTGAAGCAACAGTGAAATCTTTCAGCCTTGACTCTAACAAGTACCATTAAAGGATTCCTTGTCTTTGATGTGTGGTCTGAATAAAAGCTTGTTTTCAGAAGAGATTAACCACTTGAGATTTGAAAGCCTTGATCTGGGATTCATGAATAGGACTTTTCTTTTCACTTCCAGGTGTATAAGAATGAGTTGAAACTTTATTGCTGGAACAGCACAGCAGGTCAGGCAGCATCCAGGGAACAGGAGATTCGACGTTTCGGGCACAGGCCCTTCTTCAGGAATGAGCAGAGAGTGTTCAGCAGGAGAAGATAAAAGGTAGGGAGGAGGGACTTGGAGGAGGGGAGTTGGAAATGTGATAGGTGGAAAGAGGTCAAGGTGAGGGTGATAGGTCGGAGTAGGGTGGAGGCGGAGAGGTCAAGAAGAAGACTGCAGGTCAGGAAGGCGGTGCCGGGCTGGAAGGATCGGGCTGAGACAAGGTGGGGGGAGGGGGGATGAAGAAACTGGTGAAGTCCAAGTCCAAGTATAAGAATGAGAACTCTTTATGTTCTCATGAATTAATATTTTTCACCTCCACATGATCTCAGAGGTCTGTATGTGGTGAATAATGGGTGAGTGGCTACAGAGATGGCATGGAGAATATGGGAGGGCGCGGGTGCATGGTTTTATATTTTGTTCCCTATGGATGTCATGAGCAGGTGTATGGAGTGTATGAGGCTCTGTATTAACATTGAGTTTGCATGAAGGCTGAGGACCTGAAAACCTATAAAGCAACCAGGATAAAATCCCAGGGGACAGAGTTGGCCAGTTTAACAAACCAATCCTCAGCCCATGCCCACTTACAATGCGCTCCTGAGGTTGGTAAGCCTGACTCTATCCACAAACCTATCTGCATCCACCACACACACTCTGAGTGAGAAAGTCTCTCACCGCTGGTTGATTTTTACTGGGATGAGTCCAACAACCTGCCTCAAATGACAAAATCCAATTGCTTCACTCTGCCACAAATTTAAATCCGAACGTATTCTCCTACCCCTTCAAACCATTCCTCAGGAATTTCACATGTTTCTTCAACGTCCAACTCTGGATTCCCGAACATTCCCATTTTATTTCCTGGTACTTTGAGCGCAGTAACTTGGAAGATAGAGTGTTCGGACAAATAAGACCATTATTATGGCTTAGGTAAAACGTCATATTGATTCACTATGTTGTGGTTAGACTTTTGAATCTCAGTCCAAAATCCAGTCTGAATCCAGAAATGGCTTCATTCTGTGTGAGCCAGACTGGTGAGGCTACAGCATATTTTATCAGCTGTCAATCACCAGGTTTTGCAACCTTGCCTGAGGTTGCTATGCAAATGCAAGTTCTTCATTTTCACAAGTACCAGAATGCCTACCTGTTACATTGACAGAGCTTTGGTTATCAACTGATTTGATTGCAGCTCCAATTGCACTTTGCAGGTTGGAAGTGGTGACATTTGAGTCGAGGCTCAGGAAAGCCAGGAAGTTCACAATCACGCTGCCATTTTGAAAACCAACAATGATGATATTAAAACTTCCATCATTTAGTTGACTTTGTACAGTTTGTACAACCTGGAAAGTAGAAACACAGAGGTTATTTTTATTTCAATAATAAGGAAGGCGTTAGAGCATCAACAAAGGTATCATTAAGAATGTCTGCTGATACTAATTCATTCACTTGCCTATTTCCTGAATATTGTATTGACCTAGGAGCACCTTCATGTTACAATTCTAGCATCATTCCTGTCATCGCAATAAGACCATGTCTTCCATTAACATATATGCTTTGAGAGAACTCTGTAGTAACAATGCCAAGGGCAGCTGAGGTTATGTGAATAATTTGTGTTTCTCACATAGACTCCAGACCTGCCTGATTGATCTTTCATGGATTTGATATTGTCAGTTAGCTCAGTTAACTGAACAGCTAGTTTGTAATACGGAATGATGTTAACAGAGTGTGTTGTATTCCTGCACCAGCTGAGGTTACCATGAAAGTTCCACCTTCTCAATCTCACCCTTCCCCTGAGGTGTGGTGACTCTCAGGTGAAGCTCACCCACTTGTCATCTCTGTCTATGAGAGAGCAACCCTCTAGTCTTCCAGAACTACAGTGTATATACTTACTCTCTGGCTTCTCTTGAATATTGGTGTCTGTACCATAGCTACTGAATGTCTGATCAGACCATTACAGCTGGGTCCTTTGAACCTTTAGCTTGTCCTTAACTTAGAATAACCCTCACTCTCAGTAATCTTGCAAACTCTGTATTCTTACTCTAATATTCATCTCATATATGAGTATAGCTCTCTAACACAGTTTTTCATTTCTGCTCCTCTTTGAGTCTCAGTATGTCGGAGTATCTTCATCACTTACATCATCATCATTAACACATTCATTTCCCATTATAAGACAATATGTGTGTTAAGAACTGAAATCTTCCTCATAGTTCTGAATTTTTGATTATGATTATGATTTGTAAACATGATTACAAATAGATTGGCCTAGCCCAGACTTAAAGGTCAAATCAGAGTCATGTAAAGTTGTTTCCCAGAGAACAGAATCCATTTGCTGCTAGGTCTCATGGAGTAGTGTAAAATCACTTGCTTTAATTTAAAATAATGTGCAGAAGAAGTACGTTTCACAAGATATTATTCATTCCAAAATCAGGAAGAACATTATAAACAGACAAGGTTGGATTTAATGTGCTGTACCTCCATTTCAGAAAGTCCTTTTGTGCAGATTTCTGACAGTGTGGTGTTTCTCGTGTGGTTGGTATATACTTTAAGGATCTTTGGAGATTTGTTGTTTTAGTTGAAAACTAAAGACTTCAGAATGACAATTCAGTCTCTTGTCCTTCAGAGAAAACGCTGGCAATTTATCATGAGTCAAGGCAAGATTTGTTAGATGTTTAAAATAAGCATTCTCAAACTGGGAGTCATGGTGTCCCTGTGGTTTGGAGGGGGGAAGGGGTTGCAAGCTTCAGAGCAACAGTGGCTGGTGTGGCGATCAGCCGATACTGAGGCCTCCTTAACTGCTTGTGTATTATTTTAAGTTGATAGACATGGCCTCTAGGACTTCTATTTGAGACCTGATTGATGGATATAGATTTATGACCCATATATCCTAAAATATCTGAGTAAGTGGATGTTCAGCTTCTTTGGAGAAATAGTGCCTTTACATCAACTCTCCCCACACTTAGTTCATGTTCCCCTCCATCCTGCTCAAAAACTACCCCCCTAATAATGTGCAATGTTTTAGGAGCAAGCTTTTGATTATGTTGTGAGGTATTCACTACACCTTCCCCATCATCTAAATTATTTTTTCTCAACAGCTCTTATAAGCTCCAAATTTCTTTGAGGCACATGAAGTCTGAGGCATTAAAAAGGACCATGCTGGAAAAATATTTGGTAAGCACTGGATTGAAAAGGTCTGAAACACAGAGTTAACTATATGTTGTTTACATCACCAGCAATACCTGAAATCGTACAGCCATAGAGACATACAGCATGGAAACAAACCCATCAGTCGAATTCGTTCATGCCGACCAGCTATCCTAAATTAATCTAGTCTCATTTGCCAAACTTTGGCCCATATCCCTGTAAAGCCTTCTTATTCACATACCTATCTAGATGTCTCTTAAATGTTGTAATTGTACTAGCCTCCACCACTCCCTCTGGCAGCTCATTCCATACACACACCATCCTCTGCATTAAAAAGTTGTCCCTAGTTTTGGATTCCCCTATCCTGGGAAAATACCTTGGCTATTCATCCTATCCATGCCCCTCATGATTTTATAAACCTCTATAAGGTCACCTCTCAGCCTCCACCGCTGCAGGGAAAACAGCCCCAGCCTGTTCAGCCTTTCCTTAAAGCTCAAACCCTCCAACTCTGGCCACATTCTTGTAAATCTTTTCTGAACCCTTTCAGGTTTCACAGTGTCTTTCCTATAACACAGAGACCCTTGTTTAAAGTGATTCAATTCATTCCAAAGCAAAATGTCTGGAAAGTAACAAGTGGTTGATGAAGAGTAGGTGTGATATTATACCATTGGTGCCATGAGGTGGAATAATTTTAGCACCAAAACAGTGTGAGTGTTTGAAGCAATGTTCCTGCTATTCCAATTTTTGGATAAACCCCAATGAAGTTGGTTGGATTTCTTAGTGGACATAAGAAGCAGCATACACAATACCTTTGCTGTTATACAAGAAAATGGCTTGGAAAGGGTTAATGTTGGGCACTGCATAACACTGCATCCAATGTGTTTATGTCTTAAGTGTGATGTTATTATGTCTTTAAGAAATGCATTTTGTCCCTTTTTTTTGTGAAGAAAGGTTAAGAAAGAGGTATAGAGTACTCTGCTGCAAGCCAAGAAAGTAAACAGCTTGTGATGCTTGTTATGTTTTAAAGTTGGAACAACAGAAGCAGCCTGAATAGGTGGAGTCAAATTCCCACAGAACCAGGATGTTTAGTTTTAGCTTTCTACAGTTGCTAGGGTCTTGAAGCTGAATGTGGAAGCTCTTATTCCTCTTACTGTTACAGCTAAAAGCTGGGTTGTCTTCCTGCTGCTAGAAATGCATGTGAGACAATTTATTTTACTGAACAATTATTTATGTCAAGGGTGTGTTTATGGTTTGTAACTATGTTGGAACACTTAATTAGTAGTAGTTAATATATGTATTATTTTGTTCAGCATTTCGGTAGAGTTACAGTTAAGCCAATTCTTTTCCTTTACTTTTATTTTGTCTGTATTTTAACTGCAGTATAAAAATAAAGAATGTTTTGCTGAACGTTGAGTGGTTTGTCTGCAATGTAATGTTTTACACTTACCTTTAAAATAAGAAAAGGTTAGGGTCTAAGCTACCTTCTTAATATATTCTGGTCTGGTCTGTAAGTCTTATAATGAAAAATGGGGAGAATAGCTTTTAATCTTGAATGGTTACATCCATATCTCTGAATAGTCTTAACAGCAACATCTAGTTAGTTAACGTAACTTTGATCTGATTGCTATCGTGTGGTAATTTCTTGTGATGAAAAATCAAATTAAATATAATTATAATTAGGATTAGGTTTTAATGTCACGTGTACTCACGTACGTGAGTACAGTGAAATTTGTACAATGTCCACATGGCACCATTTTAGGTACAAACTACCTTGGTACAAATCTTAGTACTAACATAGATTAGATACAAAAATAGAGAAATAAAGAAAAATGCTAATAGTTCTACATTACACTTCTTCACAGTATATATTACGAGAATAAAGAAATAAAGTTAAAAGATAAAGGTCCTCTTTCCATTTGTGTCACATCAGCATTATTCAGAGCTGAAATCGTTCACAACCTCCAGCAGAACAAGTTTGCATCTCTGCATTAACAAGAACCTGAGACTGTGAATCATCAAACTTTGACCAGGAACTTCCAATGGCTTTCAAGCTTTACACAGTTCATTTAGAAAGGTGAAAAACACTTCCTAAATGCTTACAACAACCTAAAATTATGGGACATTTATTCTCTAAGTTCTGGTTTTTGCAGAATTGTGGAGCATATCACAAGGTGAAAACTGATCAAGAAATGACCATTCTAATACTTCCTGAACACAAAAGTGCAGGAGTTCACAATGGATCAGGCAGCATCAGTGGAGAGTGATCAGCGGAGAGCGAGCAACCTAACATTTTGAGTCTGTTCATTCATGTTGCCCTGCAGTTCTAACGCATTGTTGCCTAAAAATTTCAGAAAGCACAACGAGTTTAGCAAATTCTGTCATTTGTTTGATTAAACAAATTGTCTTTCTAGCAACACTCATGTTCTGATATTTTACAACATTTCCTTCCTTTCTTAATCCATCCGTAAACTTTTAAATCCATGAGATTACTCTTTGTAAAGATAATGTTGTTTAGCCACAACATCCTCTCCCTGCAGATTTTTATCAATCCTACCACATGCATTCTCCTTCCAAAGCACACACTACCATTCAGTGCCATTGCAATTTTTTCAGTGCTGCTGAGTGAAATCTGGAAACACCCTTTCGAACAGCACTGTGGGTGTCCTTACACCAGCAACAGTTCAAGAAGGTACAACCACAAACTTGCCCAGTGCAATTAGAGGTGGGTAATAAATACTAGCCTGACCAGCAATGCTGACATCCCATGGATTAATGCTTTTATCTTGGCTGCAAAATTTGGAAGATGCTAAGATCTAGAAAGTCATTATATAAGTCTTTCATAAAAGCTACAATCTTGAAAGCTGTATTTTGGAGAGTGTATAAACAATTTGAGACAAGCTACTTCTGAGATCATCGATCATCGATCATATCAACACGATATCTGGAAGTGGAGGAAAATGAGCACAACTGAATCCCGATAGTGTGGAAGCAAGCCATCAGCCCAATGAGACCTCACTGACCCTCTAAAGAGCATCCCATGCAGACCCACCCTATTCCTGCATCTCCAATGGCTACAGAGACAAAATAGCTGTAGATGCTGGAATCCAAAGTAGGCAGGAGGCTGGAAGAACGTGGCAGGCCAGGCAACATCAGGAGGTGGAGAAGTTGATGTTTTGGGTGTAACCCTTCTTGAGGTGTATTAGCCATTTCCAACCAGTCCGTGCTGAACATAATCCCAAACTAAACTAGTCCTACCTGCCTGCTCCTGGCCCATATCCCTCCACGTTTTTTCTATTCATGTACTTATCCAAATATCTTTTAAACATTGGAATTGTACCCACATCCACCACTTCCTGAATAATTTCATTCTACATACAAATCACCCTCTGTGTAAAAAAAAATGCCCCTCATGTTTTGTTTTAAATCTCTCTCCTCAAAGTGGCCCCCTAGTCTTGAAATCCCCCTTGCTAGGGAAAAGGTAGCTGTCATTAACTCTATATATGCCCCTCATTATTAGGAAATCGCAGCACCCAGAAAAAATCTATATAGACATAGGGAGAATGGGCAAACTCCATACAGACAGAAGCCCAGGGGTGGGTTTGAACATGATTTCTTGGCACTGAGATGGCAGTGCTAATCAGTGAGCCACCATGCCAGCCCATGGTGGGCAAGTCAAGAGAACAACAACCTTCTAGTAACAACAAGAGTTAGTAAATATCTTTTAACAATTTAGTGTTGACAATGAATCCATATAACTCTTTAAGGGAGCACAAATTGGATATTGTCCAAAACATATTAGCTCCAGATGTCAGAATTCTCCCCTTTGAGTTGAAGGATAAACTTTAACCGAAGTATTCGAGATCCGGTCAATGGAATAGCTTTCTGGTAACGGCTACACACAGGCATGAGGTGGACATGCTTCACTGACGTTCCCACTTCCAGAGTTGACTCAAAGATTTTGACTATGGAGGGGAATTTTTATTTTTCCACTCACCGTATTTGTAATTTCGGTTGATAGGTTCTTGTAGGCCACACTGCCAGGGTTATTTAGCTCAACACTGAACTGTCTGGATCTTAAGGTTGCCTTAATTCTGAATCCTCTTAGGCCTTTATGGAAACAAGAGTCAATAAGTCACTGATCACACTTACAAGACAGACATAGGGGGCACTGCACAGAGCCTTGAGGTCAAACTGACTTCAAAGTCCAGGGCTAACTGGACAAGTGTTTGGATTTGACATATCCCATGCCTGGTATGATTCTGAAATTGAATGTAAGGTGTTGGCATCTAAAATATTGAACAGCTCAGTGCCATAGTGTCCACACTCAACCATTCCCCATAAAATGCATTGAGAGATTAAATCACCTGATTGCCCACCCTTAGCCCTGCTGAGGCCCTTAACTGCCCAAAAGAGAGGAAATTAAGGACCTAATTCAATCTCCTCCACCATAACACATTGGATGGCATAAAGAAGATAGTGAGCAGGTTGCATTTATGCCAAATTCGGTGAAAAAGTAGGAAGGATGTTAGGTATGTCTTGAGGGTGTCCTATATTTCACTGGAGCATCATTCTGTTCCCACCTCCCCGCTTTACCAGCCCTTTCCCCCACATCCCAAGATGGTACAATCATATGAACCCAGTCTCGCATTACTATTTTTCTCTCTTACATTTGTCCCTATGCTTTGTCCTACCACATCTTTCCCCATTTAATCCCTCATTCCCACTATTTAGTTTCAAATAATCCCCATTTCCCTTGCCATGCAGTTTGCAGGATCACTGGCCCCAGCATGTTTCATGTGTTGCCTATCGCAATGCTACAGTCTCCCAATTCCCCTGTAGAGTGCCATGAGTTCACAGAGTGGAATATACCTTTCCCTTAACAGTCTTTGATCTGCATATTCATCTCAAATTTTATACACACTGTGCTAATTTGCACAATGCTCAGGTGGTGGGCTTTGGGACTCTTTGCCTGAAAACCTACAGGAGACAGAAGCTCCCTCGCATTTAAGGTATACCTGGATTTGCACTTGAACTGCAGTAACCCAGAATAATGTAGACAGGAGCGAGTTAAGGAGAAAGTGAGGACTGCAGATGCTGGAGATCAGAGTTGAAAACTGTGACGCTGGAAAAGCACAACAGGTCAGGCAGCATCCGAGGGGCAGGAGAAACATCATTTTGGGCATTAGCCCTTCATCAGGACATTCTTCAGGATGTTGCCTGACCTACTGTGCTTTTCCAGCACCACACTTTTCGACCCAGGAATTAGTCTTGCCTAGGACTGCAGAGTTTAGATCATAGTGGTACTGGAAAACTCTAGGCAAAAACTCTGGTTTCCAGCATCTGCAGTCCCCAGGAGATGGAGTTGAATAACTGCTTGTCCAGGCCATCAATCTCGATGATATTTTTGAAGCTGATAGATAAAACCAGGAAACTGCTGAGGAGGTATGATGGAAATTTGGAGAAACAACAATGGAACATACAGTGAAGCAACAAGACTGTTTAGGAGCAAGAAAGGCTATTGGTGAGGGAATGTCAGCCTGGCAAGTGACAAGCTTTTACTTGGAATCTTATCCTGAACTCTGAAAAATTGCTGTAAAAACTGTCTCTAGATGTGTGAGCAGTATTCAAGTCATTAGCATGTTGGTGCTTATGAAACACTAGGGTTAATGAAGATGATATAACTTACATCCACAGCTTTACAGCAGTTGTGCCATTCTTTAAATAATAAATATAAGTAATTGATTTAAAGCAGTGACCTTCCAGAAGCAACTAAGGTGAATGTGGGAAAATGTCTGAACTGCAGTGGTTCCAAGAAGGCAGCTCACTGCTAACTTCTCAAACGTACTCAAAGATGAGCAGCCAAAAATCAGATCGTGAGAATGAATTAATTTTTTAAAGAAACAGATAGTTAAAGAAGGCAAAGATACTTACTGTTGCACTCGCTGACTGTTATTGACAAACAGTTAGACAATCCGCAGATATCTGTCTCATTTATGAAACATGTGTTAGGATCTGTAAGTTAAAAGTTGCACAGTTCAGTTAATATTGGGCATGTATACCTTTAGTGGGTTTTGAGAAGATTTGTAGCTCAGGTTGAGGATCTGGATGTAGGTTTGCAATGGTGACGAAACATCTGAAAATGAACCTTCCAGCTCAGCGAGCAAACCTACATCCACATGTATACTTTTGATGATCCATAACTAGCTGTCCACTATATACTCACACCTGCACTCCTATGATTTAAATGAACAGAGATAAGGGTCCAAAAAAAGGAAAAGAGAGAGAAGGAGTGTAGTGAATTTAATGGGGATTATGTCAGAAAACATACTGTTAATCAGGAGTTGAGCAGTAACCAGGAAAAAGTCATGATGAGCAGAAGGCCAGAGATGAGGCTGATGGGAGTGTGATGGAATACTCTATTTTTTTTCTGAATGTAACTCCTGAAGCATTCAAGACATTTGACACCATCCAGGACAAAGCATCCGACTTGACACCATCCATCACCTTCAACATTTACTCCCTTCCCCAACCAGCAGTGCACACTTTACAGAGGTATGGCAGGAATTCCTTCTCAAAAACCAGACAGAATAATGACACCTTGTTTCTGCTGATGAGGGGGCCAGTAATTAAAGGTACAATTTTAGATCGAGGAAGGGCAGGAACTGATCGAGTTTGGAGTTTGCATACACAAACATTTGAAAAAGATAAAACTCTTAACAAATTCCTGGCTTTCTAAAAAGAAGCTAAAGCAAAGATGTTAGTCTAAACATTTCTCAATCACAGGGTAACCTTCAGTTCAAGATATTATGGTCGAGACCTCATTGAATGGAGGGGCAATAGAAGCAAATTCAAAGTTATATTTAAGAAGAAATTAGGAATTAATGATATGATTTAAAATTGTTTTGAACAAAAGGTAATCCAAGAAAAAAAAAGCACAGATGCTATGGGCTGAATGGCTTCCCCTAGCCCTGAAAAATTACATGACTTTATGACATTCCTCTTATTTGTTTAACCAAATCATTATTCCATTTATGGTATTTCAAATGTGCAAAGAAATGTTAATGTTACAATGAGATAAATGTAAGACAAGTGTGTTTCACCTGTTAACCTCACCAAGATTCATTTAAATCATTTTCACATTATTGACTACCTCATCACTCCTGGTGAAAACTGTTCAGATTATTACCTCTGCACTGTGTGCCTGGGTTTGCCGGATTGATATCTGTAATTCCCTGGAAGCAACTACATGAGAAATTCCCCGGGGTGTTCCTGCAAACAGCAAAATCAGAGCATGTGTTGTTCCCAATCTGGCACTCGTTGATATCTGAAATAAGAAACAGATTAAAACAGTCAGTTGAAGCAAAAGCTATTGTAAGTAAATGGTTTAAGTCATGTGCAATTCAGGCAATGTCCTACCTTCACATATTCTTCCAGGAACATTGGGGTTCATGTCTCTGAATCCAGCATTGCACCGACAGGCGTAAGTTGCATTCTGTCTTATACATGTTCCATTATCTGAACAGTCATTGAGCCCTGGTTGGCAGCTGTCTGTTTCTATAATGACGAGGGAAGATCTGTGTTAGAGAGTTAATTTCATATCAATTTCACTAACATATTTGAAAGACTGATGAAATGGACTTGCACATAACTCCTAATTTCTCATTTTACTGCAATGCAAATGTCATCTTCTAATGGTATATAGCGACTAATGCAAAAAAAAAAGCCTAATCAGCATGAGAAGGTGGAAAATGTGGCATGAGGTAGGTAGTGCAGTGAACCAGTTATAAAGAACAAAGGTCGACATTCTCTTTTGATCGCAGCATTTCTGAATGAAGTGGGAAGCTTCCAATAGGTATAAAGATCACATAAAATTGCTCATTATGTGACACACACTGGCACTAAATTTGGAAATACCTTGAGAGTTGACATGAAGATGAATGATATACAAAGCAGAGAAATTCATATCATCCTTTAAGGGAGGATTGAAGGAAGGATTATTTTAGATGCTATGCCTTATTGGCTTTGTTAATCTGACAACTATTTTCTAATTCCGGGAATTAGGAATGGAATTTCACTGTCTTCACATTGTCCAGGAAAGCTGCCAGCATTCTCAAAGATCCATCCCACCCTGGCAATGTTTTTCTACAACCTCTACCACCGGGGAGAAGGTACAGAAGCCTGAACACACACACTAGCCGGTTTCGCAACAGTTTCTACCCGACTGTTGCTAGAATACTGAATGGACTCACAAACTCTTAGCATGCACCTGTACCTGTGTTTTGGTTTTTGCAGCTAGTTACCTATTATTTACTTATCAATGCTACTTAACTCTGTGATCTGCCTGTATTGCTCGCAAGACAAAGCTTTTCAATGTGCCTCGGTACACGTGACAATAAATTCTATTCAATTCTTGGACATCATTTTGAAAATAGCATTAAGAAAACAAAACTTCTCTGCTCACTTTAGAAGATCACTTAAATTCCATCATATTATCTCTTTCCTGCAAGTCACATCTATAGACATTTGCAAATGAATCACCTCCTTGATACACAATAGTATTCTTACAGATTCTGATTTTATACCTTTTGGTGATTTTCTCCAGGCCCTTACTAAACCTACAACTGAAGGTTTATTCTAGATGACTGCAAGTCTAAATATGTTGAGGTCAAAATGTTTTGATTTGCTTTTTGCTTCAGTTAAAAAAAATTGTTCCTGGCCACGAGTTGTCTCAAATTACTAATAAAGTGTAGTTACTGTTGTGTAGGAAGTGCAGAGGCCAATACACATACAGCAAATTCCCCAAACAGCAGTGGGCTTAATGACAAAGACATTTGGCCTTTTGATATTGATTGAGAGCTCGGCATTGCCAGGGCACAGAGGGCAAATCTACTTTTCAAAATTTTACATTCTTTACATTCACTAGACCTGGCAGCAGTGGCCCTGCTTTGAGATCTTATCAAAGAGATGAGAGACTGTCAGCAACTCAGGTAAAAATGCTTCCAATGGTGCCACAGGAATCCCTATCAATAATATCAAAGAAATGCCAACATTATTGTAGCAACTGGTCAACATATACCACTCCACCTTAGTCAGGCAAAAGGCTATTCCATCTTGCTTGCAAGTCAACTGTTAGAATCAGACATCATCATTATCATCACTACATTTTGCTATCTTTTGCCAGGAATCACATAACTGTGTAACTTCTGCCAATTTTCAGACTTCTCTTAAATTTGTCACACACTAGAAAACTGATTTGGAATAATTTTTCTCATTTAGCTTTGTTTAGTTTCTGTTCTTTTTAAACTTCAGCATCATGGGCAGATTCATTTTGGCTTTTCCACAGTTCTTCACTTGTGAAGATATCCACTCTGGCAGAAAACAAAACAGAAAGGGAAACTATTTCTCAAATGGTGGAAGGTTTGGGGAGTATTGATATCCAGAAGGATGTGTATGTACTTGTTCATGAGTCACAAAAAATGATCATGCAGGGAATTTCCTCACTCAGGTGGCTGGTGATCTTTGGAATTCTCTATTCCATAGGCCATTAAAGGGCAATCATTAAGCATAGTCAAGACATTACTCAATAGATTCCTGTATACTAATGGCAGTGGGATATGAGGAATAATGGCATAGATGTAGATGATTAGTCATGATCCATTTGAATGGCAGAGTGGCCTGATGGGCTGAATGATCTTCTCCTATGTTCCAACAGACATTAGTCTCCCAAACCTAATGAGAAGAGGATGGATGAGAAATTCAAACAACAAAAAAGTTTCCCCTGCAGTTCTGCCCCTGCCTCCTGCTCACTCGCATTTTAACTTCTGGATTTTGAGAAATGTCAGAAGTGCTCACTGAAGTAAGTCACAGGTATTTTTATTGCATCAAAGCCAGAGTTTTATGTCAAAAGTTCAGAATTATGCATCGAACTGGGGAGGAACCACAAGGCATGAAGAGGTCCAACAATTTATACACTTTTAGTTATCTTTGAGTTTCCTGGAGCAATTGTGTTGTGTCAGGTATCTCAAGGAAACTTAAGATTTAACTCTTTTCTAGCTTGCCTTCCCTCCACTGGCTATGACCATTTAATTTATTGCGGGGAACCATGTCTTCCACGGTAGCTTTCTGCCATCAAAGTCCTACTCCAGTCCATCAGCCATTGTGTAGTTGGAAGTGAGTTCAGCAAGAACTCCAACACGTACCCTGCTTAAAGGTCCCAACTCTCTCAATGGCTCGATGATATGGGCTGTTGCTCACCATAACCTGTATAAAGCAATACAATTAAAGTTCATTCGAGGAGCTATCAGAATTGGATCCGCTGGTCCCTATCTGCTAGAATTCTGAAATGTCTGTCTGATGGGGCAAATGAAAATGCTGTCATACAGCCCTGTCTTCACCCTCTTTCCAAATTGGCAAACACAGCAATGTAATATATGCCTGAGGGCACCTAGGTGGAAAACTGATTGAAATGAGGAAGATATGATTTCTCTATTTTTGAACTTTGGATACCAGCATCTATCTGAAGGCTAATTAAGTTCTGAGCGGTTTAGTAAAATGTTGTGTTTTAAGTACTCTGGCCCTGTAAGTGTAATGGGCAATGTAGAAATGTCAGTGGAATGGAGCAGGGATGATCATAAAAACCAGCAACTCTACCGGAGCTGAAGGAGGTAACCACAGATTAATGGCAAGGCTACAATCACCTTGCCCCAGACAATTTGACAAGCAGGTGATCACATCTCATTGTTAAAAGTCTGAAGTGACGAAAGTCAATGCTCAGATCATAGACATTCCCTAATGCTGCAAGGGGGTTGTTCTGAAAGCTCACAGCCTTCAGTCCTCCATCATCACAAGTCAGACTAAAGATCAATGAAATATGAAGTGAAGCAAAACACAGTTCATCAAAACTGCCTGTCCTGACTGTCCTTGTAACTGTGTGCTACCCACCGAGGGGTTAGAATGAATATTATTGGTTGAAACTCCCTGGTGCTTTGGCAGTCCCACTGTCCTCAAGTTGGATGCCGATGGTAAGCCTGGGCTAAGAACAGCAACAGTACATGTGACTCTGTCTCTGGTCAATGGGCATTTAATGGCATTAGATAGTCCCCATGGTGTCAATGAGTTTCAAGACACTCAAACTCATGCCAATTTCTGTCTCTTGAGTGATTCCAACACAATTCATAATTGCAGTTGTCAGTAACAGTGTGACACAAATCTTTGGGTTCTAAAATCATGAGCTTCCCCGTTACTGTCCTTTAGAACATAAATATAACTGTCTTCTGCAGACATTCTGCTGGTTGCTGTACATCCCAAGAAACTATTTCAAGATGAGAATGATGATGACCTGATAAATATTCCTCACTTAGTGAAGAACAGAACAAAACTTGCAAAGTATCATTTTTGAGATATGCAACAGCACTGAAGAAATACAAATTTTACTTCCTTAATGATGCGTTTTGTGACATTGGAAAATTACAAATACCATTTAAAAAATCATAACAGATCAGTCTGCAGTCGATATTTTAAAGTTATAACTAAGGTATCTCACAGTTTTGTGAAAGACACAATTGATAGCAGTTAACCAGGAAGTGAAATGAGGCACCAAAGCCAACTCTCATGGATTGACTTAAAATGTTCCTATTTTGTCAACAGAATTGATGATAGCCATTCATTGGTTCATTTCTCAGGGAGGTCCCTTGCAAGTGTCAACGTAACAGGCTTCAAATTAAAATTTAAACAATGCCTGGCAAATAACTGTCAAGCAACATTAATAGGAACGAGCCTCAACGTTACAGCCCGAGGAATCAGAGACCATTTGCCAAACACTCAGCAGTGTTTACCCAAGGAACATAAATGTAGGTTTTCCAGCTGAGGTTACATTCTTGCCAAATGAACTCATCAGGACACACGGAAACGGCTAAACCAAATACGTTAATTTTCAGCAATGTTCAAGTCCTGCGTGAAAAATCACAGATTGATTACAGGTTAAAATATTCTACTTACCACTGGATGTATTGACAGATGTAGAGATAGGGCGACTAAAGGTAGGAGTTAGGGTGGAGGAGGGATCAGAGGTTAAGGAGATGGTTTTGCTGATGGCTGGTGTGTTTAATGAGGTCATGCTTGTGGTGCTGATTGAGGTTGAGGTTATTGTTAGGGTGATGGTTGAGGTTGTTGTTGGGGCGATGGTTGAGGTTGTTGTTGGAGCGATGGTTGAGGTTGTTGTTGGGGTGATGGTTGAGGTTGTTGTTGGGGCGATGGTTGAGGTTGTTGTTGGAGCGATGGTTGAGGTTGTTGTTGGGGCGATGGTTGAGGTTGTTGTTGGGGCGATGGTTGAGGTTGTTGTTGGGGCGATGGTTGAGGTTGTTGTTGGAGCGATGGTTGAGGTTGTTGTTGGGGTGATGGTTGAGGTTGTTGTTGGGGCGATGGTTGAGGTTGTTGTTGGAGCGATGGTTGAGGTTGTTGTTGGGGCGATGGTTGAGGTTGTTGTTGGGGCGATGGTTGAGGTTGTTGTTGGAGCGATGGTTGAGATTTTTGTTTGGGTGCTGGTTGAGGTTGTTGTTGGGGCGATGGTTGAGGTTGTTGTTGGAGCGATGGTTGAGGTTGTTGTTGGGGCGATGGTTGAGGTTGTTGTTGGGGCGATGGTTGAGGTTGTTGTTGGGGCGATGGTTGAGATTGTTGTTGGAGCGCTGGTTGAGGTTGTTGTTGGAGCGATGGTTGAGGTTGTTGTTGGAGCGATGGTTGAGGTTGTTGTTGGAGCGATGGTTGAGGTTGTTGTTGGAGCGATGGTTGAGGTTGTTGTTTGAGCGATGGTTGAGGTTGTTGTTGGGGCGATGGTTGAGGTTGTTGTTGGGGCGATGGTTGAGGTTGTTGTTGGAGCGCTGGTTGAGGTTGTTGTTGGAGCGATGGTTGAGGTTGTTGTTGGAGCGATGGTTGAGGTTGTTGTTGGAGCGATGGTTGAGGTTGTTGTTGGGGCGATGGTTGAGGTTGTTGTTGGAGCGCTGGTTGAGGTTGTTGTTGGGGCGATGGTTGAGGTTGTTGTTGGGGCGCTGGTTGTGGTTGTTGTTGGGGCGCTGGTTGTGGTTGTTGTTGGAACGCTGGTTGAGGTTGTTGTTGGAGCGATTGTTGAGGTTGTTGTTGGAGCGATGGTTGAGATTGTTGTTTGAGCGATGGTTGAGGTTGTTGTTGGAGCGATGGTTGAGGTTGTTGTTGGAGCGATGGTTGAGGTTGTTGTTTGAGCGATGGTTGAGGTTGTTGTTGGGGCGATGGTTGAGGTTGTTGTTGGAGCGATGGTTGAGGTTGTTGTTGGAGCGATGGTTGTGGTTGTTGTTGGAGCGATGGTTGAGGTTGTTGTTGGAGCGCTGGTTGAGGTTGTTGTTGGGGCGATGGTTGAGGTTGTTGTTTGAGCGATGGTTGAGGTTGTTGTTGGAGCGATGGTTGTGGTTGTTGTTTGAGCGATGGTTGAGGTTGTTGTTGGGGCGATGGTTGAGGTTGTTGTTGGCGCGATGGTTGAGATTGTTGTTTGAGCGATGGTTGAGGTTGTTGTTGGAGCGATGGTTGAGGTTGTTGTTGGAGCGATGGTTGAGGTTGTTGTTTGAGCGATGGTTGAGGTTGTTGTTGGGGCGATGGTTGAGGTTGTTGTTGGAGCGATGGTTGAGGTTGTTGTTGGAGCGATGGTTGTGGTTGTGGTTGGAGCGATGGTTGAGGTTGTTGTTGGAGCGCTGGTTGAGGTTGTTGTTGGGGCGATGGTTGAGGTTGTTGTTGGGGCGCTGGTTGTGGTTGTTGTTGGGACAATGGTTGAGGTTGTTGTTGGAGCGATGGTTGAGGTTGTTGTTGGGGTGATGGTTGAGGTTGTTGTTGGGGCGCTGGTTGAGGTTGTTGTTGGGGCGATGGTTGAGGTTGTTGTTGGAGCGCTGGTTGAGGTTGTTGTTGGGGCGATGGTTGAGGTTGTTGTTGGGGCGCTGGTTGTGGTTGTTGTTGGAACGCTGGTTGAGGTTGTTGTTGGAGCGCTGGTTGAGATTGTTGTTTGAGCGATGGTTGAGGTTGTTGTTGGAGCGATGGTTGAGGTTGTTGTTGGAGCGATGGTTGAGGTTGTTGTTGGGGCGATGGTTGAGGTTGTTGTTGGAGCGATGGTTGAGGTTGTTGTTGGGGCGATGGTTGAGGTTGTTGTTGGGGCGATGGTTGAGGTTGTTGTTGGAGCGATGGTTGAGGTTGTTGTTGGAGCGATGGTTGAGGTTGTTGTTGGAGCGATGGTTGAGGTTGTTGTTGGGGTGATGGTTGAGGTTGTTGTTGGAGCGATGGTTGAGGTTGTTGTTGGGGTGATGGTTGAGGTTGTTGTTGGGGCGGTGGTTGAGGTTGTTGTTGGGGCGATGGTTGAGGTTGTTGTTGGGGCGCTGGTTGTGGTTGTTGTTGGGGCGATGGTTGTGGTTGTTGTTGGGGCGATGGTTGAGGTTGTTGTTGGGACAATGGTTGAGGTTGTTGTTGGGGCGATGGTTGAGGTTGTTGTTGGGGTGATGGTTGAGGTTGTTGTTGGGGCGCTGGTTGAGGTTGTTGTTGGGGTGATGGTTGAGGTTGTTGTTGGGGCGCTGGTTGAGGTTGTTGTTGGGACAATGGTTGAGGTTGTTGTTGGGGCGATGGTTGAGGTTGTTGTTGGGACAATGGTTGAGGTTGTTGTTGGGGCGATGGTTGAGGTTGTTGTTGGGGTGATGGTTGAGGTTGTTGTTGGGGCGCTGGTTGAGGTTGTTGTTGGGGTGATGGTTGAGGTTGTTGTTGGGGCGCTGGTTGAGGTTGTTGTTGGGGCGATGGTTGAGGTTGTTGTTGGAGCGATGGTTGAGGTTGTTGTTGGAGCGATGGTTGAGGTTGTTGTTGGGGTGATGGTTGAGGTTGTTGTTGGGGCGCTGGTTGTGGTTGTTGTTGGGGCGATGGTTGAGGTTGTTGTTGGAGCGATGGTTGAGGTTGTTGTTGGGGTGATGGTTGAGGTTGTTGTTGGGGCGCTGGTTGAGGTTGTTGTTGGGGCGATGGTTGAGGTTGTTGTTGGGGTGATGGTTGAGGTTGTTGTTGGAGGGATGGTTGAGGTGGTTGTTGGAGCGATTGTTGAGGTTGTTGTTGGGGTGATGGTTGAGGTTGTTGTTGGGGCGATGGTTGAGGTTGTTGTTGGGGTGCTGGTTGTGGTTGTTGTTGGGGCACTGGTTGAGGTTGTTGTTGGGGCACTGGTTGTGGTTGTTGGGGCATTGGTTGAAGTTGGTGCTGAGGCAATGGTTGAAGTTGTTGTTGGAGTGGTGGTTGAGGTTGTTGTTGGAGCGATGATTGAGGTTGTTGTTGGGGCGATGGTTGAGTTTGTTGTTGGGGTGATGGTTGAGTTTGTTGTTGGGGCGCTGGTTGAGGTTGTTGTTGGGATGATGGTTGAGGTTGTTGTTGGGGTGATGGTTGAGGTTGTTGTTGGGGTGATGGTTGAGGTTGTTGTTGGAGTGATGGTTGAGGTTGTTGTTGGGGTGAGGGTTGAGTTTGTTGTTGGGGCGCTGGTTGAGGTTGTTGTTGGGGTGATGGTTGAGGTTGTTGTTGGCGCACTGGTTGAGGTTGTTGTTGGGGCAATGATTGAGGTTGTTGTTGGGGTAATGGTTGAGGTTGTTGTTGGAGCGATGCTTGAGGTTGTTGTTGGGGCAATGATTGAGGTTGTTGTTGGGGTGATGGTTGAAGTTGTTGTTGGGGCACTGGTTGAGGTTGTTGTTGGGGCGCTGGTTGAGGTTGTTGTTGGTGTGATGGTTGAGGTTGTTGTTGGGGCAATGCTTGAGGTCGTTCTTGGAGTGATGGTTGAGGCTGTTGTTGGAGCGATGGTTGAGGTTGTTGTTGGGGCGATGGTTGAGGTTGTTGTTGGGGCGATGGTTGAGGTTGTTGTTGGGGCGATGGTTGAGGTTGTTGTTGGGGCACTGGTTGAGGTTGTTGTTAGGGCGATGGTTGAGGCTGTTGTTGGAGCGATGGTTGAGGTTGTTGTTGGGGCGATGGTTGAGGTTGTTGTTAGGGCGATGGTTGAGGTTGTTGTTAGGGCGCTGGTTGAGGCTGTTGTTGGGGTGATGGTTGAGGTTGTTGTTGGAGCGATGGTTGAGGTTGTTGTTGGGGCAATGCTTGAGGTCGTTCTTGGAGTGATGGTTGAGGTTGTTGTTGGGGCGCTGGTTGAGGTTGTTGTTTGAGTGCTGGTTGAGGTTGTTGTTGGGGTGATGGTTGAGGTTGTTGTTGGGGCGATGGTTGAGGTTGTTGTTTGAGTGCTGGTTGAGGTTGTTGTTGGGGTGATGGTTGCGATTGTTGTTAGGGCGATGGTTGTGGTTGTTGTTGGGGCACTGGTTGAGGTTGTTGTTGGGGCGATGGTTGAGGTCGTTGTTGGAGCGATGGTTGAGGTTGTTGTTGGGGCGATGGTTGAGGTTGTTGTTAGGGCGCTGGTTGAGGCTGTTGTTGGGGTGATGGTTGAGGTTGTTGTTGGAGCGATGGTTGAGGTTGTTGTTGGGGCAATGCTTGAGGTCGTTCTTGGAGTGATGGTTGAGGTTGTTGTTGGGGCGATGGTTGAGGTTGTTGTTGGAGCGCTGGTTGAGGTTGTTGTTGGCACGATGGTTGAGGTTGTTGTTGGGGCGATGGTTAAGGTTGTTGTCGGGGCGCTGGTTGAGGTTGTTGTTGGAGCAATGGTTGAGGTTGTTGTTAGGGCACTAGTAGAGGTTGTTGTTGGGGCGATGGTTGAGGCTGTTGTTGGGGCGATGGTTGAGGTTATTGTTGGGGCGCTGGTTGAGGTTGTTGTTGGAGCGATGGTTGAGGTTATTGTTTGGGTGCTGGTTGAGGTTGTTGTTGGGACGATGGTTGAGGTTGTCATTGGGGCGATGGTTGAGGTTGTCGTTGGGGCGCTGGTTGAGGTTGTTGTTGGGGCGCTGGTTGAGGTTGTTGTTGGGGTGATGGTTGAGGTTGTTGTTGGGGCGCTGGTTGAGGTTGTTGTTGGGGA
The DNA here is from genome assembly GCF_037043375.1 of Chiloscyllium plagiosum. Lineage (NCBI taxonomy): Eukaryota > Metazoa > Chordata > Chondrichthyes > Orectolobiformes > Hemiscylliidae > Chiloscyllium > Chiloscyllium plagiosum. Next base: position 20,612,183 of record NW_028270150.1, read on the forward strand.
AGTGGTTGAGGTTGTTGTTGGGGCGATGGTTGAGGTTGTTGTTGGGGCGATGGTTGAGGTTGTTGTTGGGGCGATGGTTGAGGTTGTTGTTGGGGCCGTGGTTGAGGTTGTTGTTGGGGCGATGGTTGAGGTTATTGTTGGGGCGATGGTTGAGGTTATTGTTGGAGCGACGGTTGAGGTTGTTGTTGGGGCGCTGGTTGTGGTTGTTGTTGAGGCAATGGTTGAGGTTGTTGTTGGGGCCGTGGTTGAGGTTGTTGTTGGAGCGCTGGTTGAGGTTGTCGTTGGAGCGATGGTTGAGGTTGTTGTTGGGGCGATGGTTGAGATTGTTGTTGGGGCGATGGTTGTGGTTGTTGTTGGGGCGCTAGTTGAGGTTGTTGTTGGGGCGATGGTTGAGGTTGTTGTTGGGGTGATGGTTGAGATTGTTGTTGGGGCGATGGTTGTGGTTGTTGTTGGGGCGCTAGTTGAGGTTGTTGTTGGGGTGATGGTTGAGGTTGTTGTTGGGGCGATGGTTGAGGTTGTTGTTGGGGTGATGGTTGAGATTGTTGTTGGGGCGATGGTTGTGGTTGTTGTTGGGGCGCTAGTTGAGGTTGTTGTTGGGGCGATGGTTGAGGTTGTTGTTGGGGCGATGGTTGATGTTGTTGTTGGGGCAATGGTTGAGCTAGTTGTTGGGGCGATGGTTGTGGTTGTTGTTGGGGCGATGGTTGTGGTTGTTGTTGGAGCGATGGTTGAGGTTGTTGTTTGGGTGCTGGTTGAGGTTGTTGTTGGCGCGATGGTTGAGATTTTTGTTTGGGTGCTGGTTGAGGTTGTCGTTGGGGCGATGGTTGAGGTTGTTGTTGGGGCGATGGTTGAGGTTGTGGTTGGGGCGATGGTTGAGGTTGTCGTTGGGGCGATGGTTGAGGTTGTTGTTGGGGCGATGGTTGAGGTTGTGGTTGGGGCGATGTTTGAGGTTGTTGTTGGGGCGATGGTTGAGGTTGTCGTTGGGGCGATGGTTGAGGTTGTTGTTGGGGCGATGGTTGTGGTTGTTGTCGGGGCGCTGGTTGAGGTTGTTGTTGGGGCGATGGTTGAGGTTGTTGTTGGGGCGATGGTTGCCGTTGTTGTTGGGGCGATGGTTGAGGTTGTTGTTGGGGCGATGGTTGAGATTGTTGTTGGAGCGATGGTTGAGGTTGTTGTTGGGGCGATGGTTGCCGTTGTTGTTGGGGCGGTGGTTGAGGTTGTTGTTGGGGCGATGGTTGAGGTTGTTGTTGGGGCGATGGTTGAGGTTGTTGTTGGGGCGATGGTTGAGGTTGTTGTTGGGGCGATGGTTGCCGTTGTTGTTGGGGCGGTGGTTGAGGTTGTTGTTGGGGCGATGGTTGAGGTTGTTGTTGGGGCGCTGGTTGTGGTTGTTGTTGGGGCGATGGTTGAGGTTGTTGTTGGGGCGATGGTTGAGATTGTTGTTGGGGCGATGGTTGTGGTTGTTGTTGGGGCGCTGGTTGAGGTTGTTGTTGGGGTGGTGGTTGAGGTTGTTGTTGGGGCGATGGTTGAGATTGTTGTTGGGGCGATGGTTGTGGTTGTTGTTCGGGCGCTGGTTGAGGTTTTTGTTGGGGCGCTGGTTGAGGTTGTTGTTGGGGCGCTAGTTGAGGTTGTTGTTGGGGCGATGGTTGAGGTTGTTGTTGGGGTGATGGTTGGGGTTGTTGTTGGAGCGATGGTTGAGGTTGTTGTTGGGGTGATGGTTGAGGCTGTTGTTGGGGCGATGGTTGAGGTTGTTGTTGGGGCGATGGTTGAGGTTGTTGTTAGAGCGCTGGTTGAGATTGTTGTTGGGGCGATGGTTGTGGTTGTTTTTGGGGCGCTTGTTGAGATTGTTGTTAGGGCGATGGTTGAGATTGTTGTTGGGGCGATGGTTGGGGTTGTTGTTGGGGCGATGGTTGAGGTTGTTGTTGGGGTGATGGTTGAGGCTGTTGTTGGGGCAATGATTGAGGTTGTTGTTGGGGTGGTGGTTGAGGTTGTTGTTGGGGCGATGGTTGAGGTTGTTGTTGGGGTGATGGTTGAGGTTGTTGTTGGGGCGCTAGTTGAGGTTGTTGTTGGGGCAATGGTTGAGGTTGTTGTTGTGGCGCGGGTTGAGGTTGATGTTGGGGCGATGGTTGAGGTTGTTGTTGGGGTGATGGTTGAGGTTGTTGTTGGGGCGATGGTTGAGGTTGTTGTTGGGGTGATGGTTGAGGTTGTGGTTGGGGCGATGGTTGAGGTTGTTGTTGGGGCGGTGGTTGAGGTTGTTGTTGGGGCGATGGTTGAGGTTGTTGTTGGGGTGATGGTTGAGGTTGTTGTTGGGGCGATGGTTGAGGTTGTTGTTGGGACGATGGTTGAGGTTGTGGTTGGGGCGATGGTTGAGGTTGTTGTTGGGGCGATGGTTGAGGTTGTGGTTGGGGCGATGGTTGAGGTTGTTGTTGGGGCGGTGGTTGAGGTTGTTTTTGGTGCGATGGTTGAGGTTGTGGTTGGGGCGATGGTTGAGGTTGTTGTTGGGGTGATGGTTGAGGTTGTTGTTGGGGTGATGGTTGAGGTTGTTGTTGGGGCGATGGTTGAGGTTGTTGTTGGGACAATGGTTGAGGTTGTTGTTGGAGCGATGGTTGCCGTTGTTGTTGGGGCGATGGTTGAGGTTGTTGTTGGAGCGATGGTTGAGATTGTTGTTGGGGCGATGGTTGAGGTTGTTGTTGGGGTGATGGTTGAGGTTGTTGTTGGGGCGATGGTTGAGGTTGTCGTTGGGGCGATGGTTGAGGTTGTTGTTGGGGTGATGGTTGAGGTTGTTGTTGGGGCGATGGTTGAGGTTGTTGTTGGCGCGATGGTTGAGGTTGTCGTTGGGGCGATGGTTGAGGTTGTCGTTGGGGCGATGGTTGAGGTTGTTGTTGGGGCGATGGTTGAGGTTGTTGTTGGCGCGATGGTTGAGGTTGTCGTTGGGGCGATGGTTGAGGTTGTTGTTGGGGTGATGGTTGAGGTTGTTGTTGGGGCGATGGTTGAGGTTGTTGTTGGCGCGATGGTTGAGGTTGTCGTTGGGGCGATGGTTGAGGTTGTTGTTGGGGCGATGGTTGAGGTTGTTGTTGGGGCGATGGTTGAGGTTGTCGTTGGGGCGATGGTTGAGGTTGTCGTTGGGGCGATGGTTGAGGTTGTCGTTGGGGCGATGGTTGAGGTTGTTGTTGGGGCGATGGTTGAGGTTGTTGTTTGGGTGCTGGTTGAGGTTGTTGTTGGGGCGATGGTTGAGGTTGTTGTTGGGGCGGTGGTTGAGGTTGTGGTTGGGGCGATGGTTGAGGTTGTTGTTGGGGCAATGGTTGAGGTTGTCGTTGGGGCGATGGTTGAGGTTGTTGTTGGGGCGATGGTTGAGGTTGTTGTTGGGGCGCTGGTTGAGGTTGTTGTTGGGGCGATGGTTGAGGTTGTTGTTGGGGCGATGGTTGAGGTTGTCGTTGGGGCGATGGTTGAGGTTGTTGTTGGGGCGATGGTTGAGGTTGTTGTTGGGGCGATGGTTGAGGTTGTTGTTGGGGCGATGGTTGAGGTTGTCGTTGGGGCGATGGTTGAGGTTGTCGTTGGGGCGATGGTTGAGGTTGTCGTTGGGGCGATGGTTGAGGTTGTTGTTGGAGCGATGGTTGAGGTTGTTGTTGGGACAATGCTTGAGGTTGTTGTTGGATCACTAGATGGAACACTTGTTGAGGTTGTTGTTGTGGCGCTGGTTGAGGTTGTTGTTGTGGCGCTAGTTGAGGTTGTTGTTGGATCACTAGATGGCACAGTGGTTGAGGCTGTTGTTGTTGGAGCGATGGTTGAGGTTGTGGCACTGGTTAACATGAGGGTGGTTTTTGGTGTGCTAGTTGAGCTTGGGGTTATTGGTGAGGTGCTGCCAGGGGAACTGCTCTTATTTAGATTTTCACTGCTTGTCGAAATAGTCGGCGTTGGACTCACTGAGGAAATGGTAGAACCTGCAACGAAAATAAAAGGCAGTGCATTTTAAATTGCAGCTCAGTGAAATTGTACAATAATTTTTGTTCGGTTTCCAGATGCAGTATTTTTGACTGGATTAAGATGACTGGCAGAGACATGTAACTTTGATTTAACTTAATGAGATGCTGAGACACTATTTGGTGTGTGGGATTAATACTGTAACCACACAAAAACACCTACTAGCTAAAGACCAAGTGGTCTTCCAACAGGCACTACAACTGGCTTTATCATTGGAAAATGCAGCAAGTGGAACATGTGAGTTACAAGGTGGAAGTGGGGTGGGGAGTGGGGGGGGGCGGAGTTGTAGTGCTGGTAAAGCACAGCAGGTCAGGCAGCGTCCGAGGAGCAGGAGCATCGACATTTTAGGCATAAGCCCTTCATCAGAAATGATGCCTGATGAAGAGCTTTTGCCCAAAACGTCAATTCCCCTGCTCCTCTCTGCTGCCTGACCTGCTGTGCATTTCTAGCACTACACTCTCGACACTGAGCTCCAGCATCTGCAGTCCTCACTTTCTCCTATTCCAGTTGAAGTGGGCACCCTCTCCACTCTGAATGAGCTTGGAAAACACCACTCAAGTGAAGATAATTGCATAGCTTCACTCTGGACATATCCTGAACAGAGGGACTTTGGGTCAGCCCAAAAAAAAGCCAAGCCTCGGCCAAACCATTCAAATTTTCTTCAGGATCCGGGCTGGTAAGCTATTGCAGTTGCTGCCATTATGTAGACTCAAGAAAGTAAATGAGTCCCCCTCGACCTAAATCGAGTAAGAGGAGAGAGCACACCCTGAAAGGTCCACCTACATCTGCTTCAGAGCAGTTAAGTTGCTTCGCAACATCCAAATCAGAACCAATCAAAGTAAACATCTGGTTAAATGGTCACCTAGTTCTAATGGAAGTCAATACCCACATGGCCGTATCAGTGATCGCTGAACCACTCTTTAAAAACTCACTCTGGAATCCAACCCTTAAGTTTGCATGGACTGAGAAACTACACCGGGGAACCTTCAGAGACTTAAGGGTGCAACTTGTTATGAGAAGCAGCTGGTTCAGTTACTGCTGATTGTAGTAAAAGGCTCAAGCCCAAGCTTGATGTAGCAGAATTGGTTGAGAAAGATTCACCTTGATTGGCTGAACATGTTTCAATTGGAAAATGGCTGCTTGAGTGAGTGTCCAAATTAAATACCCAGATGCTTTACAGAGAAGGTCTCCGGACTAGTAAAGGAGCCACAGATCATTAATTTAACTTAATGAGATGCTGAGACACTATTTGGTGTGTGGGATTAATACTGTAACCACACAAAAACACCTACTAGCTAAAGACCAAGTGGTTTTCCAGCAGGCACTACAACTGGCTTTACCATTGGAAAATGCAGCAAGTGGAACATGCGAGTTACAAGGTGGAAGTGGGGTGGGGAGTGGGGGGGGCGGATTATTTTCATTGGCGACCTTTAAGCGGCATTTGGATAGGTACATGGATGGGTACTTAATCTAGGTTAGAAGTTCGGCACAACATCGTGGGCCGAAGGGCCTGTTCTGTGCTGTATTGTTCTATGTTCTATGTTCTATCACCTTGCGTGTTGACCAGGGAGCAATTCCACGTTTCTGCAAGGCCTGCCCAGTGCCATTTACTTTACGGGCAAAAGCAGAGGCAGAAATCCTCTGGATTCCAGGAGGCTGGAAAGGGAAAGAGTCATCAAACCGGTCTAGTTTGCAGAATGTGCTGCACTGGTCATACTGATTGTGAAGTCTGGTGGGTTGGTTCGCCTTTGTGGGAGTTTTAAACAAACAGTAAACCGCGTTCGCAGTTGGATAAATATCCAATCCCTCACACAGAGGATTTATATGCAAAGCTGGCGGGCGGGTGGGCTGTCCTTCACAAAGCTTGTCATAAGCATGACATATTTTCAATTGCGATTAGATGAGGATTCTCAGAAGTGTGCTACAATTAACACTCATAAGGGTTTGTACCAATATACATAATTGCCATTTGGAGTACAGTCAGTCTGTGAAATATTCAGTGGTTGGTGGAGAACATTTTACAAGGTCTATCCCAGGTTGTCATTTATCTAGATGACGTGCTAATAAGAGGGAAGAAGAAATGGTAGCACTAGAGAACTTGGACATAGTACTTAAATGTTTCTCCCAGGCGGGGGTATGCCTTAGAATGGCAAATATATGTTGGATCATGGTCGAATGGATGCAGGCCTCAACTCCATGTTGGTGCCAGTTCCTCATAGCTCTCAATTGCCTGATACTTCAAATATCTAAGGAACAATCTTCTCAACATTCAGCATGTCAAGATACCACAGAATCTTGAATGTTTTGAGAACATTACCTCTCATTCTCCTGATCTTTAATGAGTAAAGTATAAACCTGCTCTTTTGTTCTTGACAATGCAACCCCTTTGGCCCCGGAATCAGCCTAGTGAATTTCGTTTGCACTGCCTCCAGTGCCAGTGTATTTCTTTTTTAAAAATACAGGGACCAGAACTATACTCCAGGTGCATCCTCACAAAAGATCTGTATAGTTCTAAAAAGACATCCCTATTTTTAGAAACTCCAATTCCATTTGTCTTATTAATTATTTGCTGCACCGAGTCCAAGGGTCATAAACTTTACAGCACTCAAAAAGGCCCTCTTGCCCATTGTTTCCATACCAGACATCAAGCATGCTAACTATTCATGTTTCTCTTTATCTGGAGCTTTGTCTCCACTCAATTAAAGTGTGCCTTTTCATTCTTCCTACTAAAAAATATAACCCAACACTTGCCTCCACTAAAGTCTATCCACCAGGTTTTTGCCCATATATGCAACCTATGTAAATCCCCTTGCAGATTCATCAACACAATAGACCCTATTTTCATATCATTAGAAAATCTGGTTACATTACAACCTGTCGCTTACCTTGAGTCATTCATATAAGCAGAAAATAATTGAGGCCCGAGAACCGATCCTTGTGTCATTCCATTAATTACGTCTTTCTAACCTGAACTAAAATCCTGAACTAAAAGTCTTCTGTGTGTGAACCAATCCTTAATCTGTGCCGATATGTTATCCTGAGCTCCTTTCTTGATAAATAATCTTTTATGTAACACCTGATCAAATGTCTTCCGGAATTCTAAATATGCACATCATCCAATTTCCTTTCATCAACTCTGCTCATTATATTCGATAAAAAGCTCAACTAATTTTGTTAAATGTGATTTCACTTTCACAAAGCTATGTTGACGCTGTTTGATTGCAATGAGCTTCTCTCTTAGACTAAGTAGACCATACTTTCTGGCTTTGTCTCCCTCCTTCTTGAACTGGGATGGAACATTCTAATCCACTGGAAGCTTCTGGGAATCCATTGAGTTCTGTAACACTTTGATCAATGCCTCCACTCTCTCTGCAGTCACTTAGATACAGGCCATCAGTCCTAGCGACTTGTCTACCATTACTCCCATTTATTTGCAAAAACTTGCCCGCTGATGATAGAAACTTTTATAAGAACTGTTCTTCACATGAGTTCCTTACTGATCTGTTACCATAGAATCCCTACAGTGTGGAAACAGGCCTTTTGGCCTAACAAGTCCACAACAAACTTCTGAAGAGTAACACACCCAGGCTCATTCCCCTATCCTATTACTTTACATTTCCTTTAACTAATGCACCCAGTCTACACATTCCTAAACACTATGGGCAATTTAGCATGGCTAATTCACCTAACCTGAATGTCTTTGGACTGTGGGAGGAAACCCACACAGACATGGGGAGAATCTGCAAACTCCATGCAAACTGTTACCCAAGGCTGGAATCAAACTTGGGTGTCTGGCGCTGTGAGACAAATTTATGTTTGTAAAGGTATTGGTGGAATTTCCTGACTCCAAATATGACCGCCAAACCTTCCTTCTCTATCTGGGCGTACTTATGCTCTGCATTAACTAAAGTCCTGGATGCATGCGCTATTGGGTGCTCCTCTCCATTAGGCCACCTATAAGCAAGGGAGGCATTGCACATCAATACCAGATTTCACTTGGGATCAAAAGCTTAGAGGGTGATAGCTGTGCCTTCACTTCACTGAGACCATTTCCAATGCTGAGGAGAAAGTGAGGTCTGCAGATGCTGGAGATCAAAGTTGAAACTTTATTGCTGGAACAGCACAGCAGGTCAGGCAGCATCCAGGGAACAGGAGATTCGACGTTTCGGGCACAGGCCCTTCTTCAGCATTTCCAATGCTGACCCTTTTTTAAGAGTTGATGCAAAGGTGCCAGGATGGAGGCCCAGGTTATGTATGAACTTTCCGTAATAATTCATCAGCTCAAGGAAAGTTGAGCTGGACATGGGAGCTGGGCACCTTTGATCAACCTCCATTTATCTTCCAATGGGTGGAACCCTACCTTGTCAACTCTGCAGCCCAAGTCGGTCACTTGGGATGCCTGAAATAAATATTCTTCCTTTCTAAGGTGTTAATGTACCAGGAAAAAATGTCTAAGGACCATGTCCAGGTTCTCCAAGTGCTTCTTATTGATCTTCCCTGTTATTAGCATGTCATCTTAAAAAATAGCTACCTGGGATAGACCTTGAAAAATGTTCCCATTGTCCATTAAAAATTGCTGACAAAAGGCTGACAATATCCCAAATGGCAGTTATGTACATCGGTACAAACTCTCATGAGTGTTAATTGTAGCATACTTGTGGAAATCCTCATCTAACTGCAATTGGAAGTACACATGACTAATATCCAGCTCTGTGAAGGACAGCCCCACCCCCACCAGCTTTTTGTATAAATGTGAGGGCATTTATCCAGCTGCGAAAAGTGGTGTACTGTTTGTTTAAAATGCCCAAAACTTAGATTTCATAACCGATACAACGGGTTCTGCTCATTCCACAGTTTGGACGAGTTTGATGATCCCTTCACTGTCCCAGCCTTCTGATTTCTCTCTCTACTTTTGCCCGTAAGGTAAATGGCATTGGGTGTGCCTTGCAGAATTGTAGGAGTGCTTCCTGGTCAACATGCAATGTGGCCTTGGCTCCTTTAATAGTCCCCAGACCTTACAGATAAATGATCACGTATTTAATTAGGACTGTACTCGGGCAGCCATTTTCTAATCAAAAATGTTGAGCCCACCAAAGTGAATCTTCCTCAACCAATTTCACTCCATCAATCTTGGGCCCGAGACTATTATTACCATCAGTGGTAACTGAACCAGTTGCTTCTCATGAGAGCCTGGAACCAAAGCTGTCCTCTCAATCTGAAAAGGTTCCCTGATATGGTTTCTCACTCTAGTTGAGGTCTTGCACAATCCTGGGGGGTTGGAGTCCATAGCAGGTTTTGTTAAAACTGATTCTGCGATTAAACGGCTGTTCTGGTATCAACCTCTATTAGAACTAGGTGACCATTTAACCAGAAGTTTATTTTGACTGTTTCTTATTTGGATGTTGCTAAACAATTTAACTGCTCCAAACCAGATCTAGATGGACTTTCAAGGATGTGCACTGTCTTGGATACCAGGTCATGAGTTCTCTTACTCCTTTTAGATTGAGTGGGACTCATATCGACAATAACTACAATGGCATGCCAGCCCGGATCCTGAAGAAAATTTGAACCATTTGGCCGAGGTTCAGTTTTATTTTGGGGTTTTGCTGAAAGTTGACCTAGAGTCCCTCTGTTCAGGATATTTTTCCTATTTACAGGTCGGTACGATTACATTTTTAGCTGAGGCGTCAGCAGAGCCCAAATGACTGCGTGGGCCCCCTGTTCTTCTTTAGGCAGGCAGATGTTACACAGTGGTCTTTCCCCACCGCGCCTTGGCGGCAGCTGCCCCAAGCTTCAGCGCATCCCTCAACACGTAGTCCTGGACCTTGAAATGTGCCAGTCTGCAACACTCAGTCGGGGTCAACTCCTTCTGCTGGAAGATCAACAGGTTTCGGACCGCCCAGAGAGCGTCCTTCACCGAGTTGATGATCCTCCAGGCACAGTTGATGTTCGTCTCGGTGTGCGTCCCGGGGAACACACCATAGAGCACGGAGTCCCGCGTCACGGCGCTGCTCAGGATGAACCTCGACAAACACCACTGCATTCCTCTGCAGACTTCTTCTGCGTAGGCACATTCCAGAAGGAGGTGTGTGACAGTCTCATCCCCCCTGCAGCCGCTTCGAGGGCAGCGTGCAGTGCGGCTGAGAGTCCGGGCATGCATAAAGGATCTCACAGGCAGAGCCCTTCTCACCACCAGCCAAGCCATGTCTTGGTGCTTGTTGGAAAGTTCTGGCGATGAGGCATTCTGCCAAATGGCTTTGACAGTCTGCTCAGGGAACCGCTCGATAGGATCCGCCCTCTCCTTTTCCCGAAGAGTCTCAAGGACACTACGTGCTGACCACTTCCTGATGGATTTGTGGTCAAAGGTGTTTTTCTTCATAAACTTCTCCACGAAGGACAGTTGACATGGAACGGTCCAACTACTTGGAGCGTTCCATGGCAGCGAGGCCAGGCCCATCCTTCGCAACACCGGGGACAGGTAGAACCTCAGTACGTAGTGACACTTGGTGTTTGCGTACCGGCGATCCAAGCACAGCTTGATGCAGCCACACACAAAGGTGGCCATCAGGGTGAGGGTGGCATTGGGTGTATTTTTCCCCTGTTGCCCAGATCTTTGTACAGCGAGTCCCTTCGGACCCGGTCCATCTTTGACCTCCATATAAACTGGAAGATGGCCCGGGTGACTGCAGCAGCACAGGTTCTGGGAATAGGCCAGACCTGTGCCACGTATAATAGCAATGACACTGCCTCACACCTGATGACCAGGTTTGTCCACAGAGAGGCTCTGCAATTGCCTTCACTCAGGTAATGTTCCCCAAGCTCAATCAGAGGGTGCCCACTTCTATCGGAATACCCTGTAAGTCATATGCTCCACTTGCCGCATTTTCCAACGATAAAGCCAGTTGTAGTGCCTGTTTGAGTTCTGGTGAGCTTCAGGCACTTTTGCATGGATACATCATTAATCCCACATACCAAATCATTGCTCAGCATCTCATTAAGAATTAAACCAAAGTCACATGCCTCTGCCAGTCATCTTAATCCAATCAAAACTCCCGATAAGGATTCCCCTGATTCTCGAATTGCTGAGTAAAAAGGATAGCCTCCAAGAATTGGAGGAGGCTTGGGGTCATAGTATTCCTTAACTCAATCCATCAACCCTTTAAAAGTTTTACTATTTGGTGCCTCAGGGAATGTTAGGGTCCTAATAACTGAAGACGCAACAGATCCACAAGCTGTCAGTTGAATTACTCATTGCTTTTCATTTACCCCAATGTCATTTGCCTGGAAAAAAAGCGCACTCTTTCCAATACTGGGCCCAGTCTTTGATGGCCAGATCGAACGAGTTTCCCAAATAACAACGTGATGCTAGAAATGCTTAGAACAACTCAAAGATGTCTATTGTGAGTGAGTTTTTTCAAGAGCATGCTTTTCTCGCAATACCACTGAAATGACTCCACAGAGGCCGGTATCCAATCACCAAGTCACCCTTTATTTCCACGTGGAAAGCCCTTGACACTGATCCAGCTGCCTCTGAGCTAACTCTCAATGTGAGCAGATGTCTGACACTCCCATTCATATCTGTCAGCCAGGGAACCTCCATTGGACCAGACTGACAGCCCCAACTAGGGAACTCATAATCTATGAGGTCCATCTGGCTGACCTCGTTACAATCACTACATTTTCCACTTCTTTCCAAGTTTGGAATGTGTCCGATTCTCAGTCCCTCTCTCCCATAAGCAGTGTAAGTCTTATTTTAACCATTCTTTGATAGGATGTGGGTATCACTGGCAATCCTTAATTGCCCTTGAACTGAGTGACTTACTGGGCCATTTCAGATTCAACCATAATACTGGGTTTCTGAAGATACAAGTGGGTCACATTTCCTTCTTGCCAAAGAGCATCTGTGAACCAAATGAGTTTATACAACAATTGATGATAATCCTCAGTATCAGCCACTAATAACTAATTTATAATTCCAGATTTAGTAATTGAGTTGGTTGGATTTAGATCAAAAAGTGTGGTGCTGGAAAAGCACAGCAGGTCAGGCAGCATCTGGGGAGCTGGAGAATTGATGTTTCGGGCATAAGCCCTTCATCATGCCTAATGAATGGCCTATGCCTGAAACATCAATTCTCCTGCTCCTCGGATGCTACCTGACCTGCTGTGCTTTTCAAGCACCACACTTTTCGACTCTGATCTCCAGCACCTGCCAAGCTCACTTTCTCCTTGGTTGGATTTATTCCCAGAGTGTTAGCAGGTCCCCTGGATTACTTACAGTGTGGAAACAGGCCCTTCAGCCCAACAAGTCCACCCCGACCCTCCGAAGAGCTACCCACCTAGACCCATTCCCCTACACTTTACCCCTGCACCTAACACTATGGGCAATTTAGCATAGCCGATTCAACTGACCTGCACATTTTTGGACTGTGGGAGGAAACCAGAGCACCCGGAGACACACGCAGACACGGGGAGAATGTGCAAACTCCACACAGACAGGTGCTTGAGGCGGGAAGTGAACCCAGGTCTCTGGCACTGTGAGGCAGCAGTGCTAACTACTGTGCCACTGTGCCACCATGCCACCCATTTAACTCAAAGTAATTTTGCAAGATGGCTTTCCAGTATATAAATCTTACACAACAGCAGTAAGTACTTCTTCTAATTGCCAGTTGAGTCACAAAAGTACATGATTATAAAACATTTTAGAAAATATTCTGCCAATTTAGCAACATTAGATTTCTTACAGTGTGGAAACAGGCCCTTCAGCCCAACAAGTCCACACCCCACTCCCCTTCACCTAACACTATAGGCAATTTAGCATGGCCAATTCACCTAACCTACACATTTTTGGACTGTGGGTGGAAACCAGAGCACCCGGAGGAAATCCACGCAGACACGGGGAGAATGTGCAAACTCCACACAGTCACCTGAGGTGGGAATTGAACCTGGGTCTCTGGTACTGTGAGGCAACAGTGCTAACCACTGTGCCACCATGCCACTACTGTTACTGACTCAAAACTCTATTTGTCGACTCACCTAAAATTAAAATTAAGTAGAAAGCCCCTCGCTCCATATTGAATTCCATATTGTAGCAAGAAGACTTCCAATCACTGGCTCTTCCAACTGAGTGCTCAGTTTGAAAACCCTGATTTAAATGTTTAAAAATGCTTATTAGAACATTATAATTAGACTTCATAATCTGCATATCACTGACACTGATCACTGACACTGATTTTCCACACCTCTGAGTGGTGCTGGGGGCGTGAGCAGTTGATGCACCATTGGTATGCACCATTGTGCAATGTCTGTGGTAATGAGTCAACAAAGTCACCAGCCATTTCTTTTCAGTTAGCAAATAAATCTGACGGGATTTTCAATGATCGCCGCCTGAAGAGTCAATGGGAAATGCATCCTCAACAAGACTGGCTGCCCTCAGCCTGATAACATTCAGAACAGTGTTAACGAACTCAGGGTGAGAGTTCTGGGGTGGAGGTCCCATCTCAGAAAGCTGCTGGCCAATCTAATCGGCTGAGGTTATAGGTTACCCCCCCCCCCCCCCAAATTACAGGATTCTCGTGGCACCTGGATGGCAGCTCCCAAACATGGGAGTGACTGAGTTTGAGGAGATAGGGGGAAAAGCATCATGCATGACCGTGTGGAGGAACGTCTCTAATGGGCATGGAGGACTCCCACAAGGAGGCAACACCTTTGGTCAATATGAACCTGAGTAGTTAAAGCTGCCAGGCTACCCATTTGGTGTGGGGTTTTCACACTGCACAGAAAATGGCAGCAAAGTTGGAATGAGGCCATTGAGTAGCTAATACTTGGTCACTTAAGGGTCGCAAAAGGCTCATAGGCAGGCCACATGACACCTCTGTCATCTCCAGTAAAATGGGAGACAGTGGGAAGCAGGTGGGCAGGGGTGTGATGGATTGGCTGAGGCTAGGGTTGATGCATCTCCCCTTTGCAAATGAAATGAAATGAAATGAGTGACGAAAAGTGAACAGTGTCAGTATTTTCATGATAAAGGGGTAGGCTGTCCAGCCTCTTGATCGAGACATAGTTTTTTGATCTGGACGTAGATTTATTGCCCATCTAAAGGATGTGTGTGCATATGTATTTGTGTGTGTCAGTGAGTTTGTGTGTAAGTGTTTGTGTGTGTCAATGTGTTTGTGTGTAAGTGTTTGTGTGTGTCAGTGTGTTTAGGTCCGTGTGTGTGTATGCGCACGTGGGTGTGTGCGCGTGGGGGGGTGTGTGCGTGGGTGTGCATGGGTGTGTGTGTGTCTGTGTCTGTGTGTGTCTTTGTGTGTGTGTGTGTGTGCATGGGTGTGTGTGTCTTTGTGTGTGTGTGTCTGTGTGTGTGTCTGTGTCAGCCAAAAAGGCCGACTGACAACCTGAAAACCCTCCTGATACATTTCTCTCAGGCAGCAATAGTGGGAGAGCTTCCTACTCAGATCAAAAAAACAGCTATAACGTTAAAGGATTCTATGAGGAAGCTCTCGCCATTAGCCCAAGGCAAACATCCTTCTCACTTTGAGTGACTGCTCCAACCAGAGAGCTATGTTAATGACTAAATGGTGAGCGACTTGGACTCGATCATTTTCCGTGAAGTTGGGATGTGTCTTTCTCAACAGCAGAGTTTACAAGGGTTTGTGCTGCTGTCAAAGGAAGTTCTGACAAATAATCACAGTGTAACCTATCTATTTAATATACTTTGTCTCTAATTAATGGCACAGGTAGAAGGTTAGTGAGAAAGGCATTTGGTCTGTTTGCCTTTATTGCTCAGTGCACTGTGTATCGGGGTTGGGACATCATGGTACAGCTGTACAGAACATTGTGCTCATTTCAGGTCTCCTTGCTACAGGAAAGATGTTGTTAAACTTGAAAAGGTTCATAAAAGATTTACAAAGATGTGGCTAGAGTTGGAGGGTTTGAGCTATAGGGAGAGGCTGAATAAGCCGGGGGTATTTTCCCTGGAGTGTCGGAGAATGAAGGGTGGCCTTATAGAAGTCAATAAAGTCATGAGGGGCATGGATAGGTGAATAGTCAAGGTCTTTTTCCCAGGGTAAGGGAATCCAAAATTAGGAAGAATATCTTTCAGGTGAGAGGGAAAGATTTAAAGGGACTGGAGGAACAACTTTTTCACACAGAGGGTGGTACGTGTTTAAATAAGCTACAGAGAGAGTGGTGGAGGCTGGTACAGTTACAACATTTAAAAGGTATCTGGATTGGTAAATGAATAGGAAGGGTTTAGAAGGATATAGGTCAAGTGCTGGCAAATGGGACTAGATTAGACAATAGACACTAGACAATAGGTACAGGTTCGAGCTAGCACCACCATTCATTATGATCATGACTGATCATCCACAATCAGTATCCTGTTCCTGCCTTATCCCCATAACCCTTTATTCCACTATCTTTAAGAGCCCTATCCATCTCTTTCTTGAAAGTACCCAGAGACTTGGCCTCCACTGCCTTCTGGGGCAGGCCATTCCATGCACCCACCAGTCTCTGGGTGAAAACTAATGCAGTCATCAGTGTAGCGGAGGAAGAGGTGGGGAGTGGTGCCACCTCGTGCTCCCGCGAGGAGGTTGAGCAATTCATCAACTTCACCAACACATTCCACCCTGACCTTAAATTTACCTGGACCACCTCTGACACCTCTCTCCCCTTCCTGGACCTCTCCATCTCCATTAATGATGACCGACTTGACACTGACATTTTTTACAAACCCACCGACTCCCACAGCTACCTGGATTACATCTCTTCCCACCCTATCTCTTGCAAAAATACCATCCCGTATTCCCAATTCCACCGCCTCCACCGTATCTGCTCCCAGGAGGACCAGTTCCACCATAGAACACACCAGATGGCCTCCTTCTTTAGAGACCGCAATTTCCCTTCCCACGGGGTAAAGATGCCCTCCAACGCATCTCGTCCACATCCCGCTCCTCCGCCCTCAGACCCCACCCCTCCAACCGTAACAAGGTTAGAATGCCCCTGGTGCTCACCTTCCACCCTACAAACCTTCGCATAAACCAAATCATCCGCCGACATTTCCGCCACCTCCAAAAAGACCCCACCACCAGGGATATATTTCCCTCCCCACCCCTTTCCGCCTTCCTCAAAGACCGTTCCCTCCGTGACTACCTGGTCAGGTCCACGCCCCCCTATGACCCACCCTCCCATCCTGGCACTTTCCCCTGCCACCGCAGGAACTGTAAAATCTGTGCCCACACCTCCTCCCTCACCTCTATCCAAGGCCCTAAAGGATAAATCCATCAAAGTTTTATCTGCACATCCACTAATATCATTTATTGTATCCGTTGCTCCCGATGCGGTCTCCTCTACATTGGGGAGACTGGGTGCCTCCTAGCAGAGCGCTTTAGGGAACATCTCCACCTATCCACTCCACCCTCTCTTCCCTGACTTATCACCTTCATCTCCTCCCCCACTCACCCATTGTACTCTATGCTACTCTCTCCCCACCCCCACCCTCCCCTAGCTTATCTCTCCACGCTTCAGGCTCACTGCCTTTATTCCTGATGAAGGGCTTTTGCCCGAAATGTCGATTTCGCTGCTCGTTGGATGCTGCCTGAACTGCTGTGCTCTTCCAGCACCACTGATCCAGAATCTCCTGATTCTATGTCCCCCTTGCAAGGGACAGAATATCATTCCTCACCAACAGGGTCACCCCATCCCCTCTGCCCTCAGTCTGTCTTTTTGATAGTACCTATAGCCTTGAATATTCATTTCCCAGGCCCTATCCACTTGAAGCCATGTCTCAGTTATCCTTACAACATCGTTAGGTTAGGATATCTGGTCAGCATGGACGAGTTGGATAGAAGAATCTGTATAATTCTATAACTCAGTAGATGGAAATGTGTTGCTGGAGAAGCGCAGCAGGTCAGGCAGCATCGAGGGAACAGGAGAATCGACGTTTCGGGCATTAGCCCTTCTTTCCTGAAGAAGGGCTAATGCCCGAAACGTCGATTCTCCTGTTCCCTAGATGCTGCCTGACCTGCTGCGCTTCTCCAGCAACACATTTCCATCTCTGATCTCCAGCATCTGCAGACCTCATTTTCTCTTCTATAACTCAGTAGACCAATTGTAATCAATTGACGTGGGTGGACACAATCTATCCTGTTAACCAAAATAATTCTAAATTAAACACTATTAAAAGAAGACTTTGGAAATGGTTATTGGCCTATTGAGCAGTGAATGCAGTATTCCAGTGTTCCATGGAACACAAGAATTGTCATCGACACTGTAACATCCTGAATGTTAGTAATTTAGACTAAATTTCTCCAGCTGCTAGGCCAAAGACCACACCAATAACTTCTCAGCCTCCCTTAAGACTTGAAGTCAGCATGATACCTTTGAACATGGATTGGCAGAAGTACCATCTCTTATCTTTAATGCTAAATTTGAAATCTTTTCGATGGTTGTTATCCAGCCTTGATTTATTCCAGCCACTTTTGTGACAACTCACTGTTGCCACAGACTCATGGCAAACATTAATGCTGACAGACTCCAATCTTAGGTTCAGGAAAATTGACAGTTTAATAATTCTTAGATATGTAAAGCCCTTTAAGTCTTTTGTCTGTTCATTAAATTTCCATGAATTTTACCTGGAATCTCACCTGCCAAGAATTAAACACTTTTTATTTTCTACATCCTCAGCAAATTCCACAATAGAATAAATAACAAACTCAAGAAAACTACACATGGAAATGTTTCCCTGTCATTAAGAAATATTTTGTGTTTCTTCACCATCATTATGAGTAAGCAAATACCAATTCACATTTAAACCACAGGGTTAAAAGTTGGAGCTTGAACATATGCAAGAGGAAGAAAGATGATGTTTTCTTGCTATATATAACCACTTGTCAATTTGCGTCAATGGCAAAGGCATAAGTTACATCAATGTATCAATGTTTATTCACATGAAACAATTTAAGTTCCTCCAATGTGGTTTTATAATAAGCGAATAGCATACAGCATGATTACACCCTAACGTGGTCAAATAGGGGGAAAAAAGCACCAATTGAACCACATGAATATTTTAGCTGCCAACTAATAGACAAATGTGACTCAACAGACTTTTTCTGATGGGTCTAGATTTAGAGTGGTGCTAGAAAAGCACAGTGGGTCAGGCAGCATCCGAGGAGCAGGAAAATCGACGTTTCGCGCAAAAGCCTTTCATCAGTCCTTCCAGATGAAGGGTTTTTGCCCGAAACGTCGATTTTCCTGCTCCTCGGATGCTGCCTGACCGGCTGTGCTTTTACAGCACCACTCTAATCTAGACTCTGATCTCCAGCATCTGCAGTCCTCACTTTTTCCTGATGGGTACTAAATTCCAGAGAAGGATTTATGATCAAACGTGAGACCAGGAGTAGGCCATTCTGCCCATCAAAGCTGCTCCACCATTCAACACAGTCAAGGCTGATTGAGAATATTGATGTCGTTTTATCCAGGTAATCCTCATGCCCCTCACGGCATTGGTATTCAAAAATTGATCAAACTCAACTTTAAATACATTCAAAAACTAAGCTTCCACAGTCCTCTGCAGTAGAGAATTTCAAATATTCACAACTCTCTGAGTAAAATAAAAGTCCTCATTGTGGTCTTAAATGGGATTCCCCTTATTTTGAAATAAGGGAGGATGGCTCTAGTTCTGGACACTCCAACCAACCGTGACTGTCCCGTGCTGTAATTCTCGAATTGATTACTATTCAGTCAAAATGTCAGAGAATACCGACGCAGTTTGCCCAGCCTCTCTCCACAGGACAGTTACATCATCTTGTAAGCAGTTCTGGTGAAGAGCCTCCAAGCTCACAGTCTCCAAAGCCCAAACCACCCACTTCTTCTTTCTTCCCAAAATCCACAAACAGGACTGCTCAGGCAGACTCATTGTTTCTGCCTGTTCCTGCCCCACAGAACCTATTGCTTGCTGGCTTGACTTGATACTTTCTCGCCTTATCCAGTCCCTTACCACTTACCTCTGTGATTCTTCTGATGGTTTGCATCAGTTTCAGACTTTGCTGTTCGCAGACTCCAGCCCACTCTTCTTTACCATGGCTGTGCAATCCCTTTACACATGAATGTCACATCAGGATGGTCTCAGGGGTCTCCAGTTTTTCCTGGATAAAAGGCCTGAACCTTTCCCATCCACCACCATCAGTGATTGTCCTCACTTCGAACATCTTCTCCTTTAACTCCTCTCTTGCTTCAAGTCAAAGGGGTGGCCATGGGTACCTGGATGGGCCAAAGTTATCTTTGTGGGGTATATGGAACTTTCCTTGTTCCAGTCCAACTCCAGCCTCTACCCACAACTCTTTCTCTGATACATTGGTTACATCATCGGTGCTGCTGCCCTCTTCTGCCTTGGAATGGAAAGGTTTATCAATTTCGCGTCCAGTTTCCACTCTATTCTCACCTTCAACTGGTCCATTTCTGACTTGTCCCTTCCCTTCCTCGACATCTCTGTTTACATTTTTGGGCCTAGAATGGCCACCAATATCCATTACTCTCTGACTCCCACAGTTGCCGTGATGATACATCCTTACATCCTGCTTCCTGGAAAGACTCCATTCCATTCAGCCAGTTTCTTCAGGTGAGTTTCTGAAATGTTCACCCTTGTGTGCACTATGTTTGACGGGGCCCTCATCTTTGCCAAACCCATTTCCAGAATTCCTGTCGTCACCCCTTTTCTTTCCTCCCACAACAGCGATAGGGTCTCCCTGGTCCTCATCTACCACTATCCACATACAAAGGATCACGAGTCACCATTTTCACTATGTCCAGTGAAATGCCACCACCAGATATATATTTCCCTCCCCGCCTTGTCAGCCTTCTGCAGGGATTGGTCCCTACTTGACACCTTAGTCCACTCCTCCTTCACTCCTAACATGTCCTCACAGCTCCACAACATCTTCCGTGCAACCGCAGAAGATGTAACACCTGCTTGTTTACTTCTTCCTTCCTCCTCACTATCAAGGTCCCAGACAAACCCCCGTCCAGGTGCAGCAACAATTTACCTGTACTTTACTTAATCTAATCTGATCTAATCACACATTGGTTGCTGCACACAATGTGGTATCCTCTACATTAGGGAGACAAAACACAGACTGGCGACCACTTTGTGAAACACATTCTGTCTGCAAAAATGACTCCGAGCTTTCAATTGCTTGCCACTTCAAACCACCACCATGGCCACCATCCCTGTCTCAGTGCTCCAGTGAGGCTCAACACAAGCTCATTTTCCATTTGAGGACTCTTTAGCCTTCATGACTCAAAATTGAGTTCAAAACCTTTAGGACCTGAGCAACTTCCATGTTCTTTGCACATCCTCACGCCCCAGGCAGTGTCAGCACATGAGGTGCTTTCAGGCACAACCAAATCATTTTCACCTACTTATGTTCTCCATTTTTATCTTTTTTTCTTCCTTGGCAAAATACCATCAATCCTTTTGTCTGCCTGATAGTCATTGTCTGTCTCTGGACTCCATCTTTGCCTGTGCATTCACTCCTTTCCACCCTGGCAGCCTCCAAACTCCCTGGCTTCAGCTTATATACCAACTTTTTCTTACTTATTATCTATTCTAAAGATAGCTCAATGAACACAACAAGTTAGTTGTGTTTTCTTTCCACAATGCTGCCAGGCCTGATGAGTTTCTCCAGCAATTTCTGTGTTTTTTGTCTTTGGTGAACATTCTTGCATTCTGTCTAGGCAATAATGTCTTTCCTGAGATCAGGAATCTAAAACTGCACACAGTATTCCAAGTGCAATCTATCCGAGCTTCTACATAATTGGAGGAAAACCACTACTCCTGTACTCAAATATTCTTACGATAAAGGCTAACATTCTGCTAGCTTTCTGAGCAGTTTGTTGCACCAAGCATTTGCCTTCAGTGACTTTGCAAACAAAGACACCGCGGTCCTTTTATAAATCTACACTTTCCAAAGTCTTACATTCAGGAAATGCGCATCTGTTATACCAACCAAAGTGGATAACCTCACATTTTTCCACATCTGCCTACTCTCTTGTATCTCTAATGTTTGAAGATTCCTTGTATGAAATCTATGAAAGTAACACAATTTCTACCTAAAAGGAAAATTTTCAAAGCTCTGGGCTGAAGACTGTGCCAATTTTGCCTTTAGCCCCATGTTCTTTCTATACATCGACAACATCAATACTCTCATCAACCCTGCCTGTAAGCTCTTCAAAGAATGCTGGCAGGTTAGTTAAACATGATTTTCTGGTCAGAAACCTATGTTCCTTTCTGCCTCTTAATGGTTAGCATGATCCCAGTCGATGTTTGAAATGAATTGGATAGTTGAAGTCGCCCATTATAATTATTGAATAATACCTGTCCCTCTCTGTAATGAGCACTTTACACGATCATTTACTTGTGAAGTCAGTAGCATTAAGTGGAGGTAAATGGAACATTCCAATCAAGTCAAAGCATTTCCTTGAGCTGGAAATCCAGTTGTTGCAAGGTGTTGTAGATTGTCCATAACACTGCCAAAGTAAACTATGGTAGGTTTTTAGTTATGTCCTTGCATGGAATGCAGATATCAATGATTGAACAACAGTTATTGTCAATTCCTAATTGCCCTTGAAAAAGTGATGCTGAGTCTCCTTCTTGAAAGACTGTGGTGCGTCTGATGCGGCTAAACCCGTTGAGTTGGTAGGGAGGGAGTTGCAGATGCTTGACCCAGCAACAGTGAAGAAGCAAAAATATTTTTTCAGAGTCAAGTTTGTGTGAAACTTCAAAAAGGTTAGTGGTATTCGTATAAGTCAGCTGACCTTGCTCCTTGAAGTGAGAAGAGGAGCCAGGTTTTCACAGTGTTGTCAAAGGGATCTTGGTGAGTGGCTAGAGTGAGCTTGTAGATTATACAGTGGATTCCCACTGTGCATAGGAGATGAAGAAAGTAAATGCATAAGAAGGTGGAAAGGATACTAATCGAGTTAGCTGTAATGTCTTAGGCTGTTCTAGTCATAGAGGTAGATTAGAATGGTGCTGGAAAAGCACAGCAGTTCAGGCAGCATCCGAGAGATATACAACACGGAAACAGTCCAACTCATCCATGCTAACCATATATCCTAAATTAATCTTGTCCCATTTGACAGTATTATGCCTTTATCTCTCTAAACCCTTCCTATTTATGTACCCATCCAGATGCCTTTTAAAAGTTGCAATTGTACCAGCCTCCACCACTTCCGCTGGCAGCTCATTCCATACATGTACCGCCCTCTGTGTGAAAAAGTTGCCCCTTAGGTCCCTTTTAAATCTTTCCCCACTCACCTTAAACCTATGCCCTCTAGTTTTCAATTCCCCCATTACAGGGAAAAGACCTTGTCTATTTACCCTATCCATTCCCCTCATGATTTTATAAACCTTAATAAGGTTACCCTTCATTTTCCAACACTTCAGAGAAAATAGCCCCACCCTATTGAACTTCTCCCTGTTGCTCCAACCGTCCAACCCCGGCAACATATCTGTCAATCTTTTCTGAACTCTTTCAAGTTTAACAACATCCTTCTGATAGAAGGGAGATCAGAAATGAGCACAGTACTTCAAAAGTGACCTAAACAATGTCCTTAAAGCCACAGCATAACCTCCCAACTCCTATACTCAGTGTACTGATCAATAAAGGCAAGCCTTCTTCACAAACCTGCACTCCAAGGTCCTTTTGTTTGACAGCACTCCCCAGGATCTTACCATTTCTGGTATCCTAAGTCCTGCACTGATTTCGGGCTTCTTGTATGTCTTTGGAATGCACTCATCCAAGAAAGTCTGCCATCACACTCCTGACTTGTGCCTTGTAGATGGTTTACAGACTTTAGGAAGACAGGAGGTAAGTTGCTCACTGTAGCATTCCCAGTTTCTGACCTACTCTTGGAGCATCAGAATTTGCATGGTCATATGCCAGATTGAGTTCCATTTCTGGTCAATGATATCCTCCAAGTTGTTGATGACGGGTGGTTTTAGTGATGTTGAATGTCAGGGGGTGGTTAGATTTTCTTTAGCTGGAAATGTTTATTATCTGGCATTTGAGTAACTTGTCACTTAACACCTCAACCCTGAAAGTTGTCCAGGTCTAGCTACATGCACACTGGGTCAAAGGTTGCCTAGATGTTAGGAACAGGGAGAAAGTGAGGACTGCAGATGCTGGAGACCAGAGTTGAAAAATGTGGTGCTGGACAAACACAGCAGGCCAGACAGCATCCGAGGAGCAGGAGAATCAACGTTTCGGGCATAAGCCCTTCTTAAAGCCTACTGCACCTGGTATTCCCAGGCAGTGTCCCATCCAAGTACTAACCAGGCCTGAGTCTGCTTAGCTTCCGAGATCAGACAAGATCGGACGTGTTCCTTTTCAGGCTAGTATGGCCATAGGCTTATGTCCGAAACGTTGATTCTCCTGCTCCTCGGATGCTGCCTGGCCTGCTGTGTTTTTCCATCACCACATTTTTCAACCCGAGATGTTAGGAATAGTCACTATCAGCTCACCATTTGGGTTCAACTATTTCTTACCATAATTGGATGATGGCTGTATAATGCTTGCTTTGAGTAGAAGTGATAGAAAGAGTAAATGAAAAGGTGATGAATAAATGTTGTTTGATAGCCTTGTCCAACAACACCTTTTCTCAGGTTGCTAATGATCTGGAGTAGAGTGATAGGGTTAGATTTGGTCATGTATGTACTTTCTACGACATATAAGTACACCACAAAGCAATTTAGGGTTGTATTTCCCATGGCCATTGCTACTGGGATGTTTGAACCATGTTTTCCCTTTGAGTGTCTTAGAATTCACCCAATAAATGGTCAGTTAGCCGCAGTAATACCTAGCATGCAGTGAGCAAATTAGTTTCAACTTCTCCCTGAAATCAAAGCATATGTTGGAGATCAGAAATGAAGCAGAAAGTGTTGGACAAACTCAGTGGACCTGTGGAGAGAGAAATGAGTGTTAATGCTTCAAGTATTTTATAATTCACTCAGGGGATGTGGGTGTTGCGGGTTGCACCAGCACATAATGCCTGTCCCTAGATGCCCATGAAGAGGTATTGGTGAGTTGCCTTTTGAACTGCCACAGTCCACAGAATCCCTACATTGTGGAATCACCAATTCATCCTATCGAGTCCACATCAACCTCCCGAACAGCATCCTGTCTCATCCCTGTAACCCTACATTTCCCTAATCCACCTAACCTGTAAATCTTTGGATTGTGGGAGGAAACCAGGAGGAAATCTGGAGGAAATTGACGCAGACACGGGGAGAATGTGCAAACTCCACATAAACAGTCACCCGAGGGTGGAATTGAACCTGGGTTCCTGGCGCTGTGAGGCAGCAGTGCTAACCACTGAGCCACCATGCTGCCTCATGCCACAGTGTGTCACGTGCTGTAGGTTGTAAAACATGACTCCTTCAGAACCCAAGATCAAGAATCATAATACTCTTGAAATGTTAACTCTGTTTCTCTCTCCATAGATACTGCCAGACCTGCTGGGTTTCTCCAGCATTCTTGGTCTATAATTCAATGTTATCTCACTGGCTGTTCAATTGACTGTGAATTGTTTTCCTCCTGCTTGAAAAGAGAATAGTTGAGAGAAAAGAGAAAAAGAGAAAAATTCTGAACATTGTTATCTTTGTTCCTACCCTGACCTGGAAGTAAATTTGTTTTGGAGTTGAGTGTTAGAGCCTGAAGCACTGAATAGTTTCAAAGTCAGTCAGCAGGATTCAGCCTTTCCCAGCACAGACATAGAAGTTTGTGATTGTTGAGTGGTCTTTTCTCATGACCACACTTTTCACAGGCAAAGCCATTTCATATTCAGTAACATGATACTGGTATTTATAGTTTTCCTTTTGTTTTGTTGCTTGTTCTGGTTTGTTTCTGGTGGTGACAGTAAACCAGATCAGATAATTCAGGCTGATTGCACAGGAGAAAGACTGATTCACTCATTTACCTAGGCAAAAGTGAGGACTGCAGATGCTGGAAACCAGAGTTTAGATCAGAGTGGTACTGGAAAAGCACAGCAGGTCAGGCAGCATCCGAGGATCAGGAAAATCAACGTTTCGGGCAAAAGCCCTTCATCAGGAATAGAGGCAGGAAGCCTCCAGGGTGGAGAGATTATGATCCTCATTTAGCTGGTGGCTTTCATCAGCTCAGAGCATCCAAAGGAATGTGGGAAATAAAAGACTAGAGTTGGCCATTCAGCCCATTGTGTCTTTACTGGTGCTAACTCTTCCACTCGAGCTGTCAGATTAAGTCATTGAATCCTTACAGCGCCAAAGAGGACATTCGGCCCATTGAGTTGATAACCAATCCTCCAAAGAGCATTCAACCCACACAAAAAAACATTCACAATGGCACATCAGTGACATTACAGGGTGAAGTAGATTGCCAATCTATTGAACCTGCACATCTTTGGACTCTGGGGGAAACCTCAGCAGCCAGCAGAAACAAATACCAATACTTGGGGAATGTGCAAACTCCACACAGACAGTCACTCAAAGGTTGGAATCAAACCTGGGCTCCGCTGCTGTGAGGCACCAGTGCTAGCAAGCCAGCCCAATGTCCATGAACATTGGAGCAGGAGGGGGAGGATTCAGTTGTTGTGGTCCACGTTGGCACTAACAACATAGGCAAGGCTAGGAAGGAAGACCTGTTTGGGGAGTATCAGGCACTAGGAAGGAAACTGAAAAACAGGTCCTTAAGGGTCATAATCTCTGGATCACTGCCTGAGCCACATGCTAATTGGCATAAAGGTAAGAAAATTAGGGAAGCAAGCATGTGGCTAAGAGATTGGTGCAGGAAAGAGGGTTTCCATTTCATGGGACATTGGCATCAGTTTTGGAACCGGAGGGATCTGTACCGATGGGACGGCCTCCACCTGAACCGAACTGGATCCAATGCTCTGTGAAAAGGATAAATAGGGTGGTCACTAGGACTTAAACTTGTGAGTCGGGGGAAGGGAAAGGGAAAGCAACAGGGAGTATGGAGTCAAGTAGAAAGATAAGCAGCAGATTAGCATGTGTGCAGGTTTTAAGTTCAAGGCAGACTAGGAATGAAGAAAAAGGAAGGCTAACTTAGGTGGAGGTGATGGAAATCATGAGGAAAAGAAAATTAACATTAAAGTGCTTTACCTGAATGCTCAAAGCATTCATAACAAAGCAGATGAACTAACGGCCATCAGGTGTGAGGCACTGTCATCGCTATTATACGTGGCACAGGTCTGGCCTATTCCCAGAACCTGTGCCGCTGCAGTCACCCGCGCCATCTTCCAGTTTATATGGAGGTCAAAGATGGACCGGGTCCGAAGGGACTCACTGTACAAAGATCTGGGCAACAGGGGAAAAAATACACCCAATGCCACCCTCACCCTGATGGCCACCTTTGTGTGTGGCTGCATCAAGCTGTGCGTGGATCCCCGGTACGCAAACACCAAGTGTCACTACGTACTGAGGTTCTACCTATCCCCGGTGTTGCGAAGGATGGGCCTGGCCTCGCTGCCGCGGAATGCTCCGAGTAGTTGGACCGTTCTGTATCACTTGTCTTCGTGGAGAAGTTTATGAAGAAAAACACCTTTGACCACAAGTCCATCAGGAAGTGGTCAGCACGTAGTGTCCTTGAGACCCTTCGGGAAAAGGAGAGGGTGGATCCTATTGAGCGGTTCCCTGAGCAGACTGTCAAAGCCATTTGGCAGAATGCCTCATCGCCAGAACTTTCCAACAAGCACCAAGACATGGCTTGGCTGGTGGTGAGAAGGGCTCTGCCTGTGAGATCCTTTATGCACGCCCGGACTCTCAGCCGCACCGCACGCTGCCCTCGAAGCGACTGCGGGGGGGACAAGACTGTCACACACCTCCTTCTGGAATGTGCCTACGCAGAGGAAGTCTGGAGAGGAATGCAGTGGTGTTTGTCGAGGTTCGTCCCGAGCAGCGCCGTGACGCGGGACTCCGTGCTCTACGGTCTGTTCCCCGGGACGCACACCGAGACGAACATCAACTGTGCCTGGAGGATCATCAACTCGGTGAAGGACGCTCTCTGTGTGGTCCGAAACTTGTTGATCTTCCAGCTGAAGGAGTTGACCCCGACTGAGCGTTGCAGACTAGCACATTCCATGGTCCAGGACTACGTGTTGAGGGACGCGCTGAAGCTTGGGGCAGCTGCCGCCAAGGCGTGGTGGGGAAAGACCACTGTGTAAAGTCTGCCTGCCTAACGAAGAACAGGGGGCCCATGCAGTCATTTGGGCTCTGCTGACACCTCAGCTAATCATATGGGCATATGATTGAAAAATGTACAGACCTGTATAAAAATGATAAATTCTGATCTCTGTATGTACATGTTTACATATGTATGGCATGACCAACTGTACAGACCATCAAATTATTTTACGAATAAAGTATATTTTTGAAATTAAAAAAAGATGAACTAATGGCACAAATCATCGTGATTGATTACGATGCAGTAGGCATCACAGAGATGTAGTTGCAGGGAGTTCAGGACTGGCAGTTAAACATCCAAGGATTTGCAACTTATCGAAAAGACAGGGAGGTGGGCTGAGTGGGCGGGGTTGCCTTGTTAGTTAAGAATGAAATTAAATCTGTGGCACTGAATGACATAGGGTCGGCTGATGTGGAGTCTGTGTGGGTGGAGTTCAGGAACCACAAAGGCAAAAAAAACTATAATGGGAGTTATGTACATTCCTCCCAGCAGTGGTCAGGACCAGGGGTACAAGATGTACCAGGACATAGATAGGGCATGTCAGAAAGGTAAGGTCATGGTGATCATGGGGGACTTCAATATGCAAATGGACTGGGTGAATTATGTTGCTAGTGGATCCAAAGAAAAGGAATTCATGGAATACTTACAGGATGGCATTTTGGAACAGTTTGTAATGGAGCCCACAAGGGAGCAGGCTATTCTGGACTTAGTGCTATGTAATGAGCCAGACTTGAGAAAAGATCTTAAAGTAAGGGACCATTTAGGAGGCAGTGATCATAATATGATAGAGTTTAGTCTGCAGTTTGAAAGAGAGTAGGCAAAATCAGATGTAATGGTGTTACAGTTACAATTAGGCAATTACGGAGCATGAGAGAGGAACTGACGAAAATCGACTGGAAGCAGAGCCTACTGGGGAAGACAGTACAGCAACAATGGCAGGAGTTTCTGGGTGTAATTGAGGACACAGTACAGAGGATCATCCCCAAGAAAAGAACGATTACCTGGGGGGGGTTGGCGCAGGGGGGTCGGTCATTGGGCGTGGGGGGGGGGGGGGAATTAGACAACCATGAAAGTTGCCACCCAGATTGACAGGGTTGTTAAGAAGGCATACTGTGTTTTGGCCTTTATTAATAGAGGGATTGAGTTCCGGAAGCAGGAGGTTACGCTGCAGCTGTACAAAGCTCTGGTACTGCCACACTTGGAGTATTGTGTACAGTTCTGGTCACCGTATTATAAGAAGGATGTGGAAGTTTTGGAAAGGGTGCAGAGGAGATTTACTAGGATGTTACCTGGTATGGAAGGAATGTCTTACGAGGAAAGGCTGAGGGCCTTGAGGCTGTTCTCATTCGAGAGATGAAGGTTGAGAGGTAACTTAATAGAGACATACAAGATAATCAGAGGGTTAGATAGGGTGGACAGGGAGAGCCTTTTTCCAAGTATGGGAATGGCAAACACGAGGGGACACAACTTTAAAGTGAGGGGAGATAGGTATAAGACAGATGTCAGAGGTAGTTTCTTTACTCAGAGTAGTAAGGGTATGGAATGCTTTGCCTGCATCAGTAGTAGATTCGCCAAATTTAAGTGCATTTAAATCATCATTGGACAGGCAAATGGATGTATATGGAATAGTGTAGGTGGGATGGGCTTCAGATTTGTATGACAGGGCGGCGCAACATCGAGGGCCGAAGGGCCTGTACTGTGCTGTAATGTTCTATGTTCTATGTTCTATGACTCTCAGGAAGTCAGGAAATGTATCACAGAAAAAGAGAGAGCCCATAAAGTGGCCAAGAGCACTGGGAAATCAGAAAATTCGGAAGACTACAAAACAAACAGAGGATAACAAAGAGAGAAGTAAGGAAGGAGAGGATCAAATATGAAGGTAGGCTAGCCAGTAATATTAGAAATGATAATAAAAGTTTCTTTCAATACATAAGAAACAATCGAGAGGCAAAAGTAGAGATTGGGCAGCTCCAAATTGATGCAGGAAGGCTAGTGATGGGAGATAAGGAAATAGCTGAAGAACTTAATAAACACTTTGTGCCAGTCTTCACAGTGGAAGACATGAGTAATATCCCAACAATGAAGGAGAGTCAAGGGGCAGAGTTGAGTATGGTGGCCATTACAAAGGAGAAAGTACTGAAAAGCTAAAAAGTCTAAAAATTGATAAATCTCCTGTCCCAGATGGGTTACATCCTAGAGTTCTGAAGGAGGGGACTGAAAAAATAGCAGAGGCATTGGAGTCAGGGAAAGTCCTAGATGATTGGAAATGGCTGTTGTAACCTCCTTGTTTAAGAAAGGATCAAGACAAAAGTTGGAAAATTATGGGCCGATTAGCCTAACCTCGGTTGTAGGTAAAATTACAGAATCTATTGTTAAGGATGAGATTTTTAAATTCTTGAAGCGCAGGGTCAAATGAGAACAAGTCAGCATGGATTTATTAAGGGGAGGATCCTGACAAACCTGTTAGAATTCTTTGAAGAGGTTACAAGTAGGTTAGACCAGGGAAACCCAGTGGATGTTATCTACCTAGGCTTCCAAAAGGCCGTTGATAAGGTGCCTCACAGGAGGCTGCTGAGTAAGGTGAGGGCCCATGGTGTCCAAGGTGAGCTACTGGCTTGGATTGAGGATTGGCTGTCTGACAGAAGGCAGAGAATTGGGATAA
This sequence comes from Chiloscyllium plagiosum, assembly GCF_037043375.1. Taxonomy (NCBI): domain Eukaryota; kingdom Metazoa; phylum Chordata; class Chondrichthyes; order Orectolobiformes; family Hemiscylliidae; genus Chiloscyllium; species Chiloscyllium plagiosum. The sequence goes on from NW_028270150.1 coordinate 20,642,045, forward strand.
AAGGTTATTTGTCAGAATGGAAGCTGGTGACAAGTGGTGTCCCACAGGGTTCAGTGTTGGGGCTGCAGCTGTTCACTCTATTGCAAATAATCTGGATGAACAGACTGGGGGCATTCTGGTGAAGTTCGCCAGTGATACAAAGTTAGGTGGACAGGCAGGTAGTACTGAGGAGTTGGGGAGGCTACAGAAAGATTTAGACAGTTTAGGAGAATAGTCCAAGAAATGGCTGATAAAATTCAATGTGAGCAAATGCAAGGTCTTGCACTTTAGAAAAAAGAACATAGACATGGACTATTTTCTAAACACTGAGAAAATTCATAAAGCCAAAGTACAAAGGGATCTGGGAATGCTAGTCTGGGATTCTCTAAAGGTTGACATGCAGGTGGAGTCCGTGGTTAAGAAAGCAAATGTAATGTTGTCATTTATTTCAAGAGCGTTGGAATGTAAAAGCAGTGAGGTGCTACTAATACTTTATAAAGCTCTGTTTAGGCCCCATTTAGAATACTGTGTCCAGTTTTGGGCACCACACTTCAGGAAGGACATACTGGCACTGGAGCATGTCCAGCGGAGATTCACGCTGATGATCCCTGGAATGGTAGGCCTAACATATGATGAATAGCTTAGGATCCTGGGATTGTATTCATTAGAGTTTAGAATATTGAGGGGAGATCTAATAGATACTTATAAGAAAATGCATGGTTTAGAAACGGTGGACACTGGGAAATTGTTTCCATCAGGAGGGAATACTAGGACTCGTGGGCACAGCCTTAGAATAGAGGGGGTCAATTTAGAATGGAAATGAGGAGACATTTCTTCAGCCAGAGAGTGGTGGGCCTGTGGAATTCATTGCCATGGAGCACAGTGGAAGTCGGGACGTTAAATGTCTTCAAGACAGAGATTGATAAATTCTTAACCTCGCAAGGAATTAAGGGATACAGGGAGAGTGCGGGTAAGTGGCATTGAAATGCCCATTGGCCATGATTAAATGGCGGAGTGGATTCGATGGGCTGAATGGCCTTACTTCCACTTCTATTTCTTTTGGTCTTAACATTGCTGGGTCTACGTGCCCAAAACCTCGGCCACTAAACCCACCAGAGTTAACAGGATTATGGAGGTCGTTCAAGTGAATTGCCAGCAGTTGAAATTCATTCTACATTGGCACATCTGGGGCATGCACCTTTGGTATTCGGATGCAGAACACAAAGCTGGTCAGGCACACAAGGTTTTCTCCCTCAGCCACTCTGAAACACATTAATGGGCCATCAAAACATTTGGTTTTCTTGATTCCATTCATCCTCAGCGGTCCAGCACCAAGTCGGTCACACAGACACAATCACTACTGTTTGCTGACTTCTCTCACCAGAAGACCATAAGATATAGGAGCATCCTTTGGCCTTTGGGCCCATACTTTGAAGGTTCCATATTCATCTAACCGCAAAGTGATAAAGTTCATTGATACATGAGTCCATTCTGTCTCTGGGATTTTATTAACTTTTGACCATATTTCACCGAAGGTGGACATAGACTTTGGACATTCTGACAACCTCTGCATCAGTTAAGAGAGGTTGCAAGAGGTGAAGGTCCTTTTAAGATGATTTCTCGAATGACATTTGCACACTTGAAATCAGTGTGAAATCTATGCAGCAGAATCTCTCTCTGTCAAGAAATCTCCAAAATCATTATCAACATAGTTGACTCAATACACATTTGTGGATTAACTCTCTACTCCATTAATAAAGTGTAAGAACATGTGATATGCCTGACACCTTATCCACACTTTGGATAGGCCAGGAATAGGGCCGAAGATGGTGGGCTGGCCACTCACTTTTATCTTAATCATAGAATGACTTATCCCAGTCATAAAACATTCTGGAGGAGAGGCCGTAAAATCAGCCCCAATCTTGAAGGTTAAAGCTAATCCACTCCAAAGTTTTTTCTATTAAAGAAAATTTCTCAAAGGCAAATTCCAAAGTTTAGACGAAATATATGTATTTATTTAATGTGAAGGAATAATTTAGAAAATTCACAGGGGTAAAGAAAATAAACTATTTCTTTCAACATTGGAAGACTTAATCCACATATAAAGAATAATTCTTCACCAAAATAATTCAGCAAGAATCTGCCCAAAACAACCCTGTTACTATAAATTTGTGATTGCTGGCAGGTTTTCTTTCTACGTTTTTCTCTCAGAGAGTTGTGAGACTTTGGAACTCTTTTCCCCAGAGGGAGGTAGAGATGGAGCCTTTGAATTTTTTTTTTGTGTCCAGGCGGATATGGACAGATTTTTATTACGGCAAGGCAGTCAATGGGTATCAGGGTAGAGGAATGTGGAATTCAAAACATAAACAGATCGACAGCGCTTTCATTGAAAGGCAAAGCAGGCTCGAGGGGCCAAATGGCCTATTTGTGCTCCTAATTTGAGCGTTCCTACATCATCTGTTCCTTGTATTTTTCTCCACTTACCTCCTGAGCATGGAGAAGCCCTTCCACATCTCAACTAAGTGGCCATTTTTCATTCATAAATGCAGATTCCAGGCTATTTCACTTACTGGTAACACCAGTCAAGCAGTATCCTGATCTCATCCTCTCTGTCCAAAGGCTCAGGGGACAATTGTACTGCCACTGTCACCATGTTGAATCAGATCAGCAAGCTCACCTCATACCAGTGCAGACATAATGGGCTGAATGGCCATAAAGTGCTATAAAGTTCTATGATTCTCCCAAGGCTGAATGTGGGAACTGGCTGACAATAGTGCGGTTCAGTGCCAAACCAGACAATTTACCTGTCTGATACAGCTTCAAGCAGAGGACATGTGAATGTATTGGTTTCTGTCACTTGAGGATCAGAAATCCCAATGAGAAAAATGATCTACAAATCTGAGAACTGAGAATTGTACAAGACATGTTAAGGACTATGAGGTATTGCTAATCATTAATTATTGTATATATTGTTAAACACATTCTGCCACCAATCATTAGATTCAATTTAATACTCTTTTTTTAAACATTAATATAAATGCAAGCTCATATTTTTGCCACACTTATCCTGCGTAAGGTTCAAATGTTCCATAAAATTAAGTTGCATGTATTGCATCCAAATCCTGGGAAAATTAGTAAACTGGCCAACATTTCTTCATTAAGGTTTATGGATGCATTTATAGATTTGAATAGTTGATTTGTCGTACAATGTCTGATGTTTCTATGCTATATCTCCTGGATTTTTTCTTTGCGTACATCAGTGCCAGCACTACTGCCAGTATTGTGAGCAGGGCTACACCGAGAACAGATCCCAAAACAATCACTGCCACTCTCCATCCAGGATTTTCAGTTCCAGGATTTGATTGCAAGGTCGGGACAGTCTGTGACTGGATAGGAGCCTCAGTTGTAAGTTGTGTTGAACCTAAAACAGATAAAGTGGAACTATTAAGACACAACTTGCAGTCATTATATTTTCAAAAGATTCTTTTGATTATGGCACAGAGAAAATCTTGCTATTGCAAAGGGGCGGCATGGTGGCCTCAGTGGTTAGCACCGCTGCCTCACAGCACCAGGGTCCCAGGTTCAATCCCAACCTTGGGGGACTGTCTGTGTGGAGTTTGCACATTCTCCCTGTGTCTGCGTGGGTTTCCTCTGGGTGCTCTGGTTTCCTCCCACGGTCTAATGATGTGCTAAATTGCCCATAGTGTTAGGTGAAGGGGTAAATGTAGGGGAATGGGTCTGGGTGGGTTGCTCTTTGGAGGGTCGGTGTGGACTTGTTGGGCCGAAGGGCCTGTTTCCACACTAAGTAATCTAATCTAAAAAAAAAGAAATGAGAGTAGGCCATTCTGCCTCTTGAGCCATTCAGCAGAACTCTGGCTGATTTAATATTCTTCACGTTCGCTTTCTTGCATTTTCTCCAATACCCACAATTCCCCTGCTGATCAAGAATCTATCTATCTCAGCCTTGAATATATACAAGGACTCTAATCTAATCAAAGAATAAATTAAGAGCATAGCATGTATGTGTGAGCGTACCAGGGTCCATTTCTAAGCTATGACCAATGAAACTCAAAACTGGAAAAACTCAGGAAGTCTGGCAGCACCTGTGGAGACAGAACAAAGAGACCTTGGTGTGCAGGTTCATAGCTCCTTGAAAGTGGAGTCGTAGGTGGATAGGATAGTGAAGAAGGCATTTGGTATGCTTTCCTTTATTGGTCAGAGTATTGAGTACAGGAGTTGGGAGTCATGTTGCGGCTGTACAGGACATTGGTTAAACCACTGTTAGAATATTGCGTGCAATTCTGGTCTCCTTCCTATCGGAAAGATGTTGTGAAACTTGAAAGAGTTCAGAAAAGATTTACAAGGATGCTGCCAGGGTTAGAGGATCTGAGCTACAGGGAGAGGCTGAACAAGCTGGCGCTGTGTTCCCTGGAGGGTCGGAGGCTGAGGGGTGACCTTATAGAGGTTTACAAAATTATGGGGGGCATAGATAGGATAAATAGACAAAGTCTTTTCCCTGGGTCAGTGAGTCCAGAACTAGAGGTTTAGGGTGAGAGGAGAAAGATTATAAAGAGACCTAAGGGGCAAATGTTTCACGCAGAGGGTGGTACGTGTATGGAATGAGCTGCCAGAGGATGTGGTGGAGGCTGGTACAATTGCAACAGTTAAGAGGCATTTGGATGGATATATGAATAGGAAGGGTTTGGAGGAATATGGGCCGGGTACTGGCAGGTGGGACTAGATTGGGTTGGGATATCTGGTCGGCAAGGACAGATTGGACCGAAGAGTCTGTTTCCATGCTGTACATTTCTATGACTCTATGACTCTATAAATACATGTACATCCTGTCCCTCAGGATTCCCTCCAACAACTTGCCCACCACCGAAGTCAGGCTCACTGGTCTATAGTTCTTAATGGATGGTCGGCCTTTCTATCTATAGGTGTATAAGGATGCAGAAGCTACACAGCAGTTGTACAAAATCCTGGTTAGTGCCCAGTTAATGTACTCTGAGCAGATCAGGCAACACACGTTATGAAAGGTATATTGGTCTTGGAAGGTGTTTACTGTAGGTTTACAAGAATGATACCTTGATTTCAGTGGTTATATTATGAGGAGAGATTATACAAAATTTTGCCTATTTTCTCTAGAATTTGGAAAATTAAGAGGTGATCTGGTCAATGTCTTCACGATATTGACAGGAAAATGCAGGTTAGATGAAGATAAGCCTGTTAATTCCAGAAGTCGGGGGGGGGGGGTATATTCTGAGGATTAGGGCCAGACCGTTCAGGACAGATGTTAGGAATTACTTATAAACACAAGAGTGTGGGAGAGGCTTGGAACTGTCTTCCACAAATTACAGTTGATGCTAAATCAGTTGTTAATTTTAAATCTGAGAAATGCAATATTTTGTTAAGCAAAGGGTTATGGACCAAGAACAGGTGTGTGGAGTTAGGCCACAGATCAGCCATAACTGCATTGAATGGTAGAACTGGCTCAAGGGGCTGAATAGCCTGCTCCTGTCCCTATGCTTCTATTGGTTATTTTCAGGGAGTTTAATAGTGGGTGTCGCATTATGGCTTGCAGCCATAGTATCTTCCACTCCTCACCAAGCATCCTCCCTCAACAATCATGTGACAGGAAAGGCAAAACTCGCACTCATTGCAGAATATTCAGCACAATACTTACCCGTTATGGTGACTGAACTATTACTATCCAGTGCTTTAGCTGCAGCACCAACAGCAGTGAGCAGGCTGCTTCTATTAACCGTTGAGGTGTCATTCACCACAGCCAGGAAATTTACCACTACACTTCCACTTTGGAAGCCAACGATGAAGATGTTAAAACTACGATCATCGAGATTGGTCTGAGTTCTTGGCACAACCTAAAAACAAAGTACAAATGTTATTCATTTATGACTAATGCACTAGAAACTTCCATTCATGCCATTGTTCACCCATGTTCTTATCTATTCAGCTAATTCCCCCATTTACCCAGTCACACTCATATCCACCAACTCATACATTCATCCACCGGAGCCTCATTCTTCTATCTGTCCATCCATCAATTTTTCCAACTACGCCCTAAGAGCGAGAGTAAATGTAATCTATATGGAACGCCAGTGCATGTTTAAAACTGAGAAAGCAGACTCACTGGCTCTAACAGTGGAGATCACTTTTTACAAAAGAGAGATAAAGCAAGCACAAGAATAATTGAACTCACTGTGTTTATAAAACTGTCAGACAGGTTCCTGTAGGCTTCACTCGCAGGATTTTTCAGGTCATTGGAGAATGCTCTCGATCGCAATATCACCTGCATTCTGAATGCAATTTTGTCTGAACAAACAGTGACAAATCCATTAGCTGTTTTGCCACAAGGTACATTAAATACCAGAACATATCTCTACAGATTTACAAGCTATGAATATGAATAACTTCTTCTGATTCGAGAGAAAACAATTCCAGTGCACACAGGGTTGACACTGCAGTAAAATCATGCAGGTCTTCATTTAAAAAGTATCTTATAGTCTCTTATATTTAAGTGGAAGAAAGGGCTAATCAATACAGCCTGAGGAATATTCTGATCCAGAGGGAAAAACAAAGAGTTTGATTCCTGCACCAGTTCAGTTACCATGAAGGATTCCCTCCTCACCTGAAGTGTGGTGGCCCCCAGGTTAAATGATAGGACTAGTACAATCTCCAGTTGTCTCTCTATAGTGAGAGAGCCACCCTATGATTATTAAGACTATAACAACCAGCCTGTAATGCTACTGGAAGCTTGTAGAAGTCAGTGAGTAACATTCCCATTGCCTTTATAATGTTTCTGTAGTGATTATTTCAGTGGTTTAATTAGAAAATAACACAAAGAAAAACATTTGTGGAGACAATTAAAATGTGAGTGGGAGCACATCTGGACGGCATCACCATGAAACGCCAGAGAAAATAAAACCCACTTACTATTGCAGTTATTGACTGTAGACACCATGCAGTCCGACAAAGTACAAATACTTCCTCTGTTGAGGAAACAGATATTGGGATCTGTACACAGATGGAAATAATATTTTAGGCAATACAGACATAGAATTTTCTTCATCAGTCAGCGGCTATAGGAAGATTAGCACTTGTAAATGAGATGTTCTTTTTCCTGTGGCAGTCATTTATTGTCTCAGAGCCACAGAACTGTAATGGTGCAGAAGGAGGCTACTGAGCCCATCACACCTACACTAGCCCTCCCTAGAGTCAAAGAGTTATTGAGATGTACAGCACGGAAACAGACCCTTCGGTCCAACTAGTCCATGCCGACCAGATATCCTAACCTAATCTCGTCCGATTTGCCAGCACTTAGCCCATATCCCTCTAAACCCTTCCAATTCATATGCCCATCCAGATACCTTCTAAATGTTGCAATTGTATCAGCCTCCACCACTTCCTCTGGCAGCTCATTCCATACACGTACTACCCTTAGGTCCTTTTTATATCTTTTCGCTCTCACCCTAAACCTATGCCCTCCAGTTCTGGACTCCCCAACCCCAGGGAAAAGGCTTTGTCTATTTTCCCTATGCATGCCACTCAATTTTATAAACCTCTATGAGGTCACCCCTCAACCTTCGACACTCGAGGGAAAACAGCCCCAACCTATTCAACCTCCCCCTACACCTCAAATCCTCCAACCCTAGCAACATCCTTGTAAATCTTTTCTGAACCCTTTCAAGTTTCACAACATCCTTCCAATAGGAAGGAGACCAGAATTGCACGCAATATTCCAAAAGTGGCCTAACCAATGTCCTGTACAGCCGCAACATGACCTCCCAACTCATATACTCCCAATGCTCTGATCAATAAATGAAAGCATACCAAACACGTTCTTCACTATCCTATCTACCTGCAACTTCACTTTCAAGGAACTATGAATCTGCACTCCAAGATCTCTTTGTTTAGCAACACTCCCTAGGATCTTACCATTAAGTGTATAAGTCCTGCTAAGATTTGCTTTCCCAAAATGTAGCACCTCACATTTATCTAAATTAAACTCCATCTGCCACTCCTCAGTCCATTGGCCCATCTGATCAAGATCCTGCTGTAATCCAAGGTAACCTTCTTCGCTGTCCACTACACCTCGAATTTTGGTGTCATCTGCAAATTTACGAACACTACCTCTTATGCTCACATCCAAATCATTTATATAAATGACGAGAAGTAGTGGACCCAGCATTGATCCTGTGGCACACCACTGGTCACAGGCCTCCAGTCTGAAAACCCTCCACAACCTGCGTGGGTGGCACAGTGGCACAGTGGTTAGCACTGCTGCCTCACAGCGCCAGAGACCCGGGTTCAATTCCCGCCTCAGGCGACTGACTGTGTGGAGTTTGCACATTCTCCCCGTGTCGGTGTGGGTCTCCTCCGGGTACTCCGGTTTCCTCCCACAGTCCAAAGATGTGCAGGTCAGGTGAATTGGCCATGTTAAATTGCCCGTAGCGTTAGCTAAGGGGTAAATGTAGGGGTATGGGTGGGTTGCTCTTCGGCGGGGCGGTGTGGACTTGTTGGGCCGAAGGGCCTGTTTCCACACTGTAATGTAATGTAATCTAATCTAAAAAAAAAACACCTTCTGTCTTCTACCTTTGAACCAGTTCTGTATCCAAATGGCAAGTTCTCCCAGTATTCCATGAGATCGAGCCTTGCTAACCAGTCTCCCATGGGGAACATTGTCTCAACCTACTCCTGCCCTATTGAATTCATCTCCACCTACCTCAACACTGTCCTATCCCCCCTGGTCCAGGGACTCTCCGCATATGCTCAGGACATCACCCATGCCCTCCACCTCCTCCAAGACTTCCATTTCCCCAACTCTCAATGCCTCATCTTCACCATGGATATCCAGCCCCCCCTACACTTCCATCCGCCAAAACCAGGGCCTCCAAGCCCTCTGTTTCTTCCTCTCCCGACGTCTCCAACAGTATACCCTTTTGCTGACACTCTTATTTATTTGGCTGAACTGGTCTTCACCCTCAACAATTTCTCCTTTGAATCCTCCCAAGTCCTCCAGATGAAATGGGTAGCTGTGGGCACCCATATGGGCCCCAGTCATGCCTACTCTTTATTGGCAACGTAGAAGTGTGCATATTCTGGAGTTACACCAGCACCACTCCTGACCTTTTCCTCTGCTACATTAATGATCGCATCGATGTCACCTCATGCTCCCATGAGGAGGTTGAGCAGTTCATCAACTTCACCAGCACATTCCACCCCGACCTTAAATTCACTGAAACATCTCTGACACCCCCCCCCCCCTCCCATTCCTGGACCTCTCCATCTCCATCAACGATGACCGACTCAACGTTAACATTTTCTACAAACCCACCAACTCCCACAGCTACCTAGATTACACCTCCCCCCACCCTACTTCTTGCAAGAATGCTGTCCCATATTCCCAATTCCTCCACCTCCACTGTATCTGCTCCCAGGAAGACCAGTTCCACCACAGAACACACCAGATGGCCTCCTTCTTTAAAGACTGAAATTTCCCCTCCTTCGTGGTTGGAAATGCCCACCAACGCATCTCATCCATGTCCCCTACCTCCACCCTCAAACCCCACCCCTCCAACCGCAACAAGGACAGAATCCCTGGTCCTCACCTTCTACCCCACCAGCCTTTGTATTAATTGCATCATCCGCTGACATTTCCACCACCTACAAACAGACCCCACCACCAGGGATATATTTCCCTCTCCACCCCTATCTACTTACCACAAAGACTGTTCCTTCCACAACTACCTGGTCAGGTCCACGCCCCCCAACAACCCACCCTCCCCTCCTGGCACCTTCCCCTGCCACGGCAAGAATTGCAAAACCTGTGCCCACACCTCCCCCCTCACCTCCATCCAAGGCCCCAAAGGAGCCTTCCACATCCATCAGAGTTTCACCTGCACTTCCACACGTCATCTATTGTATCCATTGTTCCCGATGCTGTCTCCTCTGCATTGGGGAGACAGGACGCTTTCTCACAGAGCGCTTCAGGGAACATCTCCAGGACACCCACACCAATCAACCCCACCGGCCCTTGGCCGAATATTTTAACTCCCCCTCTCACTCTGCCGAGGACATGCAGGTGCTGGGCCTCCTCCATTGCCATTCCCTCACCACCTGGCGCCTGGAGGAAGAACACTTCATCTTCCACCTTGGGACCTTTCAACCCCATGACATCAATGTGGCCTTCACCAGTTTCTTTATTTCCCCTTACCCCAGTTCCCAATCTTCCAGCTCAGCACAGTCCTCAGGACCTGTCCCACCTGTCAATCTTCCTTCCCACCTATCTGTTCCATTCTCCTCTCCGACCTATCATCTTCACCCCCACCTCCATCCACCTATTGCACTCTCAGCTACCTTCCCCCCAGCCCCACCCCCTCCCATTTATCTCTCCACCTCCGAGACTCTCAGCCTCATTCCTGATGAAGGGCGTTTGCCCGAAACGTTGATTTTCCTGCTCCTCGGATATTGCCTGACCTGCTGTGCTTTTCCAGCACCACTCTAACTTTGTCGAATGGCTTATGGAAGACTATATAGATGACATCCATCACTCTGTCCTCATCAATCCTTTGTTACTTTTTCAAAAAACTCAATAAAGTTCGTGAAACATGATTTCCCACGCACAAAGCCATGTTGGCTATCCCTAATCAGTCCTTGCCTTTACAAATACATGTATATCCTGTCCCTCTGGATTCCCTCCAACAATATGCCCACCACTGAGGTCAGTTTCAATGGTCTATAGTCCCCGTCTTGTCCTTATCACCTTTCTTAAATAATGGTACCACGTTAGCCAACCTCCAGTCTTCTGGCACCTCACCTGTGACTATCAATGATACAAATATTTGTATCATTGATAGTCACAGGTGAGGTGCCCAGCAATCACAGGTGAGGGCCCAGCAATCACTTTCCTAGCTTCCTACAGAGTTCTAGGGTACACCTGTCAGGTTCTGGGGATTTATCCACCTTTATGCATTTCAAGACATCCAGCACTTCCTCCTCTGTAATATGGACATTTTTCAAGATGTCACCATCTGTTTCCCCACATTCTATATCCTTCATGTCCTTCTCCACAGTAAACACTGATGCAAAATATTTGTTTAGTATCTCCCCCATTTCCTGCAGCTCCACACAAAGGCTGCCTTGCCCTATTCGTTCCTTGGTTACCCTTTTGTCCTTAATGTATTTGTAAAAACCCTTTGAATTCTCCTTAACCCTATTTGAAAAAGCTATCTCATGTCCTCTCTTTGCCCTCCTGATTTCCCTCTTAAGTATACTCCTCCTGCCTTTATGCTCTAAGGATTCACTCGATCTCTCCTCTCTATACCTGACATGTTCTTCCTTCTTTTTCTTAACCAAACCCTCAATTTCTCTCGTCATCCAGCTTTCCCTATACCTTTCCTTTCACCCTAACAGGAATATACTGTCTCTGGACTCTCGTTATCTCGCTCCTGAAGGCTTCCCATTTTCCAGCCATCCCCTTACCTGCGAACATCTGCCACTGGTCAGCTTTTGAAAGTTCTTGCCTAATACCATCAAAATTAACCTTCCTCCAATTTCAAACTTCAACTTTTAGATCTGGTCTATCCTTTTCCATTCCAAATGAGCATCAGGACTCAGTGAAATTCTCCCACTCTTTCCACATAACCCTGCACGTTATTTCTAAATAAATAATCATCTTGTACTCTCTTGGATTCTTTGATTGAACCTACCTTGAATATACTTGTCTGAAACTTCCCACATCACATTTGCTATTTTTGCAAATTACTTTCTAACTTTGTTCTCTCATTTGTGGTCTTTTTGTGAGAAAGAGCAATTTCTCACTGCATACTCTGCCCAGATCTTTCCTGACTTTGAAAACTTCAGTCAAATTTCCTCTTCGCCATCTTCTCCCCAAACAGAACAGTCCCGATGTCTCCAATCTATTTTCACATTGGACATTTCTCATCCCTGGAATCATCCTCATAACGTTCTTTAGCACTCCCTCTACTGTGCTCACATCCTTCCTAGTTGGAACTTGGAGATTTGAAGAAAAACAGATAATGTTGGAGAACCTCAGCAAGTTTGGAGGCATCAAAGCTTAGATCTGCAGAGTCTCTCTACCACTGCCTGCTTTTATTGCAGTTTTTATCATGGATTATCATGTACAGCAGTATCTAGTCTTAGTGTGTTATAAAGTGCACATTTTGACATCAAACTAAACAGCAAAAGAGGAACTATTAGCTAACCTCAGTGGACTACATCAAATAACATAATCCTACGTAGGACTACAGAGTGAGTTCCTTGGATATAATTTCAATAATATTTGCTTGACCACTCTATACTCACGAACTGTTGACAGACATAACATCCACTTGGCACTCTATGCACTATCATTTTTTCTTTAATCATTCATGGGATGAAGGCATCACTGGCTAGGCCAGCATTTTTTGTCCATCCTTAATTGCCCAGAGAGCTGTTAAGAGGTAATCACATTGCTGTGGGCCTGGCATCAGAGATAGGCTAGACCAGGTAAAGACTGCAGCTTCCTTACCTAAAGGACATTAACAAACCCAATGGGTTTTTCTAAAACCAAGTAGTGGATTGATGGTCATCATTAGACTCTCTTATTTCAGATTTTTACTGAATTCAAATTCCACCATCTGCTGCGGCATTCAAACTTGGGTACCCAGCACATTACCTGGGTCTCTGGGTTAACAGTTCAATGATAATACCACTAAGCCATTGCCTGCCCAGAACAAGCTGAGGGGATTTGTCCAATTGGAATACATAGGGTGGCAATCATCAGACAATGTGACGTCTCAAGCTCAGAAGGCAGGCAATGCAGGACATGGCCTTGACTTCCTGAGAGTGGAAAGAAGATTGAGGAGAAAAGCTAAAATACTTTAAAGAGCTTTCCGGTGTAACAATGGGCAGGTATTAAAATGAAGTCACCTGCAGTCAATTGGCATTTTCTATTTCACCAGTCAGGACTTCCACACAGCCCACATTTCAAGCTGTGGCTACAGATGGGATTGGGCTGAACCTGCACACTTTTAGAGTCCTCCTAATTTAAACAAGGCATTCCCCCTATACTCCATAGATCACCATCACTCACTTCTACCACCTGCACTGCAGGTTCCACACAACTGAGACTGGCCAAAGCTGATGCAATTTCCTGAACGTCCAAAATGGAGTCAAAATGTCTCAAGTGTACGATTGGCCTCAAATCGGGAATCTAAACATTTACCCACCCATTCTATCATGATTCTGTCAGAAATTCTGTCCATTTTAACTCTTTCTGCTGTCCCACAATTCTGGTTCAGATCGTTCTGATCGTTACCTCTGCACTGTGTTCCTGGGTTTGCTGGATTGCTATCGATTATTCCCTGGAAGCAGCTACAAGTGAAATTCCCTGGAGTGTTCCTGCAGACAGCTAAATCAGAGCATGTGTTGTTCCCAGTCTGACACTCGTCAATATCTGAAACAAGAAACAGATGAAAACATTCAGCTGGGCAAAAGTAACTTTAACCAGAATGATTTTTATATCATATCTTTGTAGACCCTGCCTTATATCTTGGGTTTTGTTACCTCAGAACTCAGCATTGCACTGACAAGTGCAAGTTGCACTTTGTCTGAGACAAGTTCCAATACTGAATGACACGAACAGTCATTCACCTGTCAACAGAAAGTCACTAGATTTGAAATGTAAACTCTTTTCTTTCTCTGCTGATGCTTCTCCAGCAATCTCTGTTTTCCTGTTTATCAGATATGCAGGGTTTTTTATTCACTCATGGGACGAAGGTGTCGCTGGCTAGGCCAATATTTCCTGCCAATCCTTAATTGCCCAGAGGGCTGTGAAGAGGTAGCCATGTTGTTGTGGGTCTGGAGTCACATATTGGTCGGACCAGGTGGTAGATTTCCTTCCCTGAAGGACATTAGTGAACCAGATGGGTTTTTCCTAATATTCAACAATAGTTTCGTGGTCATCATTAGGCTCTTAATTTTTAAAAAAATTGAATTCAAATTCTTCCATCTGTAATGGGTGGGATTTAAAACCAGGTCCCCAGAACACAATAGAGATTCATGCATTATGTAGTAGTGACAATACCACTAGGCCATCAACTCCCTGATATCTGATGAGTATTTCCAACAATTTCTGTGTTCATGATGGTTTATTTTTATTTTTGCCTCTAGAAGGCAGCAGTCTCTCTCTCTCTCCCTCTACAACCTTTGAAGAGACAATTAGCGACGGACAATGAATGCTGGCCTCACCAGAGACATTCACATTTTATAGGCTTTTTTTAAATTGGGAAACACACAGAAATGTTTAAAAAGTGTCTGGGTAAAGGGTGGTTCAATGGGACTAATCGAACAATCAGCGGCAGTATTATAGCCTGAATGGCCTGTTACTCGCCTTTCATGATTTTACAATATTGCTCATTTTACAACAAGTCATTAATCAATTTATTTTAAATGGGTAAAGGTGATTTAAAATAATAATCAGGTTGATTGCAATGTTAAAAATGTTAAGGACTTATATTTATATCACTATGACTCATTTTGTATCATTTTCATGTTCTTTCCTATCTCACCACTCCTGGTTAAAACTGTACCTGTACACTGTGTTCCTGGATTTGCCGGATTGGTATCCATCGTTCCCACTAAACAGCTACACATGAAATTCCCTGGAGTGTTTGTACAGGTGGCTAATGCAGAGCATGTGTTGTTCCCCGTCTGACACTCGTCAATGTCTGAAACGAGAAACAGACCAAAGCTATCAATCGGAGCAAAAATTACTTAAATGCAAATGATTTCAAGTCATGTTCTGAATAACAATCATGTTCAACTTCAAAATGTTAATTCAGTCTCTGGCTCCACTGATGCTGCCTGACCTGCACAGTATTTCCAGCAATTTCTGAGTTTATTTCAGGCACCCTCTGTCTGCAGTATTTTCTGTTTCTTTAATGTGGTCACCACCACCTTCACATGGAGAACCAGGGCCAGCCAATAAATGCTGGCCCAGCCAGCAATGCCCACATTCCGTGAGTGAATAAAGAAAGATGTAGGTATGACTCCATTAGTACCTCCCCCTGATTATTACATCGACCATTTTTATTTTAGTATCAGATAAACATGCCAAGGATTCATATATTAATGTCACCGAGACTCATTTAGAAATTAATTTCATTTCATAACAATCTCACCACTGCTTGTTTAAACCATTCAGATCTTTACCTGTGCACTGTGTTCCTGGGTTTGCTGGATTGGTATCCATTGTTCCCGTTAAACAGTTACACATGAAATTCCCTGGAGTGTTTGTGCAGGTGGCTAATGCAGAGCATTTGTTGCTCCCCGTCTGACACTCGTCAATATCTGAAACAAAAAAAAATCAAAACAATCAGCAAGAGCAAAATTTACTTTAATCCATTGGTTTCAAGTCATGTTAAAGTCAGGCAATGTCCTACCTTCACAGATCCTTCCTGGTGTATTCGGTCTTGCGTCATTGAACCCAACATTGCACTGACAAGTGAAAGTTGTGTTCTGTTGTATACAAGTTCCATTACCTGAACAGTCGTTCAGCCCTGACTGGCATCTGTCCCTCTCTGCATTGGAGAGGGAAGATCCATGTTAGAAAATCAAATAAAATGATTTAGGAGAGTTAATACAATTAAATAAAGACCATGTCTGATAATACCGTTTTTCCATAACCATAATGCAAGAGAAAACATGTTATGTGACTGTTCGACTTCCTGCACTTTACATTCTGCCTGTCTCTCTTTACTTCACTGTTGAAAGTTTCCTGATGATACAAGAGTAGGTTCCTCAGTCCAGCTCATGGCAATCTGTCCAATTTGAATCATGAATAGTGATTGAGCAATTAAACAACGAGTTAGAGGAAATAGTCCCTTCTTCAATAGTAGGGAAGACTAGCAGGACAGTGCAAAAGTCAGAGCTGAAACATTTGCAATCATCTTTAGCTAGATATGATCAGATGGTCCATTTTGGCCTCCTCATGAGCTCCCTATAATATAGATAGCAAGCTTTATTCCCTATTGAGTCTGCACTGCCACTTGATAAGATCACAGCTAGTCTGATTGTAATCTCAAATCCACATTCCTGTCTAACACTGACAACCTTTCACCCTCATGCTTAACATGAGGGTATCTTTCGCTGCCTTAAAAACATTCGGGAATCTTGCTTCCATCGCCTTGTCAGGAAAAGAGGTACACAGACTCATGACATTTTGTGAGAAGAAATTTTTGCTGTATCTCGGTAATAAATGGGTGACTCCTTATTTTTAAGTATTGGCCCTTAATTCAAGACTTTTCTCATAACAGAAAATACTCTCTCTACACCTACCCTTTCAGCCCACTTCACAATCTTCAATTGAGGCACTTCTTACTTTCTAAACTGCAGCAGATACGAGCCTAGACAGTCCAACATTCATCAGAAAATACCTCCATTCCAGCTATTAGTCCAGTAAACCTTCTGAGAACTGCTTCCATCACATTTACATCCTTCTTTAGACAGTGAAAGTCAATCTGTGCAAAGTATCCAGTTATGGTCTTACCAGTGCTTTGCATAATTGAAGCATGCCCCTCCTACTCTTGCATTCAATTCCTCTCACAGTAAATGGCAACATTCTATTAGTTTTATTAGCAATGTCCTTCTGCATTCATAAGGGTCAGCACCACATCTTCTTTCTGCGACCTCACACTCACTAGAGCCCTGCTACTTTACACAAATCTCGCCAACACACATGGGCTACTAACCTCACCATTGCAAGCAGCATCTCTATTCAACTGCCTTCACTTAACTCATTCTCCACAACTACTAACCCTTCATGGCCTCTGACTAAAGCTGGGCGCCATCCACTGAGGCTGGCAGTCTCCAGGAATGTACAAAGTGAGTTACCACTGAGAGGTTAAGAGCCATGAGCTTGATCCATGAGCCAGATGGAAGAGCTGGCTGTGTGTCCCTGGGATTAAGTCATGTGCAAGTCAAGGCTCATCAGCTTCAAAGTGAAGTCAAGATAGACAGATAGATATTCGAAGAATATTCAGCACAATACTTACCCGTTATGGTGACTGAACTATTACTATCCAGTGCTTTAGCTGCAGCACCAACAGCAGTGAGGAGGCTGCTTCTGTTAACTGTTGAGGTGTCATTCAACACAGACAGGAAATTTACCACTACACTTCCATTTTGGAAGCCAACAATGAAGATGTTAAAACTACGATCATCGAGATTGGTCTGAGTTCTTGGCACAACCTAAAAACAAAGTACAAATGTTATTTATTTATGATTAAGGCACACTAGAACCTTCCATTCATGCCATTATTCACCCACCTTCTTATCCATTTAGCTACCATTTCCCCCATTTATCCAGTCACACCCATGTCCACCAATTCATCCATCCAGAGTCCCATTCTTCTATCTGTCCATTCATCTATTTTTCCAACCAAATCCTACCAGTCAGAGTAAATGCAATCCACACGGAATGCCAGTGCGTGTTTAAAACTGAGAAAGCAGACTCACTGACCCTAACAGTGGAGATCACTTTTTACAAAAGAGAGATAAAGCAAGCACAAGAATAATTGAACTCACTGTGTTTATAAAACTGTCAGACAGGTTCCTGTAGGCTTCACTCGCAGGATTTTTCAGGTCATTGGAGAATACTCTCGATCGCAATATCACCTGCATTCTGAACGCAATTTTGTCTGAACAAACAGTGACAAATCCATTAGCTGTTTTGCTGAAAGGTACATTGAACTGCATTCAAACACCAAAACATGTCCCTCCAGATTCACAAAATATGAGTAACTCTGTGTACAAATAACTTATTCCCATTCTAGAGAAAAGGTTCCAGTGCACAAAGGGATAACACTGCCATAAAATCATGCCAGGTCTTCATTTAAAGCGTGTCTTATCATCTCTTTGCTTAAGTTTCAGTGGAAGAAAGGGCTAATCCATACAGACTGGGGAATATTTATTCCAGAGGGAAAAAGCAGTCAAACATGATATTAATGTACTGGACCTTCATTTTGAGGACTTCTCAGTGAGTCAGACCAGCATGTGCCAGTTGCCATGTTTACTTAGGTTACTTTCTGGGGTGCTAGGCAGGTTGTACAACTGATAATCTAATCTTTAAAAAAATTACTTACCTACAGTGTGGAAACAGGCCCTTCGGCCAAACAAGTCCACACTGACCCTCCGAAGAGTAACCCACCCAGACCCATTTCCCTCTGACTAATGCATCTAACACTATGGGCAATTTACCATGGCCAATTCACCTGGCCTGCACATCTCTTGGAGGAAACCCCAGCAGACACAGGGAGAATGTGCAAACTCCACACAAACAGTCGCCCAAGGCTAGAATTGAACCGGAGACCCTGTTGCTGTGAAGCAGCAGCGCTAACCATTGAGCCACCATGCCATGGTGAAATGCTTTAGAGATGAAGAGGTAATGATGGTGTATTGGTAATGTGAGTTAAATGGCTAAATTGGAAACCCTTGAAGAAGTCAAATCACCAGAATCATGTCTCAGAGTACTCATTAATGGTAATCCCACTTTTCTTCTTGCTAACAGCCAACCAACACTCATGTGGCTCGGTGGTAGTGTTCCTACCACTAGACAGAGAGAGCCAAGTTCCAGTCCTGCCTGTTCCAGCAGTGTGCAATAGCATCACTTAAAAGATTGATTGGAAACATATAAAACAACTTGCCTGTAATGGTACTGTAAATGTGTGGCAGTTAGTGAGTTATATTCCCAATGTTTTATATTGTCACTGAAGTGGTTGTGCAATATTCTAAGTAAACCACTTAAAGAAAAGAAAACATTTGTAGAGACAATTAAAATGTGATTAAGAGAACATCTGAATGGCATCATCATGAAAGGCCAGAGAAAATAAAACCCACTTACTATTGCAGTTGCTGACTTTAGACACCATGCAGTCCGACAAAGCACAAATATTTCCACTGTTGAGGAAACAGATATTGGGATCTGTATGGAGATGGAAATAATATTTTAGCCGATTTAAATAAAGTATTTCCTTCAATAGTCAGGCATCATTGGAAGATAAACACTTCTAAATGAGATGTTCTTTCTCCTGTGACTGTCATTCATTGTTCCAGAGTCACAGAACTGTAATGATACTGAAAGAGGCTATTAAGCCCATTACATCTATACTAGTCCTCCAAATGAGCACCAGCATTAGTGCAATTCTCCCACCCTTTCCATATAACCTCACAGATTATTTCTAAATGAAAAATCATCTCATAACCTTTCGGACACCTTGATTGAACCTACCTTGACTATACTTTAGTGAAACCATTTCTTCTCACATCACATTTGCTACTTTTGGAACTTATGTCTCTGCTCTCTCATTTTTGATCTTTTTTTGTGACAAAGAATGATTTTTCACTGTATACTCTGCCCAGGTCTCTCCTAAAAACTTCAGTCAAACTTAGCAATCTTCTCCCCAAACAAAACAGTCCCATTGTCTCCAATCTATCTTCACAATGGAATCATCCTCATAACGTTCTTCAGCACTCCCTCTAGTGAGTTCACATCATTCTTAAGATGGAACTTGGAGATTTGCAGATAAAACAGATAACGTTGGAGAAACTCAGCAGGTCTGGAAATATCAAAGGCTCAGGCAGATCTTCTCTACCACTTCCTGTTTTGATTATAGTTTTTATCATGGATTACCAGGTACAGCAGTATCTTGTCTTAGTGTGTTATAAAGTGCACTTCTTTGATGTCCAAACTAAATAACAAAAGAGGAACTATTAGCTAACTTCAGTGGACTAAATAGGACAACTCTTTTAAGGGAGTCTCTCTGCTATAACTTCAACAAGACAAGACAAGCCTGGACACTCTATACTTGTAAACTGCTGATGGATGTATCTTCCACTTGGCACTGTAACCCTCCAGTGACTTTGCTTTACTCACTCGCAGGATTGGGAGATCACTGAGCATTTATTGCTCATCCTTAATTGCCCAGAGGGCTGTTAAGAGGCAATCACGTTGCTGTGTGTCAGGTGTCACATGTAGGCCAAACTAGGTAAGAACATCTGTTTCAGTACCTAAAGGACATTAGTGAACGAGATGAGTTTTCTTTCTGACAAAAACAATAATGAATTGATGGTCATCATTAGACTCTTAATTTAGATTTTTGTTGAATTCAAATTCCACCATCTGCCGACGCAGGATTCGAACCCGGGTACCAGAACATTTCCTGGGTCTCAAGGTTAACAGTTCAATGATAAGGATGGTGGTCATCAGACATAATGATATCTCAAGCTCAGACAGGGCAGGCAATGCAGGACATAGCCAACTCATGAGAGGGGAAAGAAAATTAAGGAGGAAAGCTGAAATACTTTAAAGAGCTTTCCTGTGACACACTGGGCAGGTATTAAAATGAACTAGGAGAAAGTGAGGACTGCAAATGCTGGAGATCAGAGCTGAAAAATTTGTTGCTGGAAAAGCACAGCAGGTCAGGCAGCATCCAAGGAGCAGGTGAATTGACGTTTCGGGCATAAGTCCTTCTTCAGGAATGAGGAAGGTGTGCCAAGCAGGCTAAGATAAAAGGTAGGGAGGAGGGACTTGGGGGAGGGGCGTTGGGAATGAGTTGGTGGAAGGAGATTAAGGTGAGGGTGATAGGCTGGAGAGGGGGTGGGAGCGGAGAGGTCGGGAAGAAGATTGCAGGTCAAGAAAGCGGTGCTGAGTCCAAGGATTGGGACTGAGATAAGGTGGGGGGAGGGGAAAATGAGGAAGCTGGAGAAATCTACATTCATCCCTTGTGGTTGGAGGATTCCTAGGCAGAAGATGAGGCGCTCTTCCTCCAGGCGTCATGTTGCCATGGTCTGGCGATGGAGGAGGCCAAGGACCTGCATGTCCTTGGCGGAGTGGAAGAGGGAGTTAAAGTGTTCAGCCACGGGGCGGTTGGGTTGGTTGGTGCGGGTGTCCCAGAGGTGTTCTCTGAAACGTTCCGCAAGTCGGCGGCCTGTCTCCCCAATGTAGAGGAGGCCACATCGGGTGAAGTGGATGCAGTAAATGATGTGTGTGGAGGTGCAGGTGAATTTGTGATGGATATGGAAGGATCCCTTGGGGCCTTGGAGGGAAGTGAGGGGGTAGGTGTGGGCGCAAGTTTTGCATTTTTGCGGTTGCAGGGGAAGGTGCCGGGAGTGGAGGTTGGGTTGGTGGGGGGTGTGTACCTGACGAGGGAGTCGCGGAGGGAGTGGTCTTTCTGGAACTCTGATAGGGGAGGGGAGGGAAATATATCCGTGGTGGTGGGGTCTGTTGGAGGTGGCGGAAATGACGGAGGATGATACGATGTATCTGGAGGTTGGTGGGGTGCTAGGTGAGGACCAGTGGGGTTCTGTCCTGGTGGCGATTGGAGGGTGGAGTTCAAGGGCAGAGGAGCGGGAAGTGGAGGAGATGCGGTAGAGGTATTAAAATGAAGTCACCTGCAGTCAATTGGCATTTTCTATTTCACCAGTCAGGACTTCCACACAGCTCAAATCTCAAGCTGTGGCTACAGATGGGATTGGGCTGAACTTGCACACTTTTAGAGTCCGCCTAATTCCATAGATCACCATCACTCACTTCTACCTCCTGCACTGCAGGTTCCACACAACTGAGACTGGCCAAAGCTGATGCAATTTCCTGAACGTCCAAAATGGAGTCAAAATGTCTCAAGTGTACGATTGGCTCAACCGGGAATCTAAACATTTACCCACCCATTCTATTATGATGCTGTCAGAAATTCTGTCCATTTTAACTCTTTCTGCTATCCCACCATTCTGGTTCAGGTCGTTCTGATCGTTACCTCTGCACTGTGTTCCTGGGTTTGCTGGATTGCTATCGATAATTCCCTGGAAGCAGCTACAAGTGAAATTCCCTGGAGTGTTCCTGCAGACAGCTAAATCAGAGCATGTGTTGTTCCCAGTCTGACACTCGTCAATATCTGAAACAAGAAACAGATCAAAACATTCAGCTGGGCAAAAGTAACATTAACCAGAATGATTTTTATATCATATCTTTGTAGACCCTGCCTTATATCTTGGGTTTTGTTACCTCAGAACTCAGCATTGCACTGACAAGTGCAAGTTGCACTTTGTCTGAGACAAGTTCCAATACTGAATGACACGAACAGTCATTCACCTGTCAACAGAAAGTCACTAGATTTGAAATGTAAACTCTTTTCTTTCTCTGCTGATGCTTCTCCAGCAATCTCTGTTTTCCTGTTTATCAGATATGCAGGTTTTTTTATTCACTCATGGGACGAAGGTGTCGCTGGCTAGGCCAATATTTCCTGCCAATCCTTAATTGCCCAGAGGGCTGTGAAGAGGTAGCCATGTTGTTGTGGGTCTGGAGTCACATATTGGTCGGACCAGGTGGTAGATTTCCTTGGGGAGAAAGTGAGGTCTGCAGACGCTGGAGATCAAAGCTGAAACTTTATTGCTGGAACAGCACAGCAGGTCAGGCAGCATCTAGGGAACAGAAGATTCGACGTTTCGGGCACATGCCCTTCTTCAGGAATGAGCAGAGAGTGTTCAGCAGGAGAAGATAAAAGGTAGGGAGGAGGGACTTGGAGGAGGGGCATTGGGTAGATTTCCTTCCCTGAAGGACATTAGTGAACCAGATGGGTTTTTCCTGATAATCAACAATGGTTTCATGGTCATCATTAGATTTTTTTTAATTGAATTTAAATTCTACCACTGTAATGGGTGGGATTTAAACCCAGGTCCTCAGAACATTAGCTGAGTTTCCCACATTATTGCTCCAGTGATAATACCACTAAGCCATCACCTCCACGATACTGCTTGACCTGATGAGTATTTCCAACAATTTCTGTGTTCATGATCGTTTATTTTATCTTGGTCACTCAGCCTGTCTGTCTGTCTCTCTGTTTGTCTCTCTCTCTCTCTCTCTCCCTCTCTGTGTACTACCTTCTAAGAGACGATTAGTGAGGAGCAATAAATGCTGGCCTCACCAGGGACAATGACAACCCGCTGTTTCCTTTTCTCAAATGGAAAGCACATACAGGGTATATAATTTTTAAGAAGGATCTGGGTCTGGGGAAAGGGAAATCCAATGGGACTAATCATAGAAAGCTTTCAAATAATGAGCAGCATAATTGTAGGCTGATAGGCCTCTTACAAGCCCTGGAAAATTTCATGATTTTACAAAATTCCTCAAAATGTTCCTCTAAGAATTTAACCAAGTAATTAATTTTAAATGGGTAAAGGAGTTTTAAAGTAACAATCAGGATGATTGCAATGTTAAAAATGTTTAGGACTTGCATATTTATATCACAATGACTCATTCTGCATCATTTTCATGCTCTTTCCTATCTCACCACTCCTGGTTAAAACTGTACCTGTACACTGTGTTCCTGGATTTGCCGGATTGGTATCCATCGTTCCCACTAAACAGCTACATGTGAAATTCCCTGGAGTGTTTGTACAGGTGGCTAATGCAGAGCATGTGTTGTTCCCCGTCTGACACTCGTCAATGTCTGAAACGAGAAACAGATCAAAGCTATCAATCGGAGCAAAAATTACTTTAATGCAAATGATTTCAAGTCACGTTCTGAATAACAATCATGTTCAACTTCAAAATGTTAATTCAGATTCTGGCTCCACTGATGCTGTCTGGCCTGCAGTGTATTGCCAGCAATTTCTGAGTTTATTTCAGGCACCCTCTGTCTGCAGTATTTTCTGGGTTTTTTTTATGAGGATCACCACCACCTTCACATGGAGAACCAGGGCCAGCCAATAAATGCTGACCCAGCCAGCAATGCCCACATTCCATGAGTGAATAAAGAAAGATGTAGGTATGACTCCATCTGTAACTCCCCCTGATTATTACACCGGCATTTATTTTATTTTAGTATCAGATAAACATGCCAAGGATTCAAATATTAATGTCACTGAGACTCATTTAGAAATTAATTTCATTTCATAACTATCTCACCACTGTTTGTTTAAACTGTTCAGGTCTTTACCTATGCACTGTGTTCCTGGATTTGCCGGATTGGTGTCCGTCGTTCCCGCTAAACAGCTGCACGTGAAATTCCCTGGAGTGTTTGTACAGGTGGCTAATGCAGAGCATGTGTTGTTCCCCGTCTGACACTCGTCAATGTCTGAAACGAGAAACAGATCAAAACCATTAATAGGAGAAAAAATTTCTTTAATGCAAACAATTTCAAGTCATGTTCTGGATAATAATCATATTCAAGTTGTTAACTTAATTTAATTTAATTTACTTCAAAATGTTAATTCAGTCTCTGCCTCCACTGATGCTGTCTGTCCTACAGAGGAATTCCAGGATTTCTGTTTTTATTTTAGGCACCCGCTGTGTCGTGATTGGAACCATAACCAAATGGTTCTCATTGATTATGAAATCCTTGTCTGGGGTTGTTAACCTGGGTCAATCAGGGAACCCTGGCTGACAGATGTAAACAGGAGATTCAGAGAGTGTTCTCATTCTAGGGACTGGCTCTAAGCTGGCTGGTCACAGCCCTATGTACAGTGCACATGTAAATAAAGGGTGACTTGGTGATGGGAGACTGGCCTTCTTACACTGTCATAAGTTTTTCTTTTGTGGAGATCACAAACACCCTCATAAGGATAACGGGACAAAAAAAAGTGATCAAAACAATCACCAATAGCAAAATTTACTTTAATCCAATGGTTTCAAGTCATGTCAAATTCAGGCAATGTCTTACCTTCACAGATCCTTCCTGGTGTATCGGGGCTTGTATCATTAAATCCAGCATTGCACTGACAAGTGTAAGTTGAGTTTTGTCTTATACAAGTCCCATTACCAGAACAATCATTGATCTCAGGTTGGCAGCTGTCCCTCTCTACAATGAAAAGGGAAAATACATGTTAGACAATCAATAAAGATAATTTAAAAGACTTAATACAATTAAATAAAGACCATGTCTGGTAACGCTGTTTTTTTTCCATAACCATAATGCAAGAGCAAGCATGTTATCTGATTGTTCACTTTGCTGCACTTGACATTCTGCCCACCTCTCTCTCTCTCTCTCTCCCCTGCTGTTGATAGTTTCCTGATGATACAATGACAAGAGTAGGTTACTCTGTCTAGCTCATGCAGTCTGGTCACATCGAATCATGAATGGTGATTGACCAATTAAACAATGAGTTAGAGGAAACAGTCCCTTCTTTAATATTCGGGAAGACCAGCAGGACAGTGCAAAAGACAGGGCTGAAGCATTTGCAACACCTTTAGCCAATATGGTGAGTATCCTGCTTTCCTGAACTTTGACCATCCCTCTTTATTGTCTTAATACCACACCTAATGAAGATAGTCAACCTTCCACCTTTTCTTAGCTTCTTGCCATTCCTAAATGTTTTGTACTCTTCAGTAATCATGTACTAATCCATATCATCCTGAAGCCCTACCCGTGTAATAGCTGCAGTCCTATACTTACTCATTTCTACTTGCACTCAGAGTCCATTTGTTTAATGTCTAGTGTGACGTGCATTACGACACAGAGCCTTTCGCTCTCCATCCATCCTGAGAGATCTTCACAGAGAGGTTATCAAATAAAATAGATACAGAGCCAAAGTGCCAGATGTTAAGAAAGACAATCACCAGAATTGGGTTTTATTAATGAGGTTAAAATGTTTAAACAAGGCAGAAGGGGTGAGCTGGGAGAATTTGAGGGAAAATTCCAGAATGCAAGGTATTAATACATGGTGTCAAAGAAGCTAATAATGCGGTTATCATAAAAATGGATGGAAAAAAAGGTAAGAAATGGAGGGTATGTTATGTTATATCATCTGGTAAAATCTTTACTATAATTGACATATTAGCAAGATTTATTGTCAAATATCTTACCTGCTATATTAGTGTTTGTAATATCTATGTCAAACTCTGTACTCCTGTTTAAGGAATTAGCAAATTCTTCTTTGGTTTCATTCAAAGTAACATTTTCATCTAATGACAGTACAATGTCAAAGTTCACGTCCACACTCCCTGGTGTAAGACGAAGTATGACAATTCTCAGGAGATTGCGATTGTACAAGGATAAGAATCTCTGGGTTACTCTGCGAAGCAACTGAAGCAAATGAAACATAGTCCATGATTAAAATCTGCATTTAGACTTTATTCTGCTATTCCACCCTCTCCCACCATTAATTGTCCTTCCATTGCTTTTGAAGAAACTACCGCTTGACCCACCTTCGCCATCTATGCGATATTTGACAATCCCAGTCCTCAGTTTCCATAATAAGAAAGAACAATTGTCAATCATAGAATCCCTAAAGTGTGAAAGCAGACCATTCAACCCATAAAGTAACCACCAACCTTCCAAAAGACATCCCACCAACACCTACCCTCTACCATATCCCTATTACCCTGCATTTCTCATGGTTAATCCACCGAGCCTGCATATCTTTGGACACTATGGACTATTGAGCATGGTCAATCCCCTGAATCTGCACGCCTTTGCACTATGGGAGGAAATTAGAGCACCCAGACGAAATCCACGCAGTCGCAGGGAGAATGCGCAAACTCCATGCAGACACTTGCTTGAGGCTGCAATCAACTCTGGGTCTCTGGCACTGTGGAGCAGCAGCAGTGCTAACCACTGAGCCACTATACTGTCCAATCTTTCACTTCCACAAAATCAAATGCACACTGTATATCGTTTTTTGTTAATTAATCATTATTTCAACATAAAAGAGCTAACGAGAAAAAAAACTTACATCTTGAATGAAATTCTTTACAAATTCCTTGTATATCTGACTTGTTCTGTCTCGAAGTTGTGGTACAAAAGTCCTGTTTCTAATTCTTGTCCTTGCTTTCAGCACTTTAGCACCTTCGGATAGCAAAAAAGACAGTATTAAAAGTTCGCAAAACCCAAAGTTTTGGGCGGCACGGTGGCTCAGTGGTTAGCACTGCTGCCTCACAGTCTGGATCAGTGGTGCTGGAAGAGCACAGCAATTCAGGCAGCATCCAAGGACAGGCAAAATCCACGTTTCGGGCAAAAGCCCTTCATCAGGAATAAAGGCAGAGAGCCTGAAGCATGGAGAGATAAGCTAGAGGAGGGTGGGGGTGGGAATAGAGTAGCATAGAGTACAATAGGTCAGTGGGGGAGGAGATGAAGGTGATAGGTCAGGGAGGAGAGGGTGGAGTGGATAGGTGGAAAAGGAGCTGGGCAGGTCGGACAAGTTCGGACAAGTCAAGGGGACAGTGTTGAACTGGAGGTTAGAAACTAGGATGAGGTGGGGGAAGGGGAAATGAGGAAGCTGTTGAAGTCCACATTGATGCCCTGGAGTTGAAGTGTTCCGAGGCGGAAGATGAGGCGTTCTTCTTCCATGCGTCTGGTGGTGAGGGAGCGGCAGTGGAGGAGGCCCAGGACCTCCATGTCCTCGGCAGAGTGGGAGGGGGAGTTGAAATGTTGGGCCACAGGGCGGTGTGGTTGATTGGTGCGGGTGTCTCGGAGATGTTCCCAAAAGCGCTCTGCTAGGAGGCGCCCAGTCTCCCCAATGTAGAGGAGACTGCATCGGGAGCAACGGATACAATAAATGATGTTAGTGGATTTGCAGGTAAAACTTTGATGGATGTGGAAGGCTCCTTTAGGGCCTTGGATAGAGGTGAGGGAGGAGGTGTGGGCACAGGTTTTACAGTTCCTGCGGTGGCAGGGGAAAGTGCCAGGATGGGAGGGTGGGTCGTAGGGGGACATGGACCTGACCAGGTAGTCACGGAGGGAACGGTCTTTGCGGAAGGCAGAGAGGGGTGGGGAGAGAAATATATCCCTGGTGGTAGGGTCTGTTTGGAGGTGGCGAAAATGTCGGCGGATGATTTGGTTTATGCGAAGGTTGGTAGGGTGGAAGGTGAGCACCAGGGGCGTTCTGTCCTTGTTGCGGTTGGAGGGGTTGGGTCTGAGGGTGGAGGTGCGGGATGTGGACGAGATGCGTTGGAGGGCATCTTTAACCACGTGGGAAGGAAAATTGCGGGAAATTCCGAAAAACCGTTCCCCACCCCTCTCCGCCTTCCGCAAAGACCGTTCCCTCCGTGAGTACCTGGTCAGGTCCATGCCCCCCTACGACCCACCCTCCCATCCTGGCACTTTCCCCTGCCACCGCAGGAACTGTAAAACCTGTGCCCACACCTCCTCCCTCACCTCTATCCAAGGCCCTAAAGGAGCCTTCCACATCCATCAAAGTTTTACCTGCAAATCCACTAACATCATTTATTGTATCCGTTGCTTCCGATGCGGTCTCCTCTACATTGGGGAGACTGGGCGCCTCCTAGCAGAGCGCTTTAGGGAACATCTCCGAGACACCCGCACCAATCAACCACACCGCCCCGTGGCCCAACATTTCAACTCCCCCTCCCACTCTGCCAAGGACATGGAGGTCCTGGGCCTCCTCCACTGCTGCTCCCTCACCACCAGATGCATGGAAGAAGAACGCCTCATCTTCCGCCTCGGAACACTTCAACCCCAGGGCATCAATGTGGACTTCAACAGCTTCCTCATTTTCCCTTCCCCCACCTCATCCTAGTTTCTAACCTCCAGTTCAACACTGTCCCCTTGACTTGTCCGAACTTGTCCGACCTGCCCAGCTCCTTTTCCACCTATCCACTCCACCCTCTCCTCCCTGACCTATCACCTTCATCTCCTCCCCCACTGACCTATTGTCCTCTATGCTACTCTATTCCCACCCCCACCCTCCTCTAGCTTATCTCTCCACGCTTCAGGCTCTCTGCCTTTATTCCTGATGAAGGGCTTTTGCCCGAAACGTGGATTTTGCCTGTCCTTGGATGCTGCCTGAATTGCTGTGCTCTTCCAGCACCACTGATCCAGAATCTGGTTTCCAGCATCTGCAGTCATTGTTTTTACCCTGCTGCCTCATAGTGCCAGGGACCTAGGGTCAATTCCCACCTTGGGCAATTGTCTGTGTGGGTTTCCTCCCACAAACCAAAAATGTATAGGTTAGGTGAATTGGCCATGCTCAATTGCCCGTAGTGTTAGGTGCATTAGTCAGAGGTAAATGTAGGGGGATGGGTTGCTCTTCGGCAGGTCGGTGTGGACTTGTTGGGCCGAAGGGCCTGTTTCCACACTGTAGGGAATATAATCTGATCCAAAGTGTATATAACAAACAATATTCCTGTTGACCTTATGAGCAAACAGTGGTGTGGACAACTAGATCAAGATAATTGCCTCCTAGTATAAGAACTATGAAATGATGAATGGAGTGTATGAGTGCAAGGCTTTGGGGTTTTATTCAGTAAGTATACCTCCTTCAATGGAAACTCAGTTATAGACCAGTTTTTGTAACGTTGAAATGTCGTAAGCTCTCCTGAAGCCTTGTCAGACCAGGATTTCCCTCATTTTTTAGAGAAGCACCCAAGACATAAGGAAAAAGTTTACCTTGTCTGAGACAAAAACCGAAAGAGCTGCAGATGCTGGAAATCAGAAACAAAAACAAAAACAGACATTGCTGGAAAAGCTCAGCAGGTCTGGCAGCATCTGTGGAGAGAAATCAGAGTTAATGCTTCAGGTCTCAGAACTCCTCAAGAAGTGTCACCGGACTCGAAATACTACCCCTGATTTCTCTCCACAGACGCTGCCAGACCTGCTGAGCTTTTCCAGCAATTTCTGCTTTTGTGCTTTCTCTGAATACTTAAGACTTTCACATTTAAGAACAGATATGCTACGTTATGTATGTTGCGAAGAAATCTCGAGGGGCATGGATAGAATAAATAGACAAAGTCTTTTCCCTGGGGTGGGGGAGTCCAGAAATAGAGAGCATAGGTTTAGGGTGAGAGGGGAAAGATATAAAAGGGACCTAAGGGGCATTTTTTTCATGCAGAGGGGATACGTATATAAATGAGCTGCCAGAGGAAGTGATGGAGACTGGTACAATTGCAATATTTAAAAGGCATTTGGATGGGTATATGAATAGGAAGGGTTTGGAAGGATATGGGCCAGGTGCTGGCAAGTGGCACTAAATTAGGTTGGGATATCTGGTCGGCATGGAAGAGTTGGACCAAAGGGTCTGATTCCATGCTGTACATCGCTATGACTCTATGACTGTTTTGCTGAGGAGATTGTGTATTCCGTCTTTGTGATGATTGGTGTAGAGACCAGCTACCACATATTATTTCCAACAGTGGGAGGTGCCTTTGAGTCAGAGGGCAGCCTCTGGCTGCTAAGATGGTGACCTGCCACTTTCACAGAGTCGGGATCCTAGCCCAGGGCAGCTGATATAGATATAGACCTGCCCACATTGTCACCACTGGGAATGGAAGGCTGATGTCTCCACTTCCAGTCATACTTCCAGAATGCATTGTGGCTGGGTGGGAGGCTGGAAGGAAAATCCATCCATCTTCTGGCATTAGTAAAGCAGAAAAACACCATGAAAGGCTGACGTAATCTGTGTGAGCCAAGTCCAACCCTTTACGCAGTCCCTGAGGTTTGGCAGGGATAATTCAGCAATAGTCCAGGGAATGGAATCGTACAGTACATTGTTACTTAAGCCTTAACATTGAAGACTTACGTGTCCGGATTCTTCTTTGTATTGACTGTTGTTGGCTGCAAGAGTTTACCAAGACCAAAACGTTATAGTTAACATCAGGAAGCAGATCCCTGAATACTGCT
Organism: Chiloscyllium plagiosum; assembly: GCF_037043375.1. Lineage (NCBI taxonomy): Eukaryota > Metazoa > Chordata > Chondrichthyes > Orectolobiformes > Hemiscylliidae > Chiloscyllium > Chiloscyllium plagiosum. The sequence continues at coordinate 20,672,674 of NW_028270150.1, forward strand.
TTTTTTTTGTTTGTCGTAAATTTCAATTCTTCACTAGTTGTACTGGTTAAAATGACCTCATATACAGTCAGGGTGAATACATTCTTGGTGTTCCAGGAAATGGAAATTTCATGACTTGTCACACGAATCAGATTTATACGCACAAACCGGATTGGAACTGAAAGAGAAATACATTATGAATGTTTAACAATGAGCATTCATTAATTTCTTACTTGAAAAGAAAGACTTCCACAGAACAGGTGCAACAAAATGAGCCAAATGTCCGCCTTACACTATGCTGTAACAGTTCTGTGATTCTATGTACAGGATTAACAATGGATCGTTTTTTCAGTGGTGTTAACTTAAGGTGAAATATTGGCCAGGGTACAGGGAGACAACAAACCTTTCTGTTTGGCTTGATTATTGTACAAAGTTAAAAATCACACAACACCAGGTTATAGTCCAACAGATTTATTTGGAAGTACTAGCTTTCAGAGCGCTGCTCCTTTGTCAGGTATCTAGTTGTGTGATTTTTAACTTTGTCCACTCCAGTCCAACACCAGCACCTCCTCAGCTTGATTATTGTAGACACAATCAATTAGAGGAACACTCACTTTAACATCTCACTTGAGGGACAGCACCATGTGACAATGTAGAAATCCCCCCAGTACGTTGTGCAGTAATGGTCAAGAGATTACTTTCGATTACGCTTTAGTTCTGTAGTGAGGATGTAAACTCACAAACCAAAACAGGCACACCCCAACAAAGGGATGGCATGGTGGCTCAGTGGTTAGAACTGCTGCCTCCCAACGCCAGGGATCTGGGTTTGATTCCTCCTTCGGGCAACTATGGAGTTTGCAGTTCTCCCCGTGTCTGTGAGAACTCCCCCTGGGTGCTTTAGTTTTGTCACACAGTCAAAAGATGTGCAAGTTAGGCAGATTAGCCATTCTAAATTATCATGTAGTGTCCAGGGATGTTCAAGTTATGTAGATCAGCCATGAGTAAATGTGGAATTATGGGGATGGAGTGGGACTGGGTGGGAGGATCAGTTTCGCAATAGGTTAAAATCAACTAGGAGAAAGTGAGGACTGCAGATGCTGGAGATCAGATCTGAAAAATGTGTTGCTGGAAAAGCGCTTTTCCAGTAACACATTTTTCAGCTCTCATCTCCAGCATCTGCAGTCCTCACTTTCTCCTGGGAGGATCAGTGTAGACTTGATGGGCAAAATGGCCTCTATCTGCATTATTCTAAAAGAATGGAGAGCTGAGACTCTAAATTGATTGCAGCATCTTAATGACAATAGACTATGCATTAAATAGGAAGTTGCTCCTATTTGGAATATTATAACACCATGGCTTAGTTGTCAGCACCATTGCCTCTGAGTTGCAAGATTCCAGAACTCCCCTGGTACAGTACAGAGTGACAGTGAAAGGATTAATCTGGATTGAGGGTATAAACTCATGACTGTATTCACTTTGATGATTCGGAGACCAAACAGCCTATGATATCTTTCTCAGGAACAGGTGACATTCTGGCTGAAACTTTATGATCAGAGGCCTCCATTCAGCTGACATAAACCAGATCACAGAAACAGGAAGAGGCCATTTGTCCCATTTGCCTGTATCTCTATTGAATGAGATCATAGCTATGCCTACCTCAACATAACCCAACAATCTAAAATCCACATCCCTTCATACACTTAGATGGCACAAATCTAATCATTTGAGCTTAAAATTACTGTTTGATTTTTAAAATGTATGCTTTTTGATAATGGTTGCTACTCCAAAGCAGGTTCACACAGGTACGTTAGGGTAAAGGACAGTCAAATAGGAATTCTTCTCAATATCAACATCTTAATGGCCAGAGGCTGTGCATTAAATGGAAAGGTGTTCATTCTGTGCCATTTTGTAATGTAATGGCTGGCTCTATTGGCAGTGCCATCTTTTCTGAATCACAGAGTTCCAGGTTGAAGTCCTATTCTCAGAGTTTGAGCAGAAAACTCTGCACTGGAGTTTCTGTACACTGCACTGTTGGGAGATGTCATCATTTTGGATAAAATGTCAGCTCGAGTGGTGGTAAGTGATCCATGGCATCATCCCAATAATAAAGAGCATGGCATTTACACCCAAAATTTTGGCTGATATTTGTACCTCAATCAATATCACAAAAAAAAGGCATCTGGTCATATGACATTGCTGTCTCTACAGATGTTGCCAAATCCAGATGAGTTGTCACATTTATTGCATCAGGATAGTGATTTTTCAAACAGAAGTAAAGAGCTAGCTGTTTACTTCTCTCAGAAGGAAATCTGCCGTCCTTACCCAGTCTGGCCCATATGGGACTCCAGACTCACTGCAATATGGTTGACTCTGACCTGCCCTCTGAAATGGTCCTTGCAAAGTGCTCAGGTCAAACACAATTAGGGATGGATAACCATTATCAAATAGCAACCATTATCAAAAAGCATACATTTTAAAAATCAAACAGTAATTTTAAGCTCAAATGATTAGATTTGTGCCATCTAAGTGTATGAAGGGATGTGGATTTTAGATTGTTGGGTTATGTTGAGGTAGGCATAGTTATGATCTCATTAGCCGGCTGTAAAGCGCTTTGAGCCATTTGGCGTTCCCTATAAGTTCAAATTTTATTTTCTACTTATTTGAGAGTAAATTAAAGGTATCAGTTTGGGATTCAGATGTGAAAGAAATCAACCTTTTACGAATTCTTCCAAAGCTCAGTCTTAGAGTATTAACCACTGACTAAGTTACAGATAGCACAAGATCTAAATGAAATGACTGTTGTCATTGACAATTAATCCTATAATGGTGATAGAACAGTAATTCTACAATCAGTGGGCTACCGAAAACAATATTTAGGTTACTTACTGCAGACAGGTGGGGAAGTAGCAGCTGCTGTGATGGTTCTAGTGGTCGGTGCAGTAGTTGGGGTTGTGGTGGGCAGGGTTGATGTTGAGGTTGGTAAGAAAGTTGGGATAGTTGTGTTTACTGTGGTCATTACTGTCGATGTTTCTGGTGTGGTAGTTAGCACTGATGTTTCTGTTGTTATAGTTGGTGTCGATGTTTCTGTGGTGGATGCAGTTGATAATTCTGTTGTGGTAGTTAGTGCTGATGTTTTTGTTGAGGTTGTTCCTGAAGTTGTTTCCAGTATGGAAGTTGGCACAGTAGTAGACAAAGTTAATATTACAGGTGTGATAGTTAGTGTTGATGATTGTTGTGGTGTTGTCTTTGGTGTTGTAGTCAGTGATGACGTTTCTATTGACATAGATTCTGATGTAATTTGTGGTGAACTAGTTACAGATGATGTTTCTGGACTGATAGTTAGTGATGTTGTTTCTGCCATGGTAGATAGAGATGCTGTTTCTGGAGTGGTAAGTTGTGATGTTGTTTCTGATGCGATAGGTAGTGACGATGTGATAGTTACAGTCGATGTTACTGCAGGGTTACTTTGTGTTGGAGTTAATGGTGTGATACTTGCTGACGTAATTACTGGTGCGATAGATGGTGTTCTTGTTTCTGGTGTAGTAGTTGGTGATGATGTTTCTGGTGAGGATGTTTGTGATATTGTTTCTGGTGGGGTAGTTTGTGATGTGGTTATTTCTGGTGTGGTAGATTGTGTTGTAGTTTCTGGTGGGGTAATTTGTGTTGTAGTTTCTGGTGAGGTAATTTGTGACGTTGTTTCTAGTATGATTGTTTGTGATGTTGTTTCTGGTGTGATAGTTTGTGTTGGTGTTTCTGCTGTGGTAGATTGTAATGCGATTTCTGGTGTGGTAGTTTGTGTTGTTTTTTCTAGTGCGGTAGATTGTGTTATAGCTTCTGGAGCAGTAGATTGTATTGTTTCTGCCATTGTAATTGGAGTTGTTGCTTGAGTTGTGGTAGATTGTGTTGTCATTTCTGGTGTGGGAGATTGTGATGTTGTTTCTGGTGTGGTAGTTTGTGATGTTGTTTCAGGTGTGGTAGATTGTGATGTTGTTTCTGGAGTGGTAGATTGTGTTGTTGTTTCTGGTGTGGTAGTTTGTGTTGTGCCTGGTGTGGTAGATTGTGTTGTTGTTTCTGGAGTGGTAGTTTGTGATGTTCTTTCTGGTGTGGTAGTTTGTGTTGTGCCTGGTGTGGTAGATTGTGTTGTTGTTTCTGGTGTGATAGATTGTGATGTTGTTTCTGGTGTGATAGATTGTGTTGTAGTTTCTGGTGTGGTAGTTTGTGATGTTGTTTCTGGTGAGGTAGTTTGTGATGTTGTTTCTGTTGTGGTAGTTTGTGATGTTGTTTCTGGTGTGGTAGATTGTGATGTTATTTCTGGTGTGGTAGTTTGTGATGTTGTTTCTGGTGTGGTAGATTGTGATGTTGTTTCTGGTGTGGTAGTTTGTGATGTTGTTTCTGGTGTGGTAGATTGTGATGTTGTTTCTGGTGTGGGAGTTTGTGATGTTGTTTCTGGTGTGATAGATTGTGATGTTGTTTCCGGTGTGGTAGTTTGTGATGTTGTTTCTGGTGAGGTAGTTTGTGATGTTGTTTCTGGTGTGGTAGTTTGTGATGTTGTTTCTGGTGTGGGAGTTTGTGTTGTTGTTTCTGGTGTGGTAGATTGTGTTGTAGTTTCTGGTGTGGTAGATTGTGTTGTTGTGCCTGCATTGGTAGATTGTGATGTGGTTTCTGGAGTGGAAGATTGTGTTGTAGTTTCTGGTGTGATAGATTGTGTTGTAGTTTCTGGTGTGGTAGATTGTGATGTTGTTTCTGGTGTGGTAGATTGTGATGTGGTTTCTGGTGTGGTAGATTGTGTTGTAGTTTCTGGTGTGGTAGTTTGTGATGTTGTTTCTGGTGTGGTAGATTGTGATGTTGTTTCTGGTGTGGTAGGTTGTGATGTTGTTTCTGGTGTGGGAGTTTGTGTTGTTGTTTCTGGTGTGGTAGATTGTGTTGTAGTTTCTGGTGTGGTAGATTGCGATGTTGTTTCTGGTGTGGTAGATTGTGATGTTGTTTCTGGTGTGGTAGATTGTGATGTAGTTTCTGGTGTGGTAGTTTGTGATGATGTTTCTGGGGTGGTAGATTGTGATGTTGTTTCTGGTGTGGTAGATTGTGTTGTAGTTTCTGGTGTGGTAGATTGTGATGTTGTTTCTGGTGTGGGGGTTTGTGATGTTGTTTCTGGTGTGGTAGATTGTGATGTTGTTTCTGGTGTGTTAGTTTGTGTTGTGCCTGGTGTGGTAGATTGTGCTGTTGTTTCTGGTGTGGTAGATTGTGTTGTTGTGCCCGGTGTGGTAGTTTGTGATGTTGTTTCTGGTGTGGTAGTTTGTGATGTTTCTGGTGTGGTAGATTGTGATGTTTCTGGTGTGGTAGATTGTGATGTTGTTTCTGGTGTGGTAGTTTGTGATGTTGTTTCTGGTGTGGCAGATTGTGATGTTGTTTCTGGTGTGGGAGTCAGTGATGTTGTTTCTGGTGTGGTAGATTGTGATGTTGTTTCTGGTGTGGGAGTTAGTGATGTTGTTTCTGGTGTGGTAGATTGTGTTGTAGTTTCTGGTGTGGTAGTTTGTCTTGTGCCTGGTGTGGTAGATTGTGTTGTTGTTGCTGGTGTGGTAGATTGTGTTGTTGTTTCTGGTGTGGTAGTTTGTGATGTTGTTTCTGGTGTGGTAGTTTGTGATGTTGTTTCTGGTGTGGTAGATTGTGATGTTGTTTCTGGTGTGGGAGTTAGTGATGTTGTTTCTGGTGTGGTAGATTGTGATGTTGTTTCTGGTGTGGGAGTTAGTGATGTTGTTTCTGGTGTGGTAGATTGTGTTGTAGTTTCTGGTGTGGTAGTTTGTGATGTTGTTTCTGGAGTGGTAGATTGTGATGTTGTTTCTGGTGTGGTAGTTTGTGATGTTGTTTCTCGTGTGATAGATTGTGATGTTGTTTCTAGTGTGGGAGTTAGTGATGTTGTTTCTGGTGTGGTAGATCGTGTTGTAGTTTCAGTTGTGGCAGTTGGTATTGTTGCTTGTGGTGTGGTAGTTTGTGTTGTTGTTTCTGGAGTGTTCGATTGTGTTGTCGTTTCTGGTGTGGTAGATTGTGTTGTTCTTTCTGGAGTGGTAGTTTGTGTTGTTGTTTCTGGTGTGGTAGATTGTGTTGTTGTGCCCGGTGTGGTAGTTTGTGATGTTGTTTCTGATGTGGTAGTTTGTGTTGTAGTTTCTGGTGTGGTAGATTGTGTTGTTGTGCCTGGTGTGGTAGTTTGTGATGTTATTTCTGGTGTGGTAGATTGTGTTGTTGTTCCTGGAGTGGTAGTTTGTGTTGTTGTTTCTGGTGTGGTAGATTGTGTTGTTGTTTCTGGTGTGGTAGATTGTGTTGTTGTGCCCGGTGTGGTAGTTTGTGTTGTTGTTTCTGGTGTGGTAGATTGTGTTGTAGTTTCTGGTGTGGTAGATTGTGTTGTTGTTTCTGATGTCGTAGTTTGTGTTGTAGTTTCTGGTGTGGTAGATTGTGTTGTTGTGCCTGGTGTGGTAGTTTGTGTTGTTGTTTCTGGTGTGGTAGATTGTGTTGTTGTTTCTGGTGTGGTAGTTTGTGTTGTTGTTTCTGGTGCGGTAGATTGTGTTGTAGTTTCTGGTGTGGTAGTTTGTGATGTTGTTTCTGGTGTGGTAGATTGTGTTGTTGTTTCTGGTGTGGTAGTTAGTGTTGTAGTTTCTGGTGTGGTAGTTTGTGTTGTTGTTTCTGGTGCGGTTGATTGTGTTGTTGTTTCTGGTGTGGTAGTTTGTGATGTTGTGCCTGGTGTGGTAGATTGTGTTATTGTTTCTGGTGCAGTAGATTGTGATGTTGTTTCTGGTGTGGCAGATTGTGATGTTGTTCCTCGTGTGGTAGATGGTGATGTTGTTACTGGAGTGGTAGATTGTGATGTTGTTTCTGGTGTGGTAGATTGTGATGTTGTTTCTGGTGTAGTAGATTGTGTTGTTGTGCCTGGTGTGGTAGCTTGTGATGTCGTGCCTGGTGTGGTAGTTTGTGTTGTGCCTGGTGTGGTAGTTTGTGTTGTTGTTTCTGGTGTGGTAGTTTGTGTTGTTGTTTCTGGTGTGGTAGATTGTGTTGTTGTGCCTGATGTGGTATTTTGTGTTGTTGTGTCTGGTCTGGTAGATTGTGTTGTAGTTTCTGGAGTGGTAGTTTGTGTTGTTGTTTCTGGTGTGGTGGATTTTGTTGTTGTGCCTGGTGTGGTAGTTTCTGTTGTAATTTCTGGTGTAGTAGTTTGTGTTGTAGTTTCTGGTGTTGTAGATTGTGTGGTTGAGCCTGGTGTGGTAGTTTGTGTTGTTGTTTCTGGTGTGGTAGTTTCTGTTGTAGTTTCAGGTGTGGTAGATTCTGTTGTAGTTTCTGGTGTGGTAGATTGTGTTGTTGTTTCTTGTTTGGTAGATTGTGTTGTTGTTTCTGGTGTGGAAGATTCTGATGTTATTCCTGATATAGAAGTTGGTGATGTTGTTTCTGGTGTGGTAGATCGTGTTGTAGTTTCAGTTGTGGCAGTTGGCGATGTTCCTTGCGGTGTGGTAGATTGTGATGTTGTTTCTGGGGTGGTAGAATGTGTTGTCATTTCTGGGGTGGTAGATTGTGCTGTCGTTTCTGGTGTGCTAGATTGTGATGTTGTTTCTGGTGTGGTAGTTTGTGTTATTGTTTCTGGTGTGGTAGTTTGTGATGTTTTGCTTGGTGTGGTAGCTTGTGTTGTTGTTTTTGGGGTGGTAGATTGTGTAGTAGTTTGTGGTGTAGTAGTTGGTGATGTCGTTTGTGGTGTGGTAGATTGTGATGTTGTAACTTGTGTGGTGGATTGTGTTGAAGATTCCGATGTGGTGGTTTGTGCTGTTGTGCTTGGTGTGGTAGTTTGTGCTGTGGTTACGGATGTGGTAGATTGTGTTGTTGTTTCTGATGTGGTAGATTCTGATGTTATTTCTGATGTAGAAGTTGCCGATGTTGTTTCTGGTGTGGTAGTTCGTGTTGTAGTTTCAGTTGTTGCAGTTGGTGATGTTGCTTGTGGTGTGGTAGTTTGTGTTGTTGTTTCTGGTGTGGTACTTTGTGTTGTTGTTTCTGGGGTGGTAGATGGTGTTGTCGTTTCTGGGGTGATAGATTGTGTTGTCGTTTCTGGGGTGGTAGTTTGTGTTGTTGTTTCTGTTGTGGTAGATTGTGTTGTTGTTTCTGGGGTGGTAGTTTGTGTTGTTGTTTCTGGAGTGGTAGATTGTGATGTTGTTTCTGGTGTGGTAGATTGTGTTGTTGTTTCTGGGGTGGTAGTTTGTGATGTTGTTTCTGGAGTGGTAGATTGTGATGTTGTTTCTGGTGTGGTAGATTGTGATGTTGTTTCTGTTGTGGTAGATTGTGTTATTGTTTCTGATGCGGTAGATTGTGATGTTGTTTCTGGTGTGGCAGATTGTGATGTTGTTCCTCGTGTGGTAGATGGTGATGTTGTTACTGGAGTGGTAGATTGTGATGTTGTTTCTGTTGTGGTAGATTGTGTTGTTGTTTCTGGTGTGGTAGATTGTGTTGTTGTTTCTGGTGTGGTAGATTGTGTTGTTGTTTCTGATGTGGTAGATTGTGATGTTCTTTCTGGAGTGGTAGATCGTGTTGTAGTTTCAGTTGTTGCAGTTGGTGATGTTGCTTGTGGTGTGGTAGTTTGTGTTATTGTTTCTGGGGTGGTAGATTGTGTTGTTGTTTCTGTTGTGGTAGATTGTGTTGTCGTTTCTGGGGTGGTAGTTTGTGTTGTTGTTTCTGGAGTGGTAGATTGTGATGTTGTTTCTGGTGTGGTAGATTGTGATGTTGTTTCTGTTGTGGTAGATTGTGTTGTCGTTTCTGGGATGGTAGATTGTGTTGTAGTTTCAGTTGTGGCAGTTGGTGATGTTGCTTGTGGCGTGGTAGTTTTTGTTGCTGTTTCTGGTGTGGTAGTTTGTGTTGTGCCTGGTGTGGTAGATTGTGTTGTCGTTTCTGCTGCGGTCGTTTGTGTTGTTGTTTCTGGTGTGGTAGATTGTGTTGTTGTGCCCAGTGTGGTAGTTTGTGATGTTGTTTCTGGTGTGGTAGATTGTGATGTTGTTCCAGGTGTGGTAGATTGTGATGTTGTTTCTGGTGTGGAAGATCGTGTTGTAGTTTCAGTTGTGGCAGTTGGTGATGTTGCTTGTGGTGTGGTAGTTTGTGTTGTTGTTTCTGGGGTGTTCGATTGTGTTGTCGTTTCTGGTGTGGTAGATTGTGTTGTTGTGCCCGGTGCGGTAGTTTGTGATGTTGTTTCTGGTGTGGTAGATTGTGTTGTTGTTTCTGGTGTGGTAGATTGTGTTGTTGTTTCTGGTGTGGTAGTTTGCGTTGTTGTTTCTGGTGTGGTAGATTGTGTTGTTGTGCCCGGTGTGGTAGTTTGTGATGTTGTTTCTGGTGTGGTAGTTTGTGATGTTGTTTCTGGTGTGGTAGATTGTGTTGTTGTTTCTGGTGTGGTAGATTGTGTTGTTGTGCCCGGTGTGGTAGTTTGTGATGTTGTTTCTGGTGTGGTAGTTTGTGATGTTGTTTCTGGTGTGGTAGATTGTGTTGTTGTTCCTGGAATGGTAGTTTGTGTTGTTGTTTCTGGTGTGATAGATTGTGATGTTGTTTCTGGAGTGGTAGATTGTGTTGTTGTTTCTTGTTTGGTAGATAGTGTTATAGTTTCTGGTGTGGGAGTTTGTGATGTTTCTGGTGTGGTAGATTGTGTTGTTGTTTCTGGTGTGGTAGATTGTGTTGTTGCTTCTGGTGTCGTAGATTGTGATGTTGTTTCTGGTGTGGTAGATTGTGATGTTGTTTCTGGAGTGGTAGATTGTGATGTTGTTTCTGGTGTGGTAGTTTGTGATGTTGTTCCTGGTGTGGTAGTTTGTGTTGTTGTGTCTGGTGTGGTAGCTTGTGATGTTGTTTCTGGTGTGGTAGTTTGTGTTGTTGTTTCTGGTGTGGTAGATTGTGTTGTTGTTTCTGGTGTGGTAGATTGTGTTGTTGTGTCTGGTGTGGTAGCTTGTGATGTTGTTTCTGGTGTGGTAGTTTGTGATGTTGTTCCTGGTGTGGTAGTTTGTGTTGTTGTGTCTGGTGTGGTAGCTTGTGATGTTGTTTCTGGTGTGGTAGTTTGTGTTGTTGTTTCTGGTGTGGTAGATTGTGATGTTGTTTCTGGTGTGGTAGATTGTGCTATAGTTTCTGGTGTGGTAGATTGTGATGTTGTTTCTGGTGTGGTAGATTGTGCTATAGTTTCTGGTGTGGTAGATTGTGATGTTGTTTCTGGTGTGGTAGTTTGTGTTGTTGTTTCTGGTGTGGTAGTTTGTGATGTTGTTCCTGGTGTGGTAGATTGTGATGTTGTTTCTGGCGTGGCAGACTGTGTTGTTGTGCCTGGTGTCGTAGCTTGTGATGTTGTTTCTGGTGTGGTAGATTGTGATGTTGTTTCTGGTGTGGTAGCTTGTGATGTTGTTTCTGGTGAAGTAGTTTGTGTTGTTGTTTCTGGTGTGGTAGATAGTGCTATAGTTTCAGGTGTGGGAGTTTGTGATGTTGTTTCTGGTGTCGTCGATTGTGTTGTTGTTTCAGGTGTGGTAGATTGTGTTGTTGTGCTTGGTGTGGTAGTTTCTGTTGTTGTTTCTGGTGTGGTAGTTTGTGATATTGTTTCTGGTATGGTAGATTGTGTTGTTGTGCCTGGTGCGGTAGTTTGTGTTGTAGTTTCTGGTGTGGTAGATTGTGTTGCTGTGCCTGGTGTGGTAGTTTGTGTTGTTGTTTCTGGTGTGGTAGATTGTGCTATAGTTTCTGGTGTGGGAGTTTGTGATGTTGTTTCTGGTGTCGTCGATTGTGTTGTTGTTTCAGGTGTGGTAGATTGTGTTGTTGTGCCTGGTGTGGTAGTTTCTGTTGTTGTTTCTGGTGTGGTAGATTGTGTTGTTGTGCCTGGTGTGGTAGTTTGTGTTGTAGTTTCTGGTGTGGTAGATTGTGTTGCTGTGCCTGGTGTGGTAGTTTGTGATGTTGTGCCTGGTGTGGTAGATTGTGTTGTTGTTTCTGGTGTTGTAGTTTGTGTTGTAGTTTCTGGTGTGGTAGATTGTGTTGTTTTGCCTGGTGTGGTAGACTGTGTTGTAGTTTCTGGCGTGGTAGGTTGTGTTGTTGTGCCTGGTGTGGTAGATTGTGTTGTAGTTTCTTGTGTAGTAGTTTGTGATGTTGTTTCTGGTGTGGTAGTTTGTGTTGTTGTTTCTGGTGTGGTAGTTTGTGACGTTGTACCTGGTGTGGTAGTTTGTTTTGTAGTTTCTGGTGTGGTAGATTGTGTGGTTGAGGCTGGTGTGGAAGATTGTGTTGTTGTTTCTGGTGTGATATTTTGTGTTGTTGTGCCTGGTGTTGTAGTTTGTGTTGTAGTTTCTGGCGTGGAAGATTGTGTCGTTGTTTCTGGTGTGGTAGTTTTAGATGTTGTGCCTGGTGTGGTAGTTTGTGTTGTTGTGCCTGGTGCGATAGTTTGTGTTGTAGTTTCTGGTGTGTTAGATTGTGTTGTTGTTTCTGTTGTGGTAGATTGTGATGTTGTTTCTGGTATGGTAGTTTGTGATGTTGTTTCTGGTGTGTTAGATTGTGTTGTTGTTTCTGGTGTGGTAGTTTGTGATGTTGTTTCTGGTGTGGTAGATTGTGTTGTTGTTTTCGTTGTGGTAGATTGTGTTGTTGATTCCGGTTTGGTCGTGTGTGTTGTTTCTGGTGTGGTAGATTGTGTTATTTCTGGTGTGATAGTTGGTGATGTTGTTTGTGATGTGGTAGTTTGTGTTGTTGTTTCTGGTGTGCTAGATTGTGTTATTTCTGGTGTGGTAGTTTGTGATGTTGTTTCTGGTGTGGTAGTTTGTGATGTTGTTTCTGGTGTGGTAGATTGTGTTATTTCTGGTGTGATAGTTGGTGATGTTGTTTGTGGTGTGGTAGTTTGTGTTGTTGTTTCTGGTGTGCTAGATTGTGTTATTTCTGGTGTGGTAGATTGTGATGTTGTTTCTGGTGTGGTAGTTTGTGATGTTGTTTCTGGTGTGGTAGATTGTGATGTTGTTTCTGGTGTGGTAATTTGTGTTGTTGTGCCTGGTGTGGTAGTTTGTGTTTTGGTTTCTGGTGTGGTAGATTGTGTTGCTGTGCCTGGTGTGGTAGTTTGTGATGTTGTGCCTGGTGTGGTAGATTGTGTTGTTATTTCTGGGGTGGTAGTTTGTGTTGTAGTTTCTGGTGTGGTAGATTGTGTTGTTGTTTCTGGTGTGGTAGATTGTGTTGTAGTTTCTGGTGTGGTAGATTGTGATGTTGTGCCTGGTGTGGTAGTTTGTGTTGTTGAGCCTGGTGTGGTAGATTGTGTTGTTGTGCCTGGTGTGGTAGATTGTGCTATAGTTTCTGGTGTGGTAGATTGTGATGTAGTTTCTGGTGTGGTAGATTGTGATGTTGTTTCTGGTGTGATAGTTTGTGTTGTTGTTTCTGGTGTGGTAGATTGTGTTGTTGTTTCTGGTGTGGTAGATTGTGTTGTAGTTTCTGGTGTGGTAGATTGTGATGTTGTGCCTGGTGTGGTAGTTTGTGTTGTTGTGCCTGGTGTGGTAGATTGTGTTGTTGTGCCTGGTGTGGTAGATTGTGCTATAGTTTCTGGTGTGGTAGATTGTGATGTAGTTTCTGGTGTGGTAGATTGTGATGTTGTTTCTGGTGTGATAGTTTGTGTTGTTGTTTCTGGTGTGTTAGATTGTGCTATAGTTTCTGGTGTGGTAGATTGTGATGTTGTTTCTGGTGTGATAGTTTGTGTTGTTGTTTCTGGTGTGTTAGATTGTGCTATAGTTTCTGGTGTGGTAGATTGTGATGTTGTTTCTGGCGTGGTAGCTTGTGATGTTGTTTCTGGTGTGGTAGTTTGTGTTGTTGTTTCTGGTGTGGTAGTTTGTGTTGTTATTTCTGGTGTGGTAGTTTGTGTTGTTGTTTCTGGTGTGGTAGTTTGTGTTGTTGTTTCTGGTGTGGTAGATTGTGATGTTGTTTCTGGTGTGGTAGATTGTGCTATAGTTTCTGGTGTGGGAGTTTGTGATGTTGTTTCTGGTGTCGTCGATTGTGTTGTTGTTTCAGGTGTAGTAGATTGTGTTGTTGTTTCAGGTGTGGTAGTTTCTGTTGTTGTTTCTGGTGTGGTAGTTTGTGATGTTGTTTCTGGTGTGTTAGATTGTGTTGTTGTGCCTGGCGTGGTAGTTTGTGTTGTAGTTTCTGGTGTGGTAGATTGTGTTGTTGTTTCTGGTGTGGTAGTTTGTGTTGTTGTTTCTGGTGTGGTTGTTTGTGTTGTTGTGCCTGGTGTGGTATTTTCTGTTGTTGTTTCTGGTGTGGTAGTTTGTGATGTTGTTTCTGGTGTGTTAGATTGTGTTGTTGTGCCTGGTGTGGTAGTTTGTGTTGTAGTTTCTGGTGTGGTAGATTGTGTTGTTCTTTCTGGTGTTGTCGATTGTGTTGTTGTTTCAGGTGTGGTAGATTGTGTTGTTGTGCCTGGTGTGGTATTTTCTGTTGTTGTTTCTGGTGTGGTAGTTTGTGATGTTGTTTCTGGTGTGGTAGATTGTGTTGTCGTGCCTGGTGTGGTAGTTTGTGTTGTAGTTTCTGGTGTGATAGATTGTGTTGCTGTGCCTGGTGTGGTAGTTTGTGATGTTGTGCCTGGTGTGGTAGATTGTGATGTTGTTTCTGGTGTGGTAGATTGTGATGTTGTTTCTGGTGTTGTAGTTTGTGTTGTTGTTTCTGGTGTGGTAGTTTGTGATGTTGTGCCTGGAGTGGTAGATTGTGTTGTTGTTTCTGGTGTTGTAGTTTGTGTTGTTGTTTCTGGTGTGGTAGATTGTGTTGTTTTGCCTGGTGTGGTAGACTGTGTGGTAGTTTCTGGTGTGGTAGGTTGTGTTGTTGTGCCTGGTGTGGTAGATTGTGTTGTAGTTTCTTGTGTAGTAGTTTGTGATGTTGTTTCTGGTGTGGTAGTTTGTGATGTTGTTTCTGGTGTGGTAGTTTGTGTTGTTGTTTCTGGTGTGGTAGGTTGTGTTGTTGTGCCTGGTGTGGTAGATTGTGTTGTAGTTTCTTGTGTAGTAGTTTGTGATGTTGTTTCTGGTGTAGTAGTTTGTGATGTTGTTTCTGGTGTGGTAGTTTGTGATGTTGTTTCTGGTGTGGTAGTTTGTGATGTTGTACCTGGTGTGGTAGATTGTTTTGTAGTTTTTGGTGTGGGAGTTTTAGATGTTGTGCCTGGTGTGGTAGTTTGTGATGTTGTTTCTGGTGTGGTAGTTTGTGATGTTGTTTCTGGTGTGGTAGTTTGTGTTGTTGTTTCGGGTGTGGTAGATTGTGATGTTGTATATTGTGTGGTAGTTTGTGATGTTGTGCCTGGTGTGATAGATTGTGTTGTAGTTTCTGGTGTTATAGATTGTGTGGGTGAGCCTGGTGTGGACGATTGTGTTGTAGTTTCTGGTGTGGTAGATTGTGTTGTTGAGCCTGTTGTGGTCGTTTGTGTTGTAGTTTCTGGTATGGTAGATTGTGTTGTTGAGCCTGGTGAGGTAGTTTGTGTTGTTGTTTCTGGTGTGGTAGTTTGTGTTGTAGTTTCTGGTGTGGTAGATTGTGTTGTTGTGCCTGGTGTGGTAGTTGGTGTTGTAGTTTCTGGTGTGGTAGTTTGTGTTGTAGTTTCTGGTGTGGTAGTTTGTGTTGTTTCTGGTGTTGTAGATTGTGTTGTTGTTTCTGGTGTGTTAGTTTGTGTTGCAGTTTCTGGTGTGGTAGTTTGTGTTGTTGTTTCTGGTGTTGTAGATTGTGAAGTTGTTTCTAGTGTGGTAGTTTGTGATGTTGTTTCTGGTGTGGTAGATTGTGTTGTTGTTTTCGTTGTGGTAGATTGTGTTGTTGATTCCGGTTTCGTCGTGTGTGTTGTTTGTGGTGTGGTAGATTGATTTATTTCTGGAGTGATAATTGGTGATGTTGTTTGTGGTGTGGTAGATTGTGTTATTTCTGGTGTGGTAGTTTGTGTTGTTGTTTCTGGTGTGGTAGATTGTGTTATTTCTGGTGTGGTAGTTTGTGTTATTGTTTCTGGTGTGGTAGATTGTGTTATTTCTGGTGTGGTAGTTGGTGATGTTGTTTTTGGTGTGGTAGATTGTGTTATTTCTGGTGTGGTAGTTTGTGTTGTTGTTTCTGGTGTGGTAGATTGTGTTATTTCTGGTGTGGTAGTTGGTGATGTTGTTTGTGGTGTGGGAGATTGTGTTATTTCTGGTGTGGTAGTTGATGATGTTGTTTGTGGTGTGGTAGATTGTGTTGTTATTTCTGGAGTGGTAGTTGGTGATGTGGTTTCTGGTGTGGAAGATTGTGTTATTTCTGGTGTGGTAGTTGGTGATGTTGTTTGTGGTGTGGTAGCTTGTGTTATTTCTGGTGTGGTAGCTGGTGATGTTGTTTGTTGTGTGGTAGATTGTGTTATTTCTGGTGTGGTAGTTGGTGATGTTGTTTGTGGTGTGGTAGTTGGTGTTATTTCTGGTGTGGTAGTTTGTGTTGTGGTTTCTGGTGTGGTAGATTGTGTTATTTCTGGTGTGGTAGTTTGTGTTGTTGTTTCTGGTGTGGTAGATTGTGTTATTTCTGGTGTGGTAGTTTGTGTTGTTTCTGGTGTGCTAGATTGTGTTATTTCAGGTGTGGTAGTTGGTAATGTTGTTTGTGGTGTGGTAGGTTGTGTTATTTCTGGTGTGGTTGTTTGTGTTGTTGTTTCTGGTGTGGTAGATTGTGTTATTTCTGGTGTGGTAGTTGGTGATGTTGTTTGTGGTGTGGTAGATTGTGTTATTTCTGGTGTGGTAGTTGGTGATGTGGTTTCTGGTGTGGTAGATTGTGTTATTTCTGGTGTGGTAGTTGGTGATGTTGTTTGTGGTGTGGTAGATTGTGTTATTTCTGGTGTGGTAGTTGGTGATGTTGTTTGTGGTGTGGCAGATTGTGTTATTTCTGGTGTGGTAGTTGGTGATGTTGTTTCTGGTGTGGTAGATTGAGTTATTTCTGGTGTGGTAGTTGGTGATGTTGTTTGTGGTGTGGTAGATTGTGTTATTTCTGGTGTGGTAGTTTGTGTTGTTGCTTGCGGTGTGGTAGATTGTGTTATTTCTGGTGTGGTAGTTGGTGATGTTGTTTGTGGTGTGGTAGATTGTGTTGTTTCTGGTGTGGTATTTTTTGTAGTTGTTTCTGGTGTGGCAGATTGTGTTATTTCTGGTGTGGTAGTTGGTGATGCTGTTTCTGGTGTGGTAGATTGTGTTGTTGAGCCTGGTGTGGTAGTTTGTGTTGTTTCTGGTGTTGTAGTTGGTGATGTTGTTTCTGGTATGGTAGATTGTGTTATTTCTGGTGTGTTAGATTGTGTTGTTGTTTTTGGTGTGGTAGATTGTGGTATTTCTGGTGTGGTAGTTTGTGTTGTTGTTTCTGGTGTTGTAGATTGTGTTGTTGTTTCTAGTGTGGTAGATTGTGAAGTGGTTTCTAGTGTGGTAGATTGTGTTGTTGTTTCTGGTGTGGTAGTTTGTGTTGTTGAGCCTTGTGTGGTAGTTTGTGTTGTTGTTTCTGGTGTGGTAGTTTGTGTTGTAGTTTCTGGTGTGGTAGATTGTGTTGTTGAGCCTGGTGTGCTAGATTGTGTTGTTGTTTCTGGTGTGGTAGTTTGTGTTGAAGTTTCTGGTGTGGTGGATTGTCTTGTTGAGCCTGGTGTGGTCGTTTGTGATGTAGTTTCTGGTGTGGTAGATTGTGTTGTTTTTTCTGGTGTGGTAGATTGTGAAGTTGTTTCTAGTGTGGTAGTTTGTGATGTTGTTTCTGGTGTGGTAGATTGTGTTGTTGTTTTCGTTGTGATAGATTGTGTTGTTGATTCCGGTTTGGTCGTGTGTGTTGTTTCTGGTGTGGTAGATTGTGTTATTTCTGGTGTGATAGTTGGTGATGTTGTTTGTGGTGTGGTAGATTGTGTTGTTGTTTCTGGTGTGGTAGTTTGTGTTGTTGTTTCTGGTGTGGTAGATTGTGTTATTTCTGGTTTGGTAGTTGGTGATGTTGTTTCTCGAGTGGTAGATTGTGTTATTACTGCTGTGGTAGTTTGTGTTGTTGTTTCTGGTGTGGTAGATTGTGTTATTTCTGGTGTGGTAGTTGGTGATGTTGTTTGTGGTGTGGTAGATTGTGTTGTAGTTTCTGGTGTGATAGATTGTGTTGTAGTTTCTGGTGTGGTAGATTCTGTTGTTATTTCTGGGGTGGTAGTTGGTGATGTTGTTTGTGGTGTAGTAGATTGTGTTATTTCTGGTGTGTTAGTTGGTGATGTTGTTTGTGGTGTGATAGATTGTGTTATTTCTGGTGTGGTAGTTGGTGATGTTGTTTGTGGTGTGGTAGTTTGTGTTATTTCTGGTGTGGTAGTTTGTGTTGTGGTTTCTGGTGTGGTAGATTGTGTTATTTCTGGTGTGGTAGTTTGTGATGTTGTTTCTTGTGTGGTAGATTGTGTTATTTCTGGTGTGGTAGTTGGTGATGTTGTTTGTGGTGTGGTAGATTGTGTTATTTCTGGTGTGGTAGTTGGTGATGTGGTTTCTGGTGTGGTAGATTGTGTTATTTCTGGTGTGGTTGTTTGTGTTGTTGTTTGTGGTGTGGTAGATTGTGTTATTTCTGGTGTGGTAGTTGGTGATGTTGTTTGTGGTGTGGTAGTTTGTGTTATTTCTGGTGTGGTAGTTTGTGTTGTGGTTTCTGGTGTGGTAGATTGTGTTATTTCTGGTGTAGTAGTTTGTGATGTTGTTTGTGGTGTGGTAGATTGTGTTATTTCTGGTGTGGTAGTTTGTGTTGTTGTTTGTGGTGTGGTAGATTGTGTTATTTCTGCTGTGGTAGTTGGTGATGTTGTTTGTGGTGTGGTAGATTGTGTTATTTCTGGTGTGGTAGTTTGTGTTGTTGTTTCTGGTGTGCTAGATTGTGTTATTTCTGGTGTGGTAGTTGGTGATGTGGTTTCTGGTGTGGTAGATTGTGTTATTTCTGGTGTGGTAGTTGGTGATGTTGTTTGTGGTGTGGTAGATTGTGTTATTTCTGGTGTGGTAGTTGGTGATGTTGTTTGTGGTGTGGTAGATTGTGTTATTTCTGGTGTGGTTGTTTGTGTTGTTGTTTCTGGTGTGGTAGATTGTGTTATTTCTGGTGTGGTAGATGGTGATGTTGTTTCTGGTGTGGTAGATTGTGTTGTTGTTTTCGTTGTGATAGATTGTGTTGTTGATTCCGGTTTGGTTGTGTGTGTTGTTTCTGGTGTGGTAGATTGTGTTATTTCTGGTGTGATAGTTGGTGATGTTGTTTGTGGTGTGGTAGATTGTGTTGTTGTTTCTGGTGTGGTAGTTTGTGTTGTTGTTTCTGGTGTGGTAGATTGTGTTATTTCTGGTTTGGTAGTTGGTGATGTTGTTTCTCGAGTGGTAGATTGTGTTTTTCCTGCTGTGGTAGTTTGTGTTGTTGTTTCTGGTGTGGTAGATTGTGTTATTTCTGGTGTGGTAGTTGGTGATGTTGTTTGTGGTGTGGTAGATTGTGTTGTAGTTTCTGGTGTGATAGATTGTGTTGTAGTTTCTGGTGTGGTAGATTGTGTTGTTATTTCTGGGGTGGTAGTTTTTGATGTTGTTTGTGGTGTGGTAGATTGTGTTATTTCAGGTGTGGTAGTTGGTGATGTTGTTTGTGGTGTGGTAGTTTGTGTTATTTCCGGTGTGGTAGTTTGTGTTGTGGTTTCTGGTGTGGTAGATTGTGTTATTTCTGGTGTGGTAGTTTGTGATGTTGTTTCTTGTGTGGTAGATTGTGTTATTTCTGGTGTGGTAGTTGGTGATGTTGTTTGTGGTGTGGTAGATTGTGTTATTTCTGGTGTGGTAGTTGGTGATGTGGTTTGTGGTGTGGTAGATTGTGTTATTTCTGGTGTGGTAGTTGGTGATGTTGTTTGTGGTGTGGTAGATTGTGTTATTTCTGGTGTGGTAGTTGGTGATGTTGTTTGTGGTGTGGTAGTTTGTGTTATTTCTGGTGTGGTAGTTTGTGTTGTGGTTTCTGGTGTGGTAGATTGTGTTATTTCTGGTGTAGTAGTTTGTGATGTTGTTTGTGGTGTGGTAGATTGTGTTATTACTGGTGTGGTAGTTTGTGTTGTTGTTTCTGGTGTGGTAGATTGTGTTATTTCTGGTGTGGTAGTTGGTGATGTTGTTTGTGGTGTGGTAGATTGTGTTATTTCTGGTGTGGTAGTTGGTGATATTGTTTGTGGTGTGGTAGATTGTGTTATTTCTGGTGTGGTAGTTGGTGATGTGGTTTCTGGTGTGGTAGATTGTGTTATTTCTGGTGTGGTAGTTGGTGATGTTGTTTGTGGTGTGGTAGATTGTGTTATTTCTGGTGTGGTAGTTGGTGATGTTGTTTGTGGTGTGGTAGATTGTGTTATTTCTGGTGTGGTTGTTTGTGTTGTTGTTTCTGGTGTGGTAGATTGTGTTATTTCTGGTGTGGTAGATGGTGATGTTGTTTGTGGTGTGATAGATTGTGTTATTTCTGGTGTGGTAGTTGGTGATGTTGTTTGTGGTGTGGTAGATTGTGTTATTTCTGGTGTGGTAGTTGGTGATGTGGTTTCTGGTGTGGTAGATTTTGTTATTTCTGGTGTGGTAGTTGGTGATGTTGTTTGTGGTGTGGTAGATTGTGTTATTTCTGGTGTGGTAGATTGTGTTGTTGTTTTTGGTGTGGTAGATTGTGGTATTTCTGGTGTTGTAGTTTGTGTTGTTGTTTCTGGTGTTGTAGATTGTGTTGTTGTTTCTGGTGTGGTAGATTGTGATGTGGTTTCTAGGGTGGTAGATTGTGATGTTGTGCCTGGTGTGGTAGATTGTGTTGTTGGGCCTTGTGTGGTAGTTTGTGTTGAAGTTTCTGGTGTGGTAGTTTGTGTTGTAGTTTCTGGTGTGGAAGATTGTGTTGTTGAGTCTGGTGTGGTAGATTGTGTTGTTGTTTCTGGTGTGGTAGATTGTGTTATTTCTGGTTTGGTAGTTGGTGATGTTGTTTGTGGTGTGGTAGTTTGTGTTATTTCTGGTGTGGTAGTTTGTGTTGTGGTTTCTGGTGTGGTAGATTGTGTTATTTCTGGTGTGGTTGTTTGTGTTGTTGTTTCTGGTGTGGTAGATTGTGTTATTTTTGGTTTGGTAGTTGGTGATGTTGTTTGTGGTGTGGTAGATTGTGTTATTTCTGGTGTGGTAGTTGGTGATGTGGTTTCTGGTGTGGTAGATTGTGTTATTTCTGGTGTGGTAGTTGGTGATATTGTTTGTGGTGTGGTAGATTGTGTTATTTCTGGTGTGGTAGTTGGTGATGTTGTTTGTGGTGTGGTAGTTTGTGTTGTTGTTTGTGGTGTGGTAGATTGTGTTATTTCTGGTGTGGTAGTTGGTGATGTTGTTTGTGGTGTGGTAGATTGTGTTATTTCTGGTGTGGTAGTTGGTGATATTGTTTGTGGTGTGGTAGATTGTGTTATTTCTGGTGTGGTAGTTGGTGATGTGGTTTCTGGTGTGGTAGATTGTGTTATTTCTGGTGTGGTAGTTGGTGATGTTGTTTGTGGTGTGGTAGATTGTGTTATTTCTGGTGTGGTAGTTGGTGATGTTGTTTGTGGTGTGGTAGATTGTGTTATTTCTGGTGTGGTTGTTTGTGTTGTTGTTTCTGGTGTGGTAGATTGTGTTATTTCTGGTGTGGTAGATGGTGATGTTGTTTGTGGTGTGATAGATTGTGTTATTTCTGGTGTGGTAGTTGGTGATGTTGTTTGTGGTGTGGTAGATTGTGTTATTTCTGGTGTGGTAGTTGGTGATGTGGTTTCTGGTGTGGTAGATTGTGTTATTTCTGGTGTGGTAGTTGGTGATGTTGTTTGTGGTGTGGTAGATTGTGTTATTTCTGGTGTGGTAGATTGTGTTGTTGTTTTTGGTGTGGTAGATTGTGGTATTTCTGGTGTTGTAGTTTGTGTTGTTGTTTCTGGTGTTGTAGATTGTGTTGTTGTTTCTGGTGTGGTAGATTGTGATGTGGTTTCTAGGGTGGTAGATTGTGATGTTGTGCCTGGTGTGGTAGATTGTGTTGTTGGGCCTTGTGTGGTAGTTTGTGTTGAAGTTTCTGGTGTGGTAGTTTGTGTTGTAGTTTCTGGTGTGGAAGATTGTGTTGTTGAGTCTGGTGTGGTAGATTGTGTTGTTGTTTCTGGTGTGGTAGATTGTGTTATTTCTGGTTTGGTAGTTGGTGATGTTGTTTGTGGTGTGGTAGTTTGTGTTATTTCTGGTGTGGTAGTTTGTGTTGTGGTTTCTGGTGTGGTAGATTGTGTTATTTCTGGTGTGGTTGTTTGTGTTGTTGTTTCTGGTGTGGTAGATTGTGTTATTTTTGGTTTGGTAGTTGGTGATGTTGTTTGTGGTGTGGTAGATTGTGTTATTTCTGGTGTGGTAGTTGGTGATGTGGTTTCTGGTGTGGTAGATTGTGTTATTTCTGGTGTGGTAGTTGGTGATATTGTTTGTGGTGTGGTAGATTGTGTTATTTCTGGTGTGGTAGTTGGTGATGTTGTTTGTGGTGTGGTAGTTTGTGTTGTTGTTTGTGGTGTGGTAGATTGTGTTATTTCTGGTGTGGTAGTTGGTGATGTTGTTTGTGGTGTGGTAGTTGGTATTATTTCTGTTGTGGTAGTTTGTGTTATTGTTTCTGGTGTGCTAGATTGTGTTATTTCTGGTGTGGTAGTTGGTGATGTTGTTTGTGGTGTGGTAGATTGTGTCATTTCTGGTGTGGTTGTTTGCGTTGTTGTTTCTGGTGTGGTAGATTGTGTTATTTCTGGTGTGGTAGATGGTGATGTTGTTTGTGGTGTGGTAGATTGTGTTATTTCTGGTGTGGTAGTTGGTGATGTTGTTTGTGGTGTGGTAGATTGTGTCATTTCTGGTGTGGTTGTTTGCGTTGTTGTTTCTGGTGTGGTAGATTGTGTTATTTCTGGTGTGGTAGATGGTGATGTTGTTTGTGGTGTGGTAGATTGTGTTATTTCTGGTGTGGTTGTTTGTGTTGTTGTTTCTGGTGTGGTAGATTGTGTTATTTCTGGTGTGGTAGTTGGTGATGTTGTTTGTGGTGTGGTAGATTGTGTTATTTCTGGTGTGGTAGTTGGTGATGTTGTTTGTGGTGTGGTAGATTGTGTTATTTCTGGTGTGGTAGTTGGTGATGTTGTTTGTGGTGTGGTAGATTGTGTTATTTCTGGTGTGGTAGTTTGTGTTGTTGTTTGTGGTGTGGTAGATTGTGTTATTTCTGGTGTGGTAGTTGGTGATGCTGTTTCTCGTGTGGTAGATTGTGTTGTTGAGCCTGGTGTGGTAGTTTGTGTTGTTGTTTCTGGTGTGGTAGTTGGTGATGTTGTTTCTGGTGTGGTAGATTGTGTTATTTCTGGTGTGGTAGATTGTGTTGTTGTTTTTCGTGTGGTAGATTGTGGTATTTCTGGTGTTGTAGTTTGTGTTGTTGTTTCTGGTGTTGTAGATTGTGTTGTTGTTTCTGGTGTGGTAGATTGTGAAGTGGTGTCTAGTGTGGTAGATTGTGATGTTGTGCCTGGTGTGGTAGATAGTGTTGTTGAGCCTTGTGTGGTAGTTTGTGTTGAAGTTTCTGGTGTGGTAGATTGTGTTGTTGAGCCTTGTGTGGTAGTTTGTGTTGTTGTTTCTGGTGTGGTAGTTTGTGTTGTAGTTTCTGGTGTGGTAGATTGTGAAGTTGTTTCTAGTGTGGTAGTTTGTGATGTTGTTTCTGGTGTGGTAGATTGTGGTGTTGTTTTCGTTGTGGTAGATTGTGTTGTTGATTCCGGTTTGGTTTTGTGTGTTGTTTCTGGTGTGGTAGATTGTGTTATTTCTGGTGTGATAGTTGGTGATGTTGTTTGTGGTGTGGTAGATTGTGTTATTTCTGGTGTGGTAGTTTGTGTTGTTGTTTCCCGTGTGGTAGATTGTGTTATTTCTGGTGTGGTAGTTGGTGATGTTGTTTGTGGTGTGGTAGATTGTGTTATTTCTGGTGTGGTAGTTGATGATGTTGTTTGTGGTGTGGTAGTTTGTGTTGTTGTTTGTGGTGTGGTAGATTGTGTTATTTCTGGTGTGGTAGTTGGTGATGTTGTTTGTGGTGTGGTAGATTGTGTTATTTCAGGTGTGGTAGTTGGTGATGTTGTTTGTGGTGTGGTAGTTTGTGTTGTTGTTTGTGGTGTGGTAGATTGTGTTATTTCTGGTGTGGTAGTTGGTGATGTTGTTTGTGGTGTTGTAGAATGTGTTATTTCTGGTGTGGTAGTTGGTGATGTTGTTTCTGGTGTGGTAAATTGTGTTATTTCTGATGTGGTAGATTGTGTTGTTGTTTCTGGTGTGGTAGATTGTGTTATTTCTGGTGTGTTAGTTGGTGATGTTGTTTGTGGTGTGGTAGATTGTGTTATTTCTGGTGTGGTAGTTGGTGATGTGGTTTCTGGTGTGGTAGATTGTGTTATTTCTGGTGTGGTAGTTGGTGATGTTGTTTGTGGTGTGATAGATTGTGTTATTTCTGGTGTGTTAGTTGGTGATGTTGTTTCTGGTGTGGTAGATTGTGTTATTTCTGGTGTGGTAGTTGTTGATGTTGTTTGTGGTGTGGTAGATTGTGTTATTTCTGGTGTGGTAGTTGGTGATGCTGTTTCTGGTGTGGTAGATTGTGTTGTTGACTCTGGTGTGGTAGTTTGTGTTGTTGTTTCTGGTGTGGTAGTTGGTGATGTTGTTTCTGGTGTGGTAGATTGTGTTATTTCTGGTGTGGTAGATTGTGTTGTTGTTTTTGGTGTGGTAGATTGTGGTATCTCTGGTGTTGTAGTTTGTGTTGTTGTTTCTGGTGTTGTAGATTGTGTTGGTGTTTCTGGTGTGGTAGATTGTGAAGTGGTTTCTAGTGTGGTAGATTGTGATGTAGTGCCTGGTGTGGTAGATTGTGTTGTTGAGCCTTGTGTGGTAGTTTGTGTTGACGTTTCTGGTGTGGTAGATTGTGTTGTTGAGCCTTGTGTGGTAGTTTGTGTTGACGTTTCTGGTGTGGTAGTTTGTGTTGTTGAGCCTTGTGTGGTAGTTTGTGTTGTAGTTTCTGGTGTGGTAGATTGTGTTGTTGTTTCTGGTGTGGTAGTTTGTGTTGTTGTTTCTGGTGTGGTAGATTGTGAAGTTGTTTCTAGTGTGGTAGTTTGTGATGTAGTTTCTGGTGTGGTAGATTGTGTTGTTGTTTTCGTTTTGGTAGATTGTGTTGTTGATTCCGGTTTGGTTGTGTGTGTTGTTTCTGGTGTGGTAGATTGTGTCATTTCTGGTGTGGTAGTTTGTGTTGTTGTTTCTGGTGTGGTAGATTGTGTTATTTCTGGTGTGGTAGTTTGTGTTGTTGTTTCTGGTGTGGTAGATTGTGTTATTTCTGGTGTGGTAGTTGGTGATGTTGTTTGTGGTGTGGTGGATTGTGTTATTTCTGGTGTGGTAGTTGGTGATGTTGTTTGTGGTGTGGTTGATTGTGTTATTTCTGGTGTGGTAGTTGGTGATGTTGTTTGTGGTGTGGTAGATTGTGTTGTTATTTCTGGGGTGGTAGTTGGTGATGTTGTTAGTGGTGTGGTAGATTGTGTTATTTCTGGTGTGGTAGTTTGTGTTGTTGTTTGTGGTGTGGTAGCTTGTGTTATTTCTGGTGTGGTAGATTGTGTTATTTTTGGTGTGGTAGTTGGTGATGTTGTTTGTGGTGTGGTAGTTTGTGATATTTCTGGTGTGGTAGTTTGTGTTGTGGTTTCTGGTGTGGTAGGTTGTGTTATTTCTGGTGTGGTTGTTTGTGTTGTTGTTTGTGGTGTGGTAGATTGTGTTATTTCTGGTGTGGTAGTTGGTGATGTGGTTTCTGGTGTGGTAGATTGTGTTATTTCTGGTGTGGTAGTTGGTGATGTTGTTTCTGGTGTGGTAGATTGTGTTATTTCTGGTGTGGTAGTTGGTGATGTTGTTTGTGTTGTGGTAGATTGTGTTATTTCTGGTGTGGTAGTTGGTGATGTTGTTTGTGGTGTGGTAGATTGTGTTATTTCTGGTTTGGTAGTTGGTGATGTTGTTTGTGGTGTGGTAGATTGTGTTATTTCTGGTGTGGTAGTTTGTGTTGAAGTTTCTGGTGTGGTAGATTGTCTTGTTGAGCCTGGTGTGGTAGTTTGTGTTGTAGTTTCTGGTGTGGTAGATTGTGTTGTTGTGCCTGGTGTGGTAGTTTGTGTTGTAGTTTCTGTTGTGATAGTTTGTGTTGTTGTTTCTGGTTTTGTAGATTGTGTTGTAGTTTCTGGTGTGGTAGTTTGTGATGTTGTTTCTGGTGTGGTAGATTGTGATGTTGTTTCTGGTTTGGTAGATTGTGCTGTTGTTTGTGGTGTGGTAGATTGTGTTATTTCTGGTGTGGTAGTTTGTGTTGTTGTTTCTGGTGTGGTTGATTGTGTTATTTCTGGTGTGGTAGTTGGTGATGTTGTTTCTGGTGTGGTAGATTGTGTTGTTGTTTCTGGTGAGGTAGTTTGTGTTGTTGTTTCTGGTGTAGTAAATTGTGTTGTAGTTTCTGGTGTGGTAGTTTGTGATGTTGTTTCTGGTGTGGTAGATTGTGTTGTTGTTTGTGGTGTGGTAGATTCTGTTATTTCTGGTGTGGTAGTTGGTGATGTTGTTTGTGGTGTGGTAGATTGTGTTATTTCTGGTGTGGTAGTTTGTGTTGTTGTTTGTGGTGTGGTAGATTGTGTTATTTCTGATGTGGTAGTTGGTGATGTTGTTTGTGGTGTGTTAGATTGTGTTATTTCTGGTGTGATAGTTATTGATGTTGTTTGTGGTGTGGTAGATTGTCTTGACGTTTCCATTGTTGGTGCCTCTGATGTAGTTTCCGATATATTAGTTACTGTTGATGTTTCTGGCGTCATGTTCAGTGTTGTACTTTCTGTTGTGGTAGTTGTCCCCCCTGTTTCTGGTGTCATAGTTAGCATTGTGGACCCTGATGTTTTCGTTGACGATATTGTTTCCTTTGTGCTATTTGCTGTTGTTGTTTCAGAACCTGTTGTGGATTCAAAAATACATATCATAATCTTCTGTTTTCCTGATTCAGCTGAACCCAAAGTAGTTTCATATTTTCACTTTGGACTTTCCTGCACATTCAAGTTCCTCATCCACTGTGTCCATTGCTCTTGATGTGGTATCCACATTGGGGACACAACCACCCACTTGGGGAACATTTCAGAGAACGCCTTTTGGACACACGCACTAAACAACCCCACCACCCTGTGACCGAACACTTCATCTCCCCCTCCCACTCCGCCAAGGACATGCAAGTCCTGGGCCTCCTCCATCACCAGATTCTAGGCACCCAATTCCTGGAGGAAGAACGCGTCGTCTTTCGCCTTGGGATCCTCCAACCACACGGCACCAATGTTGATTGCACAAGTTTCCTCATTTCCCTTCCCCGCGCCTCATCCCAGATACAACCTTTCAACTTGGCACTGCCCTCTTGAATTTCCCTCCTGTCTATTTATCTTCCCACCCATCTGCTCCACCATCCCCTCCAACTTATCATCATCACTCCCACCTTCAACTAACTATTGCATTCCCAGCTACCTTCCCCCTAGCCCCACCCCTCCTATTTATCTCTCAGGCCCCTTGGCCCATTCCCCCCCCAACATTCCTGATGAAGGGCTTATGCTCGAAACATCGATTCTCCTGCTCCTCTGATGCAACATAGCCTGCTTTGTTTTTCCAGCACCAAACCTTTTGACTCTGATCGCCAACATTTGCAGTCCTCTGTTTCTCAAAGTGAGTGTGCCTACCTGAGAGGGCTAGCAGCATAGAATCACAATTGTACAGTACAGAAGAGGCTCTTCGGCCCATCGAGTCTGTACTGCCAGTAGTGCACTCTACCTACATTCTTCCCACTTTCTGCACTAGGGCCGTAGTCTAGTATGACACTTCACATTGTAATGTTTGACAGAGAGCCAAATGAAATTACTTCTCATTGGAAGAGCAATGAATTTTGTGACTATTCTGCGAACAGACAACGAAAGAAGCTAACTGTTTGAAGAATCTTTTTTGTGTACAATCGCACGCAGGGTGGTTCATAAATGGAACAAATTGCCAAATGAAGAACACAATGATAACATTTAAAAGAAATTTGGACAGGTACATAGATAGGAGTGGTTTAGAGGGATACGGACCAAATGTAGGTAAATGGGACTAGTTCAGTTTTGGAAACCTGGTCGGCATGGACATGTTGGGGTGAAAGGTCTGTTTCCATGCCATGTGACTCTATGACTGCACATGCATTTAGTTTTCCTACTCCACCACCCTGGTGACAATCAATTTTTGGCAATCTAGTAATCCAGCTTGTACAATACAGACGTACAATACATCGGCCTGTCTTGGTGATGTGCCTGTTTGAATTCTCCCCAACCATGTGAGACAGGAAGACATATCTCTCTTCAGAGTTGAGTCAGAAGTCGCACAACACCAAGTTATAGTCCAACAGGTTTATTTGAAATCACAAGCTTTCAGAGTACTGCCCCTTCAGGTGAACTTCACCTGACATCACCTGACGAAGGAGCCACGCTCTAAAAGCTTGTGATTTCAAAGCAACCTGTTGGACTATAACCTGGTGTCGTATGACTTCTGACTTTGTCCACCCCAGTCCAACACCAGCATCTCCCCATCAGAACTGAACACAAGCACAGTCAGAAAATACGTTAGGAAGAAGCGCAGCAGATGGAGCAGCGTCAGAAGAGAAGGAGAGTCGATATTTCAGTTCGGAACCTGAGAAACCCACTACGGCAGCATCTGTGAAGAGATGAACAGTTAATATTTCAAGGCGGATGTGATTCTTCTTCAAGAACTGAAATGTGTTGGAAAATTGGGAGGCGTTTTTCTACTTTTGACAGAGGGAAAGAGTGTAGAGGCCCAAAGCAAAAGGGGTTGTTAATAGTGGAGAAAGAGAAAGAGGAGACTAAAAAGCGTATACATTGAGGTGTGAAGGGGATAGAATGAGTCCAAGCTACTAAGTGGGAAGTAAGCACAACACAGCTGTGAGTGATGGAGGGAAGGATATGCAAGATAAATGGAGGGCAAAAATAAGGTGGTCAATTTCTGAAGTTATTGAGTTCAGAACTGACACCTCAAGATCATTGAGTCCACCAGCAGAAACTGGGATCTTGTTCCTTGAACTCGTGTCGCTTTTTCGGAACATTGCAGCAGGTCCAGGACAGAATGAGAACAATAAGTGGGTTATTGAAAGGGCAAGTAACTGGGAGGTCAGGGTCATGCCTATAGAGTGAAGGTGTTCCACAAAGCAGTCACCCAGTCCCTGTTTGATCTCGCCAATGTAACAGACATCACATAGTGAGCAGTGAATGCAGGAGTCAACATTGAAAGAATTGCAAATACAATGCTGTTTTACCTGGAAAGTGTGTCCGGAGCTTTAGATCATGAGAACATGAATAAGCAAGTGTTACACCTTCTACAATTGCATGAGAAGATGCAATGAGAGAGTGAGGAAGTGTTCAGATTGATGGAGGAATTGTCACCTAACACACCTTCTCCTTCCTCCACTGTCAGCATTCTGCATGGACTGTTCCCACCATGACACTTTGGTCCTCTGTCGAGGGAGTCAAGCCTTACAGGGGAAAGGCAGGAAAATAGAATTGAGGCCATGATCATATCCATCGTGATCGTCCTGAATGATAGAGCAGATTCAAAGGTTTAAATGTCCTATGCCTGGTCCTATTGATCATGCTTTTATGGAATTGATGTCCCAGAGGAAATGGGAGGAGTTATGTTCCCACGTTTGCACCAAGAACACAATGTTGTCTAAGTTTATTCCTTTACCACACATCATAACCCTTCAAGCCCTTCTCTGCCCAAATCCACATGGTGAAGTTGCCTTTTTAATGGATCTTCCAAAGTAAACTATTTCACAATCCGAGAAGCAGAAGCACTGAGCACAGCACTCAGGGTTCGGACTGGCTCTTCAGCACAGCTGAGGCGCTCCAGTTCTATAATGATTTAGTCAACGAGTCATCAGTGAAACCTACATTAACTTAACAACCACTATCACTGCGTGATAGGGATAAAGGAACAGGAGAGGCCATTCAGTCCTTCGAGCCTGTTTTGCCATTCAATGGGATCATAGCTGATCCATTGCCTAACTTCTAACTCATTTAGCCCATATCCCTTAATTCCATTGCATAACAAAAATTTATCTCAGATTTAAAATTAGCCATTGATCTAGCATCTATTGCCATTTGTGGGGCAAAGTTCCAAATATCTACCACCCTTTGAGTGTAGAAATGCTTCCTAATATCTCTTGTGAATGATCTGGCCCTAAATCTCATCCTCTGCCCCTAATTCTAGAATTCCCCAAACAGTAGAAATAGTTTCCGTGCCCTGTCTTTTCTTGTTAGTACTGAAAGAAATTGGTTGGATCACCACTTAACCTTTTACTTTCTAGAGAAAACAGGCCTAATTTGTATAATCTCTCCTCAGAACTTAACCCCTGAAGTCCAGATATCATTCTTGTCAACATATACTGTATTCCCTTAAAGGCCAATATATCCTTCCTAATGGGTGGTGCCCAGATCTGCTCACAGTATTCCAAATGGGATCTAACTAGGGTTTTGTACAACTGCAGCATCATTTCTGTATCCTTGTACTCTAGTACTCTAGATATAAAAGTCAGCATTCTATTAGCTTTCTTGATTATGTACTGTACATGTGCATGTCATTTTAAAGATCCATTCTATTTAGCTTCATACCATCTACAAAGTACCGTTATCCATCCTTTTTCAGTACAAAATCGATAATCTCGCAATTGTTTATATTGAACTCCATCAGTAGTCAGATTAGATATTGAAATTTTATTTGAAAGGGGTTTCTTTACCTGTTACTGTTGTGCTTGATTGTGAATTTGCAGCAGTAAACACTGGAATTGAAAAAACACAATTACATTTGTCATTGATCTGTACAGCACAGAAACAGAACCTTCAGCTCAACTAGTTCATGCTGACCAAATATCCTAAATTAATCTAGTCCCATTTCCCAGCACTTGGCCCATATCCCTCCAAACCCTTCCTATTCATGTCCCCATCCAGATGCCTTCTAAATGTTGCAATTGTACCAGCCTCCACCACTTCCTTTGGCAGCTCATTCCATACATGCACCACCTTCTGCGTGAAAAAGTTGACCCTTAGGTCTCTTTAATATTTTTCCTCTCTTACCTTAAGCCTATGCCCTCTAATTCTAGAATCCCCACCCCAGGGAAAAGACCTTATCTATTTACCCTCGTGATTTTATAAATCTGTATAAGGTCACCCTTCAGCCTCCAACACTCGAGGGAAAACAGCCCCAGCCTATTGAGCCTTTCCCTATTTTTCAAATCCTCCAATGCTGGCAACATCTTTATAAATCTTTTCTGAGCCTTTTCATGTTTCACAACATCCTTCTGATAGAAGGGAGATGAGAATTGCACACAATGTTCCAAAAGTCATCTAACCAACACCCTCTACAGCCGCAACATGACCTCCCAACCCCTTTACTCAATGCTCTGACCAATAAAGGAAAGCATACCAATCACCTTCTTCAGTTTCCTATCTATCTGTGACTCCACTTTCAAGGAGTTATGAACCTGCACTCTAAGACATTATAAAAAGACACAATGAGAGATTTATACGGCTAGTCAGTCAGCATCTGTGACATCTCTGCTGTTGACTTTCTGTAATAACTGACAATTGACAATATTTTAGTCAGATTGATCAAATCACGAAGATCATTTTTGGTTGCCAAGGCATTGACTTTATTGGAATCTTGCCTTTGTTTGCCAAAGGAGAAAGTGAGGACTGCAGATGCTGGAGATCAGAATCGAGAGTGTGGCACTGGAAAAGCACAGCAGGTCAGCATCCAAGGCGCCGAAACATTGATCCTCCTGCTCCTCGGATGCTGCCTGACCTGCTGTGCTTTTCCAGTGCCACACTCTCGACTTTGTTTGGCAAAGAGCGAGTTGTTTGGAGTGTTTGTTTCTTTGAGACTGAATGTCATTTTACACCATGACTTAGCAAGCTCACCTCATTATCTATCTACTCCATTTCTCCCATTTGACTCTAGTCCCATCTTACCATTCCTACCAACTCATCACTACCAAGATATGCCAATCCACACAGGTAAAACCTGTTTGGGACACACTGGATGACAATTGCCCATTTACAGCTGGGCTGATGCCATAAGGGACAGAGCAAGGTCCTTAATGGTCACTAATTGGCTACTCAAAGGTGTGCACTGACGATAGAAAGGTTCACCAAGTACCGTTCTGTCCAGAAATTAATTCCAGTGGAGGTGATGGGGTGAAGTTAACCAACTCCCTTCCTCATGGAGTTTCCCTTAGCACCTCCAAACTCTCCACCTCTATGGTGTCACATGTTTTAGAGCAGACCTTTCTTCAGAACTGGGAGAAGTTACAAATGCAAAAGGTCTTGAGCAAGTGTAATGTGGAGGTGCTGGTGTTGGATTGGCGTGGACAAAGTTAAAAAATCACACAACACCTAGTAGTCCAACCTGGTTACAGTCCAACAGGTTTAGTTGGAAGTACAGGTTTTGGAGCACTGTTCCTTCATCAGGTAGCTAGTGTTACATAGAAGCAGCGCTCCAAAAGCCAGTGCTTCCAAATAAACCTGTTGGATTATCACCTGGTGTTATGTGATTTTTAACTTTGAGCAAGTATGAAGGGGCAGTGGGTGCAATAAAGGATACAAAGAGAAGATCTGTGATAGGATGTAGCCCAAGAGTGATCAAATGGCAAATAATGCATGGCCAATAGGAATTGGTATTGGGGTAAGCAGAGTAAGAAGATGTGTCTTGAAGACTTGCTGTGGCAGGATCTTGAATAGCTTCCATCGGAAAGCAATGGAAATAAATGAATGAGGGAAAATCATTAAATCAGCAAAAGACATGAATCAAAATAGGAGCAGAGATTATGAATGAAATTATTGAACTCGTTATTTATGCAAAAGGCTAAAACATATTTATGGGTGGCACGGTGGCACAGTGGTTAGCACTGCTGCCTCACAGCGCCAGAGACCTGGGTTCAATTCCCACCTCAGACAACTGTTTGTGTGGAGTTTGCACATTCTCCCCGTGTCTGCGTGGGTTTCCTCCGGCAGTTACGGTTTCTTCCCACCGTCCAAAGATGCGCAGGTTAGGTGAATTGGCCATGCTAAATTGCCCATAGTGTTAGATGAGGAATGGGTCTGGGTGGGTTACTCTTCAGAGGGTCGGTGTGGACTTGTTGGGCCAAAGAGCCTGTTTCCACACTGCAGGGAATCTAATCTAATCTAAATATTGTGACAATACTATGGCATTAAGCGATGTATTTTGTCGTGATTTTTTTTCTGAACTCAGGCTTTGAGCCATAGGTGAAAAGTTGCCTCCTGCAAGCCAATATAGCTAACAGCTTGTGGGGCTTTGGTTTTTTTTTTAAATTTAGAACAATAGAAACAGCCTGAATGGGTGGTGTCAGATTCCCACAGACTAGGGCTTTATTTAGCTGTCCGTAGTTTGTTGGGTTTTGAAATTGGTTGTGAAAGCTGCCATACCCCTCTGTCTACCAGAATTTTATCTTGCTGTTCTTTCCTCCTGGACTGGAGAAACATCGCATGTGAGACAAGCTATTTTACTGAATTTGCCTTTGCAAAAGGGTGTGTTTATATATTGGAACAGTTGTTGTTTAGTAGTTAAATAATCTGTTTTTCTGTTAAGCTTTCCAATAGAGATAAAGCTTTACGTTTTGCTTAAAGCCGAGTAGAATAATCAATCGAATTATATCTAGGACACTGCACTTTACTGTTGCCTTTAAATAAGATAAAAGTGAGGGTCTAGGTTGTCCCCTTGCTACATTTGAAGGATGTCTGGTCTGGTCCTCATTTGAACACAGTCAATAGATTGTTCTTCTTCTTGTTCTTGAAGCTTTATTAGAATCCACGGAAGATCAAGGACAGAGAGGTCAGTGTGAGAGAAATGTGAGGAATTAAAATGACACACAACTGGAAGCTTGCAGACCAAATGGTTGTCTTCCACTAAGCTGTCACCCAGAATGTATCTTGTATCCTCTGTCTAAGCATCATTAGCATCGATTGCGGTAAACCTAATGAAAAAGTGTACGAGCCCAGTAAATGGTTGCTTGACTTGAAAAGACTGTTTGAGGCCTTAGTGATGAGGAGGGAAAAGGTAAAAGGAAAGATGCTTTATCTCCTGGGCTTGCTTGCAAAAGTGCCATTAGGAAGAGAGCATATTACAGGTGACTATGAATGGACCAAGCTAGCACAGCTTCAGAAGACAGAAAGGGGGAGAGGAAAATACCCAGGGCAATACCTTTTATTTTGGAAACATGAATGAAACATTGAAAAGAAAATCCTTAGAAATGGCTCTGTTGTAACTAATATACTTCAGAAACAGGGTGCAGTATTCTGCAAGAAAGAAGAACAGAGTGGCAAACTGAAGATCCTGTTCAGACATGTCATGACACAGTTCTGGAGCAGACAGAATTTGAAATCTGACATTTAGTCGAGGTTCTGCATTGAATTGGAGTCATCTAGTGGACATTCCTTGTACTGTATTCAGATGTTTAACTCCTGGAGCAGGTTTTAAAAAGAAACCCTTCGGACTCAGAGGCACCAGCGTCATACCAGCTGCAGCAGACTGACAAAACAAGTTTGGGCTCATATCTTTATGAGTGTACAATAAATGAGAAGGCTGGAATAATCTATCTAGCCTGAGTGGTGTTTTTTATGAGATCCCATTTTTCTTTTGTTGGTCTCCCTCTCAACATCAGAAGTATTCGGGTTTTAGTCAGATTAACCTGACATGGAGGGTGGGGGTGAGACAGAGCCCACACAGATACAGGGACAATCTGCAAACTCCAGTCAGACAGGAGAATTGAACTGATGCTGTGAGGTACACCCAATTGTATGTTTATACAGTTATACAAACAGGCACAAAGTTTGTGACACAAAAGGACGTTGTACACTGGCTGCAATAAATCATATTAATTCAAATAACTCTTTTTCAGTATAGTTTTTCCAAAATTACTTCTTATTTGAATAACACCCCCTTAACTGTTCGAGTTCCGAAATGCTCTTAATATGAAATAAAAATATATTGTCCATCGAATCCATTGTATCTATTGAGTACCTGATAAACGTTTTGAGGTTTGTCAAAACAATTTCAGGCATTGCACCAGGAAAGATGGAAATGTCTTAACAGCATTGTATAGCATGGTGGCTCAGTGCTGCCTCACAGCACCAGGGACCCAGGTTCGATTCCACCCTTGGGCAACTGTCTGTGTGGAGTTTGCACATTCTCCCTGTGTCTGTATGGTTTTCATCCCACAATCCAGGGAATTGCAGGCTAAGTGAGTTACCAACAGGTTACAGGGATAGGGTGGTCTGAGTGAGATGCCCCTTGGAAGGTTGGTGTAGACTGGGTAGGCCAAGTGGCCTGCTTCCATACTGCAGGGATTGTATGAGTTTGAATGGATGCTGAAGTCAGCCATTCTGTTGTTGATACCCACTCTGCCAGTCAATAGGATCATGGCTGACTCAGTATACCTATTTCATCTTTCCATAACTCCTCAATCTCCATTGTGAGTCCATTCTGTATTCTAACAACTGTAGGGTTGAAACTGTTACAAAACCGGCTGGTGTGTGTGTTCAGGCTTCTGTACCTTCTCCCTGATGGTAGAGGTTGTAGAAAAACATTGCCAGGGTGGGATGGATCTTTGAGAATGCTGGAGGCCTTTACTTGACAGCGGGCCTGGTAGATGGATTCTATAGATGGAGGTTGGCCATTATGATTGCCTGGGCCGAGTTCACCACTCTCTGTAACCGTCTCCGATCTTTAATGGTACAGTTGAGGACTAGGGGGAAATGTGTGGTAGTAGCCTTCAGACAGAGTTGAAGAGGAACGTCTTCACCCAAAGGGTTGTGAATCTGAGGAATTCTCTGCCCAGTGAAACAGTTGAGGCTACCACATTGAATGTTTTTTTAAGACAAAATAGGTAGATTTTTGAACAGTAAGGGAATTAAAGGTTATGGTGGGCAGGGGGTAGGTGGAGCTGAGTCCTACAAAAAGATCAGCCATGATCTTATTGAATGGCAGAGCAGACTCAACAGGGCCAGATGGCTGACTCCTGCTCCTATTCCTTACTTTCTTATGCCCTTCCTTCTGGCAATACCCATGGTTGAGATCAAATAGAAAAATAAAGAACTGCAGATGGTGGGAATCTGCAGATGGTGGGAATCAGAAACAAAAACAGAAATTGCTGGAAAAACCCAACAAGTCTGGCAGCATCTGTGAAGAGAAATCAGAGTTAACATTTCAGACCCAGTGTCCCTTGCTCGGAAATTCGTCCTGCCACATATGTTTTTGTTTCTGAGGTCAAGTAGCATGCCTTTGGATATAGAACTAGAGGAAAAAGTACAAATATCCATCAATCTCCAAATTAAATAACTCAATGTCTGAGCATCTACAACTCTCTACAGGGTAAGGAATTCCAAATGTTGAGAGTGTGGTGCTGGAAAAGCACAGCTGGTCAGGCAGTGTCCGAGGAGCAGGAGAATCAACATTTCAGGCAAAGCGCTTCATTAGGAATGAGGCTGTGAACCAAGGGGGTGGAGAGATAAATGAGACGGGGTGGGGCTGGGGGCAAGGTAGCTGAGAGCGTGATAAGTAGGTGGAGGAGGGGGTGACGCTGATAGGTCAGAGAGAAGTGTGAAGCAGATAGGTGTGAAGGAAGGTGGAACAGGTAGGACAGGTCATGAAGATGATGCCATGTTGGAGGGTTGGAGCTAGGATAAGGTAGGGGG
Source organism: Chiloscyllium plagiosum (assembly GCF_037043375.1). Classification (NCBI taxonomy): domain Eukaryota; kingdom Metazoa; phylum Chordata; class Chondrichthyes; order Orectolobiformes; family Hemiscylliidae; genus Chiloscyllium; species Chiloscyllium plagiosum. Next base: position 20,708,333 of record NW_028270150.1, read on the forward strand.
AGGGGAAATGAGGAAACTAGAGAAATCTACATTAATCCCATGTGGTTGAAGGATCCCAAGGCGGAAGATGAGGCATGGGAGGCATTCTTCCTCCAAGGTGGTAAGGGTGTAGCGATGGAGGTGGCCCAGGACCTGCATGGGAGGGGGAGTTGAAGTGTTCAGCCATGGGGCGATGTGATTGGTTGGTGCGGGTGGCCCAGGGATGTTCTCTGAAGTATTCTGTGAGTAGGTGTCCTGTCTCCCCGATGTAGAGGAGACAACATTGGGAACAACAGATACAGTAAATGACATTTGTGGAAGTGCAGGTAAAACTCTGATAGATGCTGAAGGCTCCATTGGGGCCTTGGACAGAGGTGAGGGGGGAGGTGTGGGCACAGGTTTTGCAATTCCTTCAGTGGCAGGGGAGGGGAGGGTGGGAAGGTGGGGAAAGTGGGCCTGACAAGAGAGTAGCGGAGAGAATGGTCTTCATGGAAAATGGATAGGGGAGGGGAAGAAAATATATCTCTGGTGGTGGGATCCATTTTGTAGGTGGCAGAAATGGTGGAGGATGATGCGATGTATATGGAGGTTGGTGGGGTGGAAGGTGAGGACTGGGCAGTTCTGTCCTTGTTGCGGTTGGAGGGCTGGGGTTCGCGGGCAGAGGTGCGTGAAGTGGATGAGATGCACTGGAGGGCATCATCAACCATGTGGGAGGGGAAATTGAGGTCTTTGAAGATGGAGGCTATCTGGTGTGTTCTGTGGTGGAACTGGTCCTCCTGGGAGGACATGTGGCAGAGGTGGAGGAATTGGGAATAAGGGATAGTGTTTTTACAGAGGACAGAGTGGGAGGAGGTGTAGTCCAGGTAGCTGTAGGAGTCGGTGGGTTTTAGAAGATGTTGGTGTTGAGCCGGTCACTGTTGATGGAGATGGAGAGGTCCAAGAAGGGGAGGGAGGTGTCTGAGATGGTCCAGGTGAACTTAAGGTCGGGATGGAATGTGTTGGCAAACTTGATGAACTGTTCAATCTCCTTGTGGGAGCATGAAGTGGCATCAACACAGTGATTGATGTAGCAGAGGAAAAGAGGAATGGGCCGGTGTAACTACGCAAGATGGACTGTTCCACATAGCTAACAAAGAGGCAGACATAGCTTGGGCCTATGCGGATGCCCATGGCTACCCCTTTGGTTTGGAGGAAGTGGGAGAATTCAAAAGAGAAATTATTGGGGGTGAGGACCAGTTCAGCCAAACGAATGAGTGTCAGTGGAAGGATATTGTTGGGAATGTTGGGAGAGGAAGAAATGGAGGGTTTGGAGGCCTTCATCATGGTGGATAGATGTGTATAGAAACTGGATGTCCATGGTGAAGGTGAGGCGTTGTGGGCCAGGAAAACAAAAGTCTTGGAGGAGATGGAGGGAGTGGTTGTTGTCCTGAACATAAGTGAGGAGTTCCTGGACCAGAGAGGATAGGATAGCATCAAGGTATGTGGAGATGAGTTCGGTGAGGCAGGAACAGGCCGAGACAATGGGTCTGCCAGGGCAGTCAGGCTTGTGAATCTTAGGTAGGAGGTTGAACGGGATGGTGCAGGGTTCCCAAACCATGCGGTTGGAATCTGTGGGTGGGAGTTCCCCTGAGGTGATAAGGTTGTGTACGGTTTGGGAGATGATGGAATTCCAAATGTTCGCAATCCTTTGAATGAAGAAATTTCTCCTCATCTCAGTCTCAAATGAAGTAACCTTTTATGCTGAGACAATGATTTCATGTTCAGGATTGTAGCTTTGCAGCATCTATTTTGTCAAACTCTCTTAGAATCTTACAGGTGCGAACAAGATCAACTCTTCTAAACTCTGAATCACATAATCTAATAGTCACATCAATTGCACCTTAAGGGCAATACTCTTACCTTTCTTTTTCCACTTCATTAAAATATTTCTGAATTTTGCAAGTTTACATTAGATCACCGCCATCGCGCTCACTTAACTTTCTCCAATTCTGTCAAAAACAACCTCTATTCTTTGCAATATTCTAACTATATTTAGCCCTGTAAATATTCAACAGCAGTTCCATTATTCTGAGTCTATGTCCTTTTAAATGGTTCTTCCACTTGCTCTCTCAGCATTATTAAACAGCTTGCCTTCACTATTCAGGGCTCTGTTCCTGTATTCAGTCAAAGATTTTTAGCACAGAATCACCCCCCCCCCCCCCCCCCCACACCCTCCCTCCCTCCCCCAACCCCTCCACTGTTCTTTTTTCCAATATTTTTAATTCCTCTGCATGCAACATCAGCTAAATACCTCATTGGGCCAGAGCAAGCCCCTTCAAACTATATTACGATAGGTAGACCAAACGTTTTCTTATTTTAATCGTCAGTGTAAGGTGTTGTCTTCCAGATGCAACTCAATTGGTCAAACTACCAGGCTTGAAACAAAACACACTTTATTTGTACACTATAATTAAAATACAGACAAAAATTAAAATTATAGAAAAGATTTGGCTTAACTGTAACTATTGAAATGCTTCACAAAATAATATCTATGTTGCCTACAGCTAATTAACTGTTCCAATATGGTAATACCCCATTAACACACCCTTGGCAAAGGTAAATTCATTAAAATACATTGTCTCACATGCAATTCTCGCAGCAGGAAGAGAACCTCAGCTTTTAGCTGTAACAGAGAGGGGAATAAGAGCTTCAAGATCCCAGCAACTGCAGAAAATAAAAACTAAACATCCTGGTTCTGTTGGGAGTTTGAAGCCCCACCCATTCAGGCTGCTTCTATTGTTCCAACTTTAAACAAAACCCGGAGTCCTTGCAAGTTGTTTACTTTATTGGCTTTGAACAGACTTGGCACCTCTGTCTCAACCTTTCTTCATATAAAAACAAGACCAGGCAAAATGTACCTCTAAATGCCAACAGTGTCATCAAGTTAGCCAAGGCTCAGTTATTAGCACCTCTGAGTCAGGTGCTTATAAGTTGAAGTGTCACTGCAGATAACGTGGGGGATTGTCCTTATAGTGAACAGATGGCAGGTTTGAGAACATGTGGGGAGAGAAATTAAGAAATTGAGGGTGGATTGGGATCCCAGGATCTTCCTACTGTCTTCCAGAGATGGAGTGGGGTTGAAGATCACTCTGGACCCCCATTTGGTCTGCAGGGTAACTTAACAATGTAATTTAAAAAAAGCAAATCAAGAAATGTTTTATTCTTCAACAACAAAAGCAAAGAACTATGGATGCTGCAAATTAGAAACACTCAGCAGAAAAACTCTCTGAAGAAGGGTCACTGGACCTGAAACATTAGCTCTGCTTTCTCTCCACAGATACTGCCAGGCTTTCAGAGTTTTTCTGGCAATTTCTGTGAGAGTTTTACCTTTGGTTTCAGATTACCCAGCTAGGTCATTAATTCCCCAACCCTTGACTTGATTTGATTTGATTTATTATTGTCACATATACCAAGAATATAGTGTTACAGCCCTGGATTGCGTTATCAAAATGCAGCGCTTCACATTCATCTGAATCAAATTCCATTGCCCCATCTCAGCCCATTGACCCATCTGATCAAAGTTACCAACATCGCGAAAGGCTCGTCACTGTTTTGCACTTTACCCAGCTGCTACTGTCAGTGACGATCTTGCTTTTACTTATAACCCTCATCAGAGCGACAAGGCTGAGCTACATTCACTTCTCCAACACCATGGTTAAGAATAGGAACAGGGTGAGGCAGCTGATAGGTGGAGAAACAGAACATTAGAAGCCAGAGATCAAGATGACCTTAAATGCCTTTTCAACTATCCGGCTTCGTTTTCCATAAGAATTGAGGCCACCAGCAGCAGAAGGTGAAACCCGGAATAGGATGCAATGATATCAGGATCTTGACCTGATGTCAATCTTGGTGGAATTTAACGTCATGTTCACATTGCTTCAATTGTAGTGAAACGGCAGTACTACTCAACTTTTATCAACCTGACTCTTAAATGGATAAACAATAGTTCTAAACAGTCCGCTACTGATCTACAATTGTTTTTATGATTACCTGATAAGCCTGGACAACCCCACATATGCCACACTAAAGCAACCAAATTGAAATTATCATTTTAATCAGGAGGTATTGAAAGTCAATGAGGTGTTGCAAAATTCACATCTTTTGTTTTACTCACACTTGTACAATAAATTCACATATCAAGCGGTGAAAGATTGCCTACAACCAACCAGCTTGGAATGAAGTAATGATGCAGACACCAGAATCCATAAAAGAACCATATCTCAACAGTGACCTTTAAGGAACAAAGCTGAGAGAAAGCAATATGCACTGGCAACAGCAAGATTATGAAAATGTCTTCTCCTCCTTCCCTCTCTCAGCACTGGTGAAAAAGCAATTTGAAAAAAAAATTGCTACTGCCTGGGAAATCAAGGTTATCTGCAAAATTTATCACTCCTGAAGAAACAGGAAAATGACTAAACGGCTGGGACTCCATTTCACGATCAAAACTCAAGAGATCTAAAAACTTTAAACTTCAATTACCTTTATCTTCCTATCTGTATAAACATTCTCATTCTCCCCACTTTTTTTTTAAGCTTATTGCCCCTGTGTCTCTGTACATGTTTGTCACATTTTGAATATCTTTTTCAGGGTAGTAGGTAATAAAGTTCTTCTTACTCTTCTCAAGAAAACCTTGGAGATTTGATTGAGTTAACTAAGTTTTGATTGACCTCTGATAGATGTGCACCAAAAGATAAAATAATAATATTCATTGCAACTTGTTTAATGGGGCTTAAAAGAATCACCGCTCCTCGTCTGGATGTGACAATGTACACAACTATCGCCCTTTGCCTGAGAAAGTTCTGCCTTAAACGCAATGCTAAGAGGTTTGTGATGTTTATCAGTAAAAACAATCATTGGCCATTGTTAAACTGCTGTTCATCAGATTTTGTAGCACTCAAAGTTATTGTTGCATTTCATATATCACAATGATACCTACATTACAAAATAACTGCTAATAAAGTGCTTTAACATCATGAAAGTCCTATATAATCCCAAGTCCTAGCTTTTATTTATAATATCCTGAAATTCCTTTCAGTGCCCTCTAATTTTATCATCAGCAAACTTAGATTAGATTCCCTACAGTATGGAAACAGGCCATTTGGCCCAACAAGTCCACACCGACCCATTCCCCTACCCTATATTTACCCCTGACTGATGCGCCTAACACTATAGGCAATTTAGCATGGCCAATTCACCTGGCCTGCACATCTTTGGATTGTGGGAGGAAACCAGAGCACCCAGAGGAAACCTACGCAGATAAAGGGAGAATGTGCAAACTCCACACAGTTACCCGAGGATGAAATTGAACCCGGGTCCCTGGTGCTATGAGGCAGCAGTGCCGACCACTGAGCCACCGCACTGCCCCAATACCACTTCAATACCATTCTTCTTGGGATTTTGTCTATATCCTCCATAACCTGATATACCCTAGGACCAGTAGCATTTCCAACCCCTCCTATTCACAAACTGCACTGCTGTTTGTCAATGGTCATTCAGAGATGATGCCTGATGCTTTTCACATGTTTTCCACATGTTACTCCTTCCTCTGCCATCCCTGTTACACACATCATCTCCACTGTCTTCTCCTCAGCTGGGTTTTAACTCCCTCCAGTTAAAAATCAAGCAAGCCAAAGCTGTATCATAGCATGCTATGTCAAACTTAATTGTATTCCCCGAGTGTCAACGATTAAACAATAATCCAATTGAGCCACTTAAAATGTTAAAACAATTTTAAAATGTCAGTACCAATAAAATATTTTATCTTATTTGAGAATCAAGAATGTAGGGGAAAGAGGCATAAAATTAGACTTAAACAATTTAGGAATAAAATCAGGAAATGCTTTTTCACACAAAGGATAGGGTAATCTAGAATCTTAATGATGATTTCAATGATTCTAACCTCTCCGGTCAGGCAGAAGATGCAAAAGCTTAGACACACATACCAACAGATTCGAGAACAGCTTCTTCCCTGCTGTTATTAGATGTCTGAATGTACCTCTCTAATTTCAAATTTCATGGTGATCTTACTGTTTGTGCATCTTCTCTATAGCTGTAACATGGTATTCCTTGCTCTGTTCCACCTTAATGCACTTTGTATAGGATGATCTACCCATACTGCTTGCAAAACAAAACTTTTCACTGTACCCAGGTTATTGTGACAATAATAAAGCAAGTCAATTTTTGCCCTACCTCAACAGGGTACAGATGCAAGAAAATCTGAGCTTTCATGATTAAGCTTGACCCTTTTTGTGGGTTAAGGATTTCAAAGATATGAGAGCTGACCTGATATGGGAGGATAAATGAAGTTGATGGACAGATTGGCCATGGTCTAATTTAGTAGTGGAGCAAGCTCAAGGTGTGAATGCCCTACTCCTGGCCTCAGTCCTGTCCACTTCATGGACTTCAATCCTTTCACCTTTCCAGTTGTTGACATTATGCTCACATCAGCCATAGAACACACTATCCTGCTGTCATTACTATCTACATCCACACTCAACAAAATCCATTCTAATCTTCTCATCTATTTACCAGGATTTCTCACTGAGCTATGGCAAGCTACTTGACTTAAGCCACTTTTGGGCTATAACTTAAAATCTGATTGTTGTAATCTGAAACATTAATCTTTTTTGGAAATCATGTTTTGCTTTTTCAAAAATTTCAGGTTCGCACAATCACAAATGTTAACATCAAGATGTCTTTCATGTGATTAGAAAATAAAAAAACTTTATACATGCTATTTAACAGTCAATACCTCTGATAGCGATCAATGAATGTAACCCATTTGAGTTTATGTATGGCACAGAATATCCTCAAAGAACAAGTCTCTGGTCCCCAACTCCCATAATTGTAATACTATCTGTAAACTATTCATTTTCTAGAAACATTTACAATATTTTTAACTGGAAGTCAAGCCGTAGGAAATGCAATTTAGAGGGAGGTTCTAATCGAGTAGCACATGGATGCTGCTTTGTTCGAAACGTAAGTGTTCAATTACAATAGCATCGGTGTAACCATTTTATCCAACCACATGAGGTCAAGCAGTGAACACTACCTGAATATTTATTAAGCTCTGTCTTTCAATTCTCATGAGCATCTCCCAGTAAAAAAAACAATAAATATCAACTAAGAATTTACCTTATATTGTCCCCAAAAAGATTCTCAACGTTGGTAGTTCAAATATATACTACACTTATCAATGTCTCAGATAATGGCATGAAAAGTCATGTATTCATGCTTGACAATGGCACAATTGTGTTTGCATTGGATACATAGCATGACAAAGAAATAATTATGCGCTAACTGAATGAACAAAGCCATAGCAAATGGGTTTTAGTGTAGATGAGGCCATCCAAATTGACTTAAGCGTCAGAATGTGGTACTTTCTTCATGGTGAAATCTAGCAGTGGAAGTTCAAAAAGTCTTGAGTTTCCAGTTACATAGACCATTAAAATGTCATGAACAGGTAAATTCAAAAATGCTAATGGAATGCTAGCCTATATATCTATAGGAATTGGATGCATTGGGAGAAGAGGTCTTCTCAGCAATACAAAGCTGTTGATAGACTATACCTGGGGTACTTTAAGCAGCTCTGAATATTATAACTTAGAAAGTCCTGACATCGAAGGAATTACAACATATGTTTATAGGATGACACCTGCACTCCAAAGGGGTAAAATATGAGAAGAGTAGGAATGTACGGCATGGAGTTTACTGGTTAAGGGATAAATTGATCAAAGTTTGTATTTTATTAAGGGCAACAGACAAAATAGATTGAGAGAAGCTATTTCTGCTGGCAGATGGGTCTAGGACTAGAGGGTAGTCTGAAATGTGGAGACAGATTTCTCACAGGTTAAGTTAGGAGAAACTTCTACACATAAAGTTTGGTGAAGTTTGGAGTTCTTTTCCATAGATTGATTCCAAACCAAGTATTAATTTTAAAAATGGGATTGACAGGGACATGAGACACAAGGAGGTTAGTATGGAACAGACTCAAGAATCTGAAAAAAGCTCACCTGTCTTAGAAACATAGAAAATAGAAGCAGGAGTAGGCCATTTATCCCCTTGAGCCTAGTCTGCCACTCAGTATGATCATAGCTGATCATCCAACTCTGTGTCCTGTCCTGCTTTCTCCCCATAAACTTTGATCCCTTTAGCCATATGAACTGCGTCTAACTTCTTGAAAACGCTTCCTATGTGACAATGGAATTTGATCTCATTGCAAAACTTCAAAGCCGAGGCTAGGTTGATATTTCATTGATAATAGTGTCATTATAATAGCTTATAAAATGTTTCAAGATGCTCTCAGGAAGGCGATGGCACCTGTGAACAGTACATTTCTTTTTAAGTTGGACTGGTTTGTCCTCCTCTGTAACCCAGTGCCACTCTGTTAACTTTCACACAAAGGATAAAGTTCTGTGCTATCTGACTGATTCTAAGTATTGATAAAGTTGCATGCACCATTGTTAACGAAGTCGTTAACAATCATTGGACAGCTAAAGGAAAAATAATCAAAACAGAATTTACAATTCACCTAGAAAATATTCGACACTAATACTTTGTTCAGCCAATACATCACCAAACAATTGAAATTACTTTCCTGAAGTTAATCCAAAAACACAAGCTATTAAGAATGCAAGCTGAATCAGGTATACATCTTCCAATGTGATAACAATCTTACTCACAATGTACTAAGAAAAGAGCATTCAGAGTTAATATACTTTTAATCTAATTAAAATGTAATCTTTTCAAAGTAAAATTGATATCAACAAACTTACATAAAAGTGCCACTGCTAAGGTGAACCTGGGATCTATCCATGGCCCCATATTGAGGCAGAGGCAGTGTCAGCACTGCAACCTCCTCATTAACTGAGTGTTCAATGCATTGGTACTCTTTAAATAGTCTTTAGATACTGCTTTTGGGTGTTTGCTCCCTGTGTCTGTCTGTCTACAAGGAGGTGCTTATAATTAAGACGTAAAACCTGTTCCTTGCATTGTGTGAAGTAGCTGAACTGTCATCAGAACTCTCATTAGGGCATTGCTTCAGATTTAATTGTGGGCTGGAATCTTAACTGAGCAAAGTTATTTCCAAGTTTCAGGTGTTTAAAATCAGGCATGCCAGGAATGGACAAGACGTTTCTTGAAAATATAGATTTTGTGTGATGAGCCCACCTTCAGCCTTATCAATGAAGTTTAAAAACATCAAGGAATATTTTTACTGGATCGCAAATGCACTGTGTTGGGATCTCTGAAAGAGGTTCAGTCGAAGATTAAGGATGTTGAACTTGGGGTTGCAGGAAGTACTTAATTGGGATGGAATGGTGACGCACCCAAATCCTGCTGCTTGCTCCCCTCACCTCCACCTGAATTAAGTCCTAGAGCGAAAAGGGCCATAGCTGGCCATGGGCAAAACTGTGTCCATTCTCCATCCCGTGATTTCCACCTTGAGAAATATCACCAAACATTCCACATCCCTCATTCCCTCATTCCATGCTCCCACCCTCCACAAACCAACTTTAGACCATGATCCTGGAATTGCAAGGTTGCTCTTTCAGTTCGGGGTGAGCCATCTTCGTGAATAATCTATTCAAATTTTCTGTAGAAGTGTCACACAGATGAGTGGCTTGCTCGATCATTCCAGAGGCCAGTTAAGAATCAACCATATTGCTGTGGGTCTGGATTCACATTAAGACCAGGCCAAAAAAAGGGCAACAAGATTTTCTTCCCTAAATGACATTAGTGAACAAAGCGAGTTGTCATGACAATCAATGACAGTTTCATGGTCACCATTATGAGTCTAGATTTCACTTCAAAGTTTGTTAATTTATTGTAGTTAAATTCCATCAACCCAGAGAACAAAAATTCAGTAAAACTGATGAATGATGCACTAAAATTGAAACAGAACATGCTGAAGAAACACTGCAGGTCTGAGAGCATCTGTGGTGAGAGAAACAGAATTGCGTTCTGGGTGGCAAGGTCTTACAAGGGTGGCATGGTTAGCACTGTTGCTTCACAGTGCAAGGGACGCAGGTTCGATTCCAGCCTCGGATGACTGTCGGTGTAGAGTTTGTACATGCTCCTTGTATCTGCGTAGGTTTCCTCACACAATCCAAAGATGTACAGGTTAGGTGAATTGGCCATGTTAAATTGCCTATAGTGTTCAGGGATGTGTAGGTTAGGTGCATCAGTAAGGGAAAATGTAGGAGAATGGGTCTGTGTGGGATACTATTCGGAGGGTTGGTGTGGACTTGTTGGACCGAATGGCCTGTTTCCACACTGTAGGGATTCTACGACTCTGAGTCCAATATGACAAGTCTTCAGAGCATGCTTCTCTCACTTCTGCCACTTCCTCTGGCAGCTTGTTCCATAACGCAACATACTCTTTGTAATAATGTTGCCCCTCCGGTCTCTTTTGAATCTTTCCCCTCTCACCTTAATCCTGTCCCCTCTAGTTTTGAACTCTCTTTCCCTGGGGAGAAATGCTTTTGTTATTCACCTTAACTATGTCCTTCATCATTTTATAAATCTCTATAAGGTTTATAAAATGATGAAGGACATAGATTATTCCCCTCAGCCTCTGAAGCTCCAGGGAATAAAATTCAGTCTATCGAGCCTCTCCCTCCTGCACATCCCCTTCAATCTCAATAACACCTTTGTAAATCTTTTCTGCACCCTTTCCAGTTTAATAACATCTTTCCTACAGAAGAGTGACCAGCTTGTATACAGAATGTAGACCAAATGTGGCCTTTTCAATGTCTTGTATAGCTGTAACATCACATCCCAAATCATATGTTCAATGTTTTGAAGGCAAGTGTGCTTTCTTCAGCACTCTGTCTACCTGTGATGCCACTTTCAAGGAACTATGTACCTCCACCCCTACGTCTCTCTATTCAACAATGCTCCCCAGGGCAGAACCATTAACTGTGTAAGTCCTATCCCGGTTTGTCTTACCAAAATGCAACACATCCTATTTATCTAAATTAAACTTCATCTGCCATTGCTTGATCAACTGGCCCAGTTGAACGAGATCTTGTTGTATTCTTAAAAAACCTCAGTCCTCTATGCCATCAATTTTGGTATCATCCGCAAATGTACTGACTATGTCTCCAATATTCTCATCCAAATCCTACTTACTTTTCCTGAACTAGCATTGGATCTGAAATCGGCAGCAGTGACTTCAGCAAAGTAGGCCCAGCAGTGAAGAGATGGCACCTGAGGATCGGTAATTGGTTTGTTGGTCAGGTCTAGTGGTGGTGGCAGCAAAGTGGTGGCAGTAGGGCACCACGGTAATGTTAATGAGGTGGGCTGTGTGGCAAGAGGCATAACTCTGATGCTGGTTGGTCTAGCGCACGCCGCCATGATGAGGCGGTGGCAGAGGAGTATCAGCCGAACATCACAGATGGTGCCTGAGGATTGGCGACTGCGATGTTACTAGGGTCAGGTGTGGATGGCGGTGAAGTGGAGGGATGGCAATGCAAACAACACTGATGGTGGTGAGCTGACTCAGGACTGATGGACTCTGTTTAAACTATATCTTACTTACTTTCCTTTATTCTTAAATTATTGAAAATGGCACCATATCATTGTGACAAATGAAAGGTTTTCATTGTATTTTATTATTTTCTTGCTATAAAATTCACATGCCGAGGGGTGACCTAATAGAGGACCTTAGACCTTATAAAATCATGAGGGGCATGGATAGGGTAAATAGACAAGGTCTTTTCAGAGGGGTGGGGGAGTCCAGAACTGGAGGGTATGGTTTAGGGTGAGAGGGGAAAGATATAAAGGGGACCTAAGGGGCAACTTTTTCACACAGAGGGTGGTGCGTATACGAATTGAACTGCCAGTGGAAGTGGTAGAGGCTGGTACAATTACAACATTTAAAAGGCATCTGGATGGGTATATGAATAGGAAGGGTTTAGATGGATATGGACCAAGTGCTGGCAAATGGCATTAGATTAGTTTAGGGTATCTGATCAGCATGAACAAGTTGGACAAAAGGGTCCGCTGGAAGTTTGCTAGTGTGCTTGGCTCTTAAAGCCACTCAGTGTTGAGCTTTATTCTGGACCGTTTCTTCATCTTCAGCTGCTTCTGATGACATTTGCTGGACATTGAGGAGCTGATGAGCTGGTGGCCTGTGTTGGTTATTGCTTTGTTTAAGAGGACATGCTTTTGCCCTGGGGATTGGGAACAATGACATAGTCAACCGTGTGCCAATGTTTTGACCATGGATACTTCCAAAACATCACCTTCTTATGGAACAGTGTATTGGTGATGACCAGATGTGGTGGTGAGCAGGAGAATCCCATTGCCAATGCAGTTCCCAGCTCCCTTTCTAACCCTGCCAGTGAACTCTCTAAGGAGGAGAATTTTATCTATCTTCGGGAAGTTACTGAGAATGGTGCCCAGGGTGAGTAGAAGCCACCTTCAGACTAATCCGTGGCATCAAGGATTGGAGCTATAGGCACTCATGACTGTCACCTGGTGGTTTGTAGCAATTTGTAGGTAGAAGGTCATGAGGCGGTTGTGGATGCCAACAGGGAGCTCTGAGAGATGGTTCAAGGATTTGTTTTTGAAAGTGAATCCTATTCAATGCACCTCAGACTGATTCTTGGGTTATCCTCTTGAGAAGAATCTGTAACAACCACCTCCATCCTTTAACCACCCTTGGTCCACTCTTCCGGTTTCCTGCAGGATGGTGATATTGATGTTGAAGTGCCTGAATTCACAAAGAGCAAGGGCAGCTGTTTGTCCTGGAGAATTGTTTTGCTCGTTATTCATGAGGGTTTGTACATTCCAGGTTCTGAGATTGAGTCTGACTTTGGTTTTCAGACAGCAGGGCAATGAGAACCCTGGATGCTGTTATCCAGCCAGCCTGGTGATGGGACAGATTATCTTTAGGGTTCATTCCCTAGCCCCTTCCCCATTCATAGTGAGCAAAGTGGATGTTGAAGGGGACGGCTCAGTCATGAAGAAAGCTGCTGAAATGCTCTCCTCTACCTAGTCCAAGAGGGAAGTGATTGATTTGAACTTGTGGGCGGCACGATGGCACAGTGGTTAGCACTGCTGCCTCACAGCGCCAGAGACCTGGGTTCAATTCCCGCCTCGGGCAACTGTCTGTGTGGAGTTTGCACATTCTCCGCATGTCTGCATGGGTTACCTCCGGGTGCTCCGGTTTCCTCCCACAGTCCAAAAATGTGCAGGTCAGGTGAATTGGCCGTGCTAAATTGCCTGTAGTGTTAGGTGAAGGGGTAAATGTAGGGGAATGGGTTGGGGTGGGTTGCTGTTCAGGCGGTCGGTGTGGACTTGTTGGGCCAAAGGGCCTGTTTCCACGCTGAAAGTAATCTAAATCTAAATCTATATCTAAACTTCACTGCCCACTGCACATCTGAAGATGAGGTCTTCTGGATCTCTCAATCCGATTCCCATCCCCTCTCACCGAAGACCGCGTGGCTTGTGTTGTGTGTGTGCAGGGAGGGGGTTGAATTCCTCCAGGCAGCCTCCTTGTGTGGGATATGGTTTAATGTGGGAATGGTGTTGCACATCAGGAGAACAGAAGGTAGATCCAGTTCAAATGGCAGGGAAATCTCGATGACTGAGAATCTCCCTGCCTTCATCCACCATGGCTGCCACTGGCGTGACATGATTATGTTCTGCTGGATGATTGTTGAGGACTTGTTTTGGATTGTGTTTTGTCTTGTTCTTCCCCGCCGAGCTTAGCATCGTGGGTGACCCTGCTTGAAGTTACAAACGCCTGTCAACATTATTATCAGGAACACTCAAACATGTCCACAGCAGCAAGGTGACAATCTGCAGGGTCAATTTAGCACAGTTGGCCACGTTTGTGATGCAGAGTGATGCCAACAGCGTGGGTTTAATCCCTGTACCAGCTGAGATTACCTTGAAGGGTTCTCCTTCTCAACCTCTCTACTCACCTGAAGTGGGGTTAAGTACCCTAAGGTTAAACTACCACCAGTTCCCTCTCTCTCTCTCTCTCTCTCTCACACACAAATACACAAGAGAGTGTAGCCCTATGATCTGATAAGACTAAAGTGATTTCACCCTTTCTGGTAAAATCACTTTACCAGAGGTGCCCCTATTTTCTGTGTTCCTTTCTAATCTGTCATTCTGAGGTTTTTTTTAGGCTGGGTCACTAAGGCTTGTCACCTTGCTGCCATGGACATATTTGAGTAGAATATAGAGTATAGAACATTACAATGCAGTACAGCCCCTTCGGCCCTGTTCAGGATCAGTGTTCCCCTGATCCTGATAATAATGTCAACAAGCGTTCGCAACTTCAGGCAGAATCACCCACGATGCTAAGCTCAGCGGGAAAGAACAAGACAAAACACAATCCAAAACAAGTCCTCAACAATCATCCAGTAGAACATAATCATGTCATGCCAGTGGCAGCAATGGTGGATAAAGACAGGGAGATCCTCAGTCATCGAGATTTCCCTGCCATTCGAATGAGATCTATCTTCTGTTCTGCTGATGTGTAACACCGTTCCCACATTCAAGGCTGAGGTAGACAAAATTGTAAGCTGTTAGGAAATCAAGGGTTATGGGGAAATTTTGATTAACAACTAACATAAAAAGAGGCATCACTATACTAGCCTTCCGAAATGAAGTGGATCAACTAGTTCAAGTTTTTTCATTTGTTCATGGGGTATAGGTGTCACAAGCAAGGGCATCCCTAATTGCCCAGAAGGTAGTTAAGAGTCAACCACATTGCTGTGGATCTGGAGTTACACGTAGGCCAGACCAGGTAATGATCAGGTAACTCAATGACTTTTAAAAAGAATTGATGATAGTTTGAAGATCACCGTTACTGAGGTGAGCTTAACATTCACATTTTATTCCGCCATGGTGAGATTTAAATCAAAGTTTCCCAGAGGATCACCTTGGGCTTCTGAATTACTGATCCAGCCACACCACCATCTTGCCCTGAAGCATGCAGTTGAGATTGAAAGGTGGACTGGCATCATTCAAGTATGACTAAGCATTTTCATTTTATATTGCGTCTTTCTGCTGTGCGGACCGGTTCAGTGAAATATTAGCACTTAATCCTTTTGCATTGCTATTTCCTCATTTTCTCTCAATTTGTCGTTCATGTTCTGTCTCTCCTAAAACCACCTTCAAGGGCTCAGTTTCCACCATTCCCCAGTTTCTGTGAAGTTGGAATGAGTTTCCACATGAAGGGCATCAAAAACTGTTGTGACTAAATATTCTATTTCCATTCAGCTCGATTTGTATAAAATATGTAATTGGAAACAGGCCCAACTAGTCCACGGCATTGTTTATTATTCTTTCAAGTTCCCTCCCTAAATCCTACTTTTGAATGTTTTCTCTACTCCTTTACAAATATAAATTTCAGAATCCCCTCGGCATTGGATCGTGCCTAAAGTCAGGTCCTTGGTATGTTATTTGTTGATGATTCATTCTGTTATTTTTTCCCAACGGCAATAATTTACCTTTGCCTCACTTACTCAGAGGTAAGCTGAAGAGGTAGGGCCAGGCAGAGCAGCAAGTGAACCAGCAGTATACTGAATAAGACTCATGAGTTAGCTAAACTTGACCGGTCTCCCCCATGGAGTCAGAAAGTTATGGCGACACAGAAAGATGCATTCAGGACAATAAATCAATACTGGCTCTCTTCAAGCAAACCATTCAACTCCATTCCACGTCTATAACTCTGTACCCCTGCAATTTTATTTCTCTTGGGAAGCAAGTTCCTGGTGAGGAGAATTATATAAATGGGACCTAAGGGACAACTTTTTCACGCAGAGTGTGGTGCAAGCATGGAATGAGCTGCCAGAGGAAGTGGAGGAGGCTGGTACAATTGCAACATTTAAAAAGGCACCTGGATGGGTGTATGAATAGGAAGGGTTTAGAGGGATATGGGCCAACTGCTGGCAGGTGGGACTAGATTTATTTTGGATATCTGGTCAGCATGGACGAGTTGGACCAAAGTTTCTGTTTCCATGAAGTGTAACTCTATGATTCTAAGTTCAATGTAATCATCATTTTCTGCATAAAATAAAGTTCTCCTGTGCATCCTATCTGCATCTCTTCAGTAAAACCTTAAGGCTGTGTCCCTTTGTCCTTGTACCATCAGGTGGGGGAAGGTGATAGTTCAGAGAGGAGGGTGGAGTAACTTCAACCCCAGGGGATCAATGTGGACTTCACCAGTTTCCTCATTTCCCCTTCCCCCACCTCACCCCAGTTCCAAACTTCCAGCTTAGCACTATCCCCATGACTTGTCCTACCTGCCTATCTTCCTTTCCACCTATACATTCCACCCTCCTCTCTGACCTATCACCTTTACCCCACCCCCATCCACCCATTGTACTCTTTGCTACCTTCCCCCACCCTCCTCTATCACCTCCATCCCCTCCCCTAATCACCTATTGTACTCTATGCTACTTTCGTCTCACCCCCATCCTCCTCTCATTTATCTCTCCACCCTGCAGGCACTCTGCCTGTATTCCTGATGAAGGGCTTTTACCTGAAATATTGATTTTCCTGCTCCTTGCATGCTGCCTGAACTGCTGTGCTTTTCCAGCACCACTTTAATCCAGATTCTGGTTTCCAGCATCTGCAGTCCTTGTTTTTACCTTGTACCATCAGGTTACGGACACAGGTTTTCTTTGTCCATCTTATCCAATCCTGTTTTAATCTCACACACTTTTACCAGACTTCCCTCAATGTTCTTTGTTCCAAGGAGAATAATGGCTGTCCTTTTTATTCCCTATTCATTCATAGAATGTATGTATTGCCAGCTAGGCCAGTATTTATTACCCATCCCTAACTGCCATGGAGATATTGGGCAGTACGGTGGCTCAGTGGTTAGCACTGCTGCTTCACAGCATCAGGGTCCCAGATTCGATTCCAGCCTCAGGCAAATGTCTGTGTGGAGTTTGCACATTCTCCCCATGTCTGCGTGGGTTTCCTCCCACATTCCAAAGATGTGCAGGTTAGGTGAATTGGCCATGCTAGTTTGCCCATAGTGTAGGTTTTAGTCAGAGGTAAATATTGGAGTAGGGGTGGGTTACTCTTCGGAGGATCGGTGTGGACCTGTTCATTCCTGATGAAGGGCTTTTGCCCGAAATGTCGATTTTCCTGGTCCACGGATGCTGCCTGACTTGCTGTGCTTTACAGCACCATACTCTTAACTCTGATCTCCAGCGTCCGCAGTACTCACTTCCGCCTTGTTGGGCCGAAGGGCCTGTATCCACACTGTAGGGATTCTAATTCTAAATCTAAAAGGCAGTGGTAAGATTCCTTAAGGAATTCTTAAACCATTGCAGTACTTCAAGTGTAAGGGTACCTACAGGGGGGGGATTAGGGAAGGAGTTCCAGAATTTTAATTTTAATTTTAATCCAGCAACAATAAAGGAATGGTAACATAGTTCCAAGTCAGAATGGTTTGTGCTTAGGAATGTTTTGCTGCCTAGTCTCCAATCTACTCTTGTCGTCAAAGTATTTATGTGGTTTGTCTAGTTCAATTTATGGCTGATATTAACCCCAGGGAATTTGATAGAGTGTCTGATGTAAAAAGTGTGACTTCCCATATTTCTGAATTTTGGATTTTGCACAAATGGCATGTGCGTTTTCTGTATCTATAAAGGGGTTTAATGACTAACTTCTAAATATTTCTCTAGCTATGGGAATTTGAGTTTAAAATGATAGAGAGATAGTATTTGGAGTCAAATGGGAATTTGTTTACATTGGGAGGGTTTTATAAGCACAGAGTACATTCTATTAGGCTTTAATTAGAAGGTCTAAAAATTATAGAGTCATAGACTCCTACAGCATGGAGACAGGGCCTTTAGCCCAAACTGGTCCATGCTGATAAAAATGTCCATCCACGCTAACCCTATACCCTTCAAATCCTTTCTTATCCATTTTTTCTCCAATTGCCTTTTAAGTGTTGTTCATGTACCTGCTTCAACCATTTCCTCTGGCAGCTCATTCCATGTGCGTACCACCCTCCACTGAGAGCCTGCCATGCCACGCCAAGAGTTTACCATACTCGAGCTGAGACACAGCCACACCAGGCCAAGAGACCACCAAACACCAGACCAAGAGACCACCACAACAGGCTGAGAGACCGCCACACCAGGTCAAAAGACTGCCACACCAGACCAAGAGACCACCACAACAGGCCGAAAGACCACCCACACCGGGCCGAAAGACCATCACACCGGGCAGAGACCGCCACACCAGGCTGAGGGAACACCACACCGGGCTGTGAGACTACCACACCTGGCCAAGAAACCGCCACACCAGGCCGAAAGGCAACCCACACTGGGCCGAGAGACCACCACACCAGGCCAAGAGACCGCTACACCAGGCTGAGGGAACACCACACTGGGTCGAGAGACTGCCAGACCAGGCTGAGGGAACGCCACACCGGGCCGAGAGATCACCCACATTGGGTTGAGAGACTGAAACACTGGGCCGAGAGACCACCACATCGGACTGAGAAACCATCACACCGGGTCAAGAGACCACCATGTTAAACCGAGAAACCACCACACCGGGCCGAGAGACCTCCATACCAGGCTGAGAGAATGCCACACCAGGCTGACAGACCACCCACACTGGGCCGAGAGACCACCCACACCGGGCTGAGGGGCCACCACACCAGGCCAAGAGGCACCCACACCGGCCAAGAGACTGCTACACCAGGTTGAGAAGACGCCACACTGGGCCGAGAGACCACCACATTGGGCCAAGAGATCACCACACCAGGCTGAGGGAATGTCACACCGAGCCACCAAGAAACCACCATCTGGGCCAAGAAACCGTCACACCAGATTGAGGGAACGCCACACTGGTCCGAGAAACCACCCACACGAGGCTGAGAGACCACCTGCACCAGGCCAAGAGACCACTACACCAGGCCGATAAACCACCACACCAGGCCAAGAAACCACCACATCAGTCCGAGAGACCACCACACCGGGTTGAGAGACCACCATACCGGGCTGAGAGACCACCACACCAGGTCAAGAGACCAGTTCCTCAGTCTAAGTGATTTGGGTTTAAAGTTCCAGACTAAAAGTGCCTGCTTAAAAACCCTGATGGAGCTATTTGAAGCTGATAATATCTCAGCTCAGTGCAGAATTTGAAGCCATAACTAAGTCAAACCCCATGGTTCATTTTACTTTGCCTTTGTGTAATAAATTTCTTTTCACTGATAAAACCCCAAATCTATAATGTTGTGTTTTATGTTTCAGTGAAAGATCACCTTGTTAAAATGAAACAGAAACAATATATGACCTATTAACCATAGCATTCTGACTTGTCCAATAATAACTTCAGCTGAGATAATAAAAGGTGATACAACAATGATGGTGCTATATGAACAGCAAGTGGGGTTTTGTGACCACAAGCCTCTGTCCAGTGGTATTCTGCAGGGATTGATATTGGGGCCCGTGCTGTTTGTGGTCTATATAAATGACTTAGACTTGAATGTAGGAGCGTTAGTCAGTAAGTTCACAGATGATATGAAAACTGGTGAGGAGGATAACCTTTGATTACAGGAGCATACTGATTGGCTGGTCAGATGGACTGATTAATGGCAAATGGGATTCAATCCAAAGAAATAAGAGGTGATGCACTTAATCAGCACAAACAGGCAAGGGAATACATGGTGGATGGTAGGTTTCTTGAGACCACTGAGGATCAGAGGGCTGTTGATCTGCATGTTGACCTGTCCCTTAATGTATCAGGACAGGTGGATAAAGTGGGGAAGAAGGCATGTGGGATACTTACCTTTATTCATTGAGGCATAGACTTTAAGAGCAGTGAGGTGATGCCGGAACAGTATAAAACATTGTTTAGGCTACACCTAGTGTATTGTATGCAGTTCTGGAATCCACATTATTGGAGGGATGTGATAGCACTGGAGGGGGTGCAGAGGAAATTTACCAGGATGTTGCCTGGACTGGAGAGTTTAAATTATGAAGAGAGATTAGACAGACTGGGGTTGTTTTCCTTTTAGCAGAGGAGATTGAAAGGGAGCATGACTGAGATGTATTAAATTATGAAGGGCATAGAGAGGGTAGACAGGAAAGGGAAACTTTTCCCTTTAATGAAGGGATCAATGACTGGGGGTAAGGGTCAAGAGATTTAGAGGGGATGTGAGGATTTTGTTTTCTCTCAGAAGGTGGTGGAATCTGGAACTCACTGTCTGTAAAGATGGTAGAGGCAGAATCCCTCGTAATATTTTAGGAGTATTCAGATGTACATGCATAATTCTGTGGGCCAGGTACTGGAAAATGGGATTAAAATTGGCTGTTGTTTTTGATCGGTGCAAACTGGAGGGGCTGAAGGGCCTTATTCACTGTTATAGGCCTTTATGTCTGTATGACTGTATATAACAAACTTTCTTTGAAGTCATTTGTGACACAATCAGCAGAGGCTTCCCTTCAATGCCCATTGCTACAACTTGCTGATGCTGTATGCAGTCACATGTGGCCTTGATGTCAAGGGCAGTCACTATCGCCTCATCTCTGGAGTTTCTTCAACTTCATCCTTAAGCCAAAATCCCTCAGCCCTGGAATCATAGAGTCATAGAGATGTGCAGCATGGAAACTGACCCATCGGTCCAACTCAACCATGCCGACCAGATATCCTAACCCAATCTAGTCCCACCTGCCAGCACCTAGCCCATCCTCCAAACCCTTCCTATTCATATACCCATCCAGATGCCTTTTAAATCTTGTAATTGTCCCAGCCTCCACCACTTCCTCTGGCAGTTCATTCCATACACGCACCACCCTCTACGTGAAAACGTTGCCTATTAGGTCCCTTTTAAATCTTTCCCCTGTCACCTTAAGCCTGTGCCCTCTAATTTTGCACTCGCCTACTCTGGGAAACAGACCTTGAATATTCACCCTATCTATCTTGTCAAGATTTTATAAACTTCTATAAAGTCACCCCTCAGCCTCTAACACTCCAGTGAAAGCAGCTCAAGCCTATTCAGCCTCTCCCTGTAGATGAACCCCTCGAAACATGACAACAACCTTGTAAATCTTTCCTGAACCCTTTCAAGTTTCACAACATCTTTTTACAGCAGGGAGACAAATATTGACCACAGTATTCCAACAGTATTCTAACAAATGTCTTGTACAGCCACAACATGACGTCCCAACTTCTACACAATGCACTAACCAATGAAAGCAAGCGTACCAAAGGCCTTCTTCACTATTCTGTCTACCTGGGACTCCACCTCCAAGGAACTTTCAACCCGTACCTCAAGATTTCTTTGTTAGGCAATACTCTCCAGCACCTGCCTTGATTTGCTTTACTAAAATGCAGCAACTTAATTAATCTCTACGTGCAACTCTTTGACCCATTTGCCCATCTGAACAAGCACCTATTGTACTCTGAGTTAACCTTCTTTATTGTCACAGCGCCAGAGACCCGGGTTCAATTCCCACCTCGGGCAACTGTCTGTGTGGAGTTTGCACATTCTCCCTGTGTCTGCATGAGTTTCCTCCGGGTGCTCCAGTTTCCTCCCACAGTCTAAAAATGTGCAGGTTAGGTGAATTGGCCATGCTAAATTGCCCGTAGTGTTAGGTGAAGGGGTAAATGTAGGGGAATGGGTCTGGTTGGGTTGCTCTTCGGAGGGTCGGTGTGGACTTGTTGGGCCGAAGGGCCTGTTTCCACACTGTAAGTAATCTAATCTAATCTAATCTAATCATAGACAATGTTGACCGAGTCACATGAGTACCTGCTGCATACATGGTGAGTAGTGTCCCCACGGGTAAGGTTGGTATCCATGTCAACACTCTGACACATCCTGCAGTGATTGCCGTGGCAGGGTTGTATGGTGTTTTGGTCGATGTTGTCCTGAATGCTGGGCAGTTTTCTGCGCTACAATGGTCTGTTTAAGGTTTGGTAGTTGTTGAAGGCGAGAAGTGGAGGCATAGGGAAGGTCTTGGCGAGGTGCTCACAGTCATTGATAATGTGAAGAACATGGCATAGTTTTTTGACTTCCAGCAAGTATTGGACAATGAAGAGTACCCTATCAGGTGCAATCCGTGTCTGTCTCCTGAGGAGGTCTGCTGTGGCACATCAGAACTGGCGATTGATGAGTTGAGCATTGCTCTCATAAACACAGGGTACAATCTTGAACACCTTCAGGTGTGTGTCACGTTCCAGAACCAGTCTGACTCAAGATAAGGATACAGACACATTCTGACCTCACACCTTTAATGCATTGTCTGAGCTGAGATGTCACCTTTTATTATAAAACTTTGTTATCTCAAAGGTGACTGAAACAAAGTTCTGGGATTTACATTTTAATGAAATGAAACTTGCAACCCATTCTAAAAGATAGACTTAACAATCCAGGTTTGTTCAATATGTCACAGTATGATACTGTAATCTTATGCTTTAAATTCTGTGTCTTCTGATCTTATGTTCCACAGCCACCTGATGAAGGAGCAGTGCTTCGGAAGCTAGTGCTTCCAAATAAACCTGTTGGACTATAGAGTCGAGAGTGTAGTGCTGGAAATGCACAGCAGGTCAGGCAGCATCCGAGGAGCAGGAGAATGGACGTTTCAGGCATAAGCCCTTCATCAGGAAGTTTGATGAAACCTGGTGACGATCTTATGCCCAAAACTTCGATTCTCCTGCTTTCCGGACCTGCTGTACTTTTCCAGCACTACACTCTCAACTCTGAGCTCCAGTATCTGCAGTCCTCACTTTCCCCTGTTGGACTATAACCTGGTGTTGTGTGATTTTTAATTTTGTACACCCCAGTCCAACACCAGCTCCTCCGCATCATGTCAATCAAGTTAGTGAAACATGATTTCCCACTCACAAAGCCATGATGACTATCCCTTATGTGAGATATTGTGTTTTAGGCTATCTTTACTAAATCACTGACCAGCTCACAATATTCATTTAATACTTGGTTCCCGTTCATTCATTCATAACCCTTTACTAACCTGTTTCAGAGATGCCGGTGTTGGACTGGGGTGTACAAAGTTAAAAATCACACAACACCAGGTTATAGTCCAACAGGTTTACTTGGAAGCACACTAGTTTTCGGAGCGACGCTCCTTCATCAGGTGATTGTGGAGGGCTCGATCGTAACACAGAATTTATAGCAAAAAACTGCATGAATTTATGTAAAACTCTGTTATCTCACTTTTTAGACTGGAACCAATCTAAACATCAGGTCATAGACAGAGAATACAGGGGGCTAACACCTTCAACCTATTGTCTAGCTATCACCATTGTTAACAGCTAACCCGAGAATGCAACTTTAAAAAAAAGGGTTTTGTGATTTACACATGAAAGAAGTGAAACTATCACTGTATTCTAACAGATGAAAGGCTTAACAGACAATCAATTCTTCAATGTATAATTTCAGTTACATCACACTGCAAATTTTTGCTATAAATTCTGTGTTGATTGAGTCCTCCACAATCACCTGATGAAGGAGCGTCGCTCCGAAAGCTAGTGTGCTTCCAATTAAACCTGTTGGACTATAACCTGGTGTTGTGTGATTTTTAACTTACTAATCTGTTGTTTACTATAACACTGTTTCATTCATGCATTTACAAAACTGTGGCTTTGGTGTATATTTTACTGTCATGAGATAGACCAAAGTAAAACAACCCTTTCAACCATTACTGCTTTTTCACACCTTCAATTCTTATTAGTCTTTGCTGCGAGCAGTGTTTAAGCCCAGTTATCTCTGAATAGGTGTCAATATTGTAAACAACACCAACCAAATCAAGTCTCCATGAAAAATTATAATAATAATCAGCCTTTGCCAACTAACTCCTGGACCTGAATAGATTACAGAACACCAAACATTTCCTCAATTCATATGTACTTGATAAATAGCTTTTAAGTGGGCCGTTACCCTATTAAGAAATTAACTGTAAAAACAACACTTGTGAAATTGCATTCATGCAAACACTGCACGAATTCATGTAAAACTCTGTTATCTCACTTTTTAGATTAGAATCAATCTAAACATCATGGCATAGACAGAGAAGACAGGGGGCTAACACCTTCAATATATTGTCTAGCTAACACTCATTGTTACAGCTAACCTGAGAATGCAACTTTTTAAAAAAAGGTTTTGTGATTTACACATGAAAGAAGTGAAACTATCATGGTATTTAAATAGATGAAAGACTCACAAACAATCAAGGTATTTTTCAATGTATAATTTCAGTTACATCACACTGTAAATTTTTTGCTATAAATTCTGTGCCTTACAATTGTGTCCTCCACAATCACCTGATGAAGGAGCGGCGCTCCAAAAGCTAGTGTGCTTCCAATTAAACCTGTTGGACTATAACCTGGTGTTGTGTGAGCTTTAACTTTGTACACCCCAGTCCAACACCGGCATCTCTGAATCATGAATGAATGAAACTCACACCAATCAATAGTAAACAAATCTCACAACCCAGCTGCGGTCATCAGTTTAATGTCTTTTATTCTTTTATTAAGTACAGGTACATTTTCTAACTTATTTAGAGCATATAGGTCAAGTATTTTTACTAACATTTCCCCACGTAAGACACAAAAGGACTAACACCTCTTAATTATGAAAGCAGACTGGACAGACACTCTTCATCCTATCAGAAGTAACTGCTAACACTTAGCATATTTTAACCCATCTCATCGAGCTATTGAGTCCTACAGCCTGGAGACTGACCCAAATTGGTCCATGCCGACCAAAATGTCCATCCACGCTAACCCCATTTCCCTGCACTTGGCCTATCTCCTAATCCTTTCCTATCCATGTATTTGCTCAATTTCTTGTTAAATGTTGTTAATGTACTCACCTCAACCACTTCCGCTGGCAGCTCATTCCACATACATACCACCCTCAGGTTCCCTTAATTCTTTCCCCTCTAACCTTAAACTTGATGCCCTCTAGTCCTCGATTCCCCAATCCTGGGAAAAAGACTCAGTGCATTTGCCCTATCCATGCCTCTCATGATCTTATACACTTCTATCAAATTCTGCTGTCAGCCTCCTACGCTCTAAAGAAAAAGTCCTAGCTTGTCCAACCTCTCCCTGTAAGTCAGACCATTGGGTCCAGGCAATATCCTTGTAAATTTTTTCTGCACTGTTTCCAGTTTAATAACATTCTTCTTATAATAAGGTGACCAAAACTGAACACGATACATCAAGTACGGCCTCACCAATGCACTGTATAATTGCAACACAACTTCCCAACCTCTATACTCAATACCCTGACTGATGAAGGCCAGTGTGCCAAAAGCCTTCTTCACTGCCCTGTCTACCTGGGACTCCACTTTCAGAAAACCATGGACCTGAACTCCAAGGCTCCTCTGTTCCACTACACTCCTTCAGGCCTACCATTCAACATGAAACTCCTACCTTGATTTGACTTTTCAAAATGCAAGACCCTACACTTATCGATATTAAGCTCCATTTGCCATTTCTCAGCCCATTTCCCCAGCTGTTGAAGGTCCTGCTGCAATTTCTGAGAACCTTCCTCACTGTTCCTAATATCGCCTATTTTAGTGTCTCCCAGAAAGAAGCCCTTCAAATCTTTGTGTACTATAGATAAAAAATATAACACTATAGTAATAGAATTTTAATATATGTGGGTAGCACGGTGGCACAGTGGTTAGGACTGCTGCGCTCACAGCGCCAGAGACCCGGGTTCAATTCCCGCCTCAGGCAATTGTCTGTGTGGAGTTTGCACATTCTCCCTGTTGGTTTCCTCCGGATGCTCTGGTTTCCTCTCACAGTGAATTGGCCATGCTGAGTTGCCCATAGTGTTAGGTGAAGGGGTAAATGTAGGGGAATGAGTCTGTGTGGATTGCTCTTCAGAGGGTCGGTGTGGAATTGATGGGCCAAAGGGCCTTTTTCCACACTGTAAGTAATCTAATCTAAACAGTATGAACTGTACATAAAGGGGCTCTTGTAAAAACTGTACTTTGAGATTCTATTGCCACCTTGCCCTTGAATCTGTGTTACTTTGAAGTTTCTGAATAAAGAACAACTTTGGCCACTCACCAATTTCAGTTGTTATTTGAACAGGATCCCACACTAATCAATCCTCGCCTTTCCAAATATTTCTAAGTCCTGTCCCTCAGAATCACCTCCAAAATTTACCCACCATAATGTAAGGTTCACCAGTCTGCAGTTGACTGGCCTTTCTTTGCCAAGTTTATTAAATAATGGAAAAAGTGAGGACTGCAGATGCTGGAGATCAGAGCTGAAAATGTGTTGCTGGAAAAGTGCAGCAGTACCTGCTGCGCTTTTCCAGCAACACATTTTCAGCTTATTAAATAATGGCACCACACTAGCCAACCTCCAGTCAATCTTGTGTGGCTATTGATGATGCAAATATCTTAACAAGGAGCCCTAATCAAAAATGCCACATCTCGTCCTCTCTTGCCCCTCTTTCTATCTTTCTTGTAGCATTTATACTCTGGAACATTAAGCTGCCAGTCCTTTCCATCCCTGAGCCACATTTCTGTGATCACTGTGATGTCCCAGACCCATGTTTCCAACCAGGCCCTGAGTTCATTCTCTCTACCTGTCCGGCCTCTTGCTGTGAAGTAAATACAGTTAAATTTGATGTGGAGATGCTGGTTTTGGACTGGGGTGGACAACGTTAAAAATCACACAACACCAAGTTATAGTCCAACAGGTTTATTTAGAAGTACAAGCTTTCAGAGCGCTGCTCCTTCATCAGGTAGTTGTGGAGCAGGATCATAAAACACAGAATTTCGGAAGCAACCTCCCATGTGGTCTGCTCTTTTCTCCTGATTTAAAGTACTGTCATTTTGACTTATTTTTTCAAAATTCCATAACGCAGTAAGAGCTTATAAAACAGCAACTCCTGCTCCAGGAGATTAAGGAAATCAGCTCCAGACTGAAAATTGCCTCAAAAAAAGGAGCTGCTCTTACGGCCACCATTTTCTTAAGAAGGACAAGTTGCACCGGAATTGGAAGGGGACCAATGTACTGACAGGGAGATTTGTTAAAGCTACTTGTGAGGATTTAAACTTGTGAGTGGGGGGGTAGGTGGGGGTTGGCGGGGGGTAGATACTGAGAAAGGAGATCAGGCAGAGGCTGATGCAGTTGAGAAAAGCAGCAAGTCAAATAGCCAAGGCAGGCAGGAGCAAAACAAAGAATGAGGTAGGACTGATAAAGCTAGCTGTTTCCAGCAAATTCAGACAAAAAGTCTAGTGAACAGTTGACTGACTGTGAAGTTAGATGCATCTCTGGAACACGGGAACAATAAACAGTGAAATTCACGATGTGGAGGTGCTGATGTTGGACTGGGGTGGACAAAGTTAAAAATCACGCAACACCAGGTGATAGTCCAACAGATATATTTGGAAGCACTAGCTATCGGAGCACTGCTCTTTTATCAGGAACCATCCAATGAAGAAGCAGCGCTCCGAAGGTAGTGCTTCCAAATACATCTGATGGACTATAACCGGGTGTTGTGTGATTTTTAACAGTGAAATTCACAGCTGACTTTGAACAGACCTTTATAGGAAACTGTTCACACCTGGGGATCAGCTAAGTGTTTTTTAAGTCCCATTAATCTTAATCTGTTTATGTTTATGAATCTACAATGGTGAGTAGGGTGTGTTTTCTCTTACATTTGTTCTATTAATTCTTCTCTTGATTAAACTTTTTTTAAAATCTAAAACATAGGTACTAATTATCCTGGACCAGTGTTTATAAAACAGTAAGACTGTGCTTTATTCTGGGCCTGTAGATTGTTAGGGTGCAAAGATGGTATTTAGTAGAGTAGACCAGTGAGCCTGACCTCGGTGATGGGCAAGTTGTTCGAGGGAATCCTGAGGGACAGGGTGTACATGTATTTGGAAAGTCAAGGATTGATTAGGGATAGTGAACATGGTTTTGTGCGTGGGGAATCATGTCTCACAAACTTGATTGAGTTTTTGAAGAAGTAACAAGGAAGATTGATGAGGGCAGAGCAGTAGATGTGATCTAAATGGACTTCAGTAAGGCGTTTGACAAGGTTCCCCATGGGAGCCTGATTAGCAAGGTTAGAGCTCACAGAATACAGGGAGAACTAGCCAATTGGATACAGAACTGGCTCAAAGGTAGAAGACAGAGGGTGGTGGTGGAGGGTTGCTTTTCAGACTGGAGGCCTGTGACCAGTGGAGTGCTGGGCCCTCTACTTTTTGTCATTTACATAAATGATTTGGATGCGAGCATAAGAGGTACAGTTAGTAAGTTTGCAAATTACACCAAAATTGGGAGTGTAGTGGACAGCAAAGAGGGTTACCTCAGATTACAACAGGATCTGGACTAGATGGGCCAATGGGCTGAGAAGTGGCACATGGAATTTAATTCAGATAAATGCGAGGTGCTGCATTTTGGGAAAGCAAATCTTAGCAGGACTTATACACTTAATGGTAAGGTCCTGGGGAGTGTTGCTGAACAAAGAGACCTTGGAGTGCAGGTTCATAGCTCCTTGAAAGTGGAGTTGCAGATAGATAGGATAGTGAAGAAAGCGTTTGGTATGCTTTCTTTTATTGGTCAGAGTATTGAGTTCAGGAGTTGGGAGGTCATGTTGCAGCTGTACAGGACATTGGTTAGGCCGCTGTTGGAATATTGTGTGCAATTCTGGTCTCCTTCCTATCGGAAAGATGTTGTGAAACTTGAAAGGGTTCAGAAAAGATTTCCAAGGATGTTGCCAGGGTTGGAGGATTTGAGCTATAGGGAGAGGCTGAACAGGCTGGGGCTGTTTTCCCTGAAACGTTTGAGGCTGAGGGATGACCTTGTAGAAGTTTACAAAATTATGAGGGGCATGGATAGGATAAATAGGCAAAGTCTTTTCCCTGGGATCGGGGTGTCCACAACTAGAGGGCATAAGTTTAGGGTGAGAGGGGAAAAATATAAAAGAGATCTAAGGGGCAACGTTTTCATGCAAAGGGTGGTACGTGTATGGAAAAGCTGCCAGAGGATGTGGTGGAGGCTGGTACAATTGCAACATTTAAGAGGCATTTGGATGGGTATATGAATAGACAATAGACAATAGGTGCAGGAGTAGGCCATTCAGCCCTTTGAGCCTGCACCACCATTCATAGAACATAGAACATAGAAGAATACAGCGCAGTACAGGCCCTTCGGCCCTCGATGTTGCGCCGATCCAAGCCCACCTAACCTACACTAGCCCACTATCCTCCATATGCCTATCCAATGCCCGCTTAAATGCCCATAATGAGGGAGAGTCCACCACTGTTACTGGCAGGGCATTCCATGAACTCACGACTCGCTGAGTAAAGAACCTACCCCTAACATCTGTCCTATACCTACCCCCCCTTAATTTAAAGCTATGCCCCCTTGTAATAGCTGACTCCATACGTGGAAAAAGATTCTCACTGTCGACCCTATCTAAACCACTAATCATCTTGTACACCTCTATCAAGTCACCCCTAAACCTTCTTTTCTCCAATGAAAACAACCCCAAGTGCCTCAGCCTTTCCTCATACGATCTTTCTACCATACCAGGCAACATCCTGGTAAACCTCCTCTGCACCCGTTCCAGTGCCTCCACATCCTTCCTATAGTATGGTGACCAAAACTGCACACAATACTCCAGATGCGGCCACACCAGAGTCTTATACAACTGCAACATTCAATATGCTCATGGCTGATCATCCTTAATCAGTATCCTGTTCCTGCCTTATCTCCATAACCCTTGATTCCACTATCTTTGAGAGCTCTATCCAACTCTTTCTTAAATGAATCCAGAGACTAGGGCTCCACTACCCTCTGGGGCAGAGCATTCCACACAGCCGCCACTCTCTGGGTGAAGAAGTTTCTCCTCATCTCTGTCCTAAATGGTCTACCCCGTATTTTTAAGCTATGTCCTCTGGTGCGGGACTCACCCATCAGCGGAAACATATTTCCTGCCTTCAGAGTTTCCAATCTTTTAATAATCTTATATGTCTCAATCATATCCCCTCTCAGTCTTCTAAACTCAAGGGTATACAAGCCCAGTCGCTCCAATCTTTCAGTAAGATAATCCTGCCATTCCAGGAATTGACCTTGTGAACCTACGCTGCACTCCCTCAATAGCCAGAATGTCTTTTCTCAAATTTGGAGATCAGAACTGCACACAGTACTCCAGGTGTGGTCTCACCAGGGCCCTGTACAGTTGCAGAAGAACCTCTTTGCTTCTATACTCAATCCCTCTTGTTATGAAGGCCAGCATGCTATTAGCCTGCTTCACTACCTGCTGTATCTGCATGCTTACCTTCATTGACTGGTGTATAAGAACACCCAGATCTCTTTGTATTGCCCCTTTACCTGAATTGATTCCATTTAGGTAGTAATCTGCCTTCCTGTTCTTGCCACCAAAGTGGATAACCATACATTTATCCACATTAAACTGCATCTGCCATGCACCTAACCTGTCCAGGTCACCCTGTAATCTCCAAACATCCTCCTCACCTTTCACCTTGCCACCCAGCTTAGTATCATCAGCAAATTTGCTAATGTTATTACTAATACCATCTTCTATATCATTAACATATATTGTAAAAAGCTGCAGTCCCAGCATTGATCCCTGCGGTAACCCACTGGCCACTGCCTGCCATTCCGAAATGGAGCCGTTTATCACAACGCTTTGTTTCCTATCAGCCAACCAACTTTCAATCCAAGTTAGTACTTTGCCCCCAATACCATGCACCCTAATTTGCTCACTAACCTCCTATGTGGGACTTTATCAAAAGCTTTCTGAAAGTCCAGGTGCACTACATCTACTGGATATCCCTCATCCATCTTCAGAGTTACATCCTCAAAAAATTCCAGAAGATTAGTCAAGCATGATTTCCCCTTCATAAATCCATGCTAACTCTGACCTATCCTGTTACTACTATCCAGATGTGTCATAATTTCATCCTTTATAATAGACTCCAGCATCTTTCCCACCACTGAGGTCAGACTAACTGTTCTATAATTTCCTGTTTTCTCTCTCCACTTTCTTAAAAAGTGGTACAACAGTAGCCACCCTCCAATCTGCAGGAACTGATCCCAAATCTATCGAACTCTGGAAAATAATCATCAACGCATCCACGATTTCTCAAGCCACCTCCTTCTGTACACTGGGATGTAGACCATCAGGAAGGGTTTGGAGGGATATGGGCCGGGTGCTGGCAGGTGGAACTAGATTGGGTTGAGATATCTGGTCGGCATGAACGGGTTGGACCGAAGGGTCTGTTTCCATGCTGTACATCTCTATGACTCTATGACTCTAAGATGCTGATAGTCAAGTTCAGTACCCATAGAGAGGGCCTCAACCCGGCACCATGGGTTCATGTCACACTACAGGTGACTTCATTTTGCTTTATATACACACCGACAGATGGACACACATACACACAGACACACATAAACACTCCTACAGACACACACACTCACACAGACCATCTCTCAGATGCTCACACATACACTCCCACACACAACCTTTCACAGACTTATACCCCTTTACACTCACACTCTCTAACACACACGCATGCACACATACACATGTAAGTTTGTGGGGTGAATTTGTACTTGCAGAATTACATTTTACTTTGCTCAAAAACTGCATGAATCCATGTAAGATCTTGTGAATCCATTTTTTTTAGATTAAAATCAGTTTGACCATTGTGGCACAGACAGCTCCACACAGGGAGCTAACACCTTCAATACATTATCTGGGCTGACATGACACCAATTGTTAAACTTCACTTGGGAATGTAACTTTTAAAAAAAGTTTTGCAATTTACGTATGAAAGACATAAAACCAACATGGTCGTTCTAAAAGTTGAGAGACTTAACAAACAATCCAGGTCTTTTTCAATATATAGTTTCAGTTACATCACACTGTAAACAAAAGGGTGGCACGGTGGCTCAGTGGTTAGCACTGCTGCCTCACAGCGCCAGGGACCCCGGTTCAATTCCTGCCTTGGGCAATTGTCTGTGTGGAGTTTGCACATTCTCCCCATGTCTGCGTTGGTTTCCTCCCACAGTCCAATGATGTGCAGTTTAGGTGAATTGGCCATGCTAGATTGCCTGTAGCGTTAGGTGCATTAGTCAGGGTGGGTTACTCTTTGAGGGTAGGTTTGGGCTGAAGGGTCTGTTTCCACGCTGTGGGTAATCTAATCTAAACATTTGCTATAAATTCTGTATCATAAAATCTTATTCTCCACAACCACCTGATGAAGGAGCTAGTGCTTCCAACTAAACCTGTTGGACTATAACGTGGTGTTGTGGAATTGGAAGTGTAGGCACAAAGTTGGCCGAGTGACTGGAATTAGAGAGTGATGCTGTAAGTTTTTAATTAGACCGTCTGTTTTTCTCATCCTATCTTATTGAACTCGGCTTAAAGCTGGAAAATAGTGTGAATTGTGAGCAGAATAATGATAGACTTCACAGGCAAGCTTCAGGGATGGGAAGACACATGGTAGACAAAATTTAATATAGAGCATTGGAGAGTGAAGAAGAACAAAGCAAGGCAATGTAAAATGAGGAACATGGTTCTAAATGAGGGACAGAAGCAAGGAACCAGGGGGTAGGGGTGCACAAAACAGATGGAGCTTGAAAGAATAGTTGATATGACATTCAGAATGCTGAGCTTTATAAATAAATTCTTAAAGTACAAAGAAAAAAACTTGTTCAACCTCATTTAGAGTATTATTTCCTAAGGCATCGGAGGCGCTGTGGGTGAAGAAATTAACAAAATGAAGTACAGGTACATACTGTTCCTTAGCTGCTCAATTAACACGCACGTAACTTGAAAAGGTCGTCATGTGGCGATTGTCAATTAGTTTTCAAATTTCCCATGTTCTATTTAAAGTTCTCCAAGAGAAACATGTCCTGGGTGACCACATTATTGCCTTTGAATTGATCTGGAGCAAGAAGGAAAATGAGATGGCCTATATCCTGTGTAGGCCTGTAATATGAACCTCATCACCTCAGGAGATCTCCTACCCACAGCTTCAAACCTCATAGTCTAGGAACCCTGCACCGCCCCATTCAACCTCTTTCCCAAGATCCACAAGCCTGACCACCCTGGCCGACCCATTGTCTCAGCATGCTCCTGCTCCACCAAACTCATCTCTACCTACCTCGACACTGTCCTATCCTACCTAGTCCATGAACTCCCCACATACGTTCGAGACACCACCCACGCCCTCCAACTCGTCCAAACTTCCATTTCCCTGGCCCCTAACGCCTCATCTTCACCATGGGCATCCAGTTCCTATACACCTCCATCCGCCATGACCAGGGCTTCCAAGCCCTCCGTTTCTTCCTCTCCCAACATCCCCAACAGTACCCTTCCACCGACACTCTCATTCAGTTTGGCTGAACTGGTCCTCACCCTTAACAATTTCTCCTTCGAATCCTCCCACTTCCTCCAGACCAAAGGGGTAGCCATGGGCACACGTATGGGCCCCAGCTATGCCTGTCTCTTTGTTGGCTATGTAGAATAGTCTATCTTCCGTAGTTACACCGGCACCACTCCCCACCTCTTCCTCCGCTACATTGATGACTGCATTGCGCCACCTCGTGCTCCCGCGAGGAGGTTGAGCAATTCATCAACTTCACCAACACATTCCACCCCGACCTTAAATTTACCTGGACCATCTCTGACACCTCCCTCCCCTTCATGGACCTCTCCATCTCCATTAATGACGACCGACTTGACACTGACATTTTTTACAAACCCACTGAACTCCCACAGCTACCTGGATTACACCTCTTCCCACCCTACCTCCTGCAAAAATACCATCCCATATTCCCAATTCCTCCGCCGTATCTGCTCCCAGGAGGACCAGTTCCACCACAGAACACATTAGATGGCCTCCTTCTTTAGAGACCGCAATTTCCCTTCCCACATAGTTGAAGATGCCCTCCAATGCATCTCGTCCACATCCCGCACCTCCACCCTCAAACTCCACCCCTCGAACTGTAACAAGGACAGACCCCCCCTGGTGTTCACCTTCCACCCTATCAACCTTTGCATTAAATGCATCATCTGACAACATTTCCGCCACCTCCAAATGGACCCCACCACCAGGGATATATTTCCCTTTCTGCTTTCTGCAAAGACCATTCCCTCAGTGACTACCTGGTCAGGTCCACATCCCCCTACAACCCACCCTCCCATCCTGGCACCCTCCCCTGCGACCGCAGGATTTGCAAAACCTGCACCCACACCTACTCCCTCACCTCCATCCAAGGCCCCTTCCACATCCATCAAAGTTTTACCTGCACATCCACCAATATCATTTATTGTATCCGTTGCTCCCGATGCAGACTTCTCTACATTGGGGAGACTGGATGCCTCCTCACAGAGCGCTTTAGGGAACATCTCCGGGACACCCGCACCAATCAACTCCACCGCCCCATGGCCGAACATTTCAACTCCCCCTCCCACTCTGCCGAGGACATGCAGGCCCTGGGCCTCCTCCACCGTCGCTCCCTCACCACCCGACACCTGGAGGAAGAACGCCTCATCTTCCACCTCAGAACACTTCAACATCAGGGCATCAATGTGGACTTCACCAGTTTCCTCATTCCCCCCCCACCTTCCCCCACCCCCCACCTTACCCCAGTTCCAACCTTCCAGCTCAGCACCATCCTCATGACCTATCCTACCTGCCAATCTCCCTTCCCACCGATCCGCTCCACTCTTCTCTCCAACCTATCACCTTCATCCCCAGCCCCATTCACCCATTGTACTCTCTGCTACCTTCCCCCACCCTCCTCTCTGACCTATCTCCTCCATCCCCACCCCTATTCACCTATTGTACTCTATGCAACTTTCTCCCCACCCCCACCCTCCTCTCATTTATCTCTCCATCATGCAGCTCCCTACCTGTATTCCTGATGAAGGGCTTTTGCCCAAAACATCGATTTTCCTGCTCCTTGGATGCTGTCTGACCTGTTGTTCTTTTCCAGCACCACTCTCACCGAGACTCTGGTTTCCAGCATCTGCAGTCCTCGTTTTTACCCTGTAATATTTTCATACAGTCATTTTAGATTAGATTACATTACAGTATGGAAACAGGCCCTTCGGCCCAACAAGTCCACACCGACCCGCCGAAGCGCAATCCACCCATACCCCTACATTTACCCCTTACCTAACACTACGGGCAATTTAGCATGGCCAATTCACATTACCTGTACATCTTTGGACTGTGGGAGGAAACTGGAGCACCCAGAGGAAACCCATGCAGACACGGGGAGAACGTGCAAACTCCACATAGTCAGTCGCCTGAGGCGGGAATTGAACCCAGGTCTCTGGCGCTGTGAGGCAGCAGTGCTAACCACTGTGCCACCGTGCCACCCACTACCACCGTGCCACCCACCATGGGCTACAGGAGTGGCTTACCAAGCTAGTATTTATTGCCCACCCTTAATTGCCCAGAGTCAACCACATATTATCATGAATCAAGTGTCACATGTAGTCCAGACCAGCAGGTCTCTTTTGCTAAAGGACGTTAGTGAACAAGGTCTGTTTTTACAATAGACAATGGTTATATGGTACCCGTTTGAAAGGATTTTTAATTATAAATTTCTTTTATGATTGAATTCAAACTTGGCCATTAACCATGGTGCAATTCAAATATATATTCCGCGAATATTAGCCTAAGATTCTTGGACTACAGTGCAGTGCTATAACCTGTACACCACCGTCTCTCTCTGAGGTACACACATCAGAATGGTAACTCAATACTCAATACTGTTACTGTGAAAAGAGGAGAAATACCATTCGCATGGTAAGTCAAGAAAAATTGCTTTGTTATCTCCTCTGCCTGCCAACTCATGCATCAGGAGATATTATCATTGTCCAATTTCAAAGCAAACTTGAGACATGTCTCTCTGAAGTACATAGTTCTTTTTTTAATTATCTTCACCATAAAGCCAAGGGATCAACCATGGTTCAATAAAGAATGCTGGAGGCTATGCCAGGAATAGCATACCTAAAATTGAGGTGTCAACCTGGTGAAGTTACAAACACTGGAAGCAGAATGCAATTGACAGAGCTAAATGATCTTGCAATTAATGGCTCACACCAAAGCTGTGCATTCCTACCAGGTTGAGTGATAAATAGTTGCAGACAAGACTCCACAAATCCCCATCTTCAATGATGGGGAAGGTCAAAACATCAGTGTAAAGCAGAATGCTGAAGCTTTAGAGAACATCTTCAACCACAGTGAACGATCCATCTCAACCTCCTCCCAGAGGTCCCCAGCATCACAGGTACTAATCTTCAGTCAGTTTGATTCACTCCAGGTGATATCCAGGAAAAGTCAAAGACACAGGATACCATGAAGCTTATGGTCCTGACAACAGCCCAGCAATAGTTTTGATTGCCTGAATGAATGCAGCTCCAATTACACTCAAGAAGCTTAACATCATCCAGATCAAAGCAACCTGCTTGATCATCGTCATATCCACCACCTTCTCCTCTCTGTAATGATAACAATATGAGATGCACTACAGTATCTCGCTAAAGGTCCTTCAGCAGCACTTTTCAAACCAGTGAGCTCTGCCACCAGAAGGACAAGGCTGGTAGATGCACTTGAACATCTGCAAACTCTCAACCAAGTCTCACACCATCCTGCCTTGGAATGGCATCACTGTGCCTTCAGTGTCACTGAGTCAAAGTCACTTCCCAGGAGCACTGTGAGTGGACATGCACTAGACCAGCTGTAACAGCTTAACATGACCTTCTCAAAGTCATTTGGAGTTACACAAGAAATGTTGTTCTTGCCTGCAATTCCACACTTCATGAAAATGTTGAAAAATAATCTTAGTGATCTATTTATTTGTCTTCATACTGATTTGTTTTGGGGATATAATGAATTGCATACTTTATTTCTCTGGAAATAAGACGAGTGACAAGGTATGTCAAGTAAATATTCAGCACATCCAGTGTTTAGGTTTCATAATTTCAACTCCACCCTTCTGGTGTAATTATATTTTCCCCAACTTCTAATTGTATAAGACTTATATTTGTCTTTACTGACCTTTACACATATTTATAGAAGATTTCAAAGCTAGTTCCATGTTTCCTGTTTAAGCTCATACTCTATTTTCCCCATCAAACTTTTCGTCCACCTTTGCAGAATTCAAAAATGCTCCGAATGCTCAGGCTTGCTGTTTTGTTCTGGCAATTTTATACATCTCCGCCTTGGATCTAATACTCTCCAGAATTTATTTCGTAAGCAATATTTGAGCCACCTTTCCCCTTTAACGTTTGCGCCAGACAGGAATCAATAATTATTGTAATTCATGCATATGTTCTTTAAACAAGCTGAATTCCAGAGGTGATTTGAGAGTGACAGCCCTTGATATTAAGATCACATTTGACCAAGTGTGGCCTCAAGGAGCTCTAGCAGAACTGACATCAGTGGGTATATCGGGGGCAAACTCTCCACTGGTTGGAGTCATACCCAGCACATAGGAAGATTGCTGTGATTATTGGAGGTCAGTCATCTCAGCTCCAGGAAATTTCTGCAGGCATTCTTCAGGGTAGTGTCCTAGGCCCAGCCATCTTTAGCTGCTCCATCAATGACCTTCCCACCATCATGAGATAGAAGCTGATGATTGCACCATGTTCAGCACCATTTGCGACTCCTCAATACTGAAGCAGTCCATGTTGAAATAATCAAGATCTGGACAATATCCAGATTTGGGTTGACAAGTGGCGAGTAACATTCGTGACAGGCAATGACCATCTCCAATAAGTGACAATTGCCTCTTGACATTTAATGGTGTTACCATCACTGAAACCCCAAAAATCAACATCCTGGAGGGCTACCAGGTTGACCAGGTTCATCCTATAAACACAGTAGCTACAAGAACGGATCACAGGCTAAGAATGCTACCATGAACTCTCTTCCTGATTCCCAAAGACTATCTCGAAGGCACAAATCAGGAGTGTGATGGAATACTCCCTCTATCACTAACACTAAGTAGCAGCAGTGTGTACTATCTACAAGATGCACTGCAGAAATTCACCAAAGATCCTCAGACAGAACCTTCCAAAGCCATGACCACTTCCATCTAGAAACACAGGGCAGCAGATACATGGGAACACTACCACCTGCAAGTTCCCCTCCAAGCCACTTACCATCCCAACTTGGAAATATAATGTTCCTTCATTGTCACTGGGTCAAAATCCTGGTATTCCCTCCCTGAGATCAACCTACATGTGCACTATAGCAATTCAAGAAGGCAACTCACCACCATTTTCTCAAGGGGCAAATAGGGATAGACAATAAATGCTGACCAAGCCAGTAGCATCCGCACTAGTTAATAAAAAAAAAGAACTATTGCCTTTCTACAGTCAACACCTTTATTAAGGCTTCCCAATCCATCCTTGTCAATCCGTGCCACACACTCTTGTAGATACCTTTCTTTAGATTTAGATTCAGGATCCTAGTTTCAGATACAACCATCACTTTCCATCTTAATGAACAATTCTATCATTATATTTTCACCATTCTGCAAAGGACTCCACACAGGATTGTTAATTAATTCTTTCTCTTTACATTGTATCGACTCTAGAATAATCTGTTCTTTAGTTGGTTCCTTAATATATTGGTCTATAAAATCTTCATGTATACGTTCCAGGAAATCCTCTTCCACAATACCATCGCTTGGTTGGTTTATCCAATTTATGTGTCAATTAAAGTGAGTCAGGATTATAACTGCATTCTTGTTGCATGCATTGAGGCATAAGAGTCACAGAATCCTGGAGATGTACAGCACGGAAACAATCCATTTGG
This sequence comes from Chiloscyllium plagiosum, assembly GCF_037043375.1. NCBI lineage: Eukaryota > Metazoa > Chordata > Chondrichthyes > Orectolobiformes > Hemiscylliidae > Chiloscyllium > Chiloscyllium plagiosum. The sequence continues at coordinate 20,747,152 of NW_028270150.1, forward strand.
CCCAACTCGTCCATGTTGAGTAGATATCCTAAATTAATTTGCCAGCACTTGGTCCACACTTTCCATTCATATATCCATCCAAATGCCTTTAAAATGTTGTACCAGCCTCCACCAATTCCTCTGGCAACTCATATCATACATGCGTCACCATCTGCAAGAAAACGTTTCCCCTTAGGTCCCTTTTAAATCTTTCCCCTCTCATGTCAAATTTATGCCCTCTAGTTTTGGACTCTCCTACTGTGAGGAAAATACCTTGTCTATTTACCTTAATCCATGCCCCTCATGATTTCATAAACCTTTGTAAGGTCATCCCTCAGCCTCAAACACTTTAGGGAAAATAACCCCAGTCTATTCAGCATCTCTCCATAGTTCAAGCCCCCAACCCATCAACATCCTTGTAAATCTTTTAAATGTTGCAGTTGTACTAGCCTCCACCACTTCATCTGGCAGCACTTTCCATACACGTACCACCCTCTGCGTGAAAAAGTTGTCCATAGGTCTCTTTTAAATCCTGATGAAGGGCTTTTGCCCAAAACGTCGATTTCGAAGCTCCTTGGATGCTGCCTGAACTGCTGTGCTCTTCCAGCACCACTAATCCAGCATCTGGTTTCCAGCATCTGCAGTCATTGTTTTTACCTCTTTTAAATCTTTCCTCTCTCACCCTAAATCTATGCCCTCTAGTTCTGGGCATAGGTTTAGAGTGAGAGAGGAAAGATTTAAAAGTGACCTAAGAGGCAACGTTTTCACGCAGTGGGTGGTACATGTATGGAAATTGTGGCAGAGTCCAATGCCAGAGGGACCAGAGATCTCAGAATAAGGGGTTGCACATTTAAGGCAGAGTTAAGGAGGAATTTTGTCTCTCCGAGGCTAATGAATCAGTGAAATTCTTTACTGCAGACGGCTGTAAAGTCTGGGTCATTAAGTATATTTGTGGCTGGGACAGGATTATGGAAAAATGCTGAAAACTGGAGTTGAGGATTATCAGTTCAGTCTTAATCTCATTGAATCATAGAACAGACCCGACGGCCTAAACAGATTACCTCTGGTTCTATGTCTTAGACTTACTTGTTTAAACTGGAATGTTTGGAAGATAATCACAAATTATTTGTCAGAAGGCTAGGTATCACTCCTGGATCAAAGGTTATGGGAGAAAGCAAGAGAATGGGGTTGATCCTTTCATAGATTCATAACATTCCTTCAGTGTAGAAGCAGGCCATTTGACCGATCAAGTCCACACCTACCCCCCCCAAAGAGTATCTCGTCCTCTGCCTTATCCCTGTGACCCTGCATTACCCATGGCTGACACACCTAACCTGCATATCCCACACACTATGGGCAAATTAGCATGGCCAATCCACCTAACCTGCCCACCTTTGGACTGAGGGAGGAAACCAGAGCACCCAGAGGGGAAACCCATGCAAACACAGAGAGAATGTGCAAACTTCAACTTCAGTACCCCACTCAACACTGTGTGTCAGACCCATTTCTTCCCATTCTGTTTCCTGTCTATTAAACAATTCTCAAGCTGTGGCAATATGTTACCCTATATGCCATGTCCTTTAAATTTCCCCACTAACCTCTTATGAGCAAACTTATCAAAAGCCTTCTGACAATTCAAATGCACCACATCCTTGCCTATTCGATCAATTACATCCTCAAAGAAATTCCAGTGGATTTGTTAAGTATGATTTGCCTTTCATAAATCCAAGTTGGTTCTGTCCAATCTTGTTAAAGCCTTTTATAATAGACTCTAACACTTTCTCCACAACTAGTGTTGGGCTAACTATAATTCTCTGTTTCTCCCTCCCTCCCTTTTTAAATAGTGGGGTTACATTTGCCATCCTCCAATCTCTAGGAACTGCTCCAGAGCTCATAGAGTTTTGAAGGATGACCATCAATGCATCCAATATTTCCAGTGTCACTTCCTTTAGTAATATGAGTTGTAGATTATCAAGTCCTGTTGATTTGTTAGCCTTTAACACCATTAATTTCCCAGGCACCATTTTATCAATAATACTGATTTATTTCAAATCCACCCTCACTCTAGACCCTCAGTTCCCTGACATTTCTGTGAAATTACTTGTGACAGTTTTTGTGAAGACAGAACCAGAGTAGGAGTTCAATTCTTCTGCCATTTCTTTTTTCCCTGTCATAATTTCCCTGCTTTCTGATTGATCTTCCTCTCAGCTCTTGTGTTAAAATTCTAGTTTCCAATATATGCAAGTATGGGACATTACAAGCCCTACTGACAACCCTAAACTGGTGATCAGTAGAAATTTTCACACGCTTTGGATTATCCAAGAAATATTGTCCAATTGCTGAATCATATTTAATATTGTGAGTTAGTTGGGTATATGGTCATTATCTTGCCTTGATGTGGAGGTACTGGTGTTGGACTGGAGTAGATAGTCAGAAGTGATATGACACCAGGTTATAGTCCAAGAATTTTGAGAAGATTTGTAGCTCAGGTTGAGGTTTTGGATGTGGGTTTGCTCGCTGAGCTGAAAGGTTCATTTCCAGACATTTTGTTACCTTACTAGGTAACATCTTCAGTGGACCTCATGCGAAGCAATGCTGAAAATTCCTGCTTTCCATTGATATGTTTGGGTTTCTTTGGGTTGATGATGTCATTTCCTGTGGTGATGTTATTTCCTGTGGTGAAGTCACTTCCTGTTCCTTTTCTCAGGGGTTGTAGATGGGGTCCAACTCGATGTGCTTGTTGATTTATTTAAAAATCACAAGCTTTTGGAGCACTGCTCTTTCATCAGCTGAAGTGTCTTGCCAGTAGTGAGCAGCCAAAAGGATATGCTGTTTGATTCAAACCATCAGTCTTTGGAACATATTGCCTACATACTTGACATCATACTGGCAATAAAATCCATTTACCACCTTGGTTATTTGTAAGTTGGTCAGGGCATCCTTTTGGCTTGTTAACAGCATCCTGATAGTGATGAAAACCACTATTTCTCAACTGCATAGACACAGCCTGCAATACGTGCATCCCATGACCAAACAAAATAAAATGAAAACATTCCTTTCCCTTCTTTTCTTGATTTTTCTGCCTGCCCACACATATTGTTCTGTGTATTTCTTTTGTTGTTTAAGAAACGCTCTGGTTACTCATTAGAAAGGAAAATCAAGATTGTTGCTTCAGATTTTCACTCAACAATGATGTGTTGACATAATCACCTGTATATTTGACATTTTGCATTCTGTCAGAGGCAACCATGTGATGAAAGGAAGACCTTTTAGGAGAGAAAAATGAAAACTAAATTCCACTATACCTGTTTGCAAATTGGGCGTGTGGCTTTTGACAAATAAGTCAAGATCAGTTTTCTCTTCACTGTGTCAGTTTTGTGGGGTTTAAAGGTTTGGGAATTAAACAGAGAAAATATGACCTCAAAGGATGCAAATTCTTTTCAGCCAGAGATTGAAATTGGGAACATGCATACAACATATCCAGGATTGGCACTCAGACCTCAGTAATATTACTTGAGTGAATTCTTAGCATCTGTTTCACCTAGAAAGGCAGTTGGAAAACCAACATCAGGATGTCTGCCTTGCTGGCCGCCTACTGAAGTGATCAGTCCTCAGGGAAATGGGACATGGGACATGGGACATGTAGTGACAAGTACTGACCCATATCGGATCTAATAACTTTCAGGCTTACTTTTAACCTGCTCCTGAAATTGGTCTTAATTGTGTTTCATTCCAACCTGTAATAACTCAGGAAACCTTGTTTATTGTTGAACAGAAAAATAGAGCCTGACTCATGGCGTATGTAGGCTAGTCACAGCCCGGGACAGACAGTTTGCAGAACCATCCCTGAGTCTGCTTTATGAAGGGCTCAGGTGATGAGTTCCAGGTAGGTAGACCATTGCCTCTTACCAAGGGAACTTAGACTCAATAAGCTCCATGAGGAGATTAATTGGTGATTCACCTTGGGTGTTTTAGGGGTTATCACATTCCTCCCTCATCCTGAGCCCAAGGGTTACCCGTGATGATGGGGCCTCTTATGTTGTTTTCCCCACAATTCCATTCCTGGTGCTTTCCAAGATGGAGTTCTGGTTGAATGACAGGCCTCTCGGAATTCCTGTGTATGTATCTGTTTAGCCTGTCCTCGGATGGATGTGTTGTCCCAGTCAAAGTGGTGTCCTTCTTCATCTTTGGTGTTTCACAGTCTCAAAGGCAAGGTGCCTCATTGGAGTATCAACAAGATTTTCTTTCCCTAGCAAGTGCACCCACCACTCCCTTTGGCATCATGGTAGCCCACAAACCTACCAACATACTTAAACAGCTGCTGATGAACCTAAAAGACCATTTACAAACAACCAGCAAAATGCATGTCATTTACAAATTACCACGAAGCACTGTGACAAGCACTACATCAGGCAGGCAGGCAGAAAACTTGCCACCAGGATACACGACCACCAAAAGACATGACCCACCATCACTAGTATCCTTACGTATGGATGAAGAAGGACACCACTTTGACTGGGACAACACATCCATCCTGGGACAGGCTAAACAGAGTCACGCACGGGAATTCCTAGAGGCCTGCCATTTAAACCAGAACTCCATCAATAAACACATCGATTTGGACTCCATTTACCATCCTCTGAAAAAATGAACAGGTAATGATATCACCCATCTTAACAGACCAAGACACATAAATAGCAAACGGGACAGAACACCAACACTTCACCCGAGGCTCACTGACAATGTTACCTATTGTGGTGATGAAACATCTGAAAATAAACCTTTCAGCTCAGCGAGCAAACTTACAACCCAATACCACATTTCAATTTGGCCTCTACTTTGGCACATAGGGCACAGGGGACCAGCTACACCTTGAGATGTTTAGGTTGTGGTTCTGACTCAACATCGATCTTGGCACTGACATGTTCTATCTTCCTGAAACCCTCCTGGAGCACTTTGGGAAACTTCCCAATGATTTCTATAGACCTCCAGTACTCATCTTAAAGGTGTGTTGCCAATCCAGACGGATTTTCTATAGTCAATCCCTTCCCAAAAGTTTGGGACCTGGCCCTTGTGCCACCAGTAAGGGGAGTCGGACTGTCAGTTGACTATTTGTGACTGAGGCTATACTGATCCCAATACTAGGTAAGGGATCCCCAGTGTAGATGGCCAATCTAGCCTTGGTGTCTGACACGCTAAAGGCAAGATGCCCGATTGATTATCATCAAGTTTTTTTCCCCCAGCAATAGATGCAGCAGCACTTGTGTCTACCTCCACATCTAGGGGTTGACCATTTACCTGAAGTTTGATCTCAATTGAGGCCACTTTGGGAGCAATAATGTAACTTAGCAGTATCAATTCCTCATCCTTAGACTGATATATTTGCAAGACCCTGCTTTGAGGTGGCTTCACCCTTCAATGACTTGCAATTTTTAACAGTCAATATTGTTAATCTCAGAATTGCTTCCCAAACTACAGTATTAAGTCAGAAGGATCTTGAACTTCATGGGAGTTATGTCAATTTCAGCAACTTGGAAGGAAATGCCACATAAAATCCTCTTTCGATGTCCTGATGAAATTCTCTGCCAGTTATCCTTAAATTGTTTAAAGGTCGAGGGAGAAGTGAGGGTGGGGGAGCTAGCAAAGTTGATTACGTCTAAAATAATAGTTGCCACGGATCATTATTCGCATTAATTCTGACTGCTACAGTAAATGATTGTAGCAATTAGTGCAAGTGCTGACTGCACAGTTCAATTGGTCCATGCCTGAGTAAGTGGTATCATGAAGGATAAACACCTCTTAAAACCAACTACATCTCCTAAAGGGAGAGTACATCCTAACTGCAATTGGTGTGGCTATTGATTGCAGAAGAGATTAACAGCAGGAATAATAACAGTAAAATACTGTGGATCTGGAGATCTGACGAAGAAAAACAGAAAGTGCTGGAGAAACCCATCAGATCTGACAGCATCTTTGGAGAGAGAAAAAGAGTTAATGCTTTGTTTCCAATATGACACCTCTTCAAAGAAAATTTATATTGGACTCAAAACATTGACTGTTTCTCTCTCCAATAATGATTCCAGACTGCTGAGTTTCTCCAGTGTTTTTATCTGTGGGAAAGAGCAACACTGAATAAGGGCATAACATAAAAGAGCAGGGACTTTAATATTTTTGGATGTTTCACTTCATGGAGGAGTGGAGAGGAGAAGAGATGCAGACCTGGAGGCATCACTGCATGGTTTGGCAACTGCTCTTCCTAAGACCACAAGGAACTGCAGAGAGACGTGAACACAGCCCAGTGCATCACACAAACCAACCTTCCATCCATTGACTCTATTTACACTTGCCACTGCCTCAGGAAAGCAATCAACACAATCAAAGACCCCTCCCACCCTGGTTATACTGTCTTCCACCGTCCTCTGTCAAGCAGAAGATATCGAGGTTTGAACACACATATGAAGAGATCCAGGAACAGCTTCTTCCCTGCTGTTATCAGACTTCTAGACGGACCTCTCAAACCTTAATGTTGATGTCTCTCTCTGTACCTTCACTGAGACTGTAACGCTGTATTCTGCACTTTGTTCTGCTACCTGATGCACTCTGTATGGTATGATCTGCCTGTAGACCACAGAAAACAACACTTTTCACTGTATCTCGGTATATTTGACAACAATAAATCAACTGATTAAGAACTGCCATTCAATCTCGCAACCCTAGCAACCAGTTCAGATATTGGCACCGAATATGGTTTTGAGAATAGTTTGGGAATGGCATCTGTACAACTTTGCACCTTGGACATGAGTAACCTGAATCTGTTAGGAGAAGGAAACCTGCTATTCCTATCTCGTCTGGCCTATATGTGATTTCAGATGCACATCGATGTGCTTGAAATTTATCTGCTCTCTGCATTGGCCTAGGGAACCAATCAGCTCAGGAGTCAATGAGAATGGACAACAAATCCAGCAACAGGTCCATCCCACACAAGAAGAAGTGAAGAACAAAGAATTACAGGGTTCAGCACAAAGGAAAGAGAATATCTTACACAAGTACTCCTCAATAGGAAAGGTGATCAAAAAATGCATTTACTTCTAGGCCCACCAAAATAAAATGCATTAACTATCAAAGGTTTTGTTTCCAATGTGGAAGTGCTGTCCCATTCCATGAAAACGCCTGACGACCTAAAGCTAAGCTTCCACTGAAGCTCAAGCAGAAACAGCCCTATTTCCTGGCAGCTGGAGTGGCCATTCAAACACAGATTATACCACTCAGCTTGCTGAGGCTTCTGTCACCATGACTTTGACAAACTTCTCAATACAGAATATTAAACCATTGACGTTTCCCTGTAGTTGCAGTATTTATATGGTTAGTCCAGTAAAATTGCAGTCAACTGTAACCCTAAGATGCTAACAGTGTGTTTTGATTATGCTGTTGTATATTAAAGAGAGGTGGTCATTGCTGAACACTTTCTGAACTGTGGTCTCTACTCGTTTAATCCCATTGATTTCACAGAATCCCTACAGTATGGAAAAAGGCCATTTGACCCAACAAGTCCACACCGACCCTACGAGAGTAGCACACCTAGATTCATTACCCTATCTTATTACCCTACAATTACCCCTGACTAATGCACCTAACCTACACATCCCTGAACACTCTGGGCAATTTAGCATGGCCAATTCATGCAATATACACATCTTTGTGATTGTGGGAGGAAACCAGAGCACACCCACGCAGACATGGAGAGAATGTGCAAACTCCACACAGACAGTCGCCCGAGGATGGGATTGAACCCGGGTCCCTGATCTGTGAGGCAGCAGTGCTGCCCACTGAGCCACCGTGCCGGCTTATAGCCACTGTGCTGTCCTATTTTAATTTTGTTCACGACTCTATTATGTGATGTTTTATCAAATGCCTTATCATCTACTAACTCATCACTTCCATTACAAACTTGTTCAAGCTAGTCAAACATGATTGCCACTTTAACAAGTTTGTATTGACTTTGAGTCATATTCAAAATGTTATCAAGTGCCAATAAACTGACCAGGGAATAACTATTAATTTGGGTGTTCCATTGCTCTCCTTCAAACAATGTCACTGGATCCCACTGGAAGGGGAGGGGATTGTTTGGTGGTATACATTACATCTGGAAGGTAATACCAAAGATTAAGTAGAAAGCCCTCATCACTACGCTAAGACATCAACCTGAATCATGGGCTGGAGTGTCTGGAGGCGATCCTGTAGCTTGACAGGGAGGAAAGAATGCTATCACTGAATGTCAGCTAACAAACCACAGTATCACAACTTCTGGCCTGTCTACTTTGAAACACTGTTGCTACACAACAGTAACACTGCAGTGATTATCTCCTTATGCGCACATGCATTGGTTTCACAATTGTACTATACAAATGCTGCCACGCCTAGAGGAAAAAGGAGTGGTGATTCAGGTGGCTATTGTTAAAGCAATTTCTTCTCCTAAATTTAGCAGCACATCCGAAGGTATGGAAAATGAGGGAAACTAAATGTGCAATAACTAGAGCAACAACTAGAAATGAAATTTTTGCTGCGCATTTTTAAAATGTTAAATGCTATAGTCATACTACAAAACTTCAACACCACCTCAGAATGAATGGGAGGGGTTCAGACTGAGGTTAAATAGTGAAATCCTTGCACCCAGTTACCGAGACACTGCACTTATGCTGCTACAGCAAATATTGGGATGTCCGAGTACCTCACTAAGGTAGGCTGAACGATTATCAAGGAGAGAGTGAGGACTGCAGATGCTGGAGATCAGAATTAATAAGTGTGGCGCTGGAAAAGCGCAGCAAGTCAGTCAGCATCCAAGGAGGTGAGTCGATGTTTCAGACATCAGGACTTCATGATGAAGGGCTTATTCCTAAAACGTCGACACTCCTGTACCTCGGATGCTGCCTGACCTCCAGTGCTTTTCTAGCGCCACACTGTTGAACAATTAGCAATGCAGTTAATAAGTCTGAGAATGACAGCAAAAGGGAAGCATACAGCTCCCTTAGATAACAAACTCTTTCAGCATTCCTTATGGACCAAAGGAGAAGAAGTGTTAACCCTGGATCCCTCATTGGCAAAGCTCTCGGGTCTCCAAACAGCAGTCTCCAGATTCCCCATTATCACACAAAGCAAGGCCTCCATTCTTTCACCTTACAACTGGTGACTGACTAGAGCTTTCTTTGCTCATTCCAAATGCTGATCACCACCCCCAATCCAATTTCCAAGCAGTACCCTCTCCCCAAGAGTGAGCAGAGTGTCTGTAGGTTCAGTTCCTACCCCAGAAACCTGAGCACCTGATCTAGTATAAGACTAAGACTTGAAACTAAGATAGTGGAGTGCTGAAGGAGTGCATCAAAGATATTGAACTTCAGGCTTTCAGTCAGATGCTAAAATTAAACAAAACATAAACTATTGGAAAAACACAGCAGGTCTGGAAGGATCTGTGGATAGAAATTAGAGTTAACATTTTGGGTCCAGTCATCTTTCTTCAGAACTGATGATAGATTGGAAAAGGTTAACATTTCTGCAGAAGAATGGGTGGGGGGGAGGGGGTGGTGAAGAACAGGTGATAGGTGGAGATAGAGGCCCAAGAGAGAGAAGAACGACTGGGAAGACAAACAAACCACAGACTGGGTGACCATTTTACAGAACACCTATGTTCAGTCTGCAACAAAGACCCTGAGCTTCCCGTTGCCTGCCACTTCAACGCATCATCCTGTTTTCAGCCAACATCTCTGTCTCGGGCTTGCTGCAGTGTTCCAGAGAAGCTCAGTGCAAGCTAGAAGAACAGCATCTCATTTTCCATTTTGAAGTGCAACAGCCTTCTGGATTCAACATTAAGTTTAACAATTTTAGGATTTGAACCCATGCCCTTAGCCCAATGCCCACACACCAGACCTTGTTATCACACAGGTTGCTATTACACGATATGATTGTCAGCTACTAAAGGTCTCCATTGGCAGCCATTTTCTCTCCCAGGCTGACCTTAACCCACTCCTTTGTCTGTCCAACTGTTTGTCTCTCTCTTTTGGTTCTATCTCCACCTACTCCCCTCCCCCAACTTCGGTATAAATACCAACCTTTTCCGAGCTACCATCAGTTGAGGAGAGGGGTCACTGGACCCGAAACGTTAACTCTGTTTTCTCTCCACAAATGTTTCCAGACCTGCTAAGCTTTTCCAGAAATTTTCCTTCTTGTTTTTGTTTCTTATTTCCAGTATCCGCAGTTCTTTTGGTTTTTTTTGTTTAGTACCAGCTGCACTCTCAGTGAGTACTACAGGTCTATTTGTTATAAAGCGCATTTTGTCAACACAAATTCGCTGTCATGCAATTGGCGAATCGGGGCCACTGTTCCTAAAGCATGAACTTTTAAAACGTGTGTTGACCGTAACACGATTACTGTATATCACCAACACTTTAAGCGCCGTTTCAAAAGTGCGATTTTTCCATAATGCGGGGGTTGCACAAGAACGCAACCATTGCGTTATAGAAGATCTGACTGTACAGGATGAACAGGAAAATACTCCACAGTATCTTCAATATCTTTCACTCAAACATCATTATGCCTGGTCTGGAAAACAGTTGGATGTAATTAGCTATAATGTTTCATTTCATTATAGCAGCATTATATTTCTTACTTCCAAGTTTTTCCTGAATGGGATGCAGTCACAAATGCTTCCACCAAATATTGACATGCTCCCATGTAAGGATCCCCCAAAAAACCCCTTTGGGAATCAAGGAGACAAGTCTCCAATGGCTGGAGTCAAACCAACCACAAAGGATGACACTGGTGATTTTTGAAGACTACCCTACAGAACTTTCTCTATTGAATCTCTACAGTGTGAAAGCAGGCCATTCGGCCCATCCAGTCCACACCAACTCTATGAAGACCATCCCTCCCTGACTCACACCCTCTATCCTATCCCTGTAACTCTGCCTTTTCCTATGGCTAACCCACCTAGCCTGCTCATACTTAGACACTATGAGCAATTTAGCGCAGCCAATTTACCTAACCTGTGCATTTGTAGACTGTGGGAGGAAACCCGTACACTCAGAGAAAATTCCTTCAGACACAGGGAGAATGTGGAGATGCCACACAGTCACCCAAGGCTGGAATCCAAACTGGGACCCTAGCGCTGTGAGGCAAACAACACTAACCACTGAGCCACCGTGTCGTCCCAATCGTCTCATTCCCAGAACATCACCATAGGAGTTTCTTAGGGTAGTGTCCCAGCTCATCCATTTTTGGCTGTTTCATCAATAACTTTCCTTCAACAAGGTAGGATGGTCAGAAGTGGGTTGTTCTAAGTAATTGTGGTGTATTCGACATCATGTACTGTTCCTCAGGCTGTGCCCACATGGAGCGAGACCTGGACAGCATCCAGGCCTGAGTTGATCAGTGGCAAGTAGGTCTTGCACTACACAAGTGTCAAACAACTAACATCTCCAACAAGAAAGAATCCCTTTGACATTCAATGGCATTAACATCCCTGAATCTTCCATTGTCAATATCCTGGGGTTTAATATCGAATACAAACTGAACCACTCAGCTCTGTAAATACTGTGGCTACAAGAGCAGATCTGAGACTTTAAATTCTGTGATAGATAGCTCACCTCAAGGCTCCTTAAAGATTGTCTACCATGTAGAAGGCATAATCAGGAGGGTGGTGGAATACTCTCCAATTGGGTGAATGGGTGCAGCTCCAACAATACTCAGAAAACTTGAGACCATTCATGACCAAGCAATCCCTTGATTGGCGCCCTACCCTCTACCACAAACGACCGCACCCTCCACCATTGATTCACAGGGGCAGCAGTATGTACCATAGATAAGATGCACCGCAGTAACTCACCAAAGCTGCTCTGACAGTATCCACCAATCCCCAAAATCCAGAATGTAGACTTACATGGGCAACAGGCATGTGGGATCATGGAGGCATGCAGGATCCCCTCCAAACTCACTCATTATACAGACTCATTAGATTGGTAGTCCTTTGTTATCACTCTCAAAAACCTCGAACATCCTCCTTCATAACACTATGGGTTTACCTACACCACACATCACCTGCTGAGGTTCAAGAGCACCACATTCCCCATGGTGCCTTCGTGGTTAGCACTGCTGCCTCTTAGCTCCAGGTACTCAGTTTCAAGCCCACCCTCAGGCGACTGTCTGTGGGGAATTTGCACATATATCCTGTGCCTGTGTGGCTCCAGGTGATCCAGTTTCCTCCCACACTCCAAAGATATGCAAGTTAAGTGGATTGGCTATGGGAAATTGCCCATTGTGTCCAGGATTGTGTAGGCTAGGTGGAAATATAGGGTTATGGGGACAGGATAGGGGTTTGGGTCTGGGTGGGTTTATTTTCAGAGGGACAGTGTGGACTCAATGGGCTAAATGGCCTCTTTCTGCACTGGAGGGATTCTATGATTCTGAAGGACAATGCATCACATCCATACAGTTATACTCATGGATTTATGAAAAATAGACCAATCTCTTTTTCAACAAGCTGGAGAAAGTGCACTGAGCTTTCTGGTATAATGGGGTTGGGAGTTTCTACCAATATACAAGAATGCACAATACACAAGGCTGGGAGTTCATTTGTTGATCTGGGCAGGACAATAATATAGAAATGACCTTTAAGAAGTATTATTGAGAAGGCATTAAAAGGCAACAAATATTTCCTGTGGCATTTTCTTTGTAACTGTAGAAGCTAGTTCACAATGAGCTCCCTAAGCTCTTGGCTGCAAAATGGAATTCCACTGAAAGAGTGTGAGAAGAAAGCCAATATATTGTAAGAACATGCAAATAGATGGTATTCACACAATATTGTATGCCAATGTTCAAACTGTCAGAGCCCATTTGTGAGCACATTTGGGCTGCCTGACTTAACATGGGATGTGATTAACACACATTTTGAAAATGATCTAAGTTTGGCAGATAAAGAGACTTAGAAAAAAATAGATCCAAGCCATTAAGGAAGGATAAACCAAAGAATTGTGGATGCTGGAGACCTGAAACAAAAACAGAAATTGCTGGTGAAACTCATCAGGCTTGGCAGCATCTGTGGGAAGAAAGCAGAATTAAACTTTTGAGTCCAATGATTCTTCATCTTTATTTTCACTCTTCACCTGATGCTCCTAAGGGTCTATTTATATTTATAAATATTTATATTTAGTACACATGCCTAAATGGGTGCCGTTGCAAATATATTCAAACTTTGCAAAATAAACTGTCTTTTTTTCAACTTCGGAGAAAGCTTGTCTTTTGTCTGATCTCAAGGAAGGAACTCAAGATAGTTAAACCATTTTGTGCTTAAACTGAGCTGTCTCTGGTTAGTCGTGAGGTGGGAAAATGAGAATCCAATCCATCATCTCTTCCCTGTCCATAAGAGATTTTTAAAAATAATTGAATCAGAATTGGGTGTCGCTGTTAAACATACATCCTATTGAACTGAGTGACTTGCTCGGCCATTTTAGAGGGAAGTTAAGAGTAACGGTCCCTCTAAGCTGCAGAACTGCTGGCATGATGGATCAGTGGTTAGCATTGCTACCTCACAGCACCAGGAACCTGGTTCGATTCCCACCTTGGGTGACTGTCTGTGTGGAGTTTGCACTTTCTTCCTGTGTCTGCGTGGGTTTCCCCTGGGTGCTATGGTTTCCTCCCACAATGCAAAGATAGGCAGGCCAGGTGAATTGGCCATGTTAAATTGCCCATAGTGTTAGGCGCATTAGTCAGGGGTAAATATAGGGTAGGGGAATGGGCCTAGTGGGTTATTCTTCAGAGGTTGGTGTGGACTTGTGGAGCTGAAGGGCCTGTTTCCATACTGTAACAAATCTAATCTAAACATGTTGATACATTCACTTCTGTATGTAGAAGCAGCTGCAATACATGGACTTTGGAGATCTGCACAGTGGGGGATAAAAGAATGGTTAAAACATAGGTTAGGAGTCAGCCACATTGCTGTGTCTCTGGAGTCACAAGTAAGCCAGACTGGGCAAGGATAGAGGACTTCTTTCTGTCAAAGGCATTGGCAAACCCAATCAGTGATAGTTATCACAGTCACTTTTACTGTAACAAACTCAATTCAAAACTTCTATTGGTTCCCAGAGGATGAACCTAAACTTGTGGATTTTGAGAACTTTACCATTGAGCAATGATGACTAACCTTGCCAGTGATGCATACGTTCCAACAACAGAAAAGCACTTCTGGAGATCCCTTTCAAATGTTGTCACCCTCCCAAGGAATCTGGTCAATATTCACTCAGCCATGGAGAACCCTTCCAGATTGTAAACGCATTTCTGAAAGAACCTTTGATTCCACCTTTGAAAGATGGTACTATTTACCCAAAGAACACAGTACTTTCATAGGCAGAAAATAGTTTTATTCGCACACAGACACAGAAAATAGCACACTAGGAAGTCAATGCGCATAGAGCAGACATAGAATAAAACATTCTGAAAACCATGCTTTACTGTGTCGCTGACACTTCTGACAGATATCTGATAGCAGCGAAGATCCCTGAGATTGCCCCCTCATGTGGTTCCAAAGCTCTGTAGATCCCAGCTAGGAAAGAAAAGTGTTTGTACCAGAGGGTGGTACGTGTATGGAATGAGCTGCCAGAGGATATGGTGGAGGCTGGTACAATTGCAACATTTAAGAGGCATTTGGATGGGTATATGAATAGGAAGGGTTTGGAGGGATATGGGCCAGTTGCTGGCAGGTGGGACTAGATTGGATTGGGATATCTGGTCGGCATGGATGGGTTGGACCGTTAGGGTCTGTTTCCATGCTGTATGACTCTATGACTCTATGACTCTGTGACATTAGAGCAGAAGAAAAAGCATTTTAAGGATTTGAAATTGGATCACTTCTGGGAAAAAAGAGCATTTTGGAACAGCTCCAAAGAAAATAGATCCCTCAGTTTTTATCTGACTTTTAGCAGATAGCTCTGGGTCATCAAGAAATGCCAGAGACAAGTGGACTGACTGTCTTCAAAGTAAACAAATTATATAGAGGATTAGAGGGTAACCAAGGAGATGCTAAGAGTGGAGAATAAAAGGTAACTAATATTAGCAGTGAGAAAGAAATAGGGAAACGTAAGAGATTAAAATCTGGAAAATCCACAGGAATTGGCAGCCAGCACCCAGTGATCTGTTTCCATGCTACATGACTTATGACTCTGTGAAAGAGGTAACTGTGAGAGAGAGTGGATACACTGGTTCTAATTATTATTGAGGGGTTCTTAACAATGCACTTCTAACAGCACTGAGTCCGGTGCAGCTGGAGGAGTTTCCTGGCCCAGTACTTGATGAGGTGACAGCAACCCGTCCCTCCCACTTACAGCAGTTCCACACAAGGCAGTGATAATTGGCCAGAGCCAGGCTTCTATCTCTCACTCGGCTACAATGCCCACCTCAGACTGACCAGCAGCTCAGTCATCTCAGCAATGCCAGTGGCCAGAACTGGAACTGCAAACCTCTGAGAGTAACACAGATTCTAAGCGTGGTGTGATAGGGTGTCATGGTGGGGAGGGGGGGACAGCCCTGAAGCTGAGGGGACAGGGAGGGAGAATTTTGCTAGAGAGTTCAGGGAGGGCTGGGAGTTGGCAGTAGGGGGTGGAGAGGAACAGGCAGGGAGTATCTGTAGAGGACAAACATTGAGAAGGACATTTGATGAGGAGAAAAGGTTTGTTGAGAAAGCATTTCTTGCCCCTCCTCTTCTTAGGCCCCAGCAAGGCAGTGTGTTGATCTTCCTTCATGCCCTTAACTCCTAGATATTTTACTAACCAATCGAGCCAAACAAATCAAGTTCCACCTGTTAAAACACACCTCTGGAGTACATGGGATTTGAATCTGGGCCTCCCGGCTCACAGGTAATGACATTACCACTGCACCACAAGAGCCCTGACTCCCTGAAACCGAGATAATGTCTGATCAAGCTGCTTTGAAATGTCATCACATACCTCTGGAGCAGGTGATACCTGAACCTGGACCTCTTGGCTCAAAGGTAGGGACACTACCACTGTGCCAGAAGAACACGTCTGAGCCCCTATGCCAGCCTTCAAACTGAGGCCAGGTCTGTCTGTAATTGGTTGCTCAAGGGGTCTCAATTGTTGCCAATTTCAGCCAGGTCAGGCAGGCAGGAAAGCAATGGATGTCCACCTTGGGGATTTTACTGTCAAAATACTCCACCCATTCCTCACATGCGCACCCAGGTGAAAGTATCATTAAATTCTAAAATACAATGAGACAAAGTCAACATGGTTTTACAAAAATGAAATCATGTTTCATTAGTTTATTAGACTTCTTTTAGGATGTAACTGACAGGGTAAATAAAGGGCACCAGTAGATGTAGTAAATCTAGAAAACATTTCATAAGGTATCACACACAACATTAATATACAGAGTCAAAAGGTGTAGTGCCGGAAAAGCGCAGCCAGTCAGGCAGCATCTGAGCAGCAGGAGTCGACATTTCGAGCATAAACTCTTCATCAGGAATGGGTGATAATATACAGGAGCTTACAATGTCAGGAGCAATGTATGTGACGATGGATAGAGGATTGGCCAACAACCAAAGAGCAAAGATAAAGGATAGATGGGTATTTTGAAGTTGACAGGCTATGACTGGAGAGGTGCCGCAATGACCAGTGCTGGAGCCTTAGCTATTTACAATCGATGTTAGTGGCTCAGGAGAGGACAAAGAGAGTGCCTTCATTTGCTAATGATTCAATGCTGGGGACAAATTCAAGTTTTGAAGGTGACAGGTAGAGGCTGAAACAGTATCAAACCAGACAAGTCAGTAAGCAACAAGATGGCAGGTGGAGACCAATGTGGAGAAGTGTGAGGTTATTCACTTTGATAGTCAAAGTAGAAAAACAGGATTTCTCTAAAAGGTGTGAAATTTGGAAATCTTGCTGTCCAGAGGAACTTGGGTGCACTAGTAGAAGTTAGCATGCAAATACAGCAAATAATTCAGATTCCAAATGGCCCGTTGGCCTTTATGGGAAGAGAATTAGAGTGCAAGAATAAGGAAGAATGAGGCCTTTTCTTCGGTGCTGTAGACTTCTATGACTCTAAGACTTCTACAGCTCTACAGGTCATGGTGAAACTACATCTGGAATACTGTGGCAATTTTGGTCTCTTTATTTAAAGAATGATATACTTACATAGAAAGTGGAACAGTAGAGGTTCACTGGCTAAGTGCTGGGGATGAGGGAGTTGATCTGTGACTAGAGACTGAGTTAATTGGGCTTATATTCTCTGGAGTTTTGGAAAGTGAGAGGTGATCTTTCTGAAATTCTGAAGGGGCTGAGAGGTAAACACTGAGAGGTTGTATCCTCCTGCCTAGGAAATCTAGAACATGGGGAGTAGTCTCAGGATAAATAGCTAATTGTTTAGGATTATGATCAGGAGAAATGTCTTTATGAAAGCATTGTGTATCTTTGGAATTCTCTACCCTACAGGTTTCTGGATGTTCCATCCTTAAATCTTCTTTAGGCTGCGATGGACAGATTTTCAATCCCCTAAGAAATCAAGAGAGCTGGTAGGAAGGTTGAGTCCAGTCCCAGGAATTCTTAAGATGGAATAGGCTTGAGGGGCTGAGTGGGTTCCTGTGTTCATGTGATTTATTCAACCTATCCAGAGGGTAATCAAACTGGAATGACTCAGATAAAAGAAGCATGCATTTGAGGTTGGAGTGGGAATGCCCAAAATCCATGTATGATAAAAGTGAAACACATAGAGTAAATACCAATAGTCATTCTCACACCTTCTCACTGCCTCTCACAATTTGAACTGTCATTTGATTGGTATTTTGACTTAATTGACAGTATAATTAAATTATCTGTGACTTCAAGACAGGTCTGGGATTAAGTGAGTGAGAATACAAGTTCTTAATATCTAGGGAGAGTTCTTATTACCTAGCAGGAGAGTCCACATTTCGAACATAAGCCCTTCATCAGGAATGGGTGATAATATACAGGAGCTTACAATGTCAGGAGCAATGCATATGAAGATAGATAGAGGATGGGCATTTTGAAGTTGACAGGCTATGACTGGAGAGGTGTCGCAATAATCAGTGCTGGAGCCTTAGCTTTTTACAATTAGTGGGATTTCTGCAAACTGTGCAAATATGCTTTGTTTCAATTCCATGTTCAATTCATTTGCTATATTGTCACTTGGGAGTATTCAGGTGGCCAGGAATTCAAGTGGTAAGTTCATTTATTCCTTTTGACCTGTAACCTTACTAATCAGAGCCATTAACTGATAGATTCAACAAGAACCACATGCTTAATGCAGCAAACATCCCGAGTGCTTAACAGGAGCATCATCAAACAAGATTTGACACAGAGCTATGTAGGACAGTTTGGACAAAAAGGTAGATTTTAAAAGCAGGGTTTTCAAAGAGGAGAGAGAAACAGAGGTAGAGAAGTGCAGAGATTTAAGGATAGAATGAGAAAGTTTAGGAGCTAGGCAGCTGAATGCAAGGCCCCCAGTGATATGTTGAGGAAAATCAGAGTTGTACAAAAGGCCAGAAGAGATTTCAGAGGGTTGTAGTGGTGTCCCCAGAACCACATTAAAAGAGGCAGATGAAATTATTCAGAAATCTTTTCATAAATGGTAAAGGGCTCTTGGGTTTCCTTCTATGGCTCTGGTAAATGAACAACACAATCACTGGAGTCCTGTCGGCAAAGCACAGAGAGTGTAATCTCCTCGGTATGACGGTCTGCATCATCAGTAGTTGTCGAATGCCTCGTAGTTCTGACCATTGGACTGGATGAGGAAGGTCCGACCCCACCTGGTGTACATGGTCACTATGATGGCGGATATTATCACAAGGGTCAGGCAAAGGAGGATCCCAAGAGCTACCACAGCCTTCACCGCTGAATCGTTTGCATCAAATACGACCAAGGGTCCACCATCTGTTAGAAGACAGAAGCACAAGATTCTGAGATGGCAACTTAACTATATGAGTGGCATTTTTAGATAGAAAAAAATTCTCAATGATGTGGTTATAATATTGTTGCGATACATTGGGAAGGAGCACTGCTTAATTAAGTTCTTAGAGCACTTATAAAAATAAACTGTCTTTCAATGAGGTTATCAATTTGCATTAACTCACTGATTAGATTTTAGTTAAGCCAATGCGTTATTTTTAACACAGTATAAATAAAGATTCAAGAGCACTTTCGGTGCAATGGTAGTGTCCCTACCTATTAGGCCTGGGTTCAAGTCCCATGTGTTGACAGTGTCGTAACACATGTGAACAGACTGATTAATAACGTCAGTGGTGAAAGTTATTTTTTAAAAAAGTTCATTATCTAGAATGCAATGCCTTTTTAAGCCACTTTTACAACCCTTCCTTTTTCTATATATATTGTTGCTGCATTAGTGGGCATTTGTATTTTGTTCTTTTGTAACTAGTCAAATGGGTGCGTCTAAAATAAACAGTACGAAGAGAACCTACAATGAGTGATTGGGTGGTGGTTTGTGATGGTGGTTAAATGTAAAATTATTTTTTTTAAAGAGAAAGAGAAACTGCAGCCTCCATGCTCCCAATCTTTGGGCACCTGGTACATAGAGGGATGAGAGATTCAGCCGGCAATCTCCTGGTCATGGATCTAGACAAGGTTAACACAAAGGGGTCCAATTGTACCCAACTGTCTGCCTCTCTACCACTGTCACGTCCACTCCTGGGTGTCCTTGGAGAGGGAGCATGCTGTGCCCACTGCTATGGGGTCTGCCATGACTGATGGGCAATCTCAGGGCTGAGATCTATCATCATCCCCCAAAGCTAAGTTTCAATTGAAATGTGTGAGTTACTTTTCCAGATTTTCTTTCACTGTAGTGCTTCTTTGACAGATATCACCAAATTATGTTGTGTAGTTTGATTCAGTTGATGTAATTAAAGAGAAGCTAAAACTCCTAGAGCACCAGATGAGGACAGAGCAGGAAATTGGAGCATCCCCTCGCACATGGCCTCTTCTACCCCGGGAAAAGCACCCTGGCTATTTACCCTATCCATGCCCCTCATGATTTTATAAACTTCTGTAAGGTCACCCTTCAGGCTTGACATTTACAATTGGTAGACACTGAAGGATCTGAGGTGCGTCATCACCCCACATAATGAAATTGATGTGTTTCCTGTGACATGTTTCACTGATTTTTGTTACAGTACTTCTTTAAAGGTGTTCGTTTGGTTTGACAGGGCTTCAGTTCAGTTCTCTGATTCCATGTATCTGATTTTTAGGCTGTCAGTGCAAAAAGGGCAGGCAAGATGGAGGTCACTATAGGTCTGCTCCTGGGCCTGACCAATGTGGCCATTAATAGGTCCAGGTGGTAGTCTGTGGAGACAGTCATTGTAACTAACTATCTGGAAAGGGGCCACAGGACTCATGTGGCTAATAGTCGTCATAGGGGTGAAACACATTATGCCCTCACTAAATCACATTTTTGTTTATATGAAAACGGAAAACAGGAACAGAAGTAGATCATTCTGTCCCTCAGTTCTGCTCCTCCATTCAATAAAATCATGTCTGACCTGATTTTTTCTCAAATTGATTGGAAATTGGGCTAGATAATAGAGGCAGACCACATAAATGTAAATGAAAAATGCAATTGATGGCATTTATTTTGAGAGGACTTGAATATAAAAGTAGGCATGTACTTCTGAGGCTCTATAAGACTCTGGTCAGACCACATTTGGAGTATTGTGCTCAGTTTTGGGCCCGAAGTCTTAGGAAGGATGTACTAGCCCTGCAGAGTGTTCAGCGTGGGGCAGCACAGTGGCACGGTGACTAGCACTGCTGCCTCACAGCACCAGAGACCAGGGTTCAATTCCCACCTCAGGCAACTGTTTGTATGGAGTTTGCACATTCTCCCCGTGTCTGTGTGGGTTTCCTCCAGGTGCTACGGTTTCCTCCCACAGTACAAAGATGTGCACGTTAGGTGAATTGGCCATGCTAAATTGCCCACAGTGTTAGGTGAAGAGGTAAATGGAGGGGAATGGGTCTGGGTGGGTTCCTCTTTGGTGGGTTCCTCTTTGGAGGGTCAGTGTGGACTTGTTGGGCCGAAGGGCCTGTTTCCACACTGTAAGCAATCTAATCTAAAAGAGAGGTTCATGTGAATGGTCCCAGGAATGAAAAGCTTAACACATGGGGGACATTTGAAGACTCTGGATCTATACTCGATGTAGTTTAGAAGAATGAGGTGGGATCTAATTGAAATACTGAATACTGAATGGCCTGGACAGAGTGGATGTTGGGCAGATGTTTCCATTGGTAGAAGATACTCGGACCCGAGGGCACAGCCTTCGAGTAAAGTGAAGACCTTTCACAATGGAGATAAGGTGAAACTTCTTCAGTCAGAGTGGTGAATCTATGGAATTTATTGCCACAGAAGGCTGTGGAGGCCAGGTCACTGAGTATATTTCAGACTGAGATGGATAGGTTCTTGAGTATCAAGAGGATCAAGGATTACAGGAAGAAAGCGGGAGAATGGAGTTGAGAAACTTATCAGCCATGATTGAATGATGGAGCAGATTTCTAGGCTGAATGATTTAATTTCTGCTGCCACGTCTTATGGTCTTATAATAGCACTGGCGCAAGCACAGTGGACCAAATGGCCTCCTGCACTGTAATAGTTCTGTGAATTCCACATCCTCCTGTAAGTCAAACGATCTTTAATTTCCCTGCTAAACAACAATCTATTCACCACCATTTTATAAAAAGTATATGGAATTAGGAAGTGCCATTGGGCGTTCTGCTCTGATTCATGTGCTCCTGGAAGGGGCTACCAATTGTTACTTTGGCTTAGTTTGGATTAGTTTGTTTTATGGGTTTCTTAGGTTGTATAAGTAGGGACCTTCCCTTCAAAGAGCTGCCACTTGCGTCAATTTGGTTAATCTGCGTTCATTGGTTTATTTAAGGTAGGATCAAGAACACCAAGAGAAAGAGGAAACTATGAGAGCTATCAAAGACGTTGACAAAGAGATGGATATTAATTATGACTTTGAAGGAGAGAGGGAGGTGAAGGGACAACATTTCAGCATGGACATGATGGGCTGAAGGGCCTGTTCCTGTGCTGTGCTGTTCTGTTGCTCTGAAGGTTGAGGATGCTGCAGAAAATATATCCTTATCTTCTAATTGCATGTTTCTCTGAGACAGATGAAAGCATTTTCTTTTTAGTTGGAGGACAAGTTGTATCAGAACTGTGCTTTCGAATTGGCTCTTTAGGTGACTGCACACTTAAATTGACAGTGACAGGACAGCACAGTACCTGAGGGGCTGCTGCATTTCTGCAGGTGAGATGTTAAATTGCCGCCCCAACTGCATATAAAAGTTTCTAAAAGGTTTTGCAATAAGGTACAGGATGTTCTCAGTGTCAGGACTAATTGTTCAAATCATGCCGATAAGAAAGAGATCTAGATTATCCAAAGAAAGGGCAGGGAAAGATGCTGATGGTATCTTAACCGTGAAATAAAGACACATTGTGAAATACCTTATGGCAAGTTACAGCTCTGTTAACTTCTCCCTGGGTTCGTTTTTTTGCGAACATCTGATTCAGAAGGTGAGTTACAACATTCTGATCAGGTCTTTACACATCAGGTTGTACTGTGCCTAAATGTAAATGATGAACGTGATGGAAATCACTGATAAGATTGTCTAGAAGTATTTGAAAATGACTTCGAAGTCAACACACCCATTTATAACAGAAAATTCTCTTCACCCATGAAATCTGGGTGTTATAGGAGAGATACAATTCATTATGGGATTTATGTTCAAAACCATCTTGCCTTTGAGAAGGTGAAGGTAAGTTACTTACTTAACCCTCTTCGGCTCTGTGACAAAGTTACTGCCACAAAGCTGTCATTTAAGAGGATGAGGGTTACTGTACTAGGATTCTGAGCTAAGAGGTAACATATCAAATAGTAACAAAGGTAAAGCATTTCTCAAGCCTACATCAACATTCAATGATGTCCGATCTGTTCGCGTTTCAAATTCCACTTTCCCATCTCCTCCCAATAAGCCTTCATTCCCTGCCTAATGAGAATGCATCCACCTCCTTCCAAAAGATATCCAAGGTCCCTCCCTCCACTTCCTTCTGACACAGGGTTTTCCAAAGTCGCATAATCTTCTGAGAGAAAACCCTTCTCTTCTCCTGTATCCACAAAAGACGACCCCACCCGTCCCCCTCCAAATTTTAAAACATTGTCCCCTACTTCATCAGGAATGGCTCCTGCCCAAAAAGTCGATTCTCCTGCTCTTCGGATGCTGCCTGACCTGCTGTGTTTTTCCAGCATCACTCTAATCTTGAATCTAATCTCCAGCATCTGCAGTCTTCACTTTCGCCTATATTATCATATGAGCCTTCTTCATTAAGTGCTGTACCTGCAGAAAAGTTTTAGAGACTCATGCACTTCTACACCTCAATCACTTGGCACCTTCAAGTTCTGCAGTCATTCTCCATTTAAATAATACTCTACCTCTTTATTCTTTCTATTAAATTGAAATGCTTTATATTTTCCCACATTATACTCCCTCTCCCAAATTTGCACCATACACAACCTGTCCATTACCATCTCCAAGTTCCTGATCTCTTCTTCACAACAGACTACTACATATCATGGTGTCAATTGACCTATTTGGCATGTTTTTAAAACTATTTTAGATTAAACCATATGCTTTGCTGGGGATCTGGAGTCACATGTACCAGACCAGGTAATGTTGGTACATTTTGTTCTTTATATATTCATGTATCAGATGGATTTTTACAGAATTGTCATAGATTCATAATTCACATTACTGAAGCTCACTTTTGTTCCAAATTTATTAACTAACAGAAGATATATTTCCAGATTTTGTAACATTTATGTCACAAAATCAATACATAATGACCATACACAACAAGTGAGGATCTTGATATCAATGCTTGATATTATGTGGAATTGCTATCATTTAATGCCCACGATCAACATTGTGAGGAGTTATCATTGACCAGAAGTTGAACTGGATCAGCCATATTAATACTGTGGCTACAAAAAGCAGCTGGAATTCTGCAGTGAGTAACTCTACAGGTGATCTGATTTTTTGAATCTTTTTATCTTTGCGACAACATGGTGGCTCAGTGGTAAACACTGCTGCCTCACAGCCAAAGGAACCTGGGTTCAATTCCAGTCTTGGGTGACTGTCTATTGAAGTGAAGTTTGCACATTCTCCTCATGTCTGCTTGACTTTCCTCCAGGTGCTACGGTTTCCACCCACAGTCCAAAGATGTGCAGGTTAGGAGGATTGGCCATGGTAAATGTGAGCTTACAGGGATAGGGCTCAAAAAGTGTGGTGCTGGAAAAGCACAGCAGGTCAGGAAGCAGCTGAGGAGCAGGAGAGTCGATGTTTCGGGCATAAGCCCTTCATCAGGAGTGAGGGATAGGGTCTAGGTCTAAGTGGGATGCTCTGCAGATAGTTGGTGCAGAATTGATGGGCCGAATGATCTTTTTCTGCATTGTAGGGATTCCATGATAAGTGACTTAGTAGGCTGGTTAAGAGTCAACTACATTGTTGTGACTCTGGAGTTACGTGTAGGCCAGCAGTTTCTCTTCTTTGAAGGGCATTAGCTATTTAATCCTAGATTTTTATTAAATACAAATTCCATCATCTGCCATAACAGGAGTCAAACCCAGGTGCCAAGACAATATCGATCCAATGGCTACAACGCCAATGCCTCCCCTGTCTCACAGCCAGAGGCTCTAGCTTGAATCTCACTCCAGGCCAAGGAAAGTGTGTTTAAACATGACATTAAATGTCTACCTGTAAGTCCTTCTGACATGTTGATGACAGACAGTAAGAACAAGAGACCCTTGTCACCAATCCTTCCCTCCAGCTACCACCTCAAGTGACAGGTTAATGACCTGCTCTGGGCAAATATAGCTATGGAAGCAGGAATGAGCCTGTGTTTTGCCTGACTGATGTGTTGCTATGCATAAAAGAAATAAGAGATTGTGAAAGACTCTAGAGTATGAGCATTACCTCGTTTAGTCATGGCTGCACTTGGGCTGTTAAATTGTTTTTGCTATCTTTGGTTTTGGAGTATTTTAGGATATCCCATCTGGAACCATAACAAATTAAGGAGCCACGCCAGGATTCTCAGTGGAAATGTGTGTGTGTGTGTGTGTGTGTGTGTGTGTGTGTGTGTGTGTGTGTGTGTGTGTGTGTGTGTGTGTGTGTGTGTGTGTGTGTGTGTGTGTGTGTGTGTGTGTGTGTGTGTGTGTGTGTGTGTGTGTGTGTGTGTGTGTGTGTGTGTGTGCTCACATTTGCAGAATGAAACTTAAGTGAAGTGTGACACGAGTACAAGCAGCCAGTGTCAGAATTTCAAAGAAACCTGGTTCATCTGCAAACTGTAAAACTGCAGGAATACCCTGCAATGGTAAATTTAATCACTCACCGTGTTAAGGATAATGACAAAGAGAAGGGTTGGGTGGAAATATTCGCAATTTACTAGAGTACATTGTTCCTTGATAAACAAGAAGATTCTCATCTTCCGTATATCAATGTCATTTTGTTCCTGTTGAGATATAATAACCTGTACAAGCTGCTACAATCCAACCTCCAGCTTCCACACATTTATCATTCTCCACTCAATACATGTTGCTTTGGTTGAAATATATTTTTAGGGCAGTGTAGCACCACACCCAGAAGAAAGTTCAAACCTTACTCACCATTGTTATTCTTGCGATATAGAGGTCCAAGTGATACTGTTCTTTTTGCAACAATTTCAGCACTTTCAACTGGACGTGAGCCACTGCATGACTGTTTAAGAAAGATATGGAACAATCTGAATCATTCTCCAGGCAGCTGCAATGATAATCACTTTCCCAAACCACTTTCATGTTCACAAATTTCAGAGGTGAAATGTAGCAATAGGATCATTCAGCATTGTTGGTTGCAGAATTAAATCGCTGCGCAGCCATTCTTTTCAGACATAGGGCAGGTTTCAGTGGGAATTATGCAACAAACCACATTTATGTCACACTGTTAGATAAAACATCCCAAGCACTTTACAGGAGTGTTTTCAAGTTGTATTTGACTCAATGCCATGTAGGAGGATATTACATATTTTGATTAAAAGCTTCCTCAAAAGGTTAAATTGATGAAAGCTTGTTGGCTTGAAACATTAATTTTGTTCCACTGATACAGCCTGACCTGCTAGGCATTTCAGGCATCCTTTGTTTTCATTTCAGGTTTGGAGGTGTGTTCCACAGGAGGAGAGAGAGATGAAGCGGCTACAGGGGTCTAGGGGGTAGAAAAGACAGAATCCAGGCCGAGGTGACAAAAGGCAGTGTGAGCAGATGGAAGTCAGGGTCTGACATGATGTCAGAATTGGAGGAGATTGGCTATTTCCAAGGGTTGGAGGAGATATGAAGGTGGGAGGCCATGGAGGTGTGTAAAAACAATAATGAGAATTTTTTAAAATCCAAGAAATGTCACAACAGTAGCTAGAGTAGGTGGGTGATGATAGGGTGATGGATGAGTGGTATTTGGTGCACAAGTACTTATGGATATACATATGTCCTAAAATGTTAAAAATCACACAACACCAGGTTATAGTCCAACAGGTTTATTTGGAAGCACTAGCTTTCGAGCACTGCTCCTTCAATAGGTGATTGTGGAGAATAAGATTGTAAGACTCAAAATTTATAGCAAAAGTTTACAGTGTGATGTAACTGAAATTATGTATTGAAAAAGACTTGGATTGTTTGTTAAGGCTTTCATCTTTTAGAATGACCATGGTGGTTTCAGTTCTTCCATATGTAAATCGCAAAGCTTTTTTTAAAAGTTACATTCTCAAGTGAACTTTAACAATTGGTGTCATGTCGGCCCAGATAAGGTATTGAACGCGTTAGCTCCTGTGAGGCTGTCTGTGCCACAATGGTCAGACTGGTTCTAATCTAAAAAATGCATTTACAGGATCTTACATGGATTCATGCAGTTTTTGAGCAAAGTAACCATCCCCTACCTCCCCCTCCCCACACACACACACACACACATGCACACATACACATATAAGTTTGTGGGATGAATTTACACTTGCAGAATTACATTTTACTTTGCTTAAAAACTGCATGAATCCATGTACTATTCTGTAAATCCGTTTTTTAGATTAGAATCAGTCTGACCATTGTGGCACACACAGCCTCACACAGCGAGCTAACACCTTCAATACCTTATCTGGGCCGACATGACACCAATTGTTAAAGTTCACTTGAGAATGTAACTCTTAAAAAACATTTTGTGATTTACATATGGAAGAACTGAAACCAACCTGGTCATTCTAAAAAGATGAAAGACTTAACAAACAACCCAGGTCTTTTTCAATACATAATTTCAGTTACATCAAACTGCAAACTTTTGCTATAAATTCTGGGCCTTACACTCTTATACTCCACAATCACCTGATGAAGGAGCAGCGCTCCGAAAGCTAGTGCTTCAAATAAACCTGTTGGACTGTAACTTGGTGTTGTGTGATTTTGTACACCCCAGTCCAACACCGGAGTCTCGAAATCATATTCTAAAATGGGTATCTTGGTCTCATTGTGAGGTTTTTGCTTTCATTCACAGGAGGTGAGCATCACTGGTTAGGCCAGTATTTATCGCTCATTGAACAGAGGGCAGTTAAGAGTCAACCACATTGCTGCGGTCTGGAGTCACATGTCAGCCAGGTAAGGATGCAGTTTCCTTTATTCAAGGACATTAGTAAACCAGATGGCATTTCCTGGCAATTGGCAATGGTTTTATGTCCATCATTAGACTTAATGGCAGATTTTCACCATCAGCTATAACAGGTGTTGAGCCTGGGTCACCTGAACATTTCCTGGGTCTTTGGATTAATAAGGGAACAATAACATAACTAGATCATCACCTCCCATTAAGGCACTGGCCAATTACATATCAATCAGCAGTGAGTGTCATTAAATTCCTTGTTAATTTTGTAGACAAATTCTCCGCTCTAAGTGAACCCAGAGACGGAACAGAGCGATGTAAAGGGTAAAGGAAAGATAAAGCACTTTTTATTTCTCTGTTGTTCACTCAAAATTGTCCTTTTCATTGCAAACATGGCAATAAAGCAATTTCTGTTTCTCCTCAGCAGGAGCATTGTATGCACAATTTACAATCTGTAGTGGTAAAGTTCAACTGCCTCGAAAAACAAAATCTATATTGCAGCATGATGCTATTTCACACATGTTGTTTCTGAAGGAGATGGTGGCTTTATGCTGCTATTGATATATAATAAGTGCCAACTACATTGTTGGGTGTTGCCAAAGCTCAGCAGAGTGTGCAAAATTACAGAAAGCGTTCAAACTGCTAACTAGCCTGAACTACACAGACCGAGCCCACACCTCTGAAAGGGAAGGTGCATTCCAGCTGCTGGAAGTTACCATACAACTGGTTCTGACTCTGAGTATCACAACTCAGAGTAGCGCAGGTCTCCATGTGAATTGGTGGCCATGCTTCAGGAGATACAGAACGACCCCAACACACGAATGATCATGGCCTTGGTCACCTTCACAGTCAAAGGGAATGCAATTTTCAATCAGAAACACGTAGCAAATTTCAGTGAGGACTTCCTTGTTGATATTGAGAGGGCAAATACTGTCTCTTTGCAGAGGGTTGCGTGAGAGAATAGCCTGAAATGGATGCAGTCTCCTTCTGAAAGATCTCAAAAAGCAGGACAAATCCAACCTGGCCAATTTCAGTGCCATCTGCCTACTCTCAATCATCAGGAAAGTGATGGAAGGTGTCATTAACAGTGCTATCAAGCAGCACCTGTTCTGCAATAATCTGCTCAGTGACGCCCAGTTGGGGTTCCAACAGTGCCAATCAGCTCGTGACCTCATTACAGCCTTGGCTCAAACATTGACAAAAGAGCTGATTTCCAGAGGTGAGCTGAGGGTGACAGCCCTTAACATAAAGACTGAGTGTGGCATCAAGGAGCCCTAGCCAAACAGGAATCAATGAGCAGCAGAGGCAAACTCTGCGCTAGTTGGAGTCATACCTGGCTCATAGAAAGAAGGCCGAGGTTATTGGAGATCAGATATCTCAGCTCCAGGACATCTCTGAATAAGTGCAGCTCCAACAACACTCAAAAAGCTTGACATCATCCAGGGCAAAGCAGCCCACTTGATTGGCACCACATCCACCAGCACCCACTCCCTCCACCACCAATGCTCAGTAGCAGCAGTGTGTTCTATCTACAAGATGCACTGCAGAAATTCACTAAAGATCCTTAGACAGCACCTTCCAAACCCATGCCACTTCCACCTCGAAGGCTAAAGGCAGCAGATACATGGGAACACCACCATCTTCACGTTCCTCTTCAAGCCACTCACCTTCCTGACTTAGAAATATGTTGCTATTCCTTCAGTGTCACTGGATCAAAATCCTGAAATTCCCTCCCTCTGGGTATTGTGGGTCTACCTACAGAACATGGGCAGCAGCTGTTCAAGAAGGCAGCTCACCAACATTTTCTCAGGGCAATAAATGTTGGTCCAGCCAGCGATGCCCACTTTCCAAATGAATAAACAAAAAAAATCACTCAGCCTCTCATCTTTGAGATGGCAGCTGCAGTTTTGGCAACCATGGTGCTGACTAGACCAGCTTATCAGTAATTGTTGATCATAATTGCACGTGGAACTGACAACCACCTTTCGGGTAAGGTCATCAATGCTGATGGAAGATTGTACCTCTACACCGTGGCCCATAAGTTTTGTTTACTTAGCTCTGGTTATCAGTCCAACTCCTTGCAGGAATAGGTGAACTGCTCTCGAGGCTGATGTGAGCTACAGGATTCCAACACAACAACATCATCAAACATCAACTCACAGACTACGGTGTTTCATACTTTGATCTCAACACACTATCTTGTCAAGTTTAACAGCTTGTTATCTGGTCTTTTATGCAAATAAATAAACTCATTTAGGCTCTCAAAGCCATACAATAGCAGCATAGTGAGGACATGCCAAGGAGAGTTGAAACCAGGGTACAACCTTACTTTAAATACTGCTATTCTTGAAAGATTTGCATAATAATGAAATTGTGCATGTTCTCAGGGAACGAAGAAATAACAGGCGCCTCAATACCCACAGTGTCTTGACAGTCAATTACTACTAACATGATCGATAGACTGGAGGGTAATAGTCAGTGCGATGTGCGGCACATCTCTTATTGCCACTATTACAAACACTCATCATTTTCAATATTATTTGTGGACTTGAAGTTGAAGGCTTGCGAAGATGCCAAGATTGTTTTTTGTAAGATCAGCGAAAAGATGATGGAACTTTTATTTCTTGGAAGCCACCTGATTCCAGACAAATTGCTGGTCTTAGCTGCTTGAAATCACTTACGGGAAAATGGCGAGCTGTTTTATGACAACGTTTTGTGGATGTTCGTTTTGTATGGAGTTTGTCAGCTCAGAATTTGTGCTTGTATTTTTCAGTGGAGGAAAGCCTGCTATGGAACAAGTTGCTTAGCTCATGTCTCCTACTTTTGAAAGAATTTTACTGTGAGATCAGGATGAAACATGATTGAAAGGTGACTGAAAACAGACTTCTAAACATTACTTACTTGAGTAAGCTGTGTCACTAAGGTACAACTGTGTGTATTTACTGATTTGGCCACACACTGGATTAATCGAATTCAGAGCATTCCATACTGTAACCTTTTTGCTCTCAAAAATAGCCACCTTTGGCCAAAGCATGTTTTCCCTTTCTTTAAATGAACCTCTGTGGAGAGAAACCTATTTCTCCCTTATCTGAAATGTATCTGCGTATATTTTGGATTAATAGATGGGTAAGCAATGTTTCCATGTTAGCAATTCCATGTATTAGCTAATTTTGCATCTTCATTGAAAATATCTTGTTTTATAAAAAGTCAATAATTCTGTGAATATTAAAGTTGATGGGTCCTTTAATTCTGGATCCAACATGGAGAAAGCATATCAGAACTTGAGAAAATACCACTGGTTTATGTTGCAACCCACTGAGTAGTGGGACAAAGGAGCAGTGTCTTGTGCCTATTTCAGTCATAATACAGCCATAAATGAGAGGATTGGGTCCGCTGTTGATCTGTGAGCTCTGAGTGTTAATTTTGAAAAAGCAATGTAGCGGTGCCAACAAATGTCAATGTGACGATACCTCGTGTCACCATTTCAAAATAATGTAAAGTGACAAGTAGAGCTGAATTTCAAACTTAATAAAAACCAAAAGAATTGCGCAGGCTGTAAACCAATGCAAAAACAGAAATGGCTGGAAAAGCTCAGCAAGTCTGGCAGCATCTGTGAAGAGTAATCAGAGTTAATGTTTCAGCTTGAATGACCCTTCCTCAGAACAGTTCTGAAACATTAACATTGATTTCTCTCCACGGACGCTGCCAGACTTGCTGAGCTTTTCCAGCAATTTCTGCTTTTGTTTCTGAATTTCAAACTTGTTTATTTAGAATGTGTTATAAAATATATTAGTATAACAAATAAATTCTCTCCAGGCATTTAGATCCAGCACCATCTGCCAGGTCAAGTATGCACATGTTGATCACAATTTATTTTGCAGTTTGATCCTGTTTGACATGCAGTGCAACCTGTTCCAAACTTCAGCACTAACACCCAACCCACGCATTCATTTCAATACCTAGACACGTCCATGTCATAGTAAGGTCAGTTGTGCTGTGGGCTGCACTGAACTACAATGACATTGCTCTTTCTGCAACAAACTTTTAAAAGATATGTTCTAACCCGGGGTTGGACAGCCTTCTTATATCAGTGAGTGGGACTCTTTTCAATTATATTTCCACTTAGGGGTCAGTGCAAGGAGGAAGAGAGAATGGGTCTCAAACTACAGGCGGCACGGTGGCACAGTGGTTAGCACTGCTGCCTCACAGCGCCAGAGACCCGGGTTCAATTCCCGCCTCAGGCGACTGACTGTGTGGAGTTTGCACGTTCTCCCCGTGTCTGTGTGGGTTTCTTCTGGGTGCTCCGGTTTCCTCCCACAGTCCAAAGATGTGCAGGTCAGGTGAATTGGCCATGCTAAATTGCCTGTAGTGTTAGGTAAGGGGTAGATGTAGGGGTATGGGTGGGTTGCGCTTCGGCGGGGCAGTGTGGACTTGTTGGGCCGAAGGGCCTGTTTCCACACTGTAAGTAATCTAATCTACAGGGTTCAGTATATTCTCCATCTCAAATGTACACTTCTCTATCTCCCACTCACGCTTACACTCTCGGACTAATCCCCTCCATACGCACACAAATTCACTGTCCAATCCCTTCCGCCTATCCTTAATTTTACTCTCTTAAACATTTCCAATCCCTCCATCCCCAGCATGCACTCCTTCTCCTTTTCTCTCCCTCTCATGTATGCTCATTTGTACCCATTCTCTCATGGTGTCATTTCCTCTCACAGTCTCATTCTCCCTTTCCTGCATTGTCAAAATCTCTCCCTTGCATTCCCTCTCCTTCACACTGTCATTCTGTCTTTTGCAGTCCCATTCTCTCTCGCACAATCTCATCCTCTCACATGCAATCTCATCCTCACTCCTTCTCACACACTTTCATTCTCTCTCGCATTCACATTCTCTCCTTCTCACTATGTCACACATTCTCTCTTACTCTCTCTCACACACTTATTCTCTCTCTCTCTCTCTCTCTCTCACGCCCACTCTCTTTCTGTCTCATTCATCCTTGCACACTCAAAGACTCTCGCACTCACTTACCCTGCCATGGTCAAGGAATGCTTGAAGATTTTCACGCAGAGGACTTTGTGATGTACTTTTACTTTGCGTCACACTCGCTTGCCCAAGTGACCAGACACCTGCTCACTGCTCCTACCACCATTCCCTCAAATGGTCCCCTTTCACTGCTATCTTTCACTCCTCGGAAGACTATGAACTGTTCAGTCAAGAGTATTACCACAGGCGGAGAGAGAATAGGCACTGTGGAAACTATATAAAAGCCACTCACTTTCTCGTTTTTTGCTGCTTGCCCAAGAACAAGCTGTTTCTCTTTTGTAGTCGCTGGATGAGCCAATCAGTGGCAAGTGCGGGACAAAGATCCTGTGATTTGTCAAGCAGCTTGACAGTAATTTTCATACCCACTTCTGTGCCTGTTGGTCTGTGTCTTTTGGACAAGGCTTCACAGCCTTGGCAGACCACATTCATGCTGGGCACATGTTGGGCATGTCTGTGCTCACTCATTGTGCCACCCTGCTCCTCAGTATCAAGGAAAGTAGTCAATTCACCACAATTTGCATCACTGTGACCCATTAGTGCACTCTCAGGGAGATGAAGTTAAACTAATACTGAAAACAAACAAGTCAGCTTCCCACTCCCTCGCCACATTGATACACTTTGGTTATTCTACATTCGTCTAACCACAGAATAATCCAGTAAAACTGGTGAGTGACACATACAGGTCTGACTCATCTTGTAAATCCCAAAATGGAGGGACTTTTCTTGAGGAGAGATTAAGTAGGTTGGGCATATATTCATTGGAGTTTAGAAAATTGAAAGGAAACTTTATTGAAATTTGATTCTCAATGAACTTGACAGGATCAATGTGGAGAGGTTTATTGGAATCATAGAATCCCTACAGTGTAGAAACAGGCCATTCAGCCCAAGTTCACACTGAAGAGCATCCCACCCAGACTCCCCTCCAGTATTTCCCATGGCTAACCCACACATCCCTGGACACCATAGGTAATTTAGCATGGCCGATCCACATAATCTGCACATTTTTGGACTATGGGAGGAAACCAGAGCACCCAAAGGAAATCATGCAAACTCCACACAGACAGTTGCCTGAGGCAGGGATTGAACCCAGGTCCCTAGCACTGTGAAGTGGCAGTGCTAGCCACTGATGCACCATGTGGTCTGGCTTTTACTACTAATAGGAGAGGGTTAGACCAAAGGGTATAATCTCAGAGTAAGCAGTCACCCATTTAAGACAGAGATGAGGAGGAATTCTTTTTCTCAGAAGATAGTGCATCTTTACCGCAGAGAGCTAATAAGTGTGGGCCGTTAAGTATATTCAAGGATGAGAGAGACAAATTTTTAATCAGTAAGGAAATGGAAGGAATGTGGAGTTGAGGATCTCATTTAATAGCATAGCAGACTGAATGGGCTGAATGGCCAACTTCTGCTCTTGCATCTCTTGGTCTGGGGGACAAATAAAACAAAACGATTGTATAGCAACCAATTTTCAGGTCCTAATGTCCCACAAGCTGTTATGAAATAATTAACTAGACAGTGCTTTAGTGATATTATCGAAGGGTTAGTAATGGTTTCCTTTCCAAGGGAAATTTAAATAGCACAGGAAAATGGCATTGAGAAAGATAAACAGCCATGACTGAATTGAACAGCAGAACAGCTTGATGGGCTGAAGGGTATTTCTGAACCTAAGACAGGAAAATTCCTCCGTCTCCTGCAACCTGGGATCACTCATATCTCACCGAGATGACAGACAGAGCTTCAATTTAACATTTCATTCAAATAGCAACCTATCTGATACTGCAGTTCTCCCTCGGTACTGCACTGGGGTGTTCAAATTTCCAGAATGGGACTTGAACCTAAAATATGCCAATTTGGAAAGACAAATGTTACCAAGCCAAGTCTAACACCACGGATATGATTTCAAAAGATAGGAAGCCAGCAGAACCTCCAAATACTTTCTTTTGATACCTTAACCAAAGGAAGAAATCTCTAGCTTTTAGATTGCAAATCGGTGATCTCAGAAATAGTAGACGTGGGATTGATGCTGTAGCAAGCTCAGAGTAGGTGAGCTCAGTCTATAAAGTTCCAAATCACATCTCAATTTCAAACAATCTGATTGTGAACTCACTTGGAAGAGGGGGGATCATGGGTTATGTGAATTCCCTCAGTGGCTTTTATTCTACTCACACAGGCTTGGCTTACAGGATATAAAATTAATATAAATATGACAAAGAATATTTAGCACCCGTGTTCTCGAGTCTGGCTGTTAGACATACCGGTTGGCATGAAGCTGTTTTAACTTCCAAGCAGACCCAAGCCTGGCAGTGTATGTATACGAAAGGCAGGTTAATGAATGAAAACACTTTCACAGTAAAATTTGCACTTGTGGAGTTTCCATTTTCAGATATGCTTGTCTGTGATTCTAGAACTGGGCATCTATAAAACAGAAACAGAACTTGTTAAGTGTTCAGCAGTTAGGATGTCTAAAATAAGAATGGCTCCAATGCATCTCATCAATGTATAGTTTATTAACATAAGTTCATTTGTACATTCACAGGCACAAGTTCAGCAATACTAAAAAGGTAGGAACTGGGATCTCATCAGGCAAGTCAGGAGTACAGACTCTGATCTATGCTGGAGTAATACCCTCAGGCAGTAAAAACTGGACCAACGAGAAAAGACATAAACCCTCACCACTCCCAACTACCTGTCACTGTGTTTCCTGCTGAACAATGAGGCATGTGGTGAGTAAGGGAATCTGACTGATCTCTGATATTCTCTTCATGACGGAACACTATACCCAAACATGGTTGGATATTGCAGTCATAGGAACAGGAGTAGGTCATTCACTCCTGCAGCCTGTTCCCTCATTCATTGAGATCATGGTTGATCTGTGTCCTAACTCCATGTATCTGCCTTTGGCCTCCATATCCCTCAATACCTTTGCTCAAACATGTATCTATCCCAGATGTAACATTAATCTGGCATCCACTGCCATTTGTTGAAGAGAGTTCCAAATGTCTAACACCCTTTAGAGTCATAGAGTCATAGAGATGTACAGCATGGAAACAGACCCTTCGGTCCAACCCATCCATGCCAACCAGATATCCCAACCCAATCTCGTCCCAACTGCCAGCACCCGGCCCGTATCCCTCCAAACCCTTCCTATTCATATACCCATCCAAATGCCTTTTAAATGTTGCAATTGTACCAGCCTCCACCACATCCTCTGGCAGCTCATTCTATACCCTCTGTGTGAAAAGGTTGCCCCTTAGGTCTCTTTTATATCTTTCCCTTCTCACCCTAAACCTATGCCCTCTAGTTCTGGACTCCCCCACCCCAGGGAAAAGACTTTGTCTATTTATCCTATCCATGCCCCTCATAATTTTGTAAACCTCTATAAGGTCACCCTTCAGCCTCCAACGCGCCAGGGAAAACAGCCCCAGCCTGTTCAGCCTCTCCCTATAGCTCAAATCCTCCAATCCTGGCAACATCCTTGTAAATCTTTTCTGAACCCTTTCAAGTTTCACAACATCTTTCCGATAGGAAGGAGACCAGAATTGCACACAATATTCCAACAGTGGCCTAACCAATGTCCTGTACAGCAACAACATGACCTCCCAACTCCTGTACTCAATACTCTGACCAATAAAGGAAAGCATACCAAACGCCTTCTTCACTATCCTATCTACCTGCGACTCCACTTTCAAGGAGCTATGAACCTTAATCTAAGTTCTCTTTGTTCAGCAACACTCCCTCGGACCTTTCCATTAAGTGTATAAGTCCTGCTAAGATTTGCTTTCCCAAAATGCAGTCCCACGCCTTTAT
The DNA here is from genome assembly GCF_037043375.1 of Chiloscyllium plagiosum. NCBI lineage: Eukaryota > Metazoa > Chordata > Chondrichthyes > Orectolobiformes > Hemiscylliidae > Chiloscyllium > Chiloscyllium plagiosum. Next base: position 20,783,724 of record NW_028270150.1, read on the forward strand.
CTGAATTAAACTCCATCTGCCACTTCTCAGCCCATTGGCCCATCTGGTCCAGATCCTGTTGTAATCTGAGGTAACCCTCTTCGCTGTCCACTACACCTCCAATTTTGGTGTCATCTGCAAACTTACTAACTGTACCTCTTACCTTTGTGTGTCGAAGTGCTTTCTAACATCTTTCCTGAATAGTCTGGCCCTATTCTCAGTCTATACCCCCAAGAATCCCCAGCCAGTCGAAGTAGTTTATCTTTATATATCCTGTCTTTTGCTGTCAATATCTTGACAACTGTTCAGCTCACCCGTTAACTTCCTAAATTCGAGAGAAAACAGGCCTCATTGGATAATTTATCTTGATAACCCCTGAAATCATTCTTGTAAACCCACTAATGCCTCTTAAAAACTAATTCTTTTCTTGTATTTATTGTGTAGCACGAGATTTAATTCATTTGCTACAACAACAGGACTCAAATTTCCAAAATTCTGGTATTTGAAAACAAGAAAGAAGAATTATGAGAAACATAGAGATCACGATGCCCATTGAACTGGTGTCGAACAATTGTTTTGCTGCCAAATGCACCCGATAATGAGCGTGTTTTTTTTAAAACAGGGTTTCATTTTTAGAAAGGATGGTAAATTAATTCATTGATGAAAGCGGGCAAGAGAATAATGGTCATTGATTCATGAGTAGCTGTCCCATGGTCATAGGCCAAGAGGAGCTAGACAGGTCATTGGCCCAGTATTGATGGCTTGCTCCAAAATAAGGTATATAAATCGGGTCAGGAATGGGAGGAAGGGACAAGGAGATCCAGGGAAATGAGCCACACTATCTCCCAGGGGCAAGACCAAGAGTTTCTCTCTATCAGCCCAATGGAAGAACAAAGTCTGTTGGCATTGAGACCATTGAAGGCAGCCAGATTCCTCTACAAAAAGGGACAGGACCACTGGGACACGTGAGAGATTGAGAAAGTATTCTCATCTGTCACGGGTCATATATCTAAACTGCTGCTTCTCAGTAAACTATCAGGAAATCATTATAAATTGTTGACTATATATCAAGTTCTGAATGCAGGTTTGCTTGCTGAGCTGGAAGGTTCATTTTCAGATGTTTCATTACCATACTAGGTCACATCATCAGTGAGCCTCTGGATGAAGTACTGGTGGTATGACCCACTTTTTATTTATGTGTTTAGGTTTCCTTGGGTTGGTGATGCCATTTCCTGTGGTGATGCCATTTCCAGTGGTGATGCCATTTCCTGTTCTTGTTCTCAGGGGATGGTAAATGGGATGTTTGTTGATAGAGTCCTGGTAGGAGTGGCATGCTTATTAGGAATTCTTGTGCGTGTCTCTGAAATGATGTCACCAACCCAAGAAAACCTAAACACATAACTAAAAAGTGGACGATACCACCAGTGCTTCATCCGGAGACTCACTGAAGATGTTATCTGTATGGTAACAAAATGTCTGAAAACGAACCTCCCAGCTCAGCGAGTGGCACAGTGGCTCAGTGGTTAGCACTGCAGCCTCACAGCTCCAGGGACCTGGGTTCGATTCCAGTCTCGGGCAACTATCTGTGTGGTGTTTTCACATTCTCCCTGTGTCTGCGTGGTTTCCTCCAGGTGCTCCGGTTTCCTCCCACAGTCCAAAAATGTGCAGGTTGGGTGAATTGGCCATGCTAAATTGCCCATAGCGTTAAATGCATTAGGCAGAGCCAAATGGGTCTGGATAGGTTGCTCTTCGGAGGGTCGGTGTGGACTTGTTGGGCCGAAGAGCCCGTTTCCACACTGTAGGGAATCTAATCAAATCAGAACCTCAACCTGAGCTACAAATCTTCTCAAAACTCGTTGACATCTATATCAAGTAATTGTAATCACATACCCCTTAAAATCAACAACATGTGAATATGACCACATAAGCAAAGATCTGGAAGCATCTCTTTCCCCATTCAACTGTGCCTAATGAACAACAATGCCTTCAGGCCAGAGAAGGTTGAAGAGGTGAGGAAGAGACAATAAGAGGAGGAAACTTCAGGAAGAAAAAAAAATTACACATTAGTGCATCAACAGTTCAAACATCGGAAAGAATATCAGCGAAACCCACAGTTTGCATGGGGAATGCCTTCATTTTTCATGTGGAAAGTAAGACCTTATGAAGGAATTTGAGCTCCCAACTGACACATCTCCTTTCCCTTCATACACCTTGGTCGTTCATCCCTTACCCGGTTTTGATTACAGGGTATGAAGTCAGGCTGGTTGAATTGTTGCTTGGTGTTGCCCAGCACTCTGCAACGATCAGCTTGGCTCTGCTATCTGATGTTTCAATTGAGACTTGAATGGACACTTCATCTCCAGGTGCTAAACGAGCATCTTCTGTTAATGTACGGTTTCTGCTGATTGTCTCAATGCTGGCCATATAATCTCCGACTCCTTCTTGGCTGGTTCTGTTCATTGTTGGAACAAAATAATTGACTTAGGATTTGGAATCCAACTAAATAAGTTGAAACTTTATCAGTAAATGTCATACTTTACAGAGGTACAGATACAAAGTTCATAGACTCAATAAAGCAACAGGCACCAGTTTGAAATATCAAAAGGCAAACTCAGCCTTTATTCAGGAAGATCTTTGACAAATGCTATGACTGGGATATTTAAAATTCTGAGTCAATGTGACATGGTAGATAGAGACAGTTTTTAGAGCAGGGTATCCCAAAATCAAAACCACAGGTGGACCACAAGCTTTGAGACAGCAAAAACCTCAATGGGCCTCCCAACAAAGTACACTCTAACTCCAACCCCATTCTAACTCATACCTCCACACTCACAGATTTCCCCCTTTCCCAACACTGACTCTGGTCTCATCTCACTTTGACAGGTCTCACCTCCTACTCTCACAGGTCCCTTCCCCACCCCTCCCAGCACCTTCTCTACTCACTACTCACTTCTACACTCACCCAATACCCCAACGGATCTTACTGGACAGGGTTCACAGTCACAACAATTTTCAAGGTCTGTAACTAGGGTCACAGTTAGAAGACGTTCAGGAAGCAGTGTTCTAGAGGCTGAAGGATTTGGAATGAGGTGCCAATGATAAAAGATCAACTGGAAGAGATTACTACTTTGTGTTTGGATCTCTAACATTGTTTCTTTAATGTGATCTTTCATAGGAGAAAGGACAGGAGGTAGATTTTTTTTAACACAGATGATAGCGAAGCTGCAGAATGCATGAACAGAATTAATGATCAAAGTAGAGACTATTTATGAATATGTTCAATGAGTCATTGAAGGAAGAGGAGGTTAGGTGTGGAGGAGCCCAGCATGTAGAAGGAATGAAGTCTGAAGGATCAGCACCACCATGGACGAGATGGGTGTAATTTGCAGTGGGAAGATCCAGAAGCGTAAACTAGTAGAACTTGCGATTTACACAGACTGGTCTGACTTGTTTTATGTATGCCAGAGAAGTGCTCTCGAATGATGAGTACGTTCATTTACACTATTAGATATTTTTTCATAGGTTAGACATTTTAAGCACTTTGAATGATAGAATCCTGGGTGGAGTACTGATGAAAAACAGCTGGAAATATTTATGGCATGATTTTGATTAGAAATGCTGCAGGATCTGTTTGCACAGATGAGCACAAGTTGGGTGCATAAGTCTATTGGCCTCATACCAGCATTCTAAGTGGAGGGAGTTAGAACATAGAACAGTACAGCATAGTGCAGGCCCTTCAGCCCACAATGTTGTGCCGAGCATTTATCTTAATCTAAAACAACCTAACCTACACACCCCTCAATTTACTGCCATCTAAGTGCTTGTCCAGTAGTTGCTTAAATGTCCCTAATGTCTCTGACTTTACCATCACCTCTGCCAGTGCATTCCATGCACCCACCACTCTCTGTGTAAAGAACCTATCCATGACATCTCCCCATACCTTCCTCCAATCACCTTAAAATTATGACCCATTGCTACCGCCATTTCTGCCCTGGGGAAAAGTCTCTGGCTATTTACTCTATCTATGCCTCTCATTACCTTGTACACCTCTATGAAGTCACCTCTCTTCCTTCTCGTCTCCAATGTGAAAAGCCTGTGCTCACTCAACCTCTGTTCATAAGACAAGCCCTTCAGTCCAGGCAGGATCCTGGTAAATCTCCTCTGCACCCTCTTTAAAGCTTCTACATCCTTCCCATAATGAGGTAACCAGAACTGGACACAATATTCCAAGTATGGTCCAAGCAGGATTTTATAGAGCTGCAGCAAAACCTCACAGCTCTTAAACTCAATCCCCCTGTTAATGAAAGCCAAACCACATTTGCCTTCTTAATAACTCTATCAATTTGGGTGGCAACTTTGAGGGATCTATCTACATGGATCCCAAGACCCCGCTGTTCCTCCACATTGCCAAGAATCCTGTCTTAACCCTGTATTCAACATGCAAATTTGATCTTCCAAAATGCATCACTTCACATTTATCCCAGTTGAACTCCATCTGCCACTTCTCAGCTCAGCTTTGCATCCTGTCAAAGTCATGTTGCAGCCTGCAACAACCCTCAACATTATCTACAACACCACCAACCTTTATGTCATTGGCAAACTTACTAATCAACCCTTCCACTTCTTCATCCAAGTCAGTTATAAAATCTACAAAGAGCAGAGACCCAAGAACAGACCCCTGCAGGACACTGCTGATCATGGACCTCCAAGTGGAATACTTTCCGTCCACTACCACTTGCTGTCTTCTTTGGGTCAGCCAATTCTGTATCCAGACAGCCAGATTTCCCTGTATCTCATACCTCCTAACATTCTGAATGAGCCTACTGTGGAGAATGTTATCAAATGCCTGACTGAAATCCATATACACCACATCCACTGCTCGATCTTTTCTCGTCAAGTCCTCAAAGAACTCAATAAGGCTTCTGCCATGAACTGCCCCTCACAAAGCCATGCTGACTATCTTTAATCAAACTATGTTTTTCCATGTAGTCATAAATCCTATTTCTCAGAATCTTTTCCAGTAACTTGGTTACCACAGTCGTAAGACTGACTGGTCTGTAATTCCCAGAGATTTCCCTATTTCCTTTTCTTGAACAGAGAAACAACACTCGCCTCCCTCCAATCAGCCAGTACTACTCCCGTGGAGAGTGAGGATGCAAGGATCATTGCCATAGGTGCAGCAATCACATTCCTCACTTCCCGTAGTAACCTTGGATATATCTGGTCCAGCCTGGGGCCTTATCTTTCTTGATGCTTCCCAGAATTTCCAGCACATCCACTTCCTTAATCTATTCAACCCTATTAACCTTGTCCACGGTGTTCTTACTATCAACAAGTTCTCTCTCTCTAGTGAACACTGAAGCAAAAATCTCATTTAGGGCCTCCTTTACCTCTTCAGTCTCCAGACACAAATTCCTTCCACTACCCCGATCGGCTCTACCCACTCTCTGATCATTTTCTTATTCCTCACGTATGTATAGAATGCTTATGGGTTTTCCCTAATCCTTCCCTTTCTCTCCCCCGCTTCCCCCCTCTGTCCGCCTCCACTTCTTCCTCTCTCCCCCCCTTTCTCCCTCTCTCCCCACTCTCTCCTTCTCAACCCCTGGAGCTGGTTAGCTCAATTGGCAGGCCAGTTGGTATGTGATGCAGAATGATGCCAAAAGTGTGGGTTCAAATCCACTGAGGTTACCATGTGGACTCTCCTTCTCAGCTTCTCCCCTTGCCTGAGATATGGTGACTCACAGGTTAAGCCACTGTCAGCCATCTCACCCTAATGAGAGAGCAGCCCTATGATCTGGACAACTTCACCATGATTTTAAAATTAGCGTAGAGGCATATTTTGAGTCGCAGTGACTTCCAACGTTAGAATCAGTTCAGCAAAGGTCATTGATTAATTCCTACAAAATTGGGTTTACTTTATGAGGAGAAATGAGATAGCTTGTGTCTATAACATTGGAGTTTGTAGGAATGAAAAATATAAAGTCTGGAGAGCACCTGAGACAGTGGAGGCAGAAATGATATTTCCCCTTGGAGGAGAGACTATAGTAGTGGCACAGTTTGGAAAGAAATGGTTCTCCCATTTAAGACGGGGGAGTACAGTTTTCTCTCAGAGGGTTGTGAGTCTATGGAACTCTCTTTCCCCAGAGAGTGGTGAAGGAGGTGTTAGTAAATATTTTTAAGGCAAAGTTAGATGGATTGTTGTTGAACAAGGAAATCAAATGTTATCAGGTCAACATGAAAGTGGAGTTGAGGCCACGATTAGATCAGCCATGATCTCATCGAATGGCCTTAAGGGGCTGAATGGCCTCATCCTCCTCCTGATTCATATGATGATAGCAATGCAGAGATGTTATTGTACAACAATAACTATATGCATTACTGGGAGTGAAGAGAGATGTTGGAGGTTTTAAAGTGAAGTTTGCCGCGTTGTTTGGGGAGCATACTTTTTGTCTATCACTTTCAATGCAACCTTGAGTATTCTGAATTATTCGTTAGAACAGGCATTAACAGGAAGAACAGTGTATATGCTGCAGTGATACAGCACTCCCTCAGCACTGACCCTGTTGCAGTGGGACACTTCCTCAGCACTGACCCTCCAATAATGCAGCATTCCCGTTGCACTGACCCTCTGACAGTACATACTCCCTCAAGTCTGACCGACTGACAGTAGGGCACTCCCTCAGCACTGACCCTGCTGCAGTGGGACACTCCCTCAGCACTGACCCTCCAATAATGCAGCACTCACTTAGCACTGACCCTCTGACAGTAGGGCACTCCCTCAGCACTGACCCTGTGACCATGCAGCACCTCTTCAGCAGTGACCCTGTGACATTGCAGCACTCCCTCAGTAGTGACCCTGCAACAGTACGGCAGTCCCTCAGTACTGACCCTCTGAAAGTGAACTTCCCTTAAGTTGGAGTAATGACGTGTGTTTGGTTTTTGCTTGCTCTGAACCACGTAGTGACCAAGGTTTAACAGAGCCGTGGCAATAAATGAACGGAAGTAAGAGTATTACATATATGTCTCCACGCCCAGTCTCAATTTCCAGGGGTTCCCTCTACACCTCAGCAAAGAAGGTGGCAAAGGCATCATCTCCACCCTGCTCTCCGCCCCCTCAACTCTCCTTCTTTCCCCACCAGCCCCAGTCATGTACATTTCAAATTCTAAGTCAGTTGAAATCCCAGCCTCATTCATCAACTACCACAGGGTGATACTGGGCAGTGACCTCATCTCGAAGGAAGGGGCTCCAATATAGGGCACCACTTGCATCCTTCTGTCCATAATGGAACATGGGGACAGGAGACAGTCATTCAGCCCCTCATACCTGCTCCACCGTTGACTAACCGACTACCTCATTGCCGTATTTTTGTGCTGTTCCCATTGTCATGGTTATCATTAGTGACTAGAAATCGAGAGATCACTGTCTTGAAATTAATGACTGAGCTCCCACAACTTTTTGGAGGACAACTCAGCCTCATTTTCTTAATAGTAGTGGAAGGCTCATGCTTGACATTAGGGATCTCACTTGGGAGAACTAATGTCCCTTGAACTAAAATGTTAATTTTGGATCATGGAGACATCATGGTTTCAGACACAAGTCCTGTCCACTAGCAACAAATCAATCCTCAAAGGAAAATGAGCTCTTTCTGTAGACCATGTGAGATGAGGTGAAGTGGAAGGTGGAGCAGAGGCACTAAGACAAACTGACCAATTCCATCAAAGGGCCTGTTGTCCTGTTGACCTGCTATAGTCTATTAAATTTGTCAGTCCTCGTGAAACCTGAATTTTTGGAGTTCTGTCTCCATCATGTACTAACTAATTTAACTAATGCCTCCCCGCACCCCCCCCCCCCTCCCCCCACTCCCCAAAACGTGTATCTTTCAGTTCTCAGAGTTAACAAGAAGATTTAGTGTGATATTCTCATTCGGCACCTGATTCTATTTCAGTCTCGTGACACCAACACTGACAGCTAGGCTCAGGTACCTCAGGGTCTGTCTGACCTCAGTGAAACAGGTCACATTACTGTCATGTTAATGATAGTGGTCAAATAAACAATCTCTTTAATGACATGGGTTAGCTTTCTGATCAACAATGAAACACACTGTACATTATGAAGCAGATGTTCAAGCAAACCAGTTGATTTCTGAATGTACATCTCCCAAACCTAGAGCAGACCAACTGTGAGACAGAGTCACAACAATTTATACACACAGCACTTGAGTCCTTAAAGGCAAGCTCTCTCAATAGCAAGATACACATACGATACTTACCCGTTGGGACTGTAGCCGGCAGTGAGCAAAAGGCTGTTGTCAAATGTGCAATTTACAGGAACCTCAAGTTTAGCACCATCAGAAACTGTGCTGGAGTAAGGGATGTTACGAAGTGTTGTTTTCACGACCGTGTGTGTTGCATTCTGGATTAAATCAATATATCCATCAAATAGATATTAAAATAGATAATCAAAAATGCACGTTCATTTTAAACCTTTAATGTGACAAAATATCCCAAAGTGGATGATCAAGCAGAATTTGACACCAGCCCTCAAAAAGAAATAATCGGAAATGCGGACCGGTTTGAGAGGTCTTCACAAAGAGGAGGAAGTAAGTCGTGAGACAAAAAGCCTTAATGAGGGATATCCAAAGCTTCAGATCTATATAGCTGAAGGCAAGAGTCAAATCTATAAAATCAGGTAAAACCCCTTATTGGAGGAATGCCGAAATCTTGGGGTGTTGCAGGTTTGAAAAAGGTTACTGGCATGACTTTGCAGTTCTGGAACCAAATTAATACCTGGAAAGCATGTTCAGTTTGTCACAGATATCAAGCTAGCAACAGTTTATTTTTTAAGACTTTATTGTTCCCTCCTATTTACAGCAATTTCTGATGAGATTCAGCTGCAGAGAGAACAATGTTTTCCAATAATTTGTCCAAGTGGACTTCGTTCATGCATTAGAGTAACCCTCACTGAAGATTGACAATTGCAGTGGTGAAGTGAGTCCATTACACAACAGAGACTTTAGGTATTCTCCTTACTGTAAACTATTCAATATTAAAGTCATGAGCAATGGAGCCCCACTGAGATCTTCGAGTCACGTTTACCTTGAAAGTCTGATTTGACAGACTTTTATTTCAATAGATAAACAACAACGAAACTTACGTTTGATATTTGAGTTCCACACTCAGTCCACCCGACCTTAAGGGTAACATGAGTCAAGTTGCCAATGCTCCCATTGCAGTGGGAGTTCCCCAGGTGCAGAGTAGACGGTGGTATCTTCTTCTCTTCCAGGAATGATCGTTCCATTATGACTGAGATCTCATGAAGTTTGCAGCTTATCATGATCGATTGGGAAGCTGCTTCTACAGTTGTTGGGTTCACCACCACGGGTTCTGCAGGAGACATTGGAGGTTAATGTAGAAGTCCAAGAAAGTTCAGCTGAATACATTACTCTCCTGTCAGCATCATTCTCAGTCGAATTATGTAACAGCAGGTCCACCCTTTCAGTGTTTGTGCGCCCACAAGAAATAGGCCTGAAGATGATGCCCACATTGTTCTTATACCTTTTTGTTTTGCCCTTTTCTTCAGCCACATATCTCTTCGTTGTTTTGATTCCTAAGCTCTGATACTGCATTTCACATGATCTTCATAAAACTACACTTTCAATATTTGTCCCTTCTATTTAACTCCATTGCTTGCAATCCAGACTGTCTTACTATTTGAAATGTTTTTCTCCTTTGATCGAAACAGCTCAAATGCATCAAGTCTTTCTTTGTATTTATATAGTCTCATGGCCAGGCAACATCCAAGTGAATCTGCACCGTGCTCTCTTTATCCACCTAAATACCTTCTCCAAAGTGAGGATCTCTGCTGGTTCTCTATCTGCAGTCTCACTAGGGTTTTATGCAGATTCAAATGTTCCTTCAACAAATGTTTCTTCAAACATTTTGTCAACAACACCTTCCAAACTCTATGGCATCTATCACCTCGAAGTAAAAAGGCAGCAGATGCATGAGAACATCACAATCCATCTGATCCCTTCCGTGCCACACACCTTCCTGACTTGGCACTACAATTACCATTTCTTCAGTGTTACTGAGTCAGAATCCTGAACCCCACTTCCTACCACCACATGAGTGCCCCTCCGCCTGGCAGACTGCAGTAGTTCAAGAAGGCAGCTCACCACGAATCTTTCAAGGGAGTTATGAAGGGGCAGAAAGTACTCGCATCCCTCGAACTAATTTTAAAAGATGTACAACATCCAAATGTTCTCTTCAGAAAAAAATAAAGTGCATTTCTCAATTAAATGGCTCACATTACCAGTTGGGAAAATGCTGTATATTTGATAAATCACAAGAAAACTGATAAAGATTTAGAATGGTGTCTCAAAGCATGAACAATGTCTTTGTACGAGATTCAGTGGGATGTAAAATCATACTTAAAAATATGATGCGTAATCTTAACTAGGGTTATGTGGTGTAGACAGGGGAGTGGAGGTGAGATCAGGATAACATCAGCCATAATCATGTTAGATAGCAGAGGAGGCTCGATGGGTTGAATTGCCTACTCCCACTTCTAATTGCCATGTTCTCACTTATCTTCAAGATGCTTGTCTTGAATACCTACTTTTCAAATGAGGAGAAAACCCACTAACTGGCGAGAAAGACATGTGCTGTCTTCTAACCTAATGAAGGCTCAATGTCTTCATTCAAAATATTGGGGAAAGGCATTGAACCCAAAACCTTAATCATTACTGATACCACACAGCATGAGTTCAATGCAAATGATTAATCAGAAGTTTGTTTGCCATAGGAGTTTACAATATTACAGAGCCATAATCAAGCCATTAGTTTAACAGAATCTAGGATGAGCAAGTTTTCTTTCAAAATTTAACTTAAAAGTTGTTGGAGACGATTGTTTGAAGTAGATATGATGGAAGTCAGTTACAAGCATGGTGTCTCCTAGAAAAAAATCATTAAGGGAATACATTATTGCAACATATGCATTTCATGTTGTATATTTGCTCACTGAGCTGGATGGTTCGTTTTCAGACATTTCGTCCCCATATTGGTAACATCATCAGTGAGCCTCCAGTGAAGCACTGGTGTTATGACCCACTTTCTATTTATGTGTTTTGGTCTCTTAAGGTGTGTGATATCATTTCCAGTTCTTTTTCTGAGAGGTTCATAAATATGTCCAAATCGATGTGTTTATTGATGGAGTTCTGATTTGAATGCCAGGCCTCTAGGAATTCCCGTGCGTGTCTCTGTTTAGCCTGTCCCAGGATGGATATGTTGTCCCAGTCAAAGTAGTTCCCTTCTTCGTCTGTATGTAAGGATATTAGTGATAGTGGGTCATGTCTTTTGGTGGCTAGTTGGTCTTTGTGTATTCTGGTGGCTAGTTTTCTGCCTGTCTGGCCAATGTAGTGTTTGTTACAGTCCTTGCGTGGTATTTTATAAATGTCATTCACTTTTTTGGTTGTTTGTGTAGGGTTCATTAGGTTCATCAGCCACTGTTTAAGTATGTTGGTATCATGGTAGCCCACAAACCTACCAACACACTTAAACAGTGGCTGATGAACCTAAAAGACTATCTACAAACAACCAGCAAAACAAATGTCGTTTACAAAATACCTACTAGGACTGTAACAAACACTACATCAGACAGGCAGGCAGAAAACTAGCCACCAGAATACATGAACTTTAACTAGCCACCAAAAGACATGACCCACTATCACCCAGTATCCTTATATACAGATGAAGAAGGACACCACTTCGACTGGGACAACACATCCAACCTAGGAAAGGCTAAACAGAGACATGCATAGGAAATCCTAAAGGCCTTGCAATCAAACTGAAACTCCATCGATAAATACCTCGATTTGCACCCCATTTACCAACCCCTGAGAAAAAGAACCGGAAATGATATCACCCACCGAAAGAGACCAAGACACATAAATAGAAAGTGGGACATAACACCAGTACTTCACCAGGTGCTCACTGATGATGTTACTGAGTATGGTGACGAAATGTCTGAAAACGAACCTTCCAGTTCAGGGAGCAAACTTACAACCTGAACCTCAACCTGAGCTACAAATCTTCTCAAAAATCATATGCATTTCATTTTAGAAAGCATCCAGAATACAAGTGCTTGTTTTGGAACATTCATTGGTTATTCAAGCCTGAGAAAGTCTCAGACGTCAGTTACGCATGTACTTAAGGGAATGTCTTCACAGCTCTTAGGACAGGTACTGACAAGAAGCAATTAAGTCGAATGTAGAGATTGAACAATGAAAAAAAATTTCTCTGAGTTTTGATTAACTGTAAAGTTGAGGGGATTTTGCTTTGCCGTGAGTTTTGAAATCTTTCGAGCAGTGTTGTATTCTCTTAGCTTGTTTTGTTTGATTTATTTTTCTTTTTTTTGCATAATAAACTTCTGTTTCATTGTTAAAACCAAATCTCCTGTCTGGCATGCTTAGGTTTCAGTGAAAAACCATCACAGAGACGTACAGCCACAGAAACAGACCCTTCGGTCCAACTGCTCCATGCTGACCAGATATTCTAAATCAATCTAGTCCCATTTTCCAGCATTTGGCCATAGCCCTCTAAATCCTTCCAATTCATATACACATCCAGATGCAGTTGAAATGTTGTAATTGTATCAGCCTCCACCGCTTCCTCTGGAAGCTCATTCCATACACACATCACCCTCTGCTGGTTCTCTGTCATTCCCATTTCCCCACTTCTTATATTCTTTCCTGGAACATGGGTACCACTGGCCAGACCAGCATACATATCCAATTGCCTCGTCATCTAAGTGACTTGGACCATATCAGAGAGCAGCTGAGAGCCACCCACACCGCTGTGGGTCCATTGCCATGTGAAGCCCAGAGCAGTCAAGGACAGCAGACCTCATTCCCCAAAGGCTGCATGTTTAGTAAAACAACAAGAAAAATCAATCAATTCATATTTCACTCAACTTACTATATCGTATCATAGGCTGGGATAATAACATTATAAAAGAGGTTACAAATGACCATTGCAGCAAATGAAATTGAACAGCCATGAAAAGTACGTATTATTGTAATTATTAGTCATTATGGAAACCAAGTTTTACCTCTGCAATTTCTGCCAGGTCGAGCTGGGTTTGCATCCACAAAACTGTCAAGGCAGCTACATGTGTAGGATCCCTCTGTGTTAATGCATTTTGCCTTGAGAGAGCAATCATTGTCATCAAGTGAGGCACATTCATTGTAATCTGCAATCAAGGGAAGATGTCAGGAAATTGATGGCCTACTATGACTCTCGATTGATGCATTTGCTGTACTTATATCACAATCATAGCCAGATATCCTACAAACCGAAGAGTGGCTCTGCTCAAAGGAAATTGTCATACTCTGGCACAGAGTCCAGACCAGACAGGCCTTTAAGATAATTATGCAATGACATAATATGTCATGTTCTGGCATAAGAAGTAGTTGCCTCACCCTCAGTCATGTTTTCCTCACACCAGAGTCAATGTTGTCAGTCAGCTCTCTGCGTGAGTAATGTGCAGAAGGAATAGAACTCAAACTATGTGCATCACAGATTGTGATATCACTGTCTGATAAATAATTGCTGCTGGACCTGCTGAGCTAATACAGCAATTTCTGTTTTTGTTCCTGATAAATAATTAACAGTGGAACTCAACTTTAATTGTCTGACGCAAGAAGAACCTTTCTTTGGTATATGTTATGTGGACTGGATGTTATATTCAACCACATACACAGCCATTGTCAGACGCAATTTGATGAGACATACCTAAGGTACTGAACGTGATGGTTAGTGTATCAACAATCATTTACACCAAAGATTTATTTAATTCATCACAATCAGTGAAAAAATCGGTCACTAGAATGTAATCATGTCCTCAGATGTAGAAAATATCAGTGTAATCTTGCGCCACAGAAGGAGCCCTATGTAAAAGGACATGTTCTGTTGATTGGTGACGTTAATAGACTTGACCTGTTCACATAACTATCTCTTGTTTTGTTTCTCTGCCTATGTATACAGTCGAGCATATCTCAACATAGAGCTTGCAGAATTAAAAGTAGTTTCCCAAGGAGGATTACTTTCTCAGACGGTCTGTCTCTGAAATATGATACTTTAAGGCCACACATAACAATAATCTTAGAGTCTTGGAGTCATACAACATGGAAACAGACCCTTCAGTCCAACCAGTCCACACTCACCATGTCCACAAACCAAAATAGTTTCAATTTGGCCCATATCCCTCCAAACCTTTTCTCATCATGAACTTATCCAAATATCTTTTAAATGTTGTAACTATAACTGCATCATTCCACACACATACCACTCTCTTTGTAAAAAGTTGCCCCTCATGTCCTTTTGCAATCTTTCTCCTCTCACCTTAAAAATATGCCCCCTAGTATGCCCTAGGGGAAAGACTTTTGATATTTACCTTATCTGTGCCCCTCATGATTTTATAAGCCTCAGCAAGGCTTATGGTCCAGTGAAAAAAAGACCCAGCCTATCCTTATAACTCAAACCCTCCAGTCCCAGCAATATCCTGGTAAATCTTTTCTGAGCCCTCTCCAATTTAATATTATCCTTTCTATAGCAGAGTGACCAAAACTGGACAAATTACTCCAGAAGGGGCCTCACCAATGTCTTGTACAATCTCAACATGACATTCCAACTCCTATACTCAAAGAATTGAGCAATGAAGGCACGCGTGCCAAACACCTTCTACACGTGACCACATTTCAAAGAATTATGTACCGAAACTCCTAGGTCCCTCTACTCTACAACACTACCCAGACCTCTACCATTAATTGTGCACTGCCCTTGTTTGTTTTACCAAAATGCAATATCTTGTATTTATCCAAAGTAAACTCTATCTGCCACTCCTCATCCCATTGACCCAATTGATCAAGATCTATTTGTAATCTTAGATAACCTTCATCACTGGCCACTATACCACCAATTTTGATGTCATCCTCAAACTGAATAACCATGCCTCCTAAATTCTCATCCAAATTATTCATAGAAGTGGTAAACAAGAGTGGATCCAGTACTGATCCCTGTGGAAAGCTGCTAGTCTAAAAAACAACACTCCACCACCACCCTCTGTCTCCTACCATTGGCAAGCTCAGCCTGAATCACATGTGATCTAACTTTACTCATTGATTTCCTATGTGGAACTTTGTCGAAGGCTTTACTAAAATCCATGTAAACAACATCTACCTCTCTGCCCTCATCAATCTTTTTGGTTACTTCCTCAAAAAACTCAATCAAGTTTGTGAGACACCATTTCGCTCACACAAAGTCATACTGATGATCCTTAATCAGACCTCGCCTCACCAAATACACATAAATTCTATCTTTCAGGTTCACCTTCAACAACTTACACACCACGAACGTCAGACTCACAGGTCTACAGTTCCCAAACTTCTCCTTAATCTTCTTGAGCTATTGCAGTTAGTTCCCATCTGATGTAGCATACACTTTGGCTGAGAGCAAAGTCAGTGGGAGTGATGTCATGGTCCTGAGCCATTGATGTTTGGCCGATATCCCTGCAAACCTTTCCTATCCATACAGCTATCCAAATATCTTTTAAATGTTGTAATTGTAACCACCTCTATCACTTCCTCTGACAGCTCATCACACAGAAAATACACCACCATTTTCTGTGTGAAAACATTGCCCCTCAGGTGCCTTTTAAATATTTCCCCTCTCACCTTAAACTTATGCCTTCTAACTTTGGACTCCCCTACCCTGGGAAAAAGATCTTGGCTTACTTATTCTATCCATGCCCCTCATGATTTTTTGAATATCTACAAGGTCAACCCTCAGCCACCGAATTTCCAGGGAACAATGTCCCAGCCTATCTAGCCTCTCCTTATCACACAAACCCTCCAGTCCCAGCAACATGCTTGCAATTTTTTTCTACTTAAACAACATCCTTCCTATAGCAACGGCGAGCAGAATTGTGCACAGTACTAAAAGTTCATCTAACATAAATTCAAATGTATGCTAATCCATCGTTACTTGTTTGCTTTCCATTAGTATTGTGTGGCAAATGCTCTTTAAAATGCTTTTTAAGCATCTCTATGCAGTGTGGTTTTCTTTATTGCACTTTGGATTTTTTTTTAATCGTGTGTTGCTGTCTCTTTCAGAATTGTGTGCTTGCTATAGCAGGTGTTAGCCTGTAGGTGGCGAATACCTCCAAAAAGGAGCATGACGTCTCATGTTTCTATTTTGTATCAGTTTGGTAAATGAAAATGGTGGAATCTGAATTTTCATGTATTTGGAGAGGCAAGGACTGCTTAAGGATAGTCAGCATGACTTTGTGTGAGGGAAATCATGTTTTGACAATATTTTAATGTCAAAAAATACTTCTTTTGGTATTTGTAAACTATATATTCTCCAAGGAGCACTTTGGAGCTCTCCTTTCAGGACTAGTTAAACTTTTTTTAAATCGATCAGCAGTCTCTCATTTTTCTTTCTTCTTATTCTTTAAGAGAGAGCAGCTGTGAAGTACAGTGACTCCTCTCTCGGCAAATCCAGCAACCATTCTGTGTCAGCAGAGTTCCCTCTTAGATTGAAAATGCCTTTGCTTGGTCAGAGTGATTGTGCATGATGGGAGGAATGTTGGACAGACCAGGAAACTGCTCTCTCAAGTTGCCTTTAAATCTACCCGGACATAGCTAGGATCTTCAATTAACATTTGAAATCAATATTGCAAACCCATAAGTAGGTTGTGCCAAATGTATATGCAAGATTCGTTAAAACTAACATAGAGTCACAGAGATGTACAGCACAGAAACAAACCCTTCGGTCCAACTTGTCCATGCCGACCAGGTATCCCAACCCAATCTAGTCCCACCTGCCAGCGCCCGGCCCATATTTCTCTAAACCCTTCCTATTCATATACCCATCCTGATGCATTTTAAATGTTGCAATTGTACCAGCCTCCACCACATCCTCTGGCAGCCTATTCGACACACGCACCACCCTCTGCGTGAAAAATTTGCCCCTTAGGTCTCTTTTATATCTTTCCCCTCTCACCCTAAACCTATGCCCTCTACTTCGGGACTCCCCCACCCCAGGGAAAAAAAGTTTGTCTATTTATCCTATCCATGCCCCTCATGATTTTATAAACCACGATAAGGTCAGCCTCAGCCTCCAACGTTCCAGAAAAAACAGCCCTCGCCTGTTCAGCCTCTCCCTATAGCTCAAACCCTCCAATCCTGGCAACATCCTCGTAAATCTTTTCTGAACCCTTTCAAGTTTTACAATATCCTTCTGATAGGAAGGAGACCAAAACTGCATGCAATATTCCAAAATTGGCCTAACCAATGTCCTGTATAGCCACAGTATGACCTGCCAACTCCTGTACTCAATACTCTGACCAAAAAAGGAAAGCATTCCAAACGCTTTCTTCACTATCCTATCTACCTGCGACTTCAGTTTCACGGAGTTATGAACCTGCACGCCAAGGTCTCTTTGATCAGTAACATTCCCTAGGACCTTATCATTAAGTGTATAAGTTCTGCTAAGATTTGCTTCCCCAAAATGCAGCACCTCACGTTTATCTAAACAGAAACTCCATCTGCCACTTCTCAGCCCATTAGCCCATCTGATCAAAGTCCCATTGTAATCCGAGGTAACCTTCTTCGCTGTCCACTACGCCTCCAATTTTGGTGTCTTCTCTAAACTTACAAGCTATTACCTCTTATGCTCACATCCAAATCATTTATATAAATGACAAAAAGTAATGGACCCAGCACCGATCCTTGTGGCACTCCACTGGTCACAGGCCTCCAGTCTGAAAAACAACCCTCCACAACCACCCTCTGTCTTCTACCTTTGAGCCAGTTCTGTATCCAAATGGCTAGATCTCCCTGTATTCTATGAGATCTAACCTTGCTAACTAGTCTCCCATGGAGAACCATGTCGAATGCCTTACTGAAGTCCATATAGATCATATCTGCCACTCTGCCCTCATTTTTGTTACTTCTTCAAAAAAAATCAATCAAATTTGTTCGACATGATTTCCCACACACAAAGCCATGTTGATGATCCCTAATCAGTCCTTGCCTTTCCAAATGCAGGTACACCCTATCCCTCAGGATTCCTTCCAACAACTTGCCCACCACCAACGTCAGGCTCACTGGTCTATTGTCCCCTGGCTTGTCCTTACCACTTTTCTTAAATAGTGACACCATGTTAGTCAACCTTCAGTCTTCTGGCACCTCACCTGTGACTATCATTAATACAAATATCTCAGCAAGAGGCCCAGCAATCACTTCCCTAGCTTCCCACAGAGTTCAAGGGTACACCTGACCAGGTTCTGGGGAATAATCCACTTTTATGCATTTCAAGACATCCAGCACTTTCTCCTCTGTGATATGGACATTTTTCAAGATGTCACAATCTATTTCCCTAAATTCTATATCTTCCATGTCCTTTTCCACAGTAAATACCAATGCAAAAAATGCTTATTTAGTATCTTCCCCCATTTCCTGTGGCTCCGCACAAAGGCTGCCTTGCTGATCTTTGAGGGGCCCTGTTCTCTGCCTGATTACCCTTTTGTCCTTAATGTATTTGTAAAAACCCTTTGGATCCTCCTTAACTCTATCTTCCAAAGCTATCTCATGTCCCCTTTCTGCCTGCCTGATTTCCTTCATAAGTACACTCCTACTGCCTTTATACCCTCTCAGGATGCATTTGATCTATCCTGCCTGTACCAAGCATATGCTTCCTTCTTTTTCTTAACCAAAACCTCAACTTCTCTGGTCATCCAGGCTTCCCCATACCTACCAGCCTTTCCTTACACCCAGTCAGGAATATACTGTCTCTGGACTATCATTATCTCATGTCTTAAGACTTCCCATTTTCCAGCCATCCATTTACCTGTGAACATCTGCTCCCAATTAGCTTTTGAAAGTTCTTGCCGAATACCATCAAAATTGGTCTTTCTCCAATTTAGAACTTCAACTTTTAGATCTGGTCTATCCTTTTCCATC
Source organism: Chiloscyllium plagiosum (assembly GCF_037043375.1). Taxonomy (NCBI): domain Eukaryota; kingdom Metazoa; phylum Chordata; class Chondrichthyes; order Orectolobiformes; family Hemiscylliidae; genus Chiloscyllium; species Chiloscyllium plagiosum. The sequence goes on from NW_028270150.1 coordinate 20,802,725, forward strand.
TCTGCTTAAAACCTAATAGAATTATCGTCACTGGCCCCAAAGTGCTCCCCCACTGACACCTCAGTCACCTGCCCTGCCTTATTTCCCAAGAGTAGGTCAGGTTTTGCACCTTTTCTAGTAGATACATCCACAGACTGAATCAGAAAATTTTCTTGTACATGGCTTAAGAAATTCCTCTCCATCTAAACCCTTAACACTATGGCAGTCCCAGTCTATGTTTGGAAATTTAAAATCCCCTACCATAACCACCCTATTATTCTTACAGATAGCTGAGATCTCCTTACAAATTTGTTTCTCAATTTCCTTCTGACTATTAGGGGGTCTATAATACAATCCCAATAAGGTGATCACCCCATTCTTATTTCTCAGTTTCACCCAAATAACTTCCCTGGATGTATTTCCAGGAATATCCTGCATCAGTATAGCCATAATGCTATCGCTGATCAAAAACGCCACTCCCCCTCCTCTCTTGCCTCCCTTTCTATCCTTCCTGTAGCATTTATATCCTGGAATATTAAGCTGCCAGTCCTGTCCATCTCTGAGCCATGTTTCTGTAATTGCTTTGATATCCCAGTCCCATGGGGTATCATAGCAATTACAGAAACATGGCTCAGAGATGGACAGGACTGGCAGCTTAATATTCCAGGATATAAATGCTACAGGAAGGATAGAAAGGGAGGCAAGAGAGGAGGGGGAGTGGCGTTTTTGATCAGCGATAGCATTATGGCTATACTGATGCAGGATATTCCTGGAAATACATCCAGGGAAGTTATTTGGGTGAAACTGAGAAATAAGAATGGGGTGATCACCTTATTGGGATTGTATTATAGACCCCCTAATAGTCAGAAGGAAATTGAGAAACAAACTTGTAAGGAGATCTCAGCTATCTGTAAGAATAATAGGGTGGTTATGGTAGGGGATTTTAACTTTCCAAACATGGACTGGGACTGCCAAAATGTCAATGGTTTAAATGGAGAGAAATTTGTTAAGAGTGTACAAGAAAATTTTCTGATTCAGTGTGTGGATTTACCGACTAGAAAAGGTGCAAAACTTGACCTACTCTCGGGAAATAAGGCAGGGCAGGTGACTGAGGTGTCAGTGGGGGAGCACTTTGAGGCCAGTGACCATAATTCTATTAGATTTAACATAGTGATGGAAAAGGATAGACCAGATCTAAAAGTTGAAGTTCTAAATTGGAGAAAGGCCAATTTTGACGGTATTAGGGGGCAGATGTTCGCAGGTCAAGGGGCAGTTGGAAAATGGGAAGCCTTCAGAAATGAGATAACAAGAATCCAGAGAAAGTTATTTCCAGTTCGGGTGTAAGGAAAGGCTGGTAGGTATAGGGAATGCTGGATGACTAAAGAAACTGAGGGTTTGGTTAAGAAAAAGAAGGAAACATAGACAGGATAGATCGAGTGAATCCTTAGAAGAGTATAAAGGCAGTAGGAGTATACTTAAGAGGGAAATTGGGAGGGCAAAAAGGGGACATGAGATAGCTTTGGCAAATAGAATTAAGGAAAATCCAAAGGGTTTTTACAAATATATAAAGGACGAAAGGGTAACTAGGGAGAGAATAGGGCCCCTCAAAGATCAACAAGGCGGCCTTTGTGTGGAGCCACAGAAAATTGGGGAGATACTAAACGAGTATTTTGCATCAGTATTTACTGTGGAAGATATACAATGTAGGGAAATAGATGGTGACATCTTGCAAAATGTCCATATTCCAGAGGAGGAAGTGCTGGATGTCTTGAAATGCATAAAGGTGGATAAATTCCCAGGACCTGATCAAGTGTACCCTAGAACTCTGTGGGAAGCTAGAAAGGTAATTGCTGGGCCTCTTGCTGAGATATTTCTTTAATCGATAGCCACAGGTGAGATGCCAAAAGACTGGAAGTTGGCTAACGTAGTGCCACTGTTTAAGAAGGGTGGTAAGGACAAGCCAGGGAACTATAGCCCAGTGAGCCTGACGTCTGTGGTGGGCAAGTTGTTGGAGGGAATCCTGAGGGACAGGATGTACATGTATTTGGAAAGGCAAGGAATTATAAGGGATAGTCAACATGGCTTAGTGCAAGGGAAATCATGTCTCATAAACTGAATTGGTTTTTTTTGAAAAAGTAACAAAGAAGATTGGTGAGGGAGAGCGGTAGATGTGATCTATATGGACGTCAGTAAGGCATTCGACAAGGTTCCCCATGGGAGACTGATTAGCAAGGTTAGAGCTCACAGAATACAGGGAGAACTAGCCATTTGGATACAGAACTGGCTCAAAGGTAGAAGACAGAGTGTGGTGTTGGAGAGTTGTTTTTCAGACTGGATGCCTGTGACCAGTGGAGTGCAACAAGGATCGGTGCTGGGTCCTCTAATTTTTGTCATTTACATAAATGACTTAGATGCGAGCATAAGAGGTACAGTTAGTAAGTTTGCAGATGACACCAAGATTGGAGGTGTAGTGGAAAGTGAAAAAGGTTACCTCAGCTTACAACAGGATCTTGACCAGATGGGCCAATGGGTTGAGAAGTGGATGATGGAGTTTAATTCAGATAAATGCAAGGTGCTGCATTTTGGGAAAGCAAATCTTAGCAGGACTTATATACCTAATGGTAAGGTCCTAGGGAGTGTGACTTAACAAAGAGACCTTGGAGTGCAGATTCATAGCTCCTTGAAAGTGAAGTTACAGGTAGATAGGATAGTGAAGAAGGTGTTTGGTATGCTTTCTTTTATTGGTCAGAGTATTGAGTTAGGAGTTGGGAGGTCATGTTGCAGCTGTACAGGACATTGGTTAGGCCATTGTTGGAATATTGCGTGCAATCCTGTCTCCTTCCTATTGGAAAGATATTGTGAAACTTGAAAGGGTTCAGAAAAGATCTACAAGAATGTTACCAGGGTTGTAGGATTTGAGCTATAGGGAGAGGCTGAACAGGCTGGGGCTGTTTTCCCTGGAGCATCGGAGGCTGAGGGGTGACCTTATATAGGTTTACAAAATTATGATGGGCATGGATAGGATAAATAGGCAAAGTTTTTTTCCCTGGGGTTGGGGAATCCAGAACTAGAGTGCATAGATTTAGGGTGAGAGGGGAAGGATATAAAAGAGACCTAAGGGACAACCTTTTCACACAGAGGGTGCTACGTGTATGGAATGAGCTGCCAGAGGAAGTGGTGGAAGCTGGTACAATTGCAACATTTAAAAGGCATTTGGATGGGTATATGAATAGGAAGGGTTTGGAGGGTGCTGGCAGATGGGAGTAGAATGGATTGGGATACCTGGTCGGCATGGACGGGTTGGACCGAAGGGTTTGTTTCCATGCTGTACATCTCTATGACTCTATGACTATGCCCTGAGTTCATCTGCCTTCCCTGTTAGACCTCTTGCATTGAAATAAATGCAGCTTAATTTATCATTCCTACCTTGATCTCTGCTTTGTCCCAGCCTGCCTGACTGTTTGACTCGCTTCTTTTCTCAACTGTAACCGTCTCAGATTGATCTCTTTCTTCACTATCTCCCTGGGTCTCATCCCCCCACCTTACTGGTTTAAATCGTCCTGAGCAGCTCTAGCAAATCTCTCTGCCAGTATATTAGTTCCCTTCCAATTTAGGTGCAATCCGTCCTTCTTGTACAGGTCACTTCTACCCCAAAAGAGATTCCAATGATCCAAAAAAGTGAATCCTTCTCCCGTAAACCAGCTCCTCAGCCATGCATTCATCTGCTCTATCCTCCTATTCCTGCCCTCACTAGCTCGTAGCACCGAGAGTAATCCAGATATTATTACTCTCGAGGACCTCCTTTTTAAATTCCTGCCTAACGTTCTATATTCTCCCTTTAGAATCTCATCCCTTTCCCTTCATGTGCCGTACGTTCCAATGCTTATAATGACTTCCTGCTGGGCCCTCTCACCCTTGAGAACATTCTGCACCCTTTCTGAGACATCCTTGATCCTGGCATCAGGGAGGCAACACACCATTCTGATTTTTCACTGTCTGTGCCTTGGACTAGAGAGTCCCCTAACATAAGTGACCTCTTAGAACCTGATGTGCCCTTCATTGCATTAGAGACAGTCTCAATACCAGGAACTTGGCTGTTCATGCTACATTCTCCTAAGAATCCATCACCCCCTACATTTTCCAAACCAGCATATATATCCTTGGTGGTGGGGTCCGTTTGGAGGTGGCGGAAATGACGGCGGATAATACGCTGTACATGGAGATTGGTGGGGTGGTAGATGAGGATCAGTGGGGTTCTGTCCCTCCCCTCCCCTATCAGCGTTCCGTAAAGACCACTCCCTCCGTGACTCCCTCGTCAGATCCACACCCCCCACCAACCCAACCTCCACTCCCGGCACCTTCCCCTGCAACCGGAGGAGGTGCAAGACTTGCGCCCACACCTCCCCCCTCACTTCCCTCCAAGCCCCCAAAGGAAACTTCCATATCCGCCACAAATTCACCTGCACCTCCACACACATCATCTATTGCATCCGCTGCACCCAATGTGGCCTCCTCTATATTGGGGAGACAGGCCACCTACTTGTGGAGCGTTTCAGAGAACACCTCTGGGACACCTGGACCAACCAACCCAACCACTTCAACTCCCCCTCCCACTCCACCAAGAATATGCAGGTCTTTGGACTCCTCCATCGCCAGACCACAACAACACGACGGTTGGAGGAAGAGCGCCTCATCTTCTGCGTAGGAACCCTCCAACCACAAGGGATGAACTCGGACTTCACCAGTTTCCTCATTTCCCCTCCCCCCACCTTATCTCAGTCAAATCCCTCAAACTCAGCACCGCCTTCCTATCACCCTCAGCTTGACCTCTTTCCACCTATCGCATTTCCAACGCCCTTCCCCCAAGTCCCTCCTCCCTACCCTGCTGGACACACTTTCCTCATTCCTGAAGAAGGGCTTATGCCCGAAACGTCAATTCTCCTGTTCCCTGGATGCTGCCTGACCTGCTGCACTGTTCCAGCAACACATTTTCAGCTCTGATCTCCAGCATCTACAGACCTCACTTTCTCCCTGAAATGGGGATAGCCACAGAAGACTCCTGCACTAACTGCCTACTTCTCTTACCATTCCTGCAGTTAACTCATCTATTTGACTGTATGTATGACTTTTTTCCCTTCCCAAAACATCCATTACACCCCCTTGCACTTGTAAATTCCTCATTTCCTCTAACTGTCTCTCCAACTGATCGATTTGGTCTGATAGGATTCACAACAATGGCATTTATTGCAAATATAATCCTCAGTAACATGTAAACTGTCCCTAAACTGCCACATCCAACAAACATGTTGAAGACATGCTTGCCCCCCCAATCTACATGGCACAAGTCAGGAATGTGATGATTACTGCCCATTTGCCCGGTTGGGTACAGCTCCAATAACACTCAACAAGCTTGACACCATCTAGGATAAAGCACCCCTATTGATTGGCAGCATATCCACAAGCATCCACTCTTTGCACCACTAAAGCTCAGTAGAAGCAGTGTGTACCAAAAGTACTAAATAGCACCTTCCAAACTCACAACCAACACCATCTCGAAGGACAATGGCAATGGATACATGGGAACACCATCACCCACAAGTTCCCTTCCAAGACACTCACCATCCTCACTTGGAAATATATCGCTATCCCTTCTCTGTCACTGGGTCAAAATCCTGGAATTCTCCCCTTAAGGGCATTGTGGATCTATCTGTCACATGTGGACTGCAGTGGTTCAAGAAGGCAGCTAACCACCACTTTCTCGAGGGCAAATAGGACAGGCAATAAATGCTGGGCAAACTATAATACTCTTGTCCCATGAATGAATAAAACAAAACAATACTGGCCAGTACTTTTACTGCAGTCCCTGGGCCAATATTCCTTCCTCAGCCGATATCACTTGCCTTTAAGTAGTCATTTATTACAACTGCTGCTCATGGGACTTTGCTATGTGTAAATTTGCTACTGTACCTTCCATACAGCGACTAACCTTTACAACTGGTGAGAAGCCATGCCAAATTGGTGGGGTCACTTGTAATTCAAAGGCCCAGGTTTATAATCTGAGGGAATGGGCTCTATAAGCAGCATGGAAATGTGTTGCTGGAAAAGCGCAACAGGTCAGGCAGCATCCAGGGAACAGGAGAATCGACGTTTCGGGCATAAGCCCTTCTTCAGGAATGAGGAAAGTTTGTCAAACTTTCCTCATTCCACTTTCCTCATTCCTGAAAAAGGGCTTATGCCCGAAAAGTCGATTCTCCTGTTCCCTGGATGCTGCCTGACCTGCTGCGCTTTTCCAGCAACACATTTCCAGCTCTGATCTCCAGCATCTGCAGACCTCACTTTCTCCTTCTATAAGCAGCATGACAACTAATGGAAATTCAGTTCAATTCATAATTTGCAGCGTTGCAGTTACGGTCTTTAAGCAGGAAGTCAGATCTTACTATGAACATTTCAATGCACACGACCTGAGGCAGGTAATGACAGAAATGATTCGCAGAATGGCAAGAATGAGTGAATTATCTGAATGCTTTCAATAACTCTCCGCGTAGTCCGTGCTGAAAGCTACAATTACTGAACATGCAGTTGGCACGTGCGAGTGGTGCAATGGTTTCAGGCAAATACTTAGGCGAGAAGAGATTTGTTCCACTGTAGTTGTAACTTTCCCCACCACATTCCCATTACCTGATATATATGTGCTTTCAGGGTCAAAACTAAACACAGAGTTGTCCTTTAACGATGCCACTAGATCCACAATGATTTCAGAAACATTAGTTATTTCTTCATCAAAGATCAATTGAAAGTCAACATTCACACTTCCTTCCCATAGGGATTTAATGACAATCTTGACCTTCCCAGAATTTAAAAGGTCTGCAGTGGATTCAGGCAAATGCTTCAACATCTGCAACATAAGAGAAGGGCAGTAGTTATTTTTATGATCACAGCTGATGGGACTACTGGACAATCATATCCTAGAATGAAACCTGGCGTGATAAATGAGATTTTGGTTTTACATCTTATTCGTTGTGGTGGTCATTCACTGATATATAATCACACAAGGGTTCAGAGGTTTTAACAACAGAATAGAAGCTTATTGCAGAAAAGGTGAAAATAAAAAACAAAAATCTGCCTGGATACAGAACACAATTATAAATCTTAAATCTCAATCTAAACAAGGTTTCAAGCTATTTCCCCAAAACTCTCAATTTACAATATTTCAAATCTACAAAAATTGCATATCCATATCAAATTATAAGTTTGAGTTAACCTATTTTCTTCAGTGAACTGTGAAGTTTTCTTACATGAATATTCACAAAGCAGAGAGCGTAGTCTTTCTCAGCGTCCAGTAACATTAACCTGCTGATTTCTAGCCAAAAGTTCCTGGACTGGAAGTTGACAAATTAAACATTTCTGCTGAAGTATATTATTCCCTTAACTGCTCTGAAAAGAAACTTCTTTCGAGGAAAGAGACCATACTTGCTTCTTACCCCAGTTAGGGCTCTGAAAAACCTCTCTAAAAACTTTCAATCATTGTATTTCTTAAACTAAAAACAATTGTTTGTTAGCCTACACAAAAAAAAGCTAATAGCCTTAAATGTTCACCCCACCTATCATGAACCATCACTGTACAAATAATTTTCCATGAACACTCCAGTGGCTCCCTTCTCTCTGACACGTAAGAACATAAGAGCTAGGAGCAGGAGTAGCCATCTGGCCCCTCGAGCCTGCTCCACCATTCAATAAGATCATGGCTGATCTTTTTGTGGCCTCAGCTTCAATTACCCGCCCTCTCACCATAATGCTTAGTTCCTTCATTGTTAAGATAAAATCTATCTTGGCTTTAAAAATGTTTAGTGATGTAGCATCAACTGCTTCACTGGGTAGGGAATTCCACAGATTCACAACCCTCTGGGTGAAGAAGTTCCTTCTCTATTCAGTCCTAAATCTGCTCTCCCTAAGTTTGAGGCTATGCCCTCTTGTCCAAGTTTCACCTGCCAGTGGAAACACCTCTCTACCTCTATCTTATTATTCCCTTCATAATGTTAGATGGTTCTCTAAGATCCCCTCTCATTCTTCTAAATTCCAATGAATATAATCCCAGTCTATTCAGTCTCTTCTCATAAGACAACACCCCCCTCCCCCCTCCCCCCCAATTCAGGAATCAACCTAGTGAACCTCCTCTGCATCCCCTCTAGTGCCAGTACATCCTTTCTCAAGTAAGGAAACCAAAACTGCACGCAGGACTCCAGGTATGGCCTCACCAGCACCCTGTACAGCAGCACCATAGCCTTCCTGCTTTTAAACTCAAACCCTTTAGCAATGTAGGACAAAATTCCATTTGCCACACGCTGGATTAGATCACAGTCCTGAAAGGCCTGTCTGATTTAGTCTTATTAAATATATCACAAAAGGAGCCAGCAGCTATGTGCTACTATTTCAAGATCCCAAGTCGACCTTTCAATACATTGTGAATATAATTTATTTTTTAAGCTCTTCAAGTTGCAGCAGCTGAACCATAGGAAATTGAACATTTGTCAATTTCTTCTTCCCATTCTGAATATTAGGTTGTCCCACCTGAAGAGACTTGTAGTCTTGTAGCTTCCTCTTTAGTTGCTCATAGGAGTTCCCATTTATCATACAACATCCTCAATGCTCATTCCAACTTCAATGTGGCTGATGCTTAACTGTCCTCTAAAATGATTTGGAGGTGCGGATGTTGGACTGTGATGAAGGAGCAGCACTCTGAAAGCTAGTGCTTCCAAATAAACCTGTTGGACTATAACCTGGTGTCCTGTGATTTTTTAACTTTGTGCTCTAAAATGGCCTATTATGGGAGTCACTTGGGACAAGGGCAAAGAGGATGGGCAACAAATGATGGCCTTGCCAATGTTAGACACATACCATGAATTATCAAGCATCAAATAAAAATCTGTGAGCAATTTGATAGGGAAATAAATATATTACTTTTCATAAGGAGTGCTTCAAGGCAACACAAAACAATGCATGATTTCAAGATAATTTGAATATAGCTCTTGGGATTAAAAGCATCAAAAGATGTTCAGGAGGAAAGTGGGCGTGGGATATTGGTTTGTGTGATCATCTTTAATCATAACGAATGGCGGTGCAGAGTTGAAGGGCTGAATGGCCTACTCCTGCTCCGAACTTCTATGTTTTCTGAAGGATCCTCTACCCATAAGCAACCATTGTCCTTCGAGAATCCAGCTATTCTGTTTTACCAGAATTTCACTGAATCCACCTTTGACTGTAATTCTTGAGTTTGAGCCTGAGACCCAATTTTTTGGGATGAGGGCAACTCACAAATGGGCAAAGAGTCACTGAGATCTCAAATGGCCCTGTTGCTTCTGCCTCAGTTCCAAACTCAGAAAAGCACATCTCATCAATTCAACGTGATACTACTTTTTATTTCCCAGCTCTACGGAGGCACCTACTGGTGATGTAAGACTAGACGTATCTGCCCTGCCATCTCAATAGTTTAAGCTGGTTTTGACCTCCATTCTAGCCATAACTATCTTTAAAGAGAACGTATTTGCATATGTTGGTGTAAAGCAAAACATTGGTCAAACTTGAATGCTGAATGTAGGATTAAAGGCAGGATTCTTGGGAGTGTGAGATCTTGGTGTTCAAGTGCATAGATCTCTCAAAGTTGCCACCCGAGTGAATAGGCTTGTTAAGAAAGCATATGGTGTTTTGGCTTTCATTAAAGGAACAGACAAAGGAAGCACATGGTGAGGTCAGTGCAGGAGACAGAGAGAGAAAGAAACTCACATTGCTAACTGACAGAACAGTGTACCTGCACAGTTACTGCCTTTGCTGTTTGAATTCATGTATCACTGGACATCAACAAACAGTGAAATTCACAACTGATCATGGAGGAGACTATTTGGGAGAGGCCACAGTACAGAAACAGATGAGTGGATAGTTTAAGTGTGCCCTTACTGTAAATTTTCAGTAGTGAGTAGATTAGATTCTTTCTTGATTATATGTTGTATTGAGATATGTCTCTTGATTAAACTTAAAATATAAGCCATAAGAATTAATTTAACCTGGAGCAGTGTTTTGTAGAGGGATAAGACAGTGCTATTTTCTGGGTTTGTAGATTGAAAGAAGCAAAAATGGCCTTTAGTAGAGTGATATGTCTTCTTGTCGGATGTGGGACTTTAGGGAGAGTTTATGGGTTACTGAGGATTATATCTGCAATAAATGTCGTTGGTTGTGAATCCTATCAAATCGAATGGATTAGTTAGAGAGACAGTTAGAGGCAATGAGGAATTTACAAGAGCAAGGGGATGTGATAGATGTTATAGGAAGGGGGAAAGTGTTCTCAAGGGGGAGAGGGCCCAGCAGGAGGTTATTGTGCACATTGGAACCAACAACATAGGAAGGGAAAAGGTTGAGATTCTAAAGGGAGATTTCAGAAAGATAAAAAGGATGTCCTCGAGAGTAGTAAATCTGGATTACTTCTGGTATTATGAGCTAGTGAGGGGAGGAATAGGAGGATAGACCAAATGAATGCATGGCTGAGGAGCTGACGTATGGGAAAAGGATTCACATTTTTGGATCATTGAGAGATTTGTTTTGGGTAGAAGTGACCAGCACAAGAAGGACGGATTGCACCTAAATTGGAAGGAGACTAATATATTGGCAGGGAGATTTGTGAGAGCTGCTCAGGAGGATTTAAACCAGTAAGGTGAGGGTGTGGGATACAGGGAGATAGTGAGGAAAAAGATCAATCTGAGACTGTTACCGTTGAGAAAAGAAGCAAGTCAAACAGTCAGGGCAGGCAGGGAAAAAACAGAGAACAAGGTAGGACTGATAAATTAACTGCATTTATTTCGATGCAAGAGGCCTAACAGAGAAGGCAGATGAACTCAGCACGTGGTTAGGAACATGGGACTGGGATATCATAGCAATTACAGAAACATGGCTCCAGGATGGACAGGTCTGGCAGCTTAATGTTCCAGGATACAAATGCAACAAGAAGGACATGAAGGGAGCCAAGGGAGGAGGGGGTGTGGTGTTTTTGATAAGGGATAGCTTTACAGCTGTGCTGAGGGAGGATATTCCCAGAAATACATCCAGGAAAGTTATTTAGGTGGAACTGAGAAATAAGAAAGGGATGATCACCTTTCTGGGATTGTATTGTAGATCCCCAAATAGTCAGAGAGGAATTGAGAAACAAATTTACAAGGAAAGCTCAATTATCTGTAAGAATAATAGGGTGATTATGGCAGGGGATTTCAACTTTCCAAACATAGACTGGGACTGCCATAGTGTTAAGGGTGTAGATGGAGAGCAATTTGTTAAGTGTGTACAAGAAAATTTTCTGAGTCAGTATGTGGATGCACCTACTAGAGAAGGTGCAAAGCTTGACCTACTCTTGGGAAATAAGGCAGGACAGGTGACTGAGGTGTCAGTGGGGGAGCACTTTGGGGCCAACAACCATAATTCTATTAGATTTAACATAGTGATGGAAAAAGACAGACCAGATCTAAAAGTTGAAGTTCTAAATTGGAGAAGGGCCAATTTTGATGGTATTAGGCAAGAACTTTCGAAAGCTGATTGGAGGCAGATGTTCGCAGGTAAAAGGACGGCTGGAAAATGGGAATGAGTCCAGAGAAAGTATCTTCTTGTTGGGGTGAAAGGAAAGGCTGGTAGGAAAAGAGAATGCTGAATGACTAAAGAATTTGAGGGTTTGATTAAGAAAAAGAAGGAAGCATATATCAGTTATAGACAAGAGAGATCAAGTGAATCCTTAGAAGAGTATAAAGGCAGTAGGAATATACTAAAGAGGGAAAGCAGGAGGGCAAAAAAAAGGGAAAATGAGATAGCTTTGGCAAATAGAGTTAAGGACAATCCAAAGAGATTTTACAAATACATTAAGGACAAAAAGGTAACTAGGGAGAGAATAGGGCCCCTCAAAGATCAGCAAGTCAGCCTTTGTGTGGAGCCGTAGGAGATGGGAAAGATACTAAACGAGTATTTTGCATCAGTATTTATTGTGGAATGTTGGGAAATAAATGGTGACTACTTGAAAAATGTCTACATTACAGAGGAGGAAGTGCTAGATGTCTTGAAACGCATAAAAGTGGATAAATCATCAGGACCTGGTCAGGTGTACCCTAGAATTCTGTGGGAAGCTAGGGAAGTGATTGCTGGGCCTCTTACTGGTGGTATTTGTATAATCGTTAGTCATAGGTGAGGTGCCAGAAGACTGGAGGTTGGCTAATATGGTGGCACTGTTTAAGAAAAATGGTAAGGACAAGCCAGGAAATTTGGACCGGTGAGCCTGATGTCAATGGCGAGCAAGTTGTTGGAGGGAATCCTGAGGGACAGGATGTACATGTACTTGGAAAGGCAAGGACTGATTAGGAATCGTCAACATGGCTTTGTGCGTGGGAAATCATGTCTCACAAACTTGATTGAGTTTTTTGAAGAAGTAACAAAGAGGATTGATGAGGGCAGAGCGCTGGACGTGATCTGTATGGACTGCAGTAAGGTATTCTACAAGGTTCCCCATGGGAGACTGGTTAGCAAGGTTAGATCTTATGGAATACAAGGAGATGTAGCCATTTGGATACAGAACTGGCTCAAAGATAGAAGACAGAGGGTGGTGGTGGAGGGTTGTTTTTCAGACTGGAGGCCAGTGACCAGTGGAGAGCCACAAGAATCAGTGCTGGGTCCACTACTTTTCATCATTTATATAAATGATTTGGATGTGAGCATAAGAGGTATAGTTCGTAAGTTTACAGATGACACCAAAATTGGAGGTGTAGCGATAGTGAAGAAGGTTACCTCAGATTACAACAGGATCTTGATCAGATGAGCCAATGGGCTGAGAGGTGGCAGATGGATTTGCAATTTAGAAAATGTGAGGTGCTGCATTTTGGGAAAGCAAATCTTAGCAGGACTTATACACTTAATGGTAAGGTCCTAGGGAGTGTTGCTGAACAAAGAGATCTTGGAGTGCAGGTTCATAGCACCTTGATAGTGGAGTTGATATACATAGGAAGTGAAGAAAGCGTCTGGTATGCTTTCCTTTATTGGTCAGAGTATTGAGTACAGGAGTTGGGAGGTCACGTTGCGGTTGTACAGGACATTGTTTAGGCCACTGTTGGAATATTGCATGCAATTCTGGTCTCCTTCCTATCGGAAAGATGTTGTGAAACTTGAAAGGGTTCAGAAAGGATTTACAAGAATGTACCCAGGGTTGGAAGGTTTGAGCTATGGGGAAAAGTTGAATAGACTAGGGCTGTTTCCCCAGAGCATCGGAGGCTGAGGGGTGACCTTATAGTGGTTTATAAAATCATGATGGGCATGGATAGGATAAACAGACAAAGTATTTTCCCTGGAGTGGAGGAGTCCAGAACTAGAGGGCATAGGTTTAGGGTGAGAAGGGAAAGACCTAAAAGAGACTTAAGGGGCAACCTTTTCACACAGAGGGTGGTACGTGTATGGAATGAGCTTCCAAAGGAAGTGGTGGATGCTAGTACAATTGCAACAGTTAAAAGGCATCTGGATTGGTTTATGAATAGGAAGCGTTTGGAGGGATATGGGCTGGGTGCTGGCAGGTGGGACTAAGTTAGGTTGGGATATCAGGTCGGCATGGATAAGTTGGACAGAAAGGTCTGTTTCTGTGCTGTACATCTCTATGACTCTATAACAGGGGGATCGAGCTTCAGAACCATGAGCTTTTGCTGTAACTCTACAGAATCCTGGTGAGACCACACTTGGAATATTGTGTCCAGTTCTGGACGCCCTATTATAGAAAGGATGCAGAGACTTTGGAGAGGGTTAAAGAAGGTTTTCCAGGATGCTGTCTGCACTGGAGGGCTTGTCTTACAAGGAGAGGTTGACTAAATTCGGACTTTTCTCTCTGGAGAGAAGGAGGAAGAGAGATGACCTGATCGAGGTGTACCAGGTAATGAATAGAGTCAATAGCCAGAGATTTTTCTCCAGGGCAGGACTGACTGGGATGAGGGGCCATAGCTTGAAGATATTAGTATAAAGGAGATATCAGAGGTAGGTTCTTTATGCAGACAGTTGCGAATGCATGGAATGCATTGCCAGCTGTGGTGGTGCAAACAGAGTCATTAGGTACATTTTAATGACTGCTGGACATGCACGTGGACAGCAGTGAATTGAGGGGTGCGTAGGTTAGGTTATTTTATTTTAGATTTGGACAAATCCTCGGCACAACATCGTAGGCCGAAGGGTCTGTTCTGTGCTATACTTTTCTATGTTCTATGTTCATTTGGAACTCCCAATCTTATCCACTTCATCTTTTAAGGCAGTCAGCTGTTGGACAGTAAAAACAAAATCGGATGTAAACATACCTGTGCAATAAACTTTGCTGTAAAGTTCTTGAATTTGTCACTACTGCTGTTCTTCAACCCTTCGTTGAACCTTAAGTTGGTTATACTTGTTCTCCCTCCCATGATGCGTGCACCTGAGGAAGGTGGGAAAAGTTAGTTAACACTCTTTTGAAAGCTTTCATGGTTGCTATGTCAATTGAGGATTTGCAGATTTGGTCACGTTCCATTCAGGAAATGATGGTTTGACTAATCTCGGTGACTTTTCAAAATAAAAACTGAAAAAAAAACCTGCGGATAATGTAAATCAGAGACAAACATCGAAATTGCTTGAAAAGCTCAGCAGGTCTGGCAGCACCGGTGGAGAGAAATCAGAGTTAATGTTTCAGGTTAAGCGACTCTTCCTCAGAAGTCGTTAACTCTGATTTCTCTCCACAGAAGCTGCCAGACCTGCTGTGTTTTTCCAGCAATTTCTATTTTTGACAATGACTTTTTATTTGATCTAACATGAATGTGGACTTGAAACCAAAACAAAGCCACATTTCAACAAGTTTGTCCAGAGTCCGTGTGAGGTCTCAAGTATGAATGAGCTATGTGAGGGAGGGGGCTTCAGGAAAACAGCTAATGCTGTCAGTCTGTGGGTGTCAGAGGGTTAATGTCATGTTTCAGTGAAAGAAATGCTATGCCCACTCCAAGTCTATATTACACTCAAGTGGGCCACATCCCAGCAGAGTTTGGCTCTGAAATTATAGAGGATAATAGTGAGCACAATATATAGACAACATAGCACTGAAATAAGATATTTGAAGAAATGTAGAAGGAAGTCTCAGGTCAGCCCTCCTAGTGGGGCATTGTGAGTTCCCAGGTGAGAGCAGGAATGTCTTTGCTCATATCCTATCAGAGAGACACCTATAATTCATAAATCACTAAGAGTCACGCATTTGTTTCCACCCTCAACAAAAGGAGAACCTTTAAGATTTTATTTCTTTAAGAAGTAACATTTTCAGATTTTCTCCAAAGGAAGAAGGCTTTTTGGCGTTAAAATGGAGTAAAGGTGGCGTAAGGAGCTAAGTTTGGTGTGGGAGGAGAAGGAAAGAAATTGAGTTCAGTCTCTTCGCTGGGTATTAGACGGCTGCAAAAGTCCAGGTAGCTATGCTACTTCTGACCATATAGTGATGGACATTGAAATGGTAGATCATGATAAAGCTGAAAAATTGACATTAGATGCACTTTACTCAAGGAGCTTAACTTTAGGGTCAATTCAACAGGGGTAAGGCTTGATGAAAATTTTATGGAACTCGATGGACATTTTAAAAATATCACTCCTTTTCTTTCCAATATCCACCCATACTTTCCAGCTCTACAAACATTACCTAACCCAAAACAATGGTGACATTTAAATGCTATTCCTCTTAAACTGGAGGGTATTGATTGAAATCAGACTCCGAAACCAATAACTACTTCAAGAATGTTCTATCCCTCCAGTAACTTGAGGGTGGTAAAGGAAATTATTCAATTTTAATTGGCTCCTCTAAATGTAATTAAAAACAAATATGGAAGAGATGTAAAATGGGAAACTGTGTCAATATAGCCAATTTAACACTATCCACTAAAGTGAAAATAACCTCCTTCCTCCATTTTCAGGCACTGTGCCCCCAACACGATATTGCAATTTCCTTCCAAAATGAAATTGCTTCTCTATCTCTCTCTGCACATTCTACAGCCATATAAAAACCCTCCTTTGACCATCCCTTTGTTGTCTTACCCTATAAAGGTTTCCAAAGTTGTTCATTGCCCACTTCTTGATATAGGAGAAAGTGAGGACTGCAGATGCTGGAGATCAGAGCTGAAAATGTGTTGCTGGAAAAGTGCAGCAGGTCAGGCAGCATCCAAGGAGCAGGAGAATCGACGTTTCGGGCATGGGGGTTCCTGAAGAAGGGCTCACGCCCGAAACGAGGATTCTCCTGCTCTTTGGATGCTGCCTGACCTGCTGCGCTTTTCCAGCAACACATTTTCAGCACTTCTTGATATAGCATTGCCATAAGCCCCCTGGTGGGTGGGTTTACCACTTGCCTGATCTACCTCCTAGTGAGCTAGATGAATTTCATTAGATTAACTCCATCAGCTTTTCTTGACTACAGTATCAGTATTGACATCCATGGGCTTCAAGAACAGTTAACATCTTCCATGGGAATTAGAAGTGAACACAGAAATAAATACAACATTGTTGGAAGCATTCATAGAAAAACAGGGCATCTGGAAGTTCTACAAAAAGTCAGTGAAGTTAATATAGTCACAAACGGTCACTGTGGTCAAGGTCTAAGGGCAAAAATATGAAAGGTAGGAGTTGATAACCTTTAGGTTGGGCTTTTGACACAGATAAAGAAACTCTAATCAGGGTTTGTTTGAGAAATTATGAAAAGTGTTGATAGAGAAAAAAACTAAATAACTGCAGACATAACTCTTTGTACCTGTTTTTACTTCTTGTACTTTGGCTTTGCCTTCTTTCCCACAGAGCTCAGAAACTACCCTGACAGTGTATAACACTCCAGCCTCCAGGTTTGACACAGTCCAGTTCCGGTCCTTGGTCTTTGCAACAATCAGAACATGGTTGTCCTTCCAAAGCTGCACAATAAACTCTTGGTTGATTGGGGCATCAGTTTCCCAAATCACACTTAGACTTTTGCTTGTGACGTTGAAGGCAATAAGGCTTCCAATCGAAGGAGGATCTAATGCATAAAAATGAAGAGCATGCTTTTTCTTCCAATTTGAAACAACAACAGTGGAAAGATAATATAGAACCACATCAAGTTGATATGTCATCTTTGGGAAACTCAAATTTGACTTGGAATTAACAGTATTTCCACCACATTGGTGCTCTTATGCTTAATAATATAATGATAACACTTGAACATCCTTGTGATTTCTCTAAAGTAACACTAACAGAAATTAGGTTATAAACCAGTTAAAATATAATAACTTCACTCACCACAAGCTGGAGTAGAAGATGACATGAAAGTTTGACCAGCATTTGGCAGAAACTGATCTGAGGCAATCAGGTCTTTTGGAGAACCAGCATGAGATACAGCCATTTCTGATTCTGCCTTGGTTTGACTAAGAGCTGTAAGATCAGGCAAGTGATTAGTTTTCCAGCTATTACATGGTCATTACCCATGGGAGAATTTAGTACACTAAATGTGCCACATTACCTGTTTTCACAGTCAACTCTGTTGAAATGCTGTCTTGCTCACAATATCTTGACATGACGCTTACAACGTACTCCGTCCCAGACTCCAACCCTCTTGCTGTCCATTCCATTTCCTGTGTCTCTGTCTCATGCACCAGCTTATCATCCTTTAGCACCTGCACAACAAAGGTCTGTTCTTCACTGGTGTCTGTTGTCCAAGTTACTCGAAAACCACTGCTGGTGACACTCCTGACAGCCAAGTTGGTAACTAAAGATGGAGCTGTTGGTAAGTTAAGGATCCAATTAGTCAACACCAGATCACACACCTACATGGTCATCAAAACCCTGAGTACATTGACGGGGGGGGGGGGGGGGGGGGGTGGGGAGGGGTGCGGGGGGGGGGCTATCTTCTCATGATTTGTTCTCATAAATCTGGCTGACAAGGCCACAACTATTGCACTTCCCTGTTTACAACATAAAACAGTACGGCACAGGAACAGACCCATGACTGTGCCAACCATAATGCCATTCTAAACTAATCCCATCTGTCTGCACATTGTCTATATCCCGCTACTCCCTGCCTGTTCATGAGTCTATCTAAATGCCTCTTAAACATTGCTATCATATATCTTTCCACCACCGCCCCTGGCAGCATGTTCCAGGCACCTATCACCCTCAATGTAAAAAACTTTCCCCTCATATCTCCTTCAAACTTTTCTCCTCACACCATATCTTTGCTTCGAAGTGTTGCAATCCTTGTGCTGATGGTTGTCCTATAATGGCATTAGGTAAAGGGTTTAAGTGGGGGTGGTGGGGGGGGGGGGGGGGGTGTGATGGCATACTGATGGACTAATAATTCAGATTTCTGCATTAATGTTCTGGGGACATGGATTCAAATCCCACTTGGGCTGACAGTGAAATTTGTGTTCAAGAAAATCTAGAATTAATAGTTAGTCTACTGATGACCATGTTTCCACTGCCAATTGTTGTAAAAACCCATCTGATTCACTAACGTCCTTTAGGGAAGGAAACTGCCATCCTTATCTGGTCTGGTCTACATGTGACTCCAGATCCACAGCAATGTGGTTCACTCTTAACTACACTCTGCAATAGCCACAGAGCCAATCAGGTCAAAGACTACCTGGATTTGCAACACTCACATTCCACACAAGAGTGAAAAATAATTCCAAGGTATTGACCTAGTGATGTTGCAAGAAAGCTTGTATATATATATATATATATATATGCCTGCAACAAGTTGGTACGCTATATTTAGGGAACTTGAAATGATGGGTGCTTCATTGCATTGTAGCTATAATGACAACATTGCTGTGACTGCAATAATCTTCACTTACAGAGGAGGTTTTCCCTCTAATTTTAGTGTTACTTAATCTTCTCTGGAAGTCTCCTATGATATTTTACTCCTCATTCATGAGATGAACAAAGTCAGACGTCACACAACGTCAGGTTATAGTTCGTAAGGTTTATTTGAAATTACAGACTTTCAGAGCGCTGCTCCTTCGTCAAGTGATATCTTCACCAGGAGCAGTGCTCCAAAAACTTGTGATTTCAAATAAACCCATTTGGACTATAATCTGGAGTCGTGTGACTTCTGACTTTGTCCACCCCAGTCCAACATCTGCACCTCAATATCAAGGGATGACAGCAGTGGTAACCATACCAGCATTTATTGCCCATCCTTACCCTGGGAAATGCAGCAGTGAGTTGGTGTTTGTTTACTACTTTAAACTGGTCATTGACATATTTGAAATCAACTTGCATTAAAAGAAAAACTTTACAAGAAATGAACAAAAACATGAAATGCAACTTCTGTGAAGGGTCACTACCTGCTAGGTTTAATCAGTCTCCTGTTTCAGACCCTAGTTTTACACTAACGTTTTGCGCAATGGCTATGGCTGTGATTTTCTATATTTAAGGGTCATAGTTACCTTACATAAGTGTTAACTGCATTAGGTAGTGCTATTGTTTCTGAATTAGCCGTTTGAGTGTTTGTATCCACTTTAGTGATTTGATTTCAAAATCAAGGAGGGAGGGTGCCATCCTGAAGATGAGATATTATCCAGGACCCAGGTTCAATTCCACCCACGGGTGGAGTTTGCACATCCTCTCTGTGTCTGTGTGGGTTTCTGCCAGATGCCCCACTTTCCTCCCACAGTCCAAAGATGTGCAGCTTAGGTGGATTGGCCATGCTAAATTGCCCATGGTGTTCAAGCATATGCAAGCTAGGTGTGTTAGCAGTGGGAAGTGCGGGACTGGAAGGTAGAGGATGGGTCTGGATTGGATGCTCTTCGGAGGGTTCAGCGTGGACTCAGTGGACCAAATGTCCTGCTTCCACCATATAGAAATTCTATGATACTATGATACTTCCTATACCTGTCCCACTTTAATGTTATGACACTTCAAGTACTTATCCAAATATTTTTTAATGGCTGTGAGGTTTCCCACCTCAACTACCCTCCCTGACAGTGTATTCCAGACCTCCACCCCCACCAAAGGTTATTTCCTCAAATAACCTTAAAACCTGCCTTTCACTTCACGATTATGCCCCCATCCCCTTGTTTCTGACCTTTCAACTAAGCTGTTTTTCTATCCACCCTGTCCAGGTCCCACATAATGTTATACTCCTCTCTCAGGTCCCTCCCGCAACCTCCTCTGCCTCAGTAAAAAAAAACCTAACCTTATCCAGCTTCTCTTCATAGCTGAAATGCTCCATTCCAGGCAACGCCCTAATGAACCTCCTCTGCAGTCCCTCCAGCACAATTATCTCCTTCCTATAGTGTACTTTATTATTTGAAAAACTCTTCGGAGGTGGGGTGGGGGGGAAGAGGGTGTTGGTGCTAAATGATGCAATATGTGACCCTCAGAACATGTCCCAGCTTGGACTCTCCTCTTATTTTGTTCCGCTTTCAAATCTTCATTGTCAGCTACTATCTCTCTCTGACCCACTTCATGTCTCCCACTCAGATATCCTCCCTTATCCTCAACTGCTTTCAATCACCATCATTGCTCTATTGGCCTAATCTCTTCCGGAATCCCGGCAGCTTAAAAAGAGGGAAAGAGGTGGAGATGTTCAGAGAGGGAATTTCAGAATTTAGGAGCTTAAAAAGAGGAAAAGAGTTAGAGGTGTTCAGAGAAGAGATTTAGGTGCTAGGTAATGGCAGGGATGTTCAGAAACGGAATTCCAGAATTTAGGTGCAAGGTAAAGGTAGGGATGTTCAGAGAGGGAATTCCAGAATTTAGGTGCGAGGTGGTTGAAAGCCAGGTTACTAACCTTGGAGCATTAAACTGGGGGAAGTTGAAGAGAGAGGAGTCAAAGGAATGTAGACATTTCAGATGGTCGTGGGATTGAAGGATGTTACAGAGACAAGGAAAGGCATGACCATGGACAGTATTTAAAACAAGGATGATGATTTTAAAATTGAAGTTTTGTTGATCGAGCTGCCATAACCAGCAAATGGTTGATTGGTGGATAAGATTTGGGCTGAGTTAAGGTGGAGGTGATGGCAAATGCCATTCTCCCATGACTGTAACGATGGTATATTTTCCTTCCTCGTATTTATTGACCTTTCCCTGCAGTCTGTGACATAGATGACTGAAATATCTTTTTGCAATTGCTCATTTACCAAATGAGTGGGTTCACCTTGTTTTGATTCCCACTCTTGCCCATGCATTTGTGTTGGAATTGCAATTGTATTGTCAGAGTATAACGTAGACCATAGAGTTGTCAGTCACAGCCTGGAAGGTGAGTGAAGACCCTGAATCAGCTCTTGCCATGCAGATAAAGTACCATCAGACCCTTCAGCAGACAGCAGAGGGCTTTCTCTGTGATCAGGGAACCTAGGGTCCCACTGACAAGGCAAATCAGAGTCCAGCAGCTCTTCACTTCTAGACAATGCCAACCAGGAGGATGGTGGCTGCCAGTAAAGCACCAACTCAATGCCCAGGATCATTGAGGGGTGAAGCCACAGATCAGTGATGGCAAGAAGGTAATCATGGGCTGGGGGTGTAGGAGTAGGGGGGGGTATTGTTGGGATGGAGGCGAAAGGTCATTGGTAAAGGAATCCCACTTCCAGACATCTCATTCCTTGATTGGGCACTGAGTGCGTTTGAGTGAAGGAGAATCTCCCTCCTCCACCTCAGAGGCTCATAAGCTACCCCAACATGGTTTGACTTTCGAGCTTCCCACATGACCAGACTCCTACCCATCACTTGAAAAAGCACAAAAACAATCACATACAGCATGGCGGTGCATCAGAGTATTGGAAATCTTCTGAGAATCCAGATGTTTTGAGGTAGATGGTCATTGAAGAGACAATGCCCAAGGTAGATCGTTTTGCTCTAACATTGGTGGTTTCTGCTGAAAAAGAGAGATGTTTACTATCAGGACCAAACAGATAGGGTAGAGTAAAAAAAAACTGTCAACCATAGTCTCGTATCAATGTTAAATGTGCTATTGTCAAATCCATCCATAAGTTATTACCTTTTTAAAATAATTGAATGGAATATGCAACTTCAACAGGAGCATAGACTGAGAGGCATCAAAAGGTCTTCCTGCACATGGAAAAACACTTATTCCCCCCCATACACCCTGCCAGATGTAATTCCTATTAGATCTACAAGAGATCAAAGGTTACAGGCAGGAAGGAAGTGTCAAGTCCATAATCCAATCAGCCATGGTCTTACTGAATGGTGCAGCATGGTCAAGGAAGCTAGCTACTCCTGCTCCTAATTTTCATAATATTATTATCATGCCCTGTACTGGTATGGAGATATTACGATTTTATAATTATACTTCGTTCAAGTGGCATGACAGCCTTTAAGATGGCTGGCTTTGTCCTTGGCAATATTAGTTCCACACAGATTTGAAATTCAATCAAATATCAGATTAAAATTTAGACAATCACAGCTAATTATAAAATGCACACGTCCCTTATTTTCAGGATAAAGAGTCAACAAAACAAGACAGTCACCTCTCAACCAACTCATCCCTCTACTGCACATTTTTCCATAGAAACATCAAACTGCAAATGTTTTCCAGAAAGTCATTAAAAGGGTAATTTAAATTCAGGTACAAAATCCTTTGCTGTCTTATAAACTTTCAAAGTGTGAAATGCTGTAACAAAGATTATGTATTAATCCAACCCAGCGTGCTTCTTTGACTGAGTTAACCTGAGAGCTGAGCTGTTTCCTGTTTATATAGAATCCTCTGCTTTTACCACACCTGCATTCCAGCTCAAGCATCGATCCAACTATGAAGCTACAGACTTGTTATTTGAGAGACTGAAACAATGGTATCTTGCAATGCCATTCTTTTTTATCTACATGTGTGTGTATGTGATAGTGCATGCAGGACATTGCATTAAAACCTCCAGGGCAAGTGTGTGGTAATAAATCATTTCTACACTTTTCAGCTGCTGGAATCATTTAACTTGGGAAATCACCTTAAGGGTAAGAAAATACATACATCTCACACGTAGAGATAAAGTGATCATGAATGTTAATCAAACATATAAATTTTGTCCACAACTTCATGATTTATTGACTTTAGGGAAAACTAAAAGGAACTAACAGGTAGCAATACCTCTCCTCCGCTCAAATTGACAGTTTCAAACTCAACACCAATTTATCGTGCACTTTACCAGACACTTTAGTCCCTTAATTTCCAGCATTTTCTTATAAATATTTTGAGGAGCTGCTGCGGGGGTTGTCAACATAGGCGTTTACTGATGGAGGGCTTATGCTCGAAACGTTGATTCTCCTACTCCTCGGATGCTGCCTGACCGGCTGTGCTTTTCCAGCACCACATTTTTTAACTCTGATCTCCAGCATCTGCAGTCCTCACTTTCTCCCCACATTAATGTCAGGCCCAAGTATTCTTGATCAATTACAGCCCAGTACTGTCAGACCATCATCCAGTCTACCCTTAACTACAATTTCAGAAGAAGACACTCCAAACGTTTGGTGAATTTTCATAATGCTTCTACGAATGACTGTGAGGTGATGTGAGGAAGTCCATTAATAGAGTGAAAGGTAAGATCGGATTAGGACAGGGCCATGCCAGTCAGAACTATTACCTGTTTTAACATTCAGCTCTGTAGCAATGCTTTCTTGGTCACAAGATCTGGAGGTGACTCTCACAGTGTATTCCATCCCAGGCTCCAGTCCTGACACAGTCAATGCCAACTCGAATATTTCCATTTCTTTCACAACACTGTCATTCTGTAACAGCTGGACAATAAATATCTGCTCTTCGTAGTCATCTGTTGTCCAGGTAATGTGAAAACTCTTGGTAGTAACATTGAAAACTGTCAGGTTTACAATGGGTGAAGGAGGTACTGTGAAGATGAAGGTCAACGATTAGAAGCAATAACAAGAGCAATTTGCATCTATATTGCAATTTTATGGGAATAAGCTATCCAAAGGCACTTCCCAGCGCCATTATAAAATTAAATACGAGAAAATCAGAAGTCTCACGACACAGGTTATAATCAACGAGGAGAAAGCGATGAAGAGCTCATGCTCAAAACGTTGACATTCCTGCTCCTCGGATGCTCCCTGACTTGCTGTGCTTTTCCAGCGCCACACTTTTTGACATCAGGTTATAGTCCAACGGGTTTATTTGAAATCACAAACTTTAGGAGCACAGGTGAAGTGACAAAGCAGCAGTGCTCCTGAAGCTTATCATGTTGGACTATAACCTGATGTCATGTGGCTTCTGATTTTGAACACCCCAGTCCAACACCGGCACCTCCATATCATGGCAAATATGAGAACCAATGGATCAAATCTCAGCTTTGCCATCGTGTTATATCCAACCATGAATGTTGATGGACAAATCAGCGACTCAATGGAAGCCGCTCCACAAGTACACACAGCTTCACCAATGGAGGAGCCTGGCACATCACTGCAAAGAAACAAGGCAGAAGCATTTAAATCCTCTTCAGCCAAAAGTACTGGGTGGATGACCCATCCCAGTCTCCACCTGAAGCCCTTGGCAACACAGACATCAGGCTTCAGCCAATTCGATTTACCCCAAGTGATATCAAGAAATAGCTGAATACACTGGAAACTGCGAAAGCTACAGGCTCTGACACTTGCAGAATCGTGCTGGAGATGTTTGCAGAACTGTGCAAACAAAACCATGCCAATATGGTTGAACATTTTAATCTCCTCTAACAACTCACTAGCTGGTAGTGTGGAGGATAACTCTGGTCTATCCTTGCCCACAAGAAGCAAACAAACCCAGTCCAGTAAATACCACCCCATCAGTCTACTCTCGATCATCAGTAAGACAGCAGAAGCAATTGCCAACACTTGCATCAAGCAACACATGCTTAACAATAATCTGTGTTATGAAACTTGGCTTGAGTTTCACCAGAGTCACTCAGCTCCTGATCTCATTGTCAGCGTTGGGAAACATGGATAAAACAGCTGAGTTCAGGGGCAAGATCAGTGGAGGTTTAAGGTAAATATTGAAGGCAAAGTTGTACATCATGAGATTGGGTTGCAAGGTCAGGGACATGGAAAAACCGAAGACTAGAAATAACAATGTTCAAGGTCCAACCACTGATTAGCAGTACATATCAATGACACTAAATTATGCAATTATTTTTGTAATTTGCATTTTGCTGCTAAAATAATGAAGTTTAAGTGAGAGTGAGTTGGAAAGTGGGAGATGGTGTTGTCATGGTAATGTCAGTGGGCCAGTAATCCAGCAATCCCAGCTAATGTCCTGAGGACATGATCTGTTCTTAGGTAATCATTTGTGTAAATATTTAATAAGAAATTAATATCACCAAGAAAACAAATGTTGAAATACTGACAAAACAGTAATCACATACAGCATGGAGGCACTTCAGTGTACACAAAGTCCATCGGGAATCCAGATGTGTTTGGGTAGATGGTCATTGTGGAGACAACCCCAGTATTAGATTGTCTCGGACTGGATGTATAGCTGAGAACATTCATTGTGGTTTCTGTCAACAAAAAGAATGAGGCAAATTTATTATGAATGACAACATTGACAAGCAAATGCAGTTTTAAAGGTAGCCAGCCATCAAAGTAATTTGGCCTGTGACAAAAAAAAACAAAAAAGAAAATGGCAGGACATTAACAGTTCTTTTATTTACACTCTAAGAAATTTTAGCCCATCATAAAACTTTAGATTCCTAAAGATGGTCAAGTTCAATTGAATTTTGATCCATTTTCACCTGACCATCTAATATCTGACATTTGCATGACAGGAAGAGAGTAGGGGAGTTTTTTTAATTCTCTCACAAGATGTGGATGTCTCTGGCTAGGCCAGCATTTATTACCCATCCTTAATTGCTCAGACGATGGTTAAGAGTCAACCACATTGCTGTGGGCCTGGAGTCACATGTAGGCCAGACCAGGTAAGGATGGCAATTTCCCTTCCTAAGGGGCATTAGTAAAGTGAGTGGAACTACATGTTGGCTCTTTCATGGAGTGGAAATAGCCACAAGTGGCAAAATGGCCTCCTTCTCTGTTGCAACAATTCTATGATACTATTACATCTCCATGTAACATAGCTTGATAAGTCCTGGCAAGAGATGGTGTTTTGTTAATTCTTGAAGAATTGGCATCAATGACAAACACCTAGAATCTTTCTATCACAGTCACAAAACCTAACATATGTTAAAAGGAAAAATCAGGTTAAAATAAATAATGAATAAGTGAATTTATTTCTACAAATAATCATATCATCTGAAAACATTGAATATCAAGCTGACAGTTTTGATTCTTCAGTCCACAATGGGCTGTATCTAAAAAGTATAATCTTCCAATCATGTTAGGGTTTTCCTAGTCCCTGCGTTGTTACCTGTTTTTACACTCAGCTCTGCAGGAGTGCTCTCATCTTCGCAGGCTTGGGAGAATACACTCACAGTGTACTCAGTATCAGGCTCCAAATCTGACACAGTCCACTCCAGTTCCATGGTCTCTGTCTCATTCACAATGGTATCATTCTTTAAGACTTGTGCAATAAACAGCTGCTCTTCGTAAGTGTCTGTTGTCCACGTCAGGTGGAAGCTGGTAGTGGTCACATTAGAAGCAGTCAAGTTTATAACGGGAGAAAGACCTGCTGAAAATGCAAGGTATAACGAAGAAATAATTAGTCAATGCTAGTCAAAGAAAAAGGCTACCTAGTAGTATTTTTGACATGTCCACCACTGGCATCGGAGATACTTTGGGTAGATTTGCTGCCACCAATCCTTCTTATTATATTAATCTAAGTTGGGAAAAATGTATTTATGAATCCTTTGGCAAAAGTGAGGTTTGGTAGAAAAAATCACATCTGAGTGCAATTAGATTATCTTGTGAGACCTCAGGCTGAACCTAAGAGCAGGCACACATTACTGTTCAGCTTCATGAATTTAGCATTGAGGAACTAGTTAGACCTTCCCAGGAACCGTCCTTTATAGCTTGATAGTCAAAGCTTAAACTGTGATGTCAATTGACCCTTTTAGATACGAGGGTCTGCTACATACAACAGTTATCTCAGTGGGGACTCACAGAGAATGATATTCTGTATAAATGCAAACATGCCTGTCAGCATTGTTGATGTAGGTTTTGTCAGTAATTATTCTTTACAAAACAAATTCCTGTATTGATAGAGGTATGGACAGCATTGGTAGGATTGATATGGACAAAGTGTTTCCTCTGGCTGGATAATTGGTAACCAGGTTAGAGAGATATAAGATCATTGATCAGAGAATCACATGAATATGAAGAGAATGTTTTTGTATAATGACTTGTTATGATCTGGAATGCCCTTCCAAAGTTCAAAAACTTAAAAGGAAGTCAAATACATGCTTGAATTGATGATAAAATGTGATAAGATATTTTCAAGGCAGAAGCCTAATTGGTGAAGAGTATTCTGTTCCTGTACAATTAGAGTCATAGAGTCATACAGCATGGAAACAGACCCCTCGATCCAACTAGTCCACACCGGCCATGCTCCCAATTAAACTAGCCGCACCTGCCTCCTAGCAGGCCCATATCCCTCCAAACCTTTCCTATTCACCTATTTATCCAAATGTTGTAACTGTACCTGCATCTATCATTTGCCCTCACAGTTCATTCCACACACTAACCACTCTCTGTGCAAAAATGTTGTCCCTTGTGCCCTTTTTAAATTTTTCTCCTCTTACCTTAAAAAGTGCCCCCTAGTTTTGAATTCCACCACCTTAGAGAAAAAAAACCTTTGCTATTCACCTTGTCTATGACCCTTATGATTTTATAAACCTCAATAACGTCATCCCTCAACCTCTGACGCTCCAGGGAAAAAAGTCCCAGCCTCTCCTTATAACTCAAACACTGCATACCCTGGAAATTGTTTTGTGAGCTCTCTCAATTTTAATAATATCCTTCCCATAATTGGTGACCAGACTGCATACAGTACTCCAGAAGAGACCTTACCAATATCCTGTAGGACCTCAACATGACATCCCAGCTTCTATTCTCAAAGGACTAAGCAATGAAGGAAGTGTACTAAACACCTTCTTAAACACCCTGTTTACATGTGACACAAATTTCAAAAATTTAGATCTGAACCCCTAGGTCTGTCTGTTCTACAACTCGTATAATTAGTGGTGGGACCCTGGGGTAAGTCCTGCCCTTCTTTGTTTTACCAAAATTCAATACTTCATATTTATCCAAATTAAATTCAATCTGCCACTCCTCAGCCATTGACCCAATGGATTAAGGTCTCTTCATAATCTTCGATAATCATCTTCACTGTCCACTGTTCCACCAATTTTGGTGTCATTCGCAAACTTACTAACCATGCCTCCTATATTCTCATCCAAATCATTTATATAAATGACAAACAAAAGTGAATCCAGTACCTATCCATGTGGAACACCGCTGGTCACAGGTGCAAGAAACAACCCTCCACCACCATCCTCTGTCTCTTACCCTAAAATCAATTTTGTGTCCAATTAAAAGATTGAATCAGAGAATATTATTCCAAGAAGAATTCAAGCATCCTGCATACACCAAAGCTGTATTTTCTTTTAGCTGAGAAATATGCATTATGTTCTTCTCACTTTCCTTTACTAAGAGCAAAAGCTTGTAGCAGCTGCTAAGATACATGATGTCAGATAACCTGCGATGTTGGCTGCACAGAATTTCCATTTCAGCACAATTTTTGGGATTGGATTTCTTCAGGGCTTCTCTCAACCATCAATGGACAACCCTGAAAAATCTGGGGCAATTATGAAAGCAGTACTGCCACTTCCCTCTGGAGCTTCGGTATATCTTCCAGTTTCATTCCAATGGAAAATGGAGCGAAGCCATGAAAATGCAATGTATTTGAGCAGGGCATGGAAGCCCATTCTTGTTTGTGCAAACATTGACTGGCTTTCATAGCACAGAACAGAAAACAACACAGAATATAGCTAGCAAGGCAGTACCAAGGATAAAATGACTACTTCATACCACATGGAAGTATTTCTGCATAAGGAAAGCCATTTGAAAATCTGGAACTGTTCAGATAGATGGCGACTGTTGAGGTAAATCTGGTGCTGGATTGAATTGAGTTGAGTGTAGAAGCTGGTCCAGTAAAGATGGTGTCTATTAAGAGATAACAAGTAGCTGTAACAAACTCAAACAAAGGCTAGTAAAGATCATGATACCATCATGAGATTATAAGAACTCCAGGCAATCACATGCAAGATACTTATGGTGATTAATAACATAATTCTATCATGTGTAAGATGTACTGGATTTGTTTAGCATACATTTAATATTTGTTAATATTGGCAAGAAATATTAGCTAGAAAAGTATTAAAGCACAGAAATAACTTAGACAAATTAAACACAGATGGTTACAGTGATAGCAGATGCATTGATCAGAACAGTGTTACACTGATGGTGAAATATTCCATTGGATCATGTTCAATGATAATCATTGGTTCATTTACATCGAAAGCCAAAATTTACCCAGTCCATACATACCAGTGATCTACAAGGTCTCTAGTGATGCAGTGGTAGTGTCCCTACTCTAGGCTAGAAGAGGCATGGATTCAAGATTCATCTGCTTCAGATTTGTGACTGAATAGGTTGATTGAAATGTCTATCAATGATCTACATTCACGTCTCTGCCTGGAATATAAAGGTCATTAAGAAACATTTTCAAATTACAATTACCTGTTTTCACACTCAGCTCTGCAGCAGGGGTCTCATCTTCACAGGCCCGGGAGGTAACGCTGACAACGTACTCTGTCTCAGGCTCCAAATCTGATACGGTCCACTCCAGTTCGACAGTCTCCGTTTCATTCACGATGCTATCATTCTTTAACAGTTGCACAATAAAGGTTTGTTCTTGGTTGAGCTCTGTTGTCCAAGTTACCTGCAAACTCGTGCCGGTGACCTTGAAGACAGTCAGGTTGATAACTGGAGAAGGAGCTGAGCGAGGGAAGTGAAAGAAAGAAGTGGTCAGTCTGTATGACCTGGCTGAATGGTCATCCACACAAGGAGCCCCATGACACCCCCAGTGCAGGTCTAATGCAAGACCCTATTTTAGCAGCAGACAGAGGTAAGCGTCTCTTAATATGTGACACTGGTGTTCAATGAGGTCAATAGGGCTGCATTGTGTTTCAGTGGCCGACTGAATAGGGTGCCAGCCAAGATTGTCCCTCTCACTATATAACCTGATACAACAGGTTAAGAGGCACCTATGACCCATTCATTAGCCGTGCCAAACCATCTCCTCAGGTGAGGTCCAAGTCTTTGCTTTCCTGGGCTCTTCCACCCTCCACTCCTTCCTATCTATCAAATGGGCTTTTCTCACAGAATCATAGAATCACAACAGTGTGAAAGCCAGGTCATTCAGCCTATCGAGTCCACCCTCACCCTCCAAAGACCCTTCCACCCAGGTCTGTCCACCTACCATATCCTCGTAGCAATGCATTTCCCATGACTAATCCACCTAACCTGCACATCCCTGGACTTATGGGCAATTTAGTATGACCAATCCACCTATATTATACTCCCCATCCCACCACCAACCAGTGCCAATTCTAATGACATTAACCTTCCTGTGGGTGGAGCCCATTCAAGCTATAAAATTTTCCCAGGTTTAAAACTGCATCAATTGCTTCCATCTTTCAACTTCAGGTTGATTTTTGATTTCAAAAATATACTTTATTCATAAAAAATCTCTTTGTCTATATACATTATCACAAAAGTGCTTCGGCTCTGAACAGGAGTGTATCAAGTAAACAAACAAACATTTGAGTTTGACTCTATTGCAGCAAGCTAAAGGCATCTCTTACACATGCATACCTATATTTACACACACTTGAGGCACTAGGAGGGTCCAATAACTGAATTGGTCTCTGCAAGGGCTATTATTAAAATAATAAAATGTTGCAGCATGCTGCTATGCAGAGGGACCTGGGTGTCTTTGTGCATGAATCAGAGAAGGTTGGCCTGCAGGTACAACAGGTAATCAAGAAGGCAAATGGATTTTTTTCCTTCATTGCTCAAGGTATTGAGTTCAAAAGCAGGGAGGTTATGTTGCAGCTGTACAGGGTGCTGGTGAGGCCACACCTGGAGTACTGTGTGCAGTTTTGGTCTCCTTACTTGAGAAAGCATGTACAAGCACGAGAGGGGGAGCAGAGGAGGTTCACTAGGTTGATTCCAGAATTGAGGAGGTTGGCTTATGAGGAGAGACTGAGTATTCTGGGATTATATTCATTGGAATTCAGAAGAATGAGGGGGGATCTTATAGAAACATATAAAACTATGAAGGGAATAGATACAATAGAGGTAGAGAGGATGTTTCCACTGGCAGGTGAAGCTAGAACAAGAGGGCATAGACTCAAAATTAGGTGGAGCAGATTTAGGACTGAGTAGAGAAGGAATTTCTTCATGCAGAGAGTTGTGAATCTATGGAATTCCCTGCCCAGGGAAGTGGTTGAGGCTTCCTCAATAAATGTTTTTAAAGCTAAGACAGATGCTTTTTTGAAAAGTAAAAGAATTAACAGTTATAGAGAGAGGGCAGGTAAGTGGAGCTGAGGCCATGAAAAGATCAGCCATGATCTTATTGAATGGCGAAATAGGCTCGAAGGGCCTTGATGGATTCTCCTGCTCCTTTTTTTAATGCTCGTATGTTAACTTCAGCAGGAAGACCTCAGACATTGGTCTTTCTCTTTGCTTCAGGTTATGCCACTGGACAATATGACTTGATTTCTGAAGAAGGGCTTATGCCCGAAACGTCGATTCTCCTGTTCCCTGGATGCTGCCTGACCTGCTGCGCTTTTCCAGCAACACATTTCCAGCTCTGATCTCCAGCATCTGCAGACCTCACTTTCTCCCCTTGATTTCTGGCCAACCAAGCCACCTCTCATAGTCTTGCAGGCTTACTGGCTATTGAGAAGTTTTGATTGCCCCAAAACTCTGCCAGATTCCGTCCTGGAAGTTCAAAGTGAAGTCACATGGTGTGCAGGGTGTTCCAGCTGGGTGGATAAAGAACTGGCTGAACAACAGGAGACAGAGAGTAGTTGTTGAAGGGAGTTTCTCGAAATGGAGAAAGGTGACCAGTGGAGTTCCACAGGGATCAGTGTTGGGGCCACTGTTGTTTGTGATATACATAAATGATCTGGAAGAGGGCACTGTTGGTATGATCAGCAAGTTTGCAGATGGCACAAAGATTGGTGAAGTAGCAGAAAGCATAAGGTACTGTCAGAGAATACAGGAGAATATATAGACTGGAGAGTTGGGCGGAGAAGTGGCAGATAGAGTTCAATCCAGACAAATGTGAGGTGATGCATTTTGGAAAATCTAATTCTAGAGCAAATTATACAGTAAACGGAAGAGCCTTGGGAAAAGTTGATGAGCAGAGAGATCTGGGAGTGCAGGTCCATTGTACCCTGAAGATTGCAGCACAGGTGGATAGAGTGGTCAAGAAGGCATATAGTATGCTTGCCTTCATTGGACGGGGTATTGAATATAAGAACTGACAGGTCACGTTAAAATTGTAAATGACTTTGGTTTGACCGCATTTAGAATACTGTGTACGGTTCTGGTCGCCACATTACCAAAAGGATGTGGAGGCTTTGGAGAGGGTGCAGAGAAGGTTTACGAGGATGTTGCCTGGTATGGAAGGTGCTAGCTACAAAGAGAGGTTGAGTAGGTTAAGTTTGTTTTCTTTAGAAAAAAGGAGATTGAGGAGGGGGCCTGATTGAGGTTTACAAAATCATGAAGGGTATAGACAGGGTGGATAGTGATAAGCTTTTTCCCAGGGTGAAGGATTCAATAACGAGAGGTCGCGCTTTCAAGATGAGATGTGAAAAATTTAAGAGGGATACACGCGGCAAGTATTTGAAACAGACGGTGGTAGGTGCCTGGAACGCGTTGCCAGCAGAGGTGGTAGAGGCAGGCACAGTAGATTCATTTAAGGTGCATGTGGACAGATGCATGAGTAGGTGGGAAGCAGAGGGATACAGATGCTTAGGAATCGGGCGACAGGTTTAGACAGTGGATTTGGATTGGCTCAGGCTTGGAGGGTTGAAGGGCGTTTCCTGGGCTGTAAATTTTCTTTGTTCTTTGTTCTTTAAATCTACCCCTAGGAAATTTGTGTCACTTGGAAATTCCTCCATTTACACTGTAAAAGAATTTTCATTAAATTTGCACATGCATTAATCATCTACAAGGACCATACATTGAATAAATAGGGCAATATGGTTGACTGAAATTACACAGTGAAATAACATCTATATTATGGTAGCTCAGTGGTTAGCACTGCTGCCTCACAGCATCAGGGACCCCGGTTTGATTCCAGCCTGAGGTGACTGTGTGGAGTTTGCACATTCTCCCCGTGGAGAAAGTGATTCCTGATGAAGGGCTTACGCCTGAAATGTCACTTCTCCTGCTCCTCGGATGCTGCCTGACCTGCTGTGCTTTTCCAGCGCCACACTCTCGACCCCCACATTCTCCCTGCGTCTGCGTGGGTTTCCTCCGGCTGCTCTGGCTTCCTCCCACAATCCAAAGACTTGCAGGTTAGATGAATTGGCCATACAAAATTGACCATTGTGTTCAGGGATGTGTACGTTAGGTAAATATATGATAATAGGGTCAGGGAATGGGTCTGGATGGGTTACCCTTCAGAGAGTCGGTGTGGACGTGTTGAACCAAAGGGTCTGTACACACACGTGTGTGTGCTTTGGCTGTTATGGACCAGACCAAACCCCCTCAAAGTATTCAGAAAATAGTCCACACCCTAACTTTTTCTTATTTTAAAGTTAAGTGCCAGGCATTGAGTTCTGGATGCAATTCGATTGGTCAAACTACCAGATTGGAAGCAAAACACACTTTAATCATATACTATAGTTAAATACAACAATAGGAAGAAGAAATTGGAATAATTTAACTCTTTTGGAAAACTTAACAAAATAATTAGATTGTATAACTACTAAACAGTAACTGTTCCAAAATATTAACATCCCATAAACAAACCCTTGACAAAGGCAGATTCAGTAAAACAAATTGTCTCGCATGCAACTACAGCAGCAGAAAGAAAACTCTCGGTTTTTAGCCATAACTGAGAGAGGAGAAAACAGCCCCTGCATCCAGCTTCAAGACCCCAGTGGCTGCTACTGAAAAACTAAAACTAAAAAATCCTGGTTCTGTGGGAACTTGCCACACCCGTTCAGACTGCTTCTATTGTTCCAACTTTTTAAAAAAAGCACAAGGCCTCACAATCTGTTTACTTTATGGGCTTTCAATAGACAGCTTACACTTCTGTCTTAAAACCTCATTTCAAACAAGTACCAGGACAAAATACATTTCTTAAAGCCATATTATCATCACAGTGTGTGTGTGTTTTTTTGTGTGTGCATGCGCTCGTGTGTTATATGGATACGCACTTGTGCATTGTTGTATATTGTGCACTTTATGTGCATGTATGCATGTGGTATTGGTTGAAAATGATAAACACGCTGTCCTATGTGATAGTAAATATGATTCCCTAGATCTGTTGACAATAAAGGATCTGAACAGACAATAGGAATAAAGCAAAATAGAAACAATGCAGATATCGTACCACAGTGAGGTGTGTTTGAATATGGAAAGCCAGCTGAAAATCCTGGCCCACTGACATAGGTGATCATTGCAGAGGGAAAGACAGTAGATGATTGTCCCTGGGTGCTTGTAGGAGTTAGCACAGTCGTTGAGGCTTCTGTAAAAAGATACAATTGAGTAATTTCACAACTGATTTTTAAAACATTGATTTGGGGTGAGGCAAAGTTGGCATTTATTTGCCCTTCCTAGCTACCCTGAGAATTAGTATCTCATGAACTGCTGATGAACGCAGTTTGATGTAACTTGCTTCTGACAGCTGGTCTCCATTTTCAAGGGCCCACCTCTTACTCTAGGGGACCATCTTTGTGCCATTGAAAGACTTCAAAGTTTTAAATTTAATTTAGCAGTTTCCTATCCCCGACCTCACTCTCCCTAAGCCCCAGCTGATCCCCATCCTCTCCTGGACACAGGTTTCTAATCTAAAATCAAACCAGGCTTCAGCCACCTCTTTCAGTGATGACAATTCAGTCCAGTGTTTCCCTGGCTGGGATTCTGTTCAGGTCAAAGGGACTCTCACCCACCAGTCAGAGGAATTCCCATTGGTTCTGTGGGAACACCTATCAGAACAAGAGTCCTTTAGGCCACTGTCAGGTCCGCTTCCCCATGGCTGAGATCTCCAGCAGGAGGATATCCCAACAGCTGAGAGCTGATCAGAGCCTGGCAACTTCTCATGGAACCAAGATGCATTGGGAGTAGTTGCTGCTGGCAATAATCCACCCATCAGAGATCATTGTGGGATATCAGGCCAAAGCTAAGTGAAGGTGGGGTGGGAGTCATGGGAGAGGGAGGCAGGAAGAAGGTCAAAGACAAGGGCTGGCATTACATCTCTCCATGATACAGGGTACCTGATAGTGAAGGAACTCTTCCAGCACCACCATCCATCCATCCACTCACCCCCTTCATCCACTTGACACCTTTCACCCGCTTCACCCCCTCCACCCATCAGAGGCCACTGGCAAATCCAACAAGAGAAAGCCTCCACTTGAATCCTGAGCTCCACCAGATTGTAATGTGCTTGGGATAATGGGTGTCATTCAGCTCATTAATGAGCCCAGTTAATATGCTGTCAGTGATGTGCTTGGAATCCCATGTCAGTCCCTTCTGCCCTCTGACTAAATCTGGGGGAGATTTTGCAACTTGGCAGGAGCCTGTGCCCTGATTATTGGGTCAGCCACCATGTTTCTCATCACAACGGACTGCACCCCATTAACTCCAACTGTCCCTCAGTACTCAATGTTCTCATTGAGGACATTAGGATTAGTCTGTGAAAGTACTTTATTGAAGATGCCCAAATTTCAGGCTTGACCAACAGAATTCCAGCCGCAAAAGCTGCAAAAAGGCAGCATGGTGGTTAGCACTGCTGCCTCACAGCGTCAGGGACCTGGGTTTGATTTCAGCCTCAGGCAACTGTCTGTTTGGAGTTTGCACATTCTCCCATTGTCTGCGTGAGTTTCCTCTAGGTGCTCCAGTTTCCTCCCATAATCCAAAGACATGCAGGTTAGCTGAATTGGCAATGCTAAATTATCCATAGTGTTCAGCGGCTATGTCAGTGGCCTAAAGGACTCTTGATTCTGACAGGTGTTCCCCACAGAACCAATGGGAATTCATCTGACTGGTGGGTGAGGGTCCCTTTGGCCTGAACAGAATGGAATGTGTAGGTTAGGTGCATTAGTTAGAGGTGAATGTAGAGTAATAGGCTAGGGAAATGGTTGTGGGTTGATTACTCTTCAGAAGGTCAGTGTGGATTTGTTGGGCCAAATGGTCTGTTTCTGCACTGAAGGGATTATATGATTCTATGATGATTCAATGAAAATTACGTGAAACATTGTGAATAAAATTTAATTTCTAGGTGCTCGCCATGAATCCACCCACCAGATTTTCCAAATTTCTTTATAATGACTGGGAAAAAGAGCATGGAGGTGAGTCTCTCAGTGGATAACTCTTCACTCTGTATCCACTTGCCGATCCCTTGGAAAAGCAGCCAACATAATCAAAGACTCCTCCCACCCCAGTTATACTCTCGTCCACCGTCTTCCATCGGGCAGAAGATATAAAAGTTTGAAAACATGTGCCAGTAGATTTAAGAACAGCTTCTTCCCTGCTGTTATCAGAATTATGAATGGACCTCTTACGTTTTAGTTCTGAGAATCACATGACCCAAAACGTTAACTCTGATTTCACTCCACAGATACTGCCAGACCTGCTGAGCTTTTCCAGCAATTTCTGTCTTTGTTTCTGATTTACAGCATCCGCAGTTCTTTCGGTTTTTCTCATGCATTTTAGTGTTGATCTTTCTCTGCATCTTCTCTGTAGCTGTAACATTCTATTCTGCATTCTGTTCTATTATCCTGGTGTACTTATGATTTGTCTGTTTGACATGAAAAACAATATTTTTCACTGTGTCACAGTATATGTGACAAATCAAATCAAAGAGATAGCACATGTGAGATAGGCTGAAGGGCCTCTTTCTGTGATATATACTTCTATTAGTCTATGACGATGTCAGGAAAGAGGGTTGTCACATTGGTACCTTTTGCAACCTCCACAAACCTAAAGAGGCAAGCGATACAAAATTGCCTGCTTTTCTTGGGCATACTGGCAGGCTTCAATTGAAGGATTGCAGGGAACCTGCTGATTAATCTAAGTGTAGCTTGCACATTATTTTCTGAGTGATGCCTAAGATTCTTGTGCATCCCACAAGTGTCTCCAGCAGCAGCTGAGAAAGGGCACTGAGCAAGGGGAGCTGGAGCTGGAGAGTACCTGCAGATCCTCTCTGGACAAAGGGAGGGTTGTTATCGGGCATAAACCTCATAGAGAGACTGACAGACAGACAATGGATTCCTCATCCAAGATGCGAACCTATACCCTATTATTCTAGCTTAGTCTTAATTTCTCTCAATGTTTTTAAAGACCTGATGAAAGCGGAATAAAGAATCCTTGCTTCATGATCTTTGGGCCACCCATAAATGTCTCATTTTACATCCACAAAAGAAACCCTGCTTAAATTCTCAACTACTTGTTCCAGTAGATCAGGTCTTACCTTCACAGAATCTGCCAGGCCAAGTTGGGCTCACATCTGTGTAATGCTCACTGCAGATGCAGACGTACGAACCTTCCATGTTTTTACACATTGCGTGAGGTGAACAGTCGTTGTAAATAGGGGAGGTACATTCATCAACGTCTAAAGTGGGAAAACACTCAGAAATAATTAAATGGAATTCCCGCGGTTACAACTCCAATGAATTGTGTATCTAACGTAATTGGCAGCCACACGCGTGCACACCATTCACTGAAACCTCCTCATTAACTGAGTGTTCAATGCATTGGTACTCTTTAAATAGTCTTTAGAGACTGCTTTTGGGTGTTTTCTCCCTGTGTCTGTCTATCTACAAGAAGATGCTTATAATTAAGATATAAAACCTGTTCCTTGCATTGTGTGGATTAGCTGGACTGTCATCAGAACTCTCATTAAGGCATTGCTTCAGATTTAACTGAGCAAAGTTATTTCCAGGTTTCAAGTGTTTAAAATCAGGCATGCCAGGAATGGACAAGCCATTTCCTGAAAATATAGATTTTGTGTGATGAGCCCACCTTCAGCCTTATCAATGAAGTTTAAAAACATTAAGGAATATTTTTACTGGATCGCCAAATGCACAGTATTGGGATCTCTGAAAGAGATACAGTCACCCAAGACTGGAATTAAGCCCAGGCCCCTGGTGCTGTGAGGCAGCAGTGCTAACCACTGAGCTACCAGGCTGCTTTATCCAGCAAGGCACACACCCTAAGATCAATTTTTTTTAAATGCTGACAACTAACTACAATTTGAGTGGTAATCAGTGTCTTGCTTTAGTGAAAATTATTTCAGTGAAAATTTTTCGTTTAATATGGACATCGTTGGTAAGGTCAATATTTGGTGCCCACCCATAATTGCCTTTGAACTGAGTGGCTTGTCCATTTCAGAGGGCAGTTAAGCGTCAATCAAATTTCTCTTGAGGACCTGGAGTTCCTTGTAGGTTAGATCGAGTAAGGATGAAAGATTTCATTCATTAACTGACATGAGTGAACCATATGCGTTTTTACAACAACCAATGATAGCCACCATTACTGAGACTAACTTCATCATCCAGATTTATTTATCGAATTTAAATTCCACCAATTCGAATTCAGAAAGATAGACAGAGAAAGACATAACGAAAGGATAGAAAAAGGGATAGGGACGAGTCCAAAATGGTTCATCCTGAAATGTTAGAACATTGTGTTGTTGATGGCAAGATGCCAGGGGTGAGACAATGAAAATTGGAGAAACACAAGAGACCAGAGTTGGAGAGCTCAGGAATCTGGCAGAGTTGTGGGACTGAAAAAAATGAGTGAGATATTGAGGGGCCAGGCTATGGATGGATTGGTAAGCAAAGATGAACGTTTCAAAACTGTGGTATTGTCAGAATGGGAGCTGATGGGAGCCACTGAGCACAGGACTTGGGGAAATGGGATTGATAGTGCAATAGCACAAGCAGCAGAGTTTGGATGAGCTCAAGTTAATAAAGGTGGGTGAAGAGTCAAGAGAGCAACACGCAAATATTAACTAGATAGTTTTCCCACCTTTAAGAATAAAAGATCCCGAAGTAATCACTTACCTGAAATGGAGGTGCTGTTATGATCATACACAAAGATAGAGCTATTGTGAAGAGAGGAGATCAGAGCAGAGGATATATTCCACACAGTCAGTGTAACTCCTTGATCAATAACGATTGCAAAGTTTACCACAATGCTCCCATTGCTGAGAGATTTTATCCGGACCAGA
The DNA here is from genome assembly GCF_037043375.1 of Chiloscyllium plagiosum. Taxonomy (NCBI): domain Eukaryota; kingdom Metazoa; phylum Chordata; class Chondrichthyes; order Orectolobiformes; family Hemiscylliidae; genus Chiloscyllium; species Chiloscyllium plagiosum. The sequence goes on from NW_028270150.1 coordinate 20,842,140, forward strand.
ATCTTCCCACTTTGGTATAATTGATGGATTGCTGTTGGGAGGGAGTTTTCGAGCTGAAAAACAAAGTGTTATAATCTCTTGTAAGTAGTAATTTCTACTTTGTGCTTGATTTTATTCATGTCAGTGTTAACTTCCCGTCTGAGTCAGCAATTTCACAGAAGAGTACCCTGTGTTTATGATACCACAAAAGTTTAATTCAGATTCCAACAAAAACAGCCACAGCTTACATTCATTTCACATCTCTAATAAAACAACCTATTCCAAGTGGCCATCACAGGAGTATTACAAAACATACTACAAAGCAAAGTCATATAAGGGGGCCAGGTCAGATATTGTTTGTGAGGTGGGAGTATGCTAGCTCATGATAGCCTTGGAAACGAGCCCAGAAGATGAAAGACTTGCATTGATACAGTAAATCCCTGTTTTCAGTTGCCTCATTTTATGTTATTCTACTTTCCATTAGTCAGTGAATTGGGTCCCTTTTCAGGTTCATGTTTAATTATCAGGAGTTTCATTTTAAAGTCTTTTCATGCCGAGTCTGATCAGGGACCACGTACAGTAAACCCGAATTGCAGCATTATGGAGCAGCCTCTATCAGTCCTCTGGGTTTCCTACTCTCTGCTGACTTTCTGGCTTGCAGCCTAGCTCTTGCAATCCCCTTCCTGTCTCTTGCTGCTCATCTCACAATAGGGGATTGGGAGACGGAAGCTGTGGGTGGGAAATGGAGGGAACAGGATAGTTGTCAAGAGAAAAGATCCACTGCAGTTAGAGGAATGGCAGTGAACTGGCCTAACCATGGTTAGATGCCACTAAGTAGATGTCAATGCCTTAACCATTTGTGTGTTGTGTAAGGCCACTAGGAACCTTTCCATCCTTAACAAGGGGAAGGCTAATCTTCTCTCCTTTCATACAACATGGCTTGAAATGGATAAAGGTGGATAAATCCCCAGGACCTGATCAGGTGTACCCTAGAACTCTGTGAGAAGCTAGAGAAGTGATTGCTGGGCCTCTTGCTGATATATTTGTATCATCGATAGACACAGATGAGGTGCTGGAAGACTGGAGGTTGGCTAATGTGATGCCACAGTTTAAGAAGGGCGGTAAAGACAAGCCAGGAACTAAAGACCGGTGAGCCTGACCCCAGTGGTGGGCAAGTTGTTGGAGGGAATCCTGAGGTACAGGATGTACATGTATTTGGAAAGGCAAGGACTTATTAGGGATAGTCAACATGGCTTAGTGCATGGGAAATCATGTCTCACAAACTTGATTGAGTTTTTTGAGGAAGTAACAAAGAGGATTGATGAGGACAGAGCGGTAGATGTGATCTATATGGACTACAGTAAGGCGCTCGACAAGATTCCCCATGGGAGACTGATTAGCAAGGTTAGATCTCACAGAATACAGGGATAACTAGCCATTTGAATACAGAACTGGCTCCAAGGTAGAAGACAGAGGGTGGTGGCGGAGGGTTGTGTTTCAGACTGAAAGTCTGTGACCAGTGGAGTGCCACAAGGTTTGGTGCTGGGTCCTCTACTTTGTCACTTACTTAAATGATTTGGATGCGTGCCTAAGAGGTGCAGTTAGTAAGTTTGCAGATGACACCAAAATTGGAGGTGTAGTGGACAGCGAAGAGGGTTACCTCAGATTACAACAGGATCTGGACCATATGAGCCAATGGGCTGAGAAGTGGCAGATGGAGTTTAATTCAGACAAATGCGAGGTGCTGCATTTTGGGAAAGCAAATCTTAGCGGAACTTATACACTTAATGGTAAGATCCTAGGGAGTGTTGCTGAACAAAGAGACCTTGAAGTGCAGGTTCATAGCAGGTTCATACTGGAGTCGCAGGTAGATAGGATAGTGAAGAAGGCACTTGGTATGTTTTCCTTTATCAGTCAGAGTATTGAGTACAGGAGTTGGGAGGTCATGTTGCGGCAGTACAGGACATTGGTTAGACCGTTGTTGAAATATTGCGTGCAATTCTGGTCTCCTTCCTATCGGAAAGATGTTGTGAATCTTGAAAGGGTTCAGAAAAGATTAACAAGGATGTTGCCAGGGTTGGAGGATTTGAGCTACAGGGAGATGCTGAACAGGCTGGGGCTGTTTTCAATGGAGTGTCAAAGGCTGAGGGGTGACCGTATAGAGGTTTACAAAATTATGAGGGGCATGGATAGGATAAGTAGACCTAGTCTTTTCCCTGGGGTGGGGGAGTTTAGAACTAGAGGGCATAGGTTTAGGGTGAGAAGGGAAAGATATAAAAGAGACTTAAGAGGCAACTTTTTCACACAGAGGGTGGTACGTGTATGGAATGAGCTGCCAGAGGATGTGATGGAGGCTAGTATAATTGCAACATTTAAGAGGCATTTGGATGAGTATATGAATAGGAAGGGTTTGGAGTGATATGGGTCGGGTGCTGGCAGGTGGGACTAGATTGGGTTGGGATATCTGGTCGGCATGGACGGGTTGGACTGATGGTTCTATTTCCATGCTGTACATCTCTATGACTCTATGAACTGGAAGGTGTGCAGCTAAGATTCAGGGTCAGGGATTTGTGATAATTGAGAGGTTCAGCAATGGCAAACAGGAGGAAAGGAAAACTTTAGCATCTCTCTATGTTTCTTTTATATTTTAAAATTTATTTTACATTATTTAATTTACCAACAGAGAAGTTTAGTAATGTAAAATACTTCAAATACCAAGTATGATGCTTTAATTTTGTATCTACTGAGAAAGATCAAACAGAACCTAACTACAGTTTCTACATTAGTTTTGATGGTAAAATCTGATTTGTTTCATGATTTGGAGATGCCAGTTTTGGAGCGGGTCACACATAGTTAAAAAATCAGGAAGGGACAACCACCTGATGAAGGAGCAGCGCTCCGAAAGCTACTGCTTCCAAATAAACCTGTTGGACTATAACCTAGTGTTTGATTTTGACTTGTGTCAAGGTGGGTAGCACAGTGGCACAGTGTTTAGCACTGCTGCCTCCCAGCACTAGAGACCTGGGTTCAATTCCTGCCTCAGGCAACTGTCTGTGTGGAATTTGCACATTCTCCCCGTGCCTGCATGGGTTTCCTCCGGGGGCTCCGGTTTCTTCCCACAGTTCAAAAATGCGCAGGTTAGATGAATTGGCCATGCTAAATTACCCATAGTGTTAGGTGAAGGGGTGAATGTGTCCGGGTGGGTTGCTCTTCGGAGGGTCATTGTGGACTTGCTGAGCCGAAGGGCCTGTTTCCACACTGTAAGTAATCTAATCCATTCTATAAATTGTTTCATTGAAAGCAACTGCAGCAAAGTGAAAATATTATATGCAGTGCTTTTCATGACCACTAGATGTCTCAAAGCAACTTCAGACCACTGAATCACTTTCTGAACTGGAGTCACTGTCATAGCAAGTGCGGGAACCAATTTGCACACATCAAACTCACATAAAGCAGCAATGAGGTAATGACCAGATAATCTGTTGTAGTTTTGTGATACTGACTTAGGGATAATTATTGGCCAGAACACCAGAGTGACTGCCACGGTCTTCTGAAACAGATTATTATACAACCACCCAGGGGAGCAGACAGGGCCTGAGTTTAATACTTCATTCGAAAAAGTGCAATGCTCCATCATTATCATAAGGGAGTGTCAGCATGTCTGGGTTAGGTGATGAGGGTACTAATAGAGGGAAAAGCACACTTGACCTCAATCTTACCAATCTATCTGCTGTCGGTACATCTACCCATGAAGGTACCGGTAAGAATGATCACCGCACAGTCTATGTGGAGACAAAGTCCCGCCTTCACATTGAGAATAGCCTCCACCATGTATGTGGCACTATCATTGTGCTAAATGGGAGAGATTTTGAACAGATACAGTAACTCAAGGCTGTGCATTCATGAAGTTGCTGTGGGTAATCAAAGGCAACAGAATTGTACTCTAGCATAATTTACAACCTCATGGCCCAGCATGTCGCCCTCTCAACCATTACCATCAAGCCAGGGGATCATGGAATCCCTACCGTGTGGAAGCAGGACATTCAGCCCATCGAGTCCACACTAACCCTCCAAAGAGCATCCCGCCCAGACCCATCCCCCCACCCTATCCCTGTAACACTGCATTTCCCATGGCTAACCCGTCGACCCTTCACATCCCTGGATACTATGAGGTAATTTAGCACAGCCAATCCACCTAATCTGTACATCTTTGGACTGTGAGAGGGAACTGCAGCACATGGTAGAAACCCACACAGACACGGGGAGAACATGCAAACTCCACACAGACAGTCGCCCGAGGCTGGAACTGAACACAGGAGGATGCAGTGCTAAACACTGAGCCACCATGTCACTCACCATGTCCCACAAGTGAAAAGAAAATCTACTTCAAGCCCTAGAGTGGGATTTGAATCCAGAACCTTGCAGTCCAGAAGCAGGTATGCTACCAACCAAACCACCACTTATTCATCTAGGGAGTAAAATATGACACTAAGATTGCAAACATATTCATTTGAGCTTGAACTGTTGCCGGTGAGTGGGATGGAGTCAATCAGTTGGTAATAAAGTTTGGAGAGTGTTTAAAAAAAGTTTAAAAAGGAAATGTCTTTGCCATATGTAGTAGAGGGACATTTCTGCTCAGCTGATGCTTTCATTTTATTCATTCATCACTGGCTAGACCAGAATTAATTGCCCATTTCTAACTACGCTTTAACTGAGTGGCTTTCCAGGACATTTCAGAGTCATGAACATTACTGTGGGCCTGGAGTCACATGTAGACCAGAGAAGGTAAGGACAGCAGATATTCCTTCCTTAAAGGACATTAGTGAGTCAAATAAATCAAGACTAGCTTTTAAACTCCAGATTTTCATTGAATACAACTTTCACATCTGCCATGGTGAGAGTTGAACTCTTGTTCCCAGATGTGTTTGGGAATCTGCTGGATTGCTAGTGTAGCGACATAATTGCTACATCAACACTGTCCCTAACTGGGCCTTGGATAAGCAGTCTGATCATTCAGCAACAGTGGAGGAATGAAGCGATGAGAGGGAGAGTTCAGTGTTATCAGTATATATGTGTGAAAACGAACACTGGACCTTCAGATGATCTCACCGATGAAACATCGATGTAAGGGTTAAAGATAGAACCTTGGGAGATGCCGGATATAATGATAGCGGAGTGAGAATGTAATCTACTGCAAGTGACACTCTGGTTGTAAATAGATGATTAAAAAAGCAAGCAGGAGAGTGCTGTCCCAGCAAAGTGTTACATTGAGGCATAGATTCCAGAATAGACTATCTTTAATATAGTCGCATAATATCACAACACCTGATGTTCCTATATTGAGGTACCCACTTTATCTACTGTATCTCTGAATCATTGAGTCCATGTAGTGTCTTCAATTGGTCAGTTACATGCATGTAAAGTGCAGTAATACAGTAAGCACAGAATCCAGACTGAATGCAAGTCTGCGATATTATAGAATTATAAACAATGCTAATAAACTTCAAGATATCTGACTCAACAAAAACCCAACATTTGTGGCATATGTTACATGAGCAAATGATGAGAAAATGACAAAGCACATAATAATGGCTGACATGGTAGCATCAGGTGGGCACTAAAGGCTAGTGATGATATTAATTCAACAGCAGCAAGCAGTTGTTAAAACTGAGTGAAAAGGTGACATCAGCCTGGCAGTTGTGTAAGATTTCCTTCCATACGTAATCCATCAATACGTCTGAGCTCAGAGATAAAGTTACAACTACAACCAAAACCAGAATACAACTATAATTAAAAGCTATACAACCTTCAGTGAAGCGTTCTGTCTCCTTCTTTAAGAAGAAACAAAAAAAGCACAAAAGGCTACAACAACTGACACGATGTTTTTCAAAAGACAGTGTAAAAGATGACAAAGGAATAGCTTCAATGTAAGAAGATATTTCTGTAATGAAATATTCAGCTTAAGACCCCAGAAATGTGTTTTCTCTATTTAAAAGCCTTATCTGTGCCTAAATGTGGTCGATTCCACCATTTTATTTTCCCAAAATGGCACAAGAATGTAAAAAAGGTGTATGATATTATTGCTGCTTACTTTTAGGTACAAATGTTAAGAAACAGGCATAAGCCTGTGATTTTTAAGGGGCAATAACATTTAATAAAAAGAAAAAAGAAAAGGAGCTAAGAACCAGTTAAACCAGTTGAAAAAGGAAAATCACTACAGTCCAACATCAATTCTAGCACAGTAACTTTTAAAGTGCACAGAAAGAGCACGCAAAAAAGGTGGAAAATAAAAATCTATCAACAGACTGGCAATCCATTAATTGAATATCAGAACTCAATCACTTAAAGAATCAATATTTACTTTGTGAATCAGCTGATAAGTGATAAGAAAAAGATTACATTCAAAGAAAGACAGTCAAGTCTCTTCTGACTTTGGACACAGAAAGGATAAGAATAAAATCCTCTGGTAGTTCTGATGATGGTCACAAAGATCTTGGCAAGCATCTTCAGATTTTTACAGATAAATTTAAACTTCAATTAAATTTCAGGATACTCAGGCTTCAGTTTATTCCGTACTGGACGAAATGATCAATCAACTCACAGGCAAAGGTACTGCACATGATTCCACTGAAATTTAAGTTAGCTAACAGCCTTATTGGTCATTGCCTTATTAGCAACCATCAAATCCTTCAGAAAAGCACTTCTCGTCAAATCCAAAGAATATACCACTAATGCACTATTGGACAAAGGAAATTTCCAAAATTCCCTCCAAAGTTCAGAGGCAGTTGAACAAATACATGCGATTGACAAATGATAGATATCCACCCATGATGACACACAGAGAATCACAAGTGAAGTTACATCAGCAGGTCATGTACATTATAAGTCTGGTCAGATCATTTGTTCATCAAGGGATCATCTGAATATATAGAGAGACAATATATCTATCTGCATCCAACAAAAAAGGGGAAAGTGGGAGATGTTATGTTGTGGCATAAAATCCAGACCAGACCTAAAGACAGTAACATGACATCACATTGCATGTATTTCAAGTATCAAAATATCCATCTCATCTTCAGTCACTCTGTCTGTGTCATGGAATCAGTGCACTAATATCAGTCAGACAGATATATGCTGTAATCACATAGCAATCACAAACACTAACCATGTTTGTTAGTGAGTCTGGGATATTGTTACATTAATATTAGTATTGTCAATAAACTTCAAGATATCTGAAGCAGCAAGAACCTTGAACCTGCTTAATTGACACCACACCCACAAACATCCATTCCCTTCACCACCGACACTCGATTGTAGCAGTGTACTAGATGTATGGTGGAAATTCATAGTACACAGAACATAGAACAGTACAGCACAAAACAAGCCCTTCAGCCCACGATGTTGTGCTGACCACTGATCCTCATGTATGCACCCTCAAATTTATGTGACCATATGCATGTCCAGTGGTCTCTTAAATGTCCCCAATGACCTTGCTTCCACAATTGCTGCTGGCAATGCATTCCATGCTCTCACAACTCTCTGTGTAAAGATCCCGCCTCTGACATCCCCTCTATACTTTCCTCCAACCACCTTAAAACTATGACCCCTCGTGTTAGTCATTTCTGCCCTGGGAAATAGTCTCTGGTTATCGACTCTATCTATGCTTCTCATTATCTTGTATACCTCAGTTAGGTCCCCTCTCCTCCTCCTTTTCTCCAATGGAAAACGTCCGAGCTCAGCCAACCTCTCTTCATAAGAAAAGCCCTCCAGTCCAGGCAGCATCCTGGTAAACCTCCTCTGAACCCTCTCCAAAGCATCCACATCTTTCCTATAATAGGGCGACCAGAACTGGACGCAGTATTTCAAGTGCAGTCTAACCAAAGTTTTATAGAGCTGCAACAAGATCTCACGACTCTTAAACTCAATCCCCCTGTTAATGAAAGCCAAAACACCATGGGCGGCACGATGGCACAGTGGTTAGCACTGCAGCCTCACAGCGCCAGAGACTCGGGTTCAATTCCCGCCTCAGGCGACTGATTGTGTGGAGTTTGCACATTCTCCCGTGACTGCGTGGGTTTCCTCCAGGTGCTCCGGTTTCCTCCCACAATCCAAAAATGTGTAGGTTAGGTGAATTGGCCATGCTAAATTGGCCATGCTTAATAGTGTTAGGTGAAGGGGTAAATGTAGGAGAATGGGTCTGGGTAGGTTACGCTTCGGCGGGTCGGTGTGGACTTGTTGGGCCGAAGGGCCTGTTTCCACACTGTAGGTAATCTAATCTAATCTAATTCTAATTCAAACCATATGCTTTCTTAACAACCCTGTCCACTTGGGTGGCCATTTTAAGGGATCTATGTACCTGCACACCAAGATCCCTCTGTTCCTCCACACTGCCAAGAATCCTATCCTTAATCTTGTACTCAGCTTTCAAATTCGACCTTCCAAAATGCATCACCTCGCATTTATCCAGGTTGAACTCCATCAAAGATCTTCAAATAGGTCCTTCAAAGCTCGCGACAACTGCCCTCTAGAGCAACAGATACATGCGAACAGCGCCAACTGAAAGTCCCTCTCCAAGACATTCAGTGTCGTGACTGGGAACTATATTCCTATTTTTTAGTGTTGCTGGGTCAGAATCTCAGAACTCACTCCCGACCAGCATTGTGGGTTTACCTACAGCACCTGGACTGTAGCAGTTCAAGAAGGCAGCTCCCCACTATGTTTTGATGGGATGGCAAATAAACATTGACCCAGCCAGTTATGAGCACATCCCACATACATGAATTAGAGGAAAGGTTGGGTCACAAGAAGCAGGAGGATATCATAACCATGGTGAGATCTCAGTGGAACCTGAAGGGAAATAAGAGAAAAATTGGAGAATAGTAAAAATTCACATTTAGGACGGCAGAAGATCTTAAATGGAAATTTCACCATGTGGACTGGTGGAAGCAGCATGGGCAGCTGATTGGATGGATTTGATCTTATTGCCAAAGGAGCTCTTCACAGGTATTAATGTGGGTGAAAGTGAAGGGGAGAGCAGATAGGGTTTTCTGAAGGTTCATAAAGAATAGAAGCTGGCACTCAGCTTTGAAATGAGCAGTTTTAGCAAATGATTGCAAGACCTGATGGCGGTCCAGTCAGATCTAGCTGCGTGCAGTTAAACCAACTGCCTGCCATCTCCTTTCCAGCCTGTCACTCCAGTTAGTCATGTAACAGACCTGGTAATGTGTAGGACAGCATCAGAAACCAACACTAAACCCTGCAGAAAATTTGCAAAAGTTGAGCTGATTCCCCAAGACTACTCTATCTGATACACGTGTCAAGACATAAAAAGGAATGAATGATAAATACTGCCCTGCTAAAACACAGGAGAAACTCAACAGGTCTGGCAGCATCTGTGAAGAGAAACAGAGTTAGCATTTCAAGTGACTCTCCTTCACAGCTGCCTTGCTGGTGTGTTGATCACACCAGAAAAGTAGATTACCGCTTGTTAGACAGAGCCACACAAAGTGTGGGGCCATACCTCAGTGGTAGCAGACTCAACTTTAAGTTCTCAAATATTCTCAGACCATCAGTAGATCATTGATAAAATTGAAAAGCTGGTTCAAAAGCAGGTCAACACGGAGCCAATCATATTAGTGAATGCAGAATCCATTTCACATTTCGGGTTAAACATGTGAGGTCTCATGGTTAATCCATGAGGCATGTTAGCATTTTATTTCAAGATTTTACTTTATTCAAATCCAAAGTTTCAAACTATCGCTGTGAGTAGGGTTGCTGGCTCAGGTTGCTGGAGGCTTCATCACATGACCTACTATTTCCAGTTTCCCATCCAATCATGATTTGGAGGTGCCGCTGTTGGACTGGGGTGGACAAAGTTAAAAATCACACAACACCAGGTTATAGTCCAACAGGTTTACTTGGAAGCACTAGCTTTTGGAGCGCCTCTCCTTCTGATGAAGCAGCGCTCCAAAAGCTAGTGCTTCCAAATAAACCTGTTGGACTATAACCTGGTGTCCTGTGATTTTCAACCCTATCCAATCAAATATCTTTCATATATGATATCAATAGTCTACAGAAAGTGGAAAAGAAAATGAATGTTCTTAAGATATTTCTCTCAGATTATTTGTAAAGATATCCAAGATATTAACCTTTCATTCCTACGGACTCGCCTGGATGATGGAAAGTAAAATAATAACATCTGAACTGCTGCTCTGTGTAGTAATAGTACAATACAGAATTACCATATTACATTGTAACCACTAGACCACCATACAGCATGGTCCTTCATTGAACCATAGTGTACTCAGACTCACCTCACAAAGGACATTCCCAGCCAGAAGGAAAAAAAATAGATCCCAGATAATAAGATCTGACAGTGAGTTATCTCACTCACAAACAAAAGAACAAATTACTGGAAAAGCTCAGCAGGTCTGGCAGCAAGTGCGAAGAGAAATCAGAGTTAACATTTCGGGTCTGGTGACCCAAGTTGTGAGGAAGGATCACTTGACCTGAAACATTAACTCGATTTCTCTTCACAGATGCTGCCAGACCTACTGAGCTTTTCCAGCAACTTGTGTTTTTGTTTCTGATTTACAGCATCCGCAGGTCTTTCGGTTTTAATTATCTCACTCCATAGTTCTGAACACACCTTTCCTACCATGTGTTCAAGCTACAGTTGTATCTTGTGTCAGGCACCCTTACCTCGCGGTACCAAAGTTTTGCAAACAGCTTAAATTCGCTGCTAGTGGAGTTGCTGAGACTCTCTGTGAAGTTATAATTCTTGATCCTCGCCTGTCCATCCAATAGTAATGCAGCTGAAAGACATTGAGAAATACTATTTAGGGAAAATGGTGTAACAATTACCCCTGTGGTTAAATACTGCTTAATGCCTCCTAGATAACCCATCATTCTACCTGGCATTGTAAGAGGCTGTGCTGCTTCAGTCTGGACTAGGGTGCATTGTGTTGCATTCATGCCAGCTGGAGGTTGAACGGGACTTACAGTAAGCAGTTAGTTTTTGCTTTGAACAAATCAGGGATTTGTTCAGGGATCTCATAGGAACCAGTACAATTCGAACAGGACTAAACCAGGTAAACAAAGGGACTCCAGAAACAAAAGTCACAAGTTAAGGATGCTGGTGGGCCACTTAGGACTGTGATGAGAAGAAATTTCTTCAACCCGAGAGTGGTGAACTTCTGGAATTGTCTGCCACAGAAAGCAGTTGAAGCCAAAACTTTGGATGTTTTCACAAAGGAGTCAGATGTAGTTCTAAGGGGTATAGGAATCAAAGACTATGGTGAGAAAATGCAAGCAGGGGATTGAACTACATGGTCAGCCACAATCACATCGAGTGGAGGAGCAGGCTCAAAGGGCTGAATGGCCAATTCCTTCTCCTATTTTCTATGTTGCTATATTCCCAGAGCCTAATGAACAGGACTTGCTGAATCATTACTGAAGCTGCAGTATCGTCCAGTTGTAAAATCAGAATGATTTCTCCAGCAAAATGCAACAAGTGGAGGATAGAGGTAAAATCACTCCTAGTCACCGACAGCATTGTCGTTTTCTGCAAAGATACATCAATATGATTGATGATATTAGTGTAGCTAGTGCTGACTCTAACTGATACACTGTAATTCAATCTGGGAAATTGATAAATGGAGTATCTGTTGGGAGTGAAGCTAGTCTGACATGGTTATATTCCATTGCCAATTATTACTTGAATGGTAAAAAGGTGCAGCATGCTGTTGTGCAGAGGGACTTTAGTGTCCTTGTGCATGAATCACAGAGGGTTGGCCTGCAAGTACAACAGGTAATTAGGAAGGCAAATGGAATTTTGCCCTTCATTGCTGAAGGGATCGAGTTTAAAAACAGGGAGGTTATGTTGCAGCTGCACAGGGTGCTGGTGAGTCCACACCTGGAGTACTGTGTGCAGTTTTGGTCTCCTTACTAGAGAAAGGATGTACTGGCACTGGAGGGGGTGCAGAGGAGGTTCACTAGGTTGATTCCAGAGTTGAGGGGGTTGGCTTATGGGGAGAGACTGAGTAGACTGGGATTATATTCATTGGAATTTAGAAGAATGAGGGGAGATCTTACAGAAACATGGTAAATTATGAAGGGAATAGATAAGATAGAGGTAGAGAGGATAGGTGAAACTAGGACAAGAGGGCATAGCCTCAAAATTAGAGGGTGCAGATTTAGATCTGAATTGAGAAGGAACTTCTTCACCCAGAGGGTTGTGTATCTATGAAAGTCCCTGCCCAGTGAAGTGGTTGAGACTTTCTTAATGATTGTTTTTAAAGCTAAGATAGATAATGCTTTGAACAGTAAAGGAATTAAGGGTTGTGGTGAGAGGGTGAGTAAGTGGAGCTGAGGCCATGATCTTGTTGAATGGTGGAGCAGGCTCGAAGGGCCAGATGGCCAACTCCTGCTCCTAGTTCTTCTGTTTTTTTTTGTTCTTATGTTTAATGGAACCAGAGATGGATTCCTTGGATGTGGTACAAGAGGGCCATTTGACTCTCAAAACCTTACACAAACAAGAGTCAATATTTCCAAGATAACTGAAGGAATTTTAAAAAGAAACCTGGCACAGGAATGTCCAATTCCAATCAGAATTGTTTTTGTGACAAACTGAGGAGGTCATTCTGGTGAGTGAGTGTGAAAATGTCCAAGGGCTAAGCCATTACCTGTTTTCACCTTCAGTTGCTTGCTGAAGCTGTCTTCACAGGATCGCCAGTGGATTTTCACTGTGTAGATAACCCCGGGTTCCAATCCGGTGACCGTCCAATCCACTTCCTCAGTCTCTATTTCATTCACAACATCAGTTTCCCTCAGCACCTGCACAGTAACCATTTGCCTTTTGCTGGTAACTGTTGTCCAAAGGATCTGGAAGCTATTGCTGGTGAGTTTGGCAATTGCCAGGTTTGTAACTGGAGAGGGAGCTGTTGAAAATGAGTTAGGTTAGCAACTTTTGATTGTGTGGTGACCTCACTCACCTTTAGCATGTAGTATAATAGCATACGGATATATATTAACCGCAAGAGGTTGCGATTTGCAGGTAATAAGATATTAAAGTCAACTGTTTTCAGAGGTGGCGGCGTTGGACTGGGGTGGACAAAGTTAAAAATCACACAACACCACGTTATAGTCCAACAGATTTAGTTGGAAGCACTAGCTCTCGGAGCACCACTCCTTCTTCAGAGGAAGCGGTGCTCAGAAAGCGAGTTCTTCTCAATAAATCTGTGGGACTATAACCTGGTGTTGTGTGATTTTAACTTTGTTTACAGAGTGCAATTATTAAACACTTGGAGAAAAAAGTTACTTATCTGATCCAGTCAGCATAGGCATCTCAAAAAAATAAATGTAACATGGTGTGTTGAAGAAGTAACAAAAAATAGCCACAATAACAGACAAATGTGGCTTCTGTGGGTTTTCAGAACACCAATAATTTGCATTTATCAGCAACCTCAATATGGTAAGAAGACCATCAATACTTCATGGGAAAGTAGAGGGTGACCCACTTATCCATGGTCCGGCTACCGTGGTTTCACTTACCCACGGTTTACCGTGGCCAGGACATATAAAAGGGAACATTCCAGAACCAGGGACCAGGAGGCTGCCCGGAAGGTATATTTCCCAGGCTTTCAGGCTTCCACGGTAGGTCTTGGAACATATCCCCCATGGGTACGGTGGGGGGGAGGAGCTACTGCATTCAGAAACAGTTGACACCAAGCCATGTATGCAGGTATGAGGGATGATGGCCAAACTTGGTTTTAAGGAGCAGCTTAAAGGCAGAGGGAGGTAGGGAGATTTGTGAAAGGAATTTCAGAACTGAGGACTTTGGTAGTTTGAAGTGATGGCCACACATGGTGGATTGATACAGAGGGTGGCACAGTGGCTCAGTGGTTAGCGCTGTTGCCTCACAACACCAGAGACCTGGGTTGGATTCCAGCCTCGGGTGACTGTCTGTGTGAAGTTTGCATATTCTCCCCGTGTCTGCGCGGGTTTCCTCCAGTTTCTTCCCACAATCCAAAAACGTGCAGGTGAGGTAAATTGGCCATGGTAAATCACTCATAGTGTTCAGGAATGTGTGGGTTAATGGTATTAGTTAGAGGTAAATGTAGAGTGGTAGGGGAATGGGTCTTCTGAGCTACTCTTCAAGAGTCGGTGAGAACTTGTTGGGCCAAAGGAACCTGTTTCCACACTGTAGGGATTCTATGATTCTATGATCAGGATGTACAAGAGGCCAGATTTGGAAGAACACAGATTTTCTCTTTCATCACATGATAATTCAGTCGTTTAACAAAGGACAGCTCCGAATGTTGGAATATACTGCTACTGGGAAAACTCCAAAACAGAATTATCGAGTGTTACAGCACAGAAGAAGGCCATTTGGCCCATGATGTCTGTACTGGCTCTTTTAGTGACACTGGTTGATGAGTATGCAAATTAGTTCTGTTTAAATCCCAAATACCTACACATGCCCAAAAAAACTGGTGGAAAGGGCACAAACAAACAAAAACAAAAATTGCTGGAGAAACTCAGCAGGTCTGGCAGCATCTGCAAAGAGAAAACAGTTAACATTTTGGGTCTTTCTTCAATTCTGCTGAGTTTCTCCCGCAATTTCTGTCCTTGTTTCAGATCTTCAGCATTTGAATCAAGTAAAGAATACATACAGCATAATTTCCTTTCAAGTGATGAGTTGCTTTCCAGTTCAGTGCTTGTTGAAATGACTTTGCTCAGCTGTCCTGAGTTTGATTTAGGAATTGAAGCAGTAGAGGTCACTTCTGTTGGAAAAAAAACAATGATAGTTGTCAAAAAGATCATTTAAAATTTACGGTGAACAGATCCAGCAGAAGACAGGGTGGTGGTGGAGGGTTGCTTTTCAGGCTGGAGGCCTGTGACTCCTGGTGTGGCATAAGGATCGGTGCTGGGTCCACTGCTTTTTGTCATTTATGTAAATGATTTGGATGTGAAGATAGGAGGTACAGTTAGTAAGTTTGCAGATGACACCAACATTGGAGGTGCAGTGGACAATGAAGAAGGTTACCTTAGAATACAACGAGATCTTGATCAGATAGGCCATTGGACCAGGGAGTGGCAGATGGATTTTAATTCAGATAAATGTGAGGTGCTAAATTTTGGAAAGGCAAATCCAGACGGGACTTATACACTTACAGCTAAGTTCCTGGGAGTGTTGCTGAATAAATAGACCTTAGAGTGCAGGTTCATAGTTCCTTGAAAGTGGAGATAGGATAGTGAAGAAGACATTTGGTATTCTTGACTTTATTGGTCAGAGCCTTGTGTATAGGAGTTGGGAGGTCATGTTGTGGCTGTACAAGACATTAGTTAGGCCACTTTTGGAATACGGTGTGCAATTCTGGTCTCCCTCCTATCAGAAGGATGTTGAAAGGGTTCAGAAAAGATTTACAAGAATATTGCCAGGGTTGGAGGGCTTAAGCTATGGGGAGAGACTGAATAGGTTGAGGCTATTTTGCCTGAAGTCTTGGAGGTTGAGGGGTTTCCTTATAGAGGTTTATAACAACATGAAGGACATGGTTAGGGAAAATAGACAAAATCTTTTCCCAAGGGTGGGGGACTCCAAAACTAGAGGGCATAGATTTAAGGTGAGAGGAGAAAGATTTAAAAGGGACCTAAGGGGTGACATTTTCACGCAGAGGGAGGTGCGTGTATGGAATGAGCTACCAAAGGAAGAGGTGGAGGTTGGTACAATTACAATAATTAAAAGGCATCTAGACGAGTATATGAATAGGAAGGGTTTAGAGGGTTATGGGTCAAATGCTGGCAAATGGGACTAGATTAATTTAGAATATCTGGTCAGCATGGAGCAGTTGGACTGAAGGTAAAAACAAGCACTACAGATGCTGGAAACCAGAGTCTAGATTAGAGTGGTGCTGGAAAAGCTCAGCAGGTCAGGCAGCATCTGTGAAGAGAAATCAGAGTTAACATTTTGGGTCTGGTGACCCTTTGCCTCACAGATGCTGACAGACCTGCTGAGCTTTTCCAGCAATTCCTGTTTCTGTCACTGGTTGGAAACTGCTTTGTGACATTCTGAAATCATGAAAAAGCCAGATAAATGCAAGGCATCCTTCCTCGCCCATGCTGAACTGCCGAACACCTTTACATTCCATCACGAAGAATGTTTATTTCCCTATCCAGTGCCAGTCTCATGCCTCAGTACATCTCCTGGTGACATTCCAAACTAGCTCTTGTTAGCTCTCAGTCTAATTATTCCAAAAGACTTTTGATTGGCCTTTCCCTTTGCTTTCTCCATAAACTTAAATTGATCCAGAACTTTCACAACCAAAAGCTAAATCAACTTCATCTACCCATAGCCTGAATCATACCAATGCAAGTCTACCCATCACCCCTTGCACTCACTGAGCAACATTCGCACTAGATCTGGAAACACCACAGTTTTAAAATTTATATCCTTGATTTAGGATCTGTCTATGCCCTCATCTCCATTTCTCCAGCCCTACAACTTCCCTATGTTCTTCCAATTTTTACCTCTTGCCCATCTTCAAATGCCAGGTCCCTGAACTCTAGAACTCCCTCCCTAAACCTTGCTGTCTGACTGTAGCCTTTGCTCCTGAGGCACTATTTAAAAGCAATTCCTTCTTGAATGTAATGTCCCACTAATTGGCTGTGTGTCATGTGTTGTTTGATGGCTATTCTGTGAAGTGCCATGGAGCCTACACTACATTCAAGTTGCCTTATTGATGCTAATTGCCCAATGGAGACTGAGAGGCCTTTATTCTCTGGAGTTGATCAGATTGAGAGGTAATCTCATTCAAACGTACAAAGTTCTTCAACAGCCTGACAGGATCGATGCAGGAAGGATGATTCCCATGGCTGCAGGATCAAGATCCAGGTGACAAAGTCCCAGAATAGGCTGCAGGCCATTTAGAATTTCTTCACGCAAAGATCAGATGACCTAAGAGCAGAGGTCGGTCAGCCCATTGAGCCTTCTCCACCAGTCAATGAGTGATCTGATAATCCTCAACTCCACTTTCCTGCTTTTTCCCATAGTTCTCAACTTCCTTACCAATTAAAAATCTGTCTTTTTTAACCTTGAATATACTTAAGGACACAGTATCTATGACCCTCTACAGTAAAGAATTCCACAGATTCAGAACCCTCTGAATGAAGAAATTCCTTCTCTTCTCTGTCTTAAAATCCTTATTCTGAGATTATGCCCTCTAGTCCTAGACAGTCCCACAAGAGGGCACAACATTTTTTAATGTGACCTTTTTTTGATGAGACCTTTTTTTAATGTGTTCCAGAAAAAAATAGATAAAAAATGTGGGTGGCACAGTGGTTAGCACTGCTGCCTCGCCGCCCCGGAGACCCGGGTTCAATTCCCGCCTCAGGCGACTGACTGTGTGGAGTTTGCACGTTCTCCCCGTGTCTGCGTGAGTTTTCTCCGGGTGCTCCAGTTTCCTCCCACAGTCCAAAGATGTGCAGGTCAGGTGAATTGGCCATGCTAAATTGTCTGTAGTGTTAGGTAAGGGGTAAATGTAGGGGTATGGGTGGGTTGTGCTTCGTGGGTCGGTGTGGACTTGTTGGGCTGAAGGGCCTGTTTCCACACTGTAATGTAATCTAATCTAATCTAAAACATTTCCATATCTAACCTGTCAAATCATCTAAGAATATTGTTTTAGCATGATCTTATTGTAATAGATTCCCATTGTTGTGGAGACTGGTCATTCTGTCCATCAAGTCCACACTGACTGTTCGAAGAGCATTCCACCCATACCCATCCACTACCTTATCGCTGTAACTCTTTGGTTCCATGTCTAACTCACCTAGCCGACACATCCCTGGCCACTATGGACAATTTCCCATGGCCAATTCACCTAACCTGCACATCTTTGGACTATGGGAGGAAACTGGAGCATCTGGAGAAAGCCACACAGACACAGGGATTACCTGTAAACACCACACAGACAGTTGCCCGAGGCTGGAATCAAACCCAAGTTGCTGACACTGTGAGGCAGCTCTGCTAACCACTGTGCTACCATGTCACCCCCAACCTTTATACTCATTCCCTTTGAAATAAAGGCTAATATTCTATTCGCCTTCCCTATTACTTCCTGAAACTGAATGCTACCTTTTTTGATTCATGGGCAAGGTTTGGCTAATCCAGCACCACACTCTCGAGTCTGGCAAATCCCTTTGTTCCATAGCTTTCTGCAGTCTTTCTCTGTTCAAATAATATTCTGCTCTTCCATTCCTCCTGCCAAAGTGCATAACCTCACGGTTCCCCACATTATATTCCATCTGTCAACATTTTGCATACTCACTTAACCTGTCTACAGTATATCCTTCTGCAGACTCTTTGTGTCATCCTCATTACTTGCCTTCCCACTGATTTGCATTTCATCCACAAATTTGGCGAAAGTATATTCACTTTGCTCATCTGAGTCCAATATGCAATATAATATCCAATATTTAAATGATCGTGACCCCAACCCTGATGCCTGTAGCGTACCACTAGTTACAGGGTGAATTCTCCACTCTTACCAGCTGTCACATTCACACTGTCACACAAGGTCACATTCCTTGCAGTTCCTCTCATTGTTCCTGTAGCCTCCTACTAACCACGAGAATACTTCTACTGAGGCTCCTCTTTCCTGCTCTTCCCAACATCAGTGAGACCTGTTCTCATTTGTAGTCACTGCCAGTCATTTGTTGACTCAACCCTCAGTGTCCAATTGATGCCAGTGGTCCGATGCACCTCTCTCTCATTGGTGAGAAATAGATGCCTCTTAGCATCTGTGTCCCAAGCAGCTGAACGTATTTTTAAACAAGTTGACCACCTCGTACATGAGCTATGATGACTCCCCCGCTGTGTTGATAACAGGTTCAGCCTCACCCACCTTTCCCAAACACGGCGTTACCCATAATTGTTGATTGAAATCTGAAACTGATCCAGTGTGGCTTTTATTTTATTCACTACCACCAGCTAAACAGCCTCTTGACTGGAGATGTGGCAGACTCAAGACATCCTCACACCCATTAAAGATTGGAATCCAGTCCCCTTCAAATCACACCCGTGCCCATTCTCCGTTGCACGCTAGAAATCTCACGTTGGGGTATTTGAAAGAGGAAATGCAGCATTCCCCAACAGACCAAAGAGAAATAAAAGAACTTCCATCCTGACTTCAATGTTAGCTGGACCATTACCTCTGCAGTCTCTGCCTTGTCTGGAAGGATCTCTATCCGTGAAGCCATTCTGACAGGTGCAGTTATGAGACCCATCAACATTTGAACAGATTGCTTTCTGAGAACAGGAATTCAACTCCGGATATTCACATTCATTGACATCTAGGAGAGAACAACATTTTAAGTTGATGAGAAAGGGAAAGGCATGTGAGGATAGATTTGAGAAAGATCATTTCATTATTCCTTGGCATTCATTAAAACCGGAAATATCTTTCCCAACATCTTGAGGAATTGTTCATAGAAAAGCATTTTGTATTTTGCTTTCTCCCTACCATTTGAACCCATTACCTGATTGGAGGTTTTTTCAGAGAAAGGGGTGTGACAACATAAAACTTTCTTCCTGGAAAGTTGTGGTGTTAGGGGATAATTGGAAATTTCAGAATTGAAATTGGTGGATTTTTATTTGGTGAAATTATGAATAAGTAACAAACCAAGGTTGGTAGATCAAATTCACTAAAGCATCAGCCAAATTCTAATTGAATGGTGGAGCTGCTCCAGGAGGTTGACTTGTCTCCTCCTGTTCCACTGATAATTGTAAAAATGCAAATTTTTAGCCGCTAGATTTCCTCATAATGTAGGCCGGAGGCAAAGGCCTATTAGTATTACCAGTGGACTATTAAGATAAAAACCAAGGTAATGGTCTGGGGATCTGGGTTCAAATCCTACCATTCTACCATAGGGGCAGCACGATCATTTAGTGGTTAGCTTGTGCTGCCTCACAGGGACTTGGGTTTAATTCCAGTCTCGGGCGACTGTCTGTGTGGAGTTTGCACATTCTCCATGTGTCTGCGTGGGTTTCCTCCAGGTGCTCAGGTTTCCTCCCACAGTCCAAAGATGTGCAGGTTAGGTGGAGCGGTCGTGCTAAATTCCCCACAGTGTCCATGGATGTGCAGGCTAGGTGGGTTAGCCATGAGAAATGTAGCATTACAAGGATAGGATAGGTAGGGTACATCTAGGTAGGATGCTGTTCGGAGGGGTGGTGTAGAATCAATGGGCCAAAAGGTCTGCGTCCACACCTCATGGATTCTATGAATTCCAGGGTTGGAAATTTGAATTCAACAAAAATCTGGAAATAAGAGTCTCACAATGACCGCTGCCAATTGTTGTAAAACCCATTTGGTTCATTAATACTCTTTAGGGGAAGAAACCTCAGTCTTACTTTCTCTGGTCTACATGTGACTCCAGGACCACAGTAACATAGTTGACCCTTAACTGCTGTCTGAGCAATTAGGGATAAAGAATAAATGCCAGCCCGGCCAGCAATGCCCACATTTCATGAATATATTCAGGAAAGAAAGAAACTTGGATAATGGTTTTGCAATTCAAGTGTTTGACATTCAATAGGCACCAATTGTCAGCAGTAGTTACAGAATGGCAAACAGAAATGTAGGGCAGAATTTCATGACCCCGCCTTGCAGCTTTAGAGCTGGCAAGAGCTCTGTGTCTCCTGTTTTCATAGAATCATTGTATTGCTACAGCGCAGAAAGAGGCCATTTGGCCCATCAAGTCTGCACAGACCATTCCAAAGTGATGTTGAGTTTGGAAGGTGCTGTCTAAGGAGCCTTGGTGTATCTCTGCAATGCATCTTGTAGATAGTGCATACTGCTGCTACTCAGTGTAGATGTGGGACCAATCAAGAGGACTGCTTTGTCCTGGATGGTATCAAGTTTCCTAAGTGTTGTTAGAGCTGCACCAATCCAGGCAAGTGGGAGTATCCCATCTCACTCCTGACTTGTGCGTTGTAGAATGTGAACAGGCTTTGGGCAGTCATTGGGGTGAGTTACCCACTGTATAATTCCTAGCTTCGGACCTGCTTTTGTAGCCACTGTATTTATATGGATAGTCCAGTTCAGTTTCTGGTCAATGGTGACCTGCAGGCTGTTGACAGTGGGGATTTGAATGATGGTAACACCATTGAATGTCAAGGAGCAGTGGCACGAATTTTACTTGCCACTTTTCAGCTCAACTAGGAGAAAGTAAGGACTGCAGATGCTGGAGATCAGAGCTGAAAAATGTGCTGCTGAAAAAGCGCAGCAGGTCAGGCAGCATCCAAGGAGCAGGAGAATCGACATTCTTCTTCCCAACCTCTCCGCCCCCACCCCTTCTCCGGCCTATCACCCTCACCTTAACCTCCTTCCACCTATCACATTCCCAATGCCCCTCCCCCAAGTCCCTCCTCCCTACCTTTTATCTTAGTCTGCTTGGCATACCCTCCTCATTCCTGAAGAAGGGCTTATGCCTGAAACATTGATTCTCCTGCTCCTTGGATACTGCCTGACCTGCTGCTCTTTTCCAGCAACACATTTTTCAACTTTTCAGCTCAAGCCTTAATATCATCCAGATCTTGCTGAATTTGGACATAGGCTGCTTCTGTATCTGAGGAGTCATGAATGGTGCTGAACATTGTGCAAACATTGACAAACATCCCCACTTCTGACCTTATGATCAAGAGAAAGACATTGATGAAGCAGCTGAAGATGGTTAGGACAAGGACGTTATACACCACACATTGCATCCGAAAGGCTAAGAGCATTGTGGAAGACTCCACACATCCTTCACTCAAACTCTTCTCCCTCCTGCCATCTGGCAGAAGATACCAGAGCATTTGGTCTCTCACAGCCAGACTGTGCAACAGTTTCTTCCCCCAAGCCATCAGGCTCCTTAATACTATTTCCCATCTGAAATTCTTTGCACGGCTTCGAATTGCTGCTAGAAATATGTCTATTATTTATCATTCTTCTATTACACTGTAACTCGTGTGATTTACACGTTATATGCACTTTATGCTGTGTACAATTGTGTAGTCTGTGCTGTCAATGTAGAATTCTCAGTCTTGGAGGAACACTGTCTCATTTTTGCTGTATCAGGTGTATATGGTAGAAATAACAAATAAAGGCTTCTCTCTCTCTCGCTCTCTCTCTCCTTCTCCCTCTCTCCCTCTCTCTCTTTCTCCTGAGGAACTCTTATAGGATTCCCATCTGTTCCAGAAATCCCATTTTCAGTGGTTGGCAGTAAGCCAGTACGGCACAGCTCCCAGATCGTTACATGAACACCTTGCGCAATTTTACATTGTAGAGGCAATTAATGTCTGGTAGTTGCAGTTCCCATCTAACGAAGGCAGGATATCTCCCCTACAATAGCTGCTGGCCAATCACAGGGCTGGCTGCTCTTTATTCTCAACAACACCACAGGGAGTAGCGGCCACACCTGGAACTGCAGCAGTCTCTGGACCAGCAACGCAAAATCTTTCAGTGGGGTTAGTAGTCACAGAGCTAACCAAGTCCTAGCCATGTAAGGGATGGTAGTCTTTCTAGAAGGAAAGGTGGGTTCTCAGACCATAGTGCCCTTGCCACTAGGGGAACTTGCCATAGACCAAATCAGGACTGCATCACCCCAACAAATCCCTACCAACACTCCCCACCCAGGTCCAGAGGGGATGCTGTCAGGCTGTACATTACCTGTGCAATGTAAAATGGAGACATGGTTTCCAAGGTAGAGGATGCCTTTTCAGCTGGAAACAAGCCTAGCTACCATTGGTGATAGGATGAGGCCAATGATTTGTTGTATCTTGAACACTTTAAAATGTCAGTTGGCCTAGGTGTGCCATGTGCCATCTACCTGCCAGTGGAGATAGCAAGGCAACAGATGTGACACTACCTCCCATTCCCCCTAATTTCATATCCCTACCCAGCCAAAACTGACATAAAATTCCAAGCAATAATTTCATACCAACTAAAATTATTCTTCATTTGTTGATGGGATGTGGGTGTCACTGGCTCGGCCAGTGTCTATTGTCCATCCCTAATTGACCAGAAGACAGTTAAGTTTCAACCACATTGCTATGGTCTGGAATCACATGTAGTCCAAACCAGGAAAAGACAACAGTTAAGACAGCACATTAATATAGGATTTTCCAACAATGATCAACAATCAACAATGATTTCATGGTCATCATTAGGCTCTAGCTTTTTTTTAATTCAATAGTCACGTTGTACCAGGCTTCAAACCCAGGTCCCCACCTGGGGTTCTGGATTAATAGTCTAGCAATAGTACTGCTAGGCCATTGTGTCACCAATGTATACAAAAGTTAAAACATACCTTTGGTTTCCAAGTGACAAACGTCTGCAGAGTTTATTAAAAGCTGCTGCAGTTCTTTTAATATATTGCTCAGTGTTGTCGGAGGTCTGGTACCCAGCAATAGTTTTGACACGATTTTGTCCTCTCCATCTCGTTGGGTGTAGATATGATACATGGAGGAGTTCAATGAACGCAGAGCATCAACCAGCTGCAGTGAAAGCAGAGGTGGCAATGTAAAGTCACAGATAATTATTCAAGAACAACTGATTAACCTGTTCACCAGCATTCGGGATCTTGGAGGCAACTCAGCGACTTTCAGCAACAGACCACATCATACAGTAAAGAGAGAACTTTATTGACAACACTTCTCATGAGCTATCACTGCTCAATAAATCACTTGCATTATCTAGTGCATGGAAACCCTTAAAGTTCCCACTGGGAAAACATTCCAATGGGAACTAGGCTCCAGCAGTTGCCGTATTTGGAAGAGTAAGGCAGTTAAATGAAGACGGGAAGTGGGTGGTCTTTTGCTTTGTTCCTTCCCCTTTTTCACCAATGGGGATTTGGCTCTTACTCTACCACAACTCTTTGGTGACTATTTGGTAAATGGATCAGGTCTACGCTATTCCTAATGGTTAAAATAGTACAAGAACATGTTCATAAGATATAGAAATGGAAAGCAAAACATTAAATTGCTTATTATTTAAGTCGTTAACAAATCACAAAGCATTCCACATGGCAGGTCAGATGATGTGTCACAGATGCAGCATGTGAGAGCTCCTGGAAACCAGCGTGATCCAAGACAATGATATTTGCCATAAGAGTTTGAGCTAAAACAGCTCTTTCTCAGAATTTATGAGCCAGAGGGCAAGCTATACACATTGTAACACATGAGAGGGGGGAAAGGCTACTCAGGTGCTTTGCACCAAGACTTTCAAGACAAGGGTGCACCCCACACCCTAGGATAAGGTCTTATGATTTGGTCTGTGATCAGGGATAGGCAGATATGACTGTGACTGAGGCAGGCAAGGCAACCCAGAGAGCAGGAGTACCAGTCTTTTCAATTTTCTAACAAGCTGGAGTTTCTTTCTGCTCCTAGGGATTAGAGTGAGGGCTGCAGGGTGAAAGAAATAACTGACCATAACACCGGGCACAGGAAGACATGAAAGTGAGATGCAAAAAGGAATTAGTGTCAGGAGAGGGAGGGAGATGCTGTGTGCAGCCAAAAGCATTTGTAAGAATGAAGAAGGGTCATATCAGATTTGAAATGTTAATACTGTTTCTCTCTTCACAGATGCTGCCAGACCTGCTGAGTTTCTCCAGCACTTTTTTTATGACAGATTGCCAGCATTGACTGTATTTTGCCAGAACGCAAAGAGATCAGTCATGATCTTACTGTATGGCAATTTGAAAGGCTGAATGCCATACTCCTATTAGCAATTCATGTGTTTTCATGTAAACAGATTTTGCTGTCCTCTGATACATCTCAAACTCAGTAGAGACAGAAATAAGAAAGAACTTGCATTTTTATCGTGTCCTTCACAACCTTGGGACTTCAAAGTGTTTTACAGCCAGTGAAGTCTTTTTGACGTGTAAGCAGTGGTGTTATTTCATAAACACTGAAACCAATTGCACACGGTAACTCCCACCAACAGCACTGAGATAAAATGGCTATGTAATTTAGTTCAGTGATTGAGAAATAAGCATTTGCTAAAACACTAGGGATAGGTCCACTACTCCAATAAAGTATCTTTTATAACAGTGTAAGTCGGCAGATGGTGGACATGTTACCAGCTCATCAGATTGCAATACCACAGTATATTCTGGTCTCCCTGCTATAGGAAAGATGTTGTGAAAGTGGAAAGGGTTCAGAAAAGATCTACAAGAATGTTTCCAGGGTTGGAGGGTTTGTACTATAGGAAAGGCTGAATCAGCTGCTGCTATTTTCACCAGAGCATTGGAGGCTGAGGGGTGACGTTATAGAAGTCTATAAAATCATGAGGGGCACAGATGGGGTCAATAGACAAGGTCTTTTCTCCAGGGTAGAGAGTACAAAACTAGAGGGCATAGACTTAAGGTGAGAGGAGAAAGATTTAAAAGGGACCTGAGGGGCAACGTTTTCATACAGAGGGTAGTCTGTGTATGGAATGAGCTACCAGAGGAAGTGGTGGAGGCTGGTACAATTGCAGCATTTTAAAAGCATCTGGATGGGTATATGAATAGGAAGGGTTTAGAGAGATATGGGCCAAATGCTGGTGAATGAGACTAGATTAATTTCGGATATCTGGTTGGCATAGACATGTTGTATCAAAAGGTCTGTTTCCATGCTCAATAGCTCTATGACTCTATAAGGATCCCCCACAGCAGTGTAATACTCCTGGAGGACAACACTTGAATCCCATCTTAAATTCTGTCCTCAGCTTTGTAGGGTAAGACTCGAATATCTTTAGCCTTCATTCCAGGAGCCATTCTGAGTTCATTTTCCCTTTTTGTTCTTTGATGGGATGTGAGCATCACAAACAAGGCCCAACCCTAATTGCCTGTGACCTGAGCAGCTTGCTGGGCAGTCAGGGGTCACCAACTGCTGGGAATGTGAAGTCACATGTCTGAGTAGACCGCCTCAGCAATTGGTGATGATCTTAACCCATTTCAGATTCCGCATTTAGGAACTGTTGGGGCAACCTT
The DNA here is from genome assembly GCF_037043375.1 of Chiloscyllium plagiosum. Lineage (NCBI taxonomy): Eukaryota > Metazoa > Chordata > Chondrichthyes > Orectolobiformes > Hemiscylliidae > Chiloscyllium > Chiloscyllium plagiosum. The sequence goes on from NW_028270150.1 coordinate 20,868,126, forward strand.
GGAAGAAACAGCTACCCATAGCAACACATTGTACTGTACAGCAAAGTGTAGCCATGTGCCAAATATCATGGGATTTAAAACCTAATGGGATTTAACTGCATTTCTGGGGATAGTCAGTGGAAGGCAGGTAGAAGAGGCTCTCTCGCCTCAGCAGTGGGAGTGCTTACTGGAATGTGGTTGTTTAAGATGTACAGGCCCAAAGATAATTGATAATGGGGAGGGGGAAGGGGTCTGGTGAACATCATGAGATCATAGGATGACTTCAAGCTATCCATGGGCTGATTGCAGTCACATGATGAGCCTGATTGGATGCGTACAGAGTTGAATCGATATTTGATTGGTTTGTGCCCCCCAAAGTGTGCTGAAAGAAAATGTACAAAACTTGTAAGTTTTCCTTTATCCAGTGAAGATGTTGCCTGGAGTTTCCCAGCAGCTTGCGACCCACTGGTCTAAAATAAACCTTTGATGATTGGAAACTGACTTAGGTGGCAAGAGACCCTTTGATCGTTCAACGTCCCCTTTCAGACTAGAACTTAAATACCACTCGCTGCTTGGTGGGATTTCAACCCCATGTTCCTTGGACCACTGAGATCTCAATTACTAGGGCAGTGACATTACTTAACATTGTAGCACACAGCACAAAGTATAATGACTGCAACAGAAAACTGGAAATTCCCACTGCATATCAGAACAGCCCAGATTTTCGTGGTCATAACGACCACAAAAGCATTAGTATTTGCCAACAATATTCACAGCAACAAATGGCAACATCTGAATTTTCCTTCGTGAGCATGTGGTCATACTCAGAATGAAATAATAAATATTTATACATAAATAAATATTAAGATAACTGGTAATTGGTGGATAAATAGTTGACGTACCACTGAGTGCAAGAACTTCAGGTGATTCATAAGATCCAATTCATTCTGCTCAAACTCCTGCTTCACTTCAATCAGCAAATTGAAGTACCCTTCACCCACTATTAAAAGACCAAAAAATGACACAATCACCTTCTTGCGCACATGCAACTACACAGCAACATATAAATGACGACAGCAACCAAAGTGAGAAACCTCTTCATAAACATAAGTCTGATGGTTTTCTCAATCCATTTTCATATTGACAACAATTTTGTTTTCGCTCCTACTTTCAAGCCAGTGTTTTTCATGCTACTGTTATAAACACTTGAATTTGGCGATTGCTCCTTACGATATTAGCATTTCATACACCGAGTCATTAATTTATTTCAACCACATTAAAGTTCCCATCAAAAACTCAGGCAAAATAACTTCATTGAAAACTCTTACATGCAGGACAATTGAAAGGAGGTTTTATAGATGCTTCCTTATGACAGGAAGTGAAGAAACTCATTTCAGAGCAGTTGAGTGTATCATTTGGAGATATTTTCTTTACAATCTGACACTGGATCGATTTAGCAACAATTCAAGCCAATCCAATAACATACAAGATTGAATATAGACATTAGAGCAAGGTGTTACAGGTTAAATCGTTTCACACCTTAATTACAATTGTCACCTTCATGTCCTAATATCATTTGACTTTTAGTTGAACTTTAATAATTTACCGAGCTATGAAAAGAAGTTTCCTGCATCCTACTTCTTTATTCTTTTGCCAATGAAAATTAAAATCAAAATGTCAAGGAATTGGATAAGTATCTGAGGAGCTGCAAGGAAAAGGCAGGGGTGAGCCGAACTGAGTTGGTCTTGCAGAGAGCCAGCATGAATGGGGTGGGCTGAAGGGCTGTTTCCATGCTGTAACCATGCAATAAATTACCTTAAATCTGTGATCTTGCCAATGGAAACAGTTTATCCTTTGTAACTCTATTGATAAAGTCCACAAAATTCTCATCACATTCTACATCTATGCAATGCATTACAATTTTTGAGGGGTTTAGAGATTGATGATAATGATGGCAGTCCATCTGAGAAATAGATGAGTTCACCATGTTAAATGCTCTGTATAAATGCAAGCTGTCTCAAATGACTCAGTTCATTGTGATTCATTGCTCACACCTGCTATTCTCAGTGGCACGAGAGGTGGCACTATACCACTGTACCAGCCAGCTACCATAAACACAACTGAAGGATCTAATGTTCCCTTTGACCGTCAGTGACCCAGGTCATGTCACATTCACTCCATGCACTACTGGGTATAACAAAAGTAGGTCAAAGTAGATAAATTTTGTTGAAGCAGCAATATTTATCACAGAACACAGCATGGTGACTCAATGGTTCGCACTGCTGCCTCACAGCACCAGGAACATGGGTTCAATTCCAGTCTTGGGTCATTGTCTGTGTGGGGTTTTCACATTCTCCTCGTGTCTGTGTGAGTTTCTTCCAGTTGCTCCATTTTCCTCCCACTGTCCAATGATGTGCAGGTTAGGTGGATTGGCCATGCTCAATTGCCCATAGTGTCCAGGGATGTGTAAATTAGGTAGATTAGCTATGCGAAGTGCAGGGTTACAGGAATAGGATGGGGGAATGTGGAGAGTCTGGATGGAATGCTCTTCAGAGAGTCAGTGTAAACTTGTTGGGCTGAATGGCCTGTTTCAACACTGTAGGGATTGTATGAACAGGTTGGAGGAGGTTCACGAGATTGATTCCAGAGATGAAGGATTTATCTCATGAAGAGAGTTAAAAATCACACAACACCAGGTTGTAGTTCAACACGTTTATTTGGAAGTACAAGGTTACAATTAAACCTGTTGGACTATAACCTGGTGTTGTGTGATTTTTAATTTTGTCCGCCCCCGTTCAATACCAGCACCTCCACTTCATGAAGAAAGATTGAGCAGTTTAGGCCCATATTCTCTGGAGTTTAGAAGAATGAGACAAAATCTAATTGATGTTTTATAATATCTATACGATGCGAAAGGAGATTGACAGAGAGAGGGTGCTTCCTTACATGGGGAAATCTAGCATGAGAGGTCATAGTTTTAGGATAATGGGAGGCAGATTTCAAATAGAGATGAGGAGAAATTACTTATCTCAAAGGGCTGTAAGTCTGTGGAATTCACTCCCCCAGATTGTGGTGGATGTTGAGACCCTGAGTAAATTTAAGGTGGAGGGAGACAGATTTGTATTTAGTAATGGGTTGAAGGGTTATGGAGAGCAAACAGATAAGTGGAGGAGAGGCCAAGATGAGATCACCATGATTATGTTAAGTGGTAGAACAAGGGACGGAATTGCCAATTCCTGTTTCAAGTTCTCATGTTCTTCTAACAGCTAAACACCAACTTCTGAGCAAAGTCTCACACAAGCAATGGCACACCATTTGTTACAGATTACATCATTACCCCTTGGAACCTAGAAACCAAAAAATGAAAATACTTGCCGATTACATGCATGCACCTTCAATGGGGTGTGATGAACTCCTTGTCATGTTTAGCTCAATCACGGAGCAACTCAAACATGGGGCAGTTTCCACCAGGACCCTGATTTCTCCATTAATTAGAAGCAGAGCAGCCTTTATGATTAACTGATGGAACTGGCTCATTGTGCATTGCTTTCTGGCACAAAGTGAAGGCTGATTTTGGATGGGAACCCAGCGCATTCAACCCACACAAATCCAAGCACGTGGCTCTAAATGTGGACACATGTTTCTTTACAAAGTTATTGTTGTATGATTTACTTTTGGTGTGGATGCAGTCCCAGCAGCAATGAAAGGGGCTGAAAACGCTGTTTGGTAATTATTTGTGTGTAGTGAGGAACACATTCTGTCTGGCACCCTATGTGGCAGCCGTTATCTTTATGATTGCTCAACTTTAGAGACTTCATACTAATTAGAAGGAAGCCATTCAGACCACTGCCACATGTACTAGCCCTCAGGTCGAGTTGTTCAATTAGTTCCACCTTTCCCCACAGATCTGCAAATTTTACCTTTCCAAGCGTTTATCCAAAATTCCCATTTGTAAGTTACTTTAATAAATCAAACCAAAGATCAATTGAATCTGTTTCCATCGCCCCTTCAGATTAGGGATTCCAGATCATTACAACTGACACTGATAGAACTTCCTGAGTGGTACCTAACTGCATTGTACCCACTCCATTCATTGTCAGAGTGGTCCTTACCTTAAATCGTTCTCATGTTTCCACATGTTGCTCAGTGACCCCAAGGTTCGACACTGTACTGAAATCAGGAGAGAAAATCATACCAAAGAGAAGAAACAAGTGTTGTTTATCAGTTTCGATGCATTACCTGCTGGAATCGGTGAGACACACACTAATTCCCCACTGATGTTGCAGCATTTCTGCAAGCCTGGACAATCGATGTCCCATCGGCAGGTCTGGTTTGCTGTCGCTTTTCCTTCTGTCGGACACAGTCCTGGATGTGAAGCGAACTCCTCGCTCCTGTTCAAAGCTAAGGCAAGGAAACAGGTGACAGATCATGCAGGTTTAATGCTCCTCCACTCAGAGAATAAACTAGCTGAACAAGTACCCAGTCACCTGAAGTGCTACTCTGTTCATGAGACCATTAAACCATTACTTTTAAATTGTTTAATGTAGACATTAAAGTTCTGAGAAAAATGAATTTCATTCAAGTGTGTGAGAGGTGTGTGTTGAATAAGGTAATGGTTCTGAAAGGGTAAATGTTGCGGACTACATTAAGCTCCATGTAATTTGATGCAGAATCAAGGAGCAAGTTCCAGATCCTGATGAGGTTAGACATGCCATCTCCAGCTCCTGATAGTCATGATGTCTAAGTAATTTACTTAATCTAGTACCATCTGTTATCATGCAATAAACTATATCTTGTTGTTCAGACAAATGCATCTTCCTGTTGAGAATCACCAGTGGGTTAATCCTCTATTACTTTTAATCGATCAGGCCCTCAGACTCATTGTAGAGGATGGATGGATGACTCTTATGGTGCAGTGGAAACATCCCTACCTCTAATCCAGGAGGCCCAGATTTAAGTCCCAGCTGTTCCAGAGGTGTGTCATGACACGTCTGAACAGACTGATTAGAAACACATCTAGAAGGACGATGTACGGCAGCATAACCTGCCAGCAATTCATTCCGTAATCATGAAACTGTGTTACAGACTTACTATCAAAGTGATGGTGATCTGGACAGTATCATTCCAATGATCTGATAAAGTGAGCATAGTCTGACTCAGACTGGGATTCGACCCAATGATTAACTACAAACCGGCCATGAGAACACACCAGGCATCTGTCAGTCAGTCAAATGAGCAGGGACACAGCTGGGACTCACAAAGGAAACTCGAGACAAACATGCTTTAGGAAGGTCTGCCTGGGATGGGAGGTAAGAGGGCAAATTATGGGACTGTACAGGGAAATGTGTTGTGGTTGCTCACAATGAAGTAGATGCAAAGTAACATTGGCTTTCCTCTGCCCCTCTTTCTTGATCCCCACACTGGGTGAGGTTACCATGAAGGATTCGCCATCTCAACCTCTCCCCTCATCTGACGCATGGTGACACTCAAATTAAACCACCAGCTTTGGTCTCTGTCTTGAATAAGAAAGTAGCCCTATGGTTCGGTAAGACTATGGCGGCTTTACCTTTTGTAAATTGATTCTAATTGCATCTCTTGGATCTATTGAGCAAAGCTGCCCACTTGTGCTAACTTATAGTAACCTCTGCAGTAAAGAATCTCAAAGATCCACCTCCTTCTGAGTTAAGAAATTCCTCCTCATCTCAGTCTCAAATGGCATGCCCTTCGTTCTGATACTGTGTCTCCTGTTTCTAGACTCACTAGCCATCCCACTTATATCCAACTTGTAATTTTAATGAAGTTGCCCAAGAATCTGAACTGCCCAAGCACAGGACAAGAAAGTTAGAGACAAGAGACCAAACATTTTTGTGACACTAATCTAACAAGAGCTAAAATCCTAGATAGGCACTATCCAATCTCTCTTTATGATAGTGTCAGACAAGTATAGATACTCAATTCTCTAGGACTGATGTAGTACGTGGTAATGCCCATTTTTCTCAAATCTTTTTGCAGCAATTGATTTGTGCTCCTGTTGTTCAACCAGAGCTGCATGGGAAAGCTTCCATAGATGCCAACCTCCACAGGATTGATAGGTGGGGAATGATCTTTGATTTGACAAAGGTATTCAGCATGGAAACAGACCCTTCGGTCCAACCAGTCCATGCCGACCATAATCCCAAATTAAACTAGTCGAACCTGCTTGTTTCTGAGCCCATATCCCTCCAAACATTCCTTATTCATGCAATTATCCAAATGCCTTTTTACTATGCCAGCATCCAGCACATCCTGCTGAAGCTCATTCCACACGTGACCCACTCTCTGTGTAAAAAAGTTGCCCCTCATCTCTTTTTTAAATCTTTCTCCGCTCACCCTCATCTTGAAATGCCCCACCCTAGGGAAAAGACAACTGCCATTCACCTTATCTGTACCCCTCATGATTTTGTACACCTCTTTGAGGTCACCCCTCAACCTCTTACACTCCAGTGAAAAATGCCCCCGCCTATCCAGCCTCTCCTTATAACTCAAACCCTCAATTCCCAGCAACATCCCGGTAAATCTTTTCTGAACCCTCTCCAGTTTGATAATATCTTTCTTTTAACTGGTTGACCAGAACTGGACACAGTGTTCCAGAAGAGGCCTCACCAATGTCCTGCACAACCTCAACATGAAGTCCCAACTCCTATACCCATAGGTCTATGAAGGCAAGTGTGCTAAACGCCTTCTTAGCCACCTTATCTACATTTGACGCAAACTTCAAAGAATTACGTACCTGAACCCCTAGGTGTCTCCATTCTATGACACTATCCAAGGCCCTTATTTTAATTACATAAGTCTTGTCCTTGGTTGTTTTATCAAAAGGAAATACCTCACATTTATGCAAACTAAACTCCATTTACCACTCTTCAGCCCATCGACCCATTTGATTAAGATCTCTTTGTAATCTTAGATAACCTTCTTCGCTGGCCACTATACCACCAATTTTAGTGTCATCTGCAAACTTACTAACCATGCCTTCTGTATTCTCATCTAAATCACTTGTATAAATGACAAACAAAACTTTGTCATGTTTCCCTTAACGGCATGTTGGCACAGGAAAGGAGAAAATGAGGACTGCAGATGCTGGAGATCAGAATCGAAAAGTGTGGTGCTGGAAAAGCACAACAGGTCAAGCAGCATCCAAGAAGCAGCTCTGTCGACACTTTGGGCATAAGCCGTTCATTCCTAGTGAACGGCTTATGCCCGAAACATCGACTCGCCTGCTCCTTGGATGCTGCTTGACCTGCTGTACTTTTCCAGCACCACACTTTTCGACAACTGAGGAACAGGAAAGTCCATTGTATGGAAAGGTGTGCAGAAATTAAGAAGAATCATTCGGTGGACTTTAATGCCCCTCCTAGTGGGTGAGTTTGGTGGGGTGGGCAAGGAGGAATTTTAAAAAGTGGGAGTTTGGAGGCTGACGCTACCTTCCTACTTCTGACCCAGGGAATTTATGAGGAAGGCTCAGAGGTATTCACACAGCAACAGAAATGGGACTCGTTCCCAACTGGAGTTGTGTGTGAGCTCCCTGAGGGAGCTCCTCATTCAAAGGCCCTCAGTACCTTATCAAGGGATTCTACAACAAAATGTGCTGGAGGAGGGGTGGGTGGGAGGGGTGAGAGACAAGCCCCTGCCCTCATTGATGACTCACGTCCTCAGATATCAAGCCTTCAAAACAGCAGAAGACATGGAATGTACAAGAGGGAACTTAAAAGGGAGATTAGAAGAGCTAAAAGATGACAGGAAAAGATACTGGCAGATAAAAGAAAGGAAAATCCTAAATTGCTTTACAGGTATTTAAAGGGAAGGGATAGCAAGGGAAAAAGTAAGGCACATAGAGGAACACGGCAGTGATTTAGGCATGGAACCAAAAGGTGTAGTAGGGTTCTAAATGAACACTTTGTGTTGGTGTTCACAAGTGAGTGTGTCGATCAGTTATAAAAATCAGGGAGAAGGTCTGTGATACAGTTAAAGTAATTAGCATAGGCAGAAAGGAGGTTCTCAGTGGTCTGGCATGCTTAAAAACAAATAAACCTCCAGGGCCAGAGGAAATGTATCCAAGGCTGTTCAGCAAGGTAAGGGACGAAGTAGTAGGAGTGCTGGCCAAAATACTCAATTCCTCTTTGGTATTGGAGTGGTGTCAGAGGACTGGAGGGCAGCCAGTATGGTACTGCTAGTCAAAAAGGCAGCAAGAGATTAACCAGGAAACTACAAGCCAGTCAGTCCAACCTCAGTGATGGAGGAACCGTTGGAAACAATTTCAAGGGACAGAATTAATCTGCATTGGAGAAGCAGGGATTAATCAAGAACAGTCACCATAGTTTTGTTTAAAGGCAATCATGTCTGACCAACTTGACTGAATTTTTCGAAGAGGTGACCAGGCATGTTGATAAGGACAGTGCTTTTGATGTCAGCTCTTTGGACTTCAGCAAGGCCTTTGTTGGGTCCCACATGGGAGACTGGTAGGAAAGATGGGTTCCAAGAAAATTTGGCAAATTGGATCTACAATTAGCTGAATGGTAGGAAGAAGAGGGTAACAGTTGATGTGTTTTTTTTTATTAATTACCACAGAGGTGTCCTTGCTGTTTGTGGTTTATGTGAATGATGTAGACTTGAATGTAGGAGGGTTGATCAGTAAGTTTACAGATGGTACAAAATTAGTGAGGTGATAAATGGTGAGAATAGCCTTAGACAACAGAAGGATAAAGGCAGACTGGTCAGACAGTCTGTTCAGTGACAAATAGAATTCAATCCAGATAAATATGAGATGATGCACTTGGGCAAGAACAACAAGACAAGGGAGTACAAAATGAACACTAGGAGCCTGGGAACCATCAAGGATCAGAGGGACCATGCTGTGTGTGTATACCAGTCCCTTAAGGTTACCGGGCAGGTGGAGAAAGTAGCTAAGAAGGCATATGACATATTTGCCTTCATAAGCCAAGACATAGAGTTTAAGAGCAGGGAGGTACCTGTATAAAATGTTGGTTAGGCCATAAATCAAGTCGAGAGTGTGGTGCTGGAAAAACACAGCAGATCAGACAGCATCCAAGGAAGAGGAAAATCAACATTTTGGGCAAACGCCCTTCATCAGGGATGAAGCTGGGAGCCTGGGGGGTGGAGAATTAAATGGGAAGGCTGTGGGGCTGGGGACAAGTGCAATAGGTGGTTGGAGGTGAGGGTGAAGGTGATAGGTTGAAGGGGAAGGTGGAGCGGATAGGTGGGAAGGAAGATGGACAGGTGGGACAGGTTATGAGGGTGGTGCTGAGCTGGATCTGGGATAAGGTGTGGGGGAAGGAAAAATAGGGAAACTGGTGAAATCCACATTGATGCCATGGGGTTGGAGGGTCCTGAGGCGGAAGATGAAACGTTCTTCCTCCAGGCGTCGGATGGTAAGAGAGTGGCGATGGAGGAGGCCCAGGACCTGCATGCCCTTGGCAGAGTAGGAGGGGGAGTTGAAGTGTTCGGCCACGGGCCGGTGGGGTTGATTGGTGTGGGCGTCCCAGAGATATTCTCTGACGTGCGAATAGATTACTCTATGCAGTTCTGGCATCCACATTATAGGAGGAGATTTATCAGGATGTTGCTCAGGGTAGAGAGTTTTAGTTACAAAGAGAGATTGAACAGACTGGGACTGTTTTCCTGTGAGCAGAGGAGATTGAGAGAAGACATGATTTAGACAAATAAAATTATGTGGAGCATAGTTAGGGTGGACAGGAAGAAATTATTCCACTTGATGGAGAGATTGATGACCGGGGTTATACATTTAAGGTAAGGAGCAGGAGTGTTAGAGGCAACACGAGGAAAAGTTCTTTCACCCAGAATCTGGTACTCACTGTCTGTAATACTGGTAGAAGTTGAATCCCTCATAACACTTAAGAAGTATTTATATATGTATTTGTGATGTTAAAGCATATAACTCTATAGGCCAAGTGCTGGAAATGGAATTAAAAGACTCAGGTGATTGTTCCTTGGTACAGACATGAGGGCCAAAGAGACCTTTTCTATGCTGTAGGCTTTATGACTCCAAGATTCTATGACCCCACACATCAATAACACACATACCTTGCTATCCACTGCTGGCATCACTCATCTGTGCACTCAGATACCTGGCTGATCCTCAGATACAGTACATGTATATAAGTGACAGCCATTCAACCCAAGTGGCAGCATGGAACAATGAAGCTTGTCTTTGTGGGTGGAGCTAATTGCCTGTTACTGGGTCCTCGATACCAGGGAGGCCCACCACAGCCCAGTTAAGTACCTGATTGACTTAAATCGGTGCCCTTCCTGAAAAGGGTCAACATGGAACTCTTGTCAACTCTCCAGCCAGCTAGCAACCACCTCCAATAAATGCCATGGTGACATACGGGCACAGAGGAGGCCGTTCAGCCCATTGAGTGTGTGAGTTTGCGGTAGTGCAATATAGTCAAGTTCAGTCGCCTGTGCTATCCCTGTAGTCCTCAAACATATTTCCCTCAACATTCTGTATAAGTTTCTCTCCAAATCATTGACCATCTCTACTTCCACCACCCTCATAGGGCCATAGGTTAAGGGCCTTTTTCACTCATTGTGTAAAAATATTTTTTCTCATATTCCCACAGAGTCTCATGCTGAAAACCTAAAATCTTCCCTTTGTGTCATTAACTAAAAAATTCCCAATCTGGTCTTCAACTAATAGAATCCTTTTAGAGTTAAATACAACTCAAAATGTCACTGTTGCTCTGAACAAATTAATGCATTGATGTAAAGTTCCATTAACCAACATTTTAATAAAAGCGCACTTATGACATTCCTTTGACTAATGTCTCCTTCTTTGGCTGAATGTTAGTTTTTGTTTGATTTATGCTGTATAGGTGCTGTATAAATCTGCAGTGTTGTAAAAAGGTTGGTATGTTGATAATAGGTTTGAAATAAACAGAATACATGGTGAAGAATCATAGTATGATTTATGTCTCACTTCTGGAGCCAGGTACAATTAACTTGCAACTTCCATATTCCTTCCATGTACCTCATAAATCTATGCAACTTCCATGTCTCAATTCTCCTTCCATGATTGCTCACCAGCCTACATTTTGTACAGAACAAATGATAATAATAGCAAGTCCTGAAATATTGAGGAAAAGAATAACCATTCAGAAATATGTTTTAGAAAAAAACTCCCTATCTTATCACCCTAGAGATATTTCAGATATGGACATTTATAATGTCAGTATTGTATGCTTGGTCTCACATCACTCTCTTTTCATTTTGATAAAATAAACAGACAATTATTGAAAACACAGAACAAAGAAAGAATGGCTCATTATACCCTCATAAAAATGTCAATCAAAGCAAAACCTTTACTTCTACCTGTCCAATCTGGTGAGCTAGTCCATTGGGGTTAGAGAAATGGTTAGGGTTAGGATTTGTGAGTATAAGAGCTCAGCCAAACACTCATAATGAGGCCTTTTGAGTAAACAAATGTCTAGCTCTCTTTCCCTGTTGATATGGTCCAAAGATGACCTCATTACTGATGCTTAGCTGAGCTTCAAGACTAAGGGCAGGTGCCAAATGTATGCCTTATGATACAACCCTGAGACAATCACATGTTTTCAAATACGATGGCCAGGGATTTCTACCATTCTGCTCCCACATTACAATCCTAACCTCTCACTGGGTATGTTAGGGACTTCATTGTTTTGGTTTACTTATAAGTAAAGTTATACCAAAGTAGTGGGAGCAGTTCTAAGGAAATTTACAGTCAACACGATCAAAACTATTTTGTGATCTAAAGACCCAAAGTTAACTGTGACTTGTAGGTGATTTACTGGGTACAGAAGCATAGTGGATTTTAGCATGAATTAGTAATCCCAGGACCTGGACTAATGACTCAGAAACATGAGTTTGAATCCCATCACAGGAACTGGGGAGTTTGTATTAAGTGACTGCAACAATTCTGGAAGAGAAATGCTGGTACTTACAATGAGAAAAATGGATTGCATTAGTCCCTCCCCCCACTGTACCCGTGGGAGATACTTTCCAAGACCTACCTTGGAAGCCCAAGACCTCGGATAGGAGGGAGCCCATTCATTTAAATGGGAAACATACCTTCCCAGCAGCTTCCTAGTTCCTGGTTCTGGAACATTCCCTATAATATATTTGGGCCGTGGGTAACTGAGAACCGCGGTAAGCAGACTTGTGGATATGGGGGTCGCCCTGTATTGCAACGTCTAGTTCCCAAACTCCTTTAATGAGGCAAGTGGTGTATCTTTATCTAGTCTGGTCCATGTGACTCCAAAGCCACGATCATATGGTTGACTCTGAACTCCTTCCAAAATAGTTTAGCAAGACACTCATTTGTTAAAAATAATGCATTGTCATCACCACCTTCAGAAGAGCAAGTATTGGGGATGAGCAATAAATGCTGACCTTGCCAGTCTCACATATTCAAGTCACAGGGTTATGAATTGTTACAGCACACCACCATTCATCCCATTTTGTCTACACTGGCTCTCTGAATGAGAAAATCACTTTGTGCTATCCCCTCACCATCTCTCCTTAACATCTCATGAATAAATAAACAAATTTGGAATCAGAGCTTCGTTTTAATTCCCTCATCAGATGTGGGCATTGCTGATAGTTGCTGATCCCTAATTGCCACTTGTGCGTGACGTACTCAGCCATTTCAGAGGCAGATAAGAGTCAGCCATATTGCCATGGGTCTGGAATTACATGGAGTCTAGACCGGGTAAGGATAACAGATTTCCTTCCTTAACTGGCATTTATTGACTAGATATACACCACTGCTAGATTAAGGATCACCATTTTTGAGACTAGTTTTCAATTCCAAATTTATTCATGAATTGAATTTACGGATGAAATTTTGGCTCTGAGGTTAACATTGCCGCCTCACAATGCCAAGGACCCTGGTTTGATCCCAGTCTTGGGTGACTGTCTGTGTGGAGTTTGCAAATTCTCTCCATATCTACACGGGTTTCCTCCCACATTCCAAAACTGTGCAGGTTAAGTGAATTGGCCATGTTAAAGTATAGTGTCCAGCGATTGTGCAGGCTAGGTGGGTTAGCTGTAACAAATATGGGTTATGGGGATAGAGTGGGGGCTAAGTCTGGATGAGATGCTCTTTGGAGGGTCAGTGTGGTCTTGATGGGCCAAATTGCCTCTTTCCGCACAGTAAGTATAATGGAAATTAAATTCCACTAGTTGCTGTGGTGAAATTTGACCTGGTATCCACAATACCTTAGAGGTAAAAACAATAACTGCAGATGCTGGAAACCAGATTCTGGATCAGTGGTGCTGGAAGAGCACAGCAATTCAGGCAGCATCTGGATCAGTGGTGGATGCTGCCTGAATTGCTGTGCTCTTCCAGCACCACTGATCCAGAATCCACAATACCTTAGCCTGGGCCTTGGAATTATTATTTCAGTGACATTACCACTACACCATCATCTCTCCCCTCCATAAAATGTACCTTTGATTTTTTTTTAAAAAAAAGAATTAGTTTAGAAATTAAAAAGCAAGACTGTTGGGTATTGCAGTTATCCTGAAAGTGTCATCTCCTGATTGTACACTCTACCAGAAGTTAGTAGCACCCATTTTTCATTAGGAATTATTAACTGGCTATTTTACCATGGGATGCATTACAGCATCTGTGTGCAAACTTCAGCATAAGACATTGGATGGTGGTGGGCTGTGGAAATCAGGAATGGTGTTTGGTGTTCCTGTTCCTGATTCCCAGGGCTACTAAGGCCAACTGGAACACTTCAAATACCAGCACGTCTCCCCAGAGATTGACAGCTAAAGATGAATCCATTAGATGTTGAGACCATTTTTCTATAAGCATTTTCTATAATGTAGGCAAAATGACCACCAGAGATCTTGACAGAAAGATACACTCGCCGATTGTCAACAGTGATGTTGGCTCATTCCACTTCAACATGACCAGAGGATGCATTAAAACTGAACATGTCAAGTATCTGGCAACCAGGAATATGTTCTTGGAGACCCACTCAATGCATCTTATTCATTGAGTGCAGCAACTCACTCACTAGCTGTGTGGGATACCTTGTGCTGACAGCCAGACCACCACACTCATCCCAACTTCTTAGGAGAAATCAACTGTTCCAGTTCCACACTCCCACCCCTCCACACCAGCTCCCTGAGCCCTTCATCTTCCAGTGGAAGCTACCTGACAGGGTTCCATACCCCCCAACACATCCTACATTCTGGATGTTGGTGACTTTCCGAACTACACATGGGAAATCCACTCGCAGAAACCATGTACATTACACACGCGATACATAATGACTCGGTAAAAATATATGAAGGAAATATATCATTAAATAACCACAGATATATGGGTTAACACCTGCACAGATATGATAGTTTCATAAAATACATGAATGCTCAGAGCGGCACCATGGCTAGTGCGTCACCATGGCTCAGTGGTCAACACTGCTGCCTCACAGCACCAGGGACCCCAGGTTCGATTCCAGCCTCAGGCGATTGTCTGTGTGGAGTTTGCACATTCTCCCTGTGTCTGTGTATGTTTCTTCTGGGTGCTCCAGTTTCCTCCCACGGTCCAAAGATGTGCAGGTCAGGTGAATTAGCCATTGTAAATTGCCCATGGTGTTCAGCGATGTGTAGGTTACGTGCATTGGTCAGGGGTAAATGTAGAGTAGTGGGGTCTGGATGGGTTACTCTTTGGAGGGTCGGTATGGAATTGTTAGGCCAAATGACCTGATTCCACAATGTAGGATTCTATGATCTGTAATATCTGTCTTTCAGCTTCAGAGAATTCTTGTGAATATTACATTGCCAATAGTCCTCAGCAATAAGAATCTGAGTTTTCAAATTATCCTGTTCTATTCAGGACATTACAACTGGGTTGTCAAAGGGTAACTTTTAATACTGGATGCTGCATTTTTATGCCCAATCTCCACATACCCTGTCTATAAGCTGGTGTTTCCTAAAGTATCACTGTGATCATATTTTCAAGGTTTGCTACCAGCAGATAGGTTATGATTTGTATCTCTCTCCTTACAGTCTCCTGTCACGACCTGAACCCTCATTGAATGGTCTAAATGCTGCCCCCTCCACATTTCACTTCAGCTCTAATAAAGAGACATCTAGAATCAAAACATTGGCTTGCTCTCTCTCCATGCCTGACCCACTGTGATCTCCAGCATTTGTTATTTTCAGTACAGAATCCAGCATCTGCAGTAATCTGCACCTAAGTTATCATGTTGGGTTCTTAAATCAACTGACGTGCCCATCTTTGATGAATCATTTTTCTTCAATTCCACCCCAACATTCCACACTTACTGCTGCATATCCCCATTAGTATTGAAAGCACAGTTACATAAAGGAAATGCATCGTGTCAAAAGTATTTTAAAAACAAAGATTTTGCATTCACCTGTGTTTACTTATAGAGATAAAATTACCATGCATCTACTTACAGGTGTATAACTCAGCTTCTTGCCCTAAGGCAAATCCAGCTAGCAAAATCAGGACAATGGTTAACATCCCAATCATTGTCTGAAATATAATATTCCAAACTATTCCACACTTCTCCCAGGCTGTCCCTCCTGTTAACTTGTGTTACATCGCCATGTAAGCTCCTCAGTGCCTCTCCCTTTGTCACTTGCGGTTCTATTCCTTGCTCTTTATGACCCCACAAATTGAGCTGCTTTTCGGCACTGTCAGTCATACACCTGTGAATATTGCACCTGTGCTCCCTCTCAGTAGTGTTTGTTCTGGCCCTGCCCTCTCCACCCTTCCCCCTCCACCACCTCCACACACAAACACATGCACACTCCTCCCACTGCCTCCAGCATCTCCTTCTGCGGCACTGTGTGCTCCCATCGGCATTCATTCCAAATAGCACATCGCAATCCTCTACTTTCAATACTTGAGGCTGGATTTTCAGCCAACAGCACAACGCAGGGTAATACTCACAATTGCACCCTGTCACTTGTTAAGCATGGGTGAAAATGTGTTGCTGGAAAAGCGCAGCAGGTCAGGCAGCATCCAAGGAAGCATGCGCAACTTCCCACTCATGTCAGTACCCTTTTGTCCTGCAATCATAAGGGTACATCAGTGCAAATAATCAGGACGCGTGGAAGTGCTAGTGTCATACCAATACATTTCTTCTTCCAACCGTAAAAATTTAAATTTGTGGTCTTCTCAAACGGCAGGGAAGTGTCCAGGGTCCAAATGGTTTATTCCCTCTCCTAATTCTTGTGTGTTTTTATGTCCAACCTTTATTTATGTTCATTGGGTGCAGGAACTGGCAATTCCAGAAGCTTTTCCATTTCCAATTGTTAATTTGAATTACACGGTTGTTTTGCTGGGGGAGCTGGGAGACAATCCTAACTGACCCACCCACAGGGAAACTAATGGGATCAACTGCAATGTTGCTTTGACATGCTGCCTGACGTTAAATCACACTGGCAAGAGTGTGAAACCAACATTCCTCTCAATCCTGTCTGTTTTCTGTACACTAATGGGACTCTTTTGTCCAATTAGGCTAAACAAAGTGCAGAGATGCTGTTACATTTAAAGCTAGGCAGGGCTAGGTTAGAATTGAGTCAACCACAATCTCTGACTGGCACAGTAGGATCGAGGGGTCAAATAGCCTACCCCCTCCTAATTTGTATTTAAAATATATACGTGAAGCTCATTTTTTCAGCCTCTCCATCCCTTCTAGATATCATAGCTCCTCACTGTCTCTGGCTGTCGGCAGCCTATTTGACCATTGAGCGTGATGCATTTGCTGAGTTGTGAGCCTGTACAAACACACAAAGGATGTTCCTGATGACAAGAGAGACCAGAATCAATTATTGCAGTCGAAGGACACGGAATAAACTATGTCTTCACCCAGAGAGTGGTACGCTTCCAGAATTCACTACAACAGAAAACAGTCAAGGCCAAAACATTGTATGATTTCAGGAAGGGGTTGAATAGAGCACTTAGGGCTGAAGGGATCTAAGAATATTGCGGGAAAAGCAAGAAGAGACTCTTGAGCTGGATGGTCAGCCATGATTATAATGGCAAAGCAGGCTTGAAGGGCTGAATGGCCTACTCCTGCTCCTATTTTCTATGTTTATATGTTTCTACATCTCATGCCAGCCTTTACAAGAGCTTGACAGCCTGAAGGGATGCTTGCCTTTGAATATTCAAAACAACTCCACCGTGCTATCTGATGAAATCCAAAGAATTGAAAAGGAAACAATTGGAATTAGATTTGGTTTCATTTCTTTCAGAACAACATCACAGAAGAATTCCCTCAAAGAGTACTTCACAATCATAAGGTCTGATGTGGCTTTATTGTGATCTCAGCTTTGGAGCTAATTATTCTTAGCAGTGATGATGCCACAGCCTCCACGTCAACACCCAAAAGACCAGCTAATGAACCTCTCCCTCTCCTCCCTAGAGTGTACACATCCACGTGGTTCCACCAAGAACTGATCTCCAAGGTCTCGGAGGCATAATTAGCACAAGCAAATAAAAACAAATGCCATGGTAACACCTCACATGTGGCATGGGGGTAGGGATGGTGTCAGAATTGATCCCAGCAACAGAGGCAAACCAAAAAGAGAATTTAAAATGGTTAAATAAGAACATGATCATAATGTAATATTGTTATTGCCTAATATGTACGCATTAGTATATCACATTTACTCAGCTATAGGCTTGGTTTCAAAGTTGAATGCAACTAGGAGCTAATATAAGTTATTTCTCTTCACTCTCAACATCACCATTAAACACTTCTAAATCAAAAGAGGTGTCTTTTAAACAATAACATCCTCTAAATCTAAACTCAGATCGATGATTCCAACTATAACTGGCTATTCATTTTCCAAGTTGCCCAAACCAATTTTTGTAGACTCTCCAGGTCAATTCCATATCAATTACAGTTAAGGTGCTACCAGCCAATCAGAAGGGATTTTCACACTACCATTTTGCATTAGATTCAAACCCAGATCCCACTGCTAAAAGGTCAATATCCAAACTCTCAGCACTCAGTATGTCTCAGTGAGATACATGACAGATTAGTCAGAATGTAAACCATGAGCTGAAATCATGACATTTTCATTCGAGCCATTACTTTTGAAAAGTTCTGTGGTCGAGTACAGACATCTTAATCATCCTTATTTCTGAAGGTGGGTCCCATTCTCAATTTGATTACCCAAGTTTTTTCTCCTTCATGTTCTGACAAAGTAACTATTGGCATCAAACATTTAATTTCTATTATCTCAGATTTGAATAACGGATCTTTTGGCATTTGACCTTCATACTTTTATTTGCATTGTTCTTCTGGTGGAACTGAAGAGACATTGTGGTTTTGCTGGGAGGGAGTTAACTGAGGGGTTCAGTCCCTGCGAGAACAGGCTCCATTTCCAGACCTGCTAACTTGCACCATTTGTGAGCAGTTATATGTAAAATCTGAAATAAAAACATGGAATTACACGGCACTTCAAGAATTTATTTGACACATTGTGTCTGAGCCAGTTCTCTGACAGAACTATTCAATTAATCAAACTCCTCACCACACCCTGCCCTTACCCTACCTGCAAATTGTTTCTCTGTCAGGTACTTAATACAAAAATAAAAATGGTATAAAGACTTAAAGAATAGCTGCTAAACACCTTTGTATTATGTTTCCTTTACCAAACAAATAAATTTATAAATTTCCAATCAATACCAGCCTAAAACATTTCAGGGTCTCATCCAGCTCATGTACTGTCCTGTTAAAAAAGAAGTTATGAATGAAGTTACAGAAATAGTCCAAAAATAAAGACGCTCACAACCAAAAAAATTCAGACCTCTGTTTAAATTATCCTACTCTAGATGAAAGATTATTTCTGGAGATATTGGCTAAATCATTCCACTGTAACAAAGACTAAGTTTTCTTTAAAATCGTTCTGGTGAATTGGGTGAACCTTTTTTTAACATTTATATCTTGTTCTGAGCAATTCAAGAATTTTTACACTTAAATGTTGTAACATTCCTCGCATGAAAGGGCAAGGCAGATGGGTATTCATCTTTTTACAGAATCATAAAACAATGCAGCATTCTGCCACTCACTTAGCTCTGAAATTAACACCCCGTTCAGTGAGGGAGGCTTGCAACTTACTGTTGACTCTGTTCCCATGTCTCTTTCAAGCATTGAACTTTCAGATTGTAACAATGCTGCATCAAAAATACTTGGTTCCTTACATCACCTCTGTTTCTTTTGCCCCAGAGGGCAATTCCTGTCCTGTCCAATGTACTCCTACTGCTACTTTCTGAACATTTTGCTCCATTCCGTAACGAGGATTGAGATGAGGAGAATTTCCTCAGAGACTTGTGAATCTTGGGAACTTTTTACCCTGAGAGTTGTGGATGTTTAGTTATGTTCAAGACAGATTTTTGATTAACATGGGACATATGGGTAAAATAAGCAAGGGTAACTAATATGTTATACCACCGATTGTAAAAGATTTCGGGATGTCTTGAAGCTGTTGTTTATGAATCATTGTATAATGTTAGTTTTTTCATCTTTCTTTACAGCTTGAACATGAGAACCTAAGAATTAGGGTGAAATGTAGCCCATCAATCCTGCTCCACCACTTTATAAAAATTCTACCCAATCTCACTTGCTTATTTTACCCATATGTCCTTTTGTTAATCAAAAATCTGACTTGAACATACTCAACAACTAAACATCCACAGCTCTCAGGGTAAAAAATTCCAAAGATTCACAAGTCTCTGAGGAAATTCTCCTTATCTCAATCCTCGTTAGCTACACTCTTACTTTAAGATGGTTTCCAAAGCAACACAAAGAGGAAAATTTTCAGTACGATATGGAGTTAGCACAGACAGCAAAGGTTAAAGGAAGCAACTTCTACAACTCGCAGCCCATGCATACTATATTGACATGTCTCTATAAATCATACACATAAGAGATATTATGTCTCATACCAAAACACGAGTCGAGAACAAGGCAACAACAGAAACACATCAGAAACCAGGTAAGGATGGTGAACTGAGCTAATAGGACCCAAGGGACCAATACCAAACACTTGCTGCAATTGCTAAATGCCTGCAACTATAGTTAACACAGTCCTGACAAGAACCCCTAATATACAGATTTGTTCTCCTGCGCGCGCCAAAGATTTAAAAGAAAATTTTTCATTTATCTTTAAATATTTATCTCATTTCCAAATTGCACGATGTGTAGTGAATCATATTGCTGGCACTGCACTTATGCAAGAAAGTAGAAAATATGTATTTGCACATAAACTGAAAATTTAATAAAGGGAAATTAACTTGTATTTATATATATATATATATACACAGATATCAATCACCCTTATCATATCAGGAATATTCTACTTCTAATGAATTGCAATGAGCACAATTGTGAGTAATTATCACAATGAATTTGAGCACATAAACAACTTCCAAAAATACAAGAGATGAATGACCAGTTTGCCTGTTTTTCACATTGTTCGTTGAGGATGAAGTATTTTTGAGGTTTCTGTATGAACAGTATAGCACACAACTATAAGGTATAAGATTCTTAAATTTTGACGTAGTCAGAGCCTCAGATTAACATCTCATTTGAAGAACAAACAGCAGTACTCTCTCAAACCTGAATTCAAGTGTTGGCCTCAATAAGAAGTAACAAATAAAGACTTCAGTAAATGGTACCAAGTAGGTCCAAGCGTCTAGATCATAAACAAAAAAACAAAGAACATACAGTAAAGGAACAGGCCCTTCAGCCCGCCAAGACTGCAATGACACATGATGCTTTTCTAAACTAAAAATCTTTTGCCTCTATGCAGTCTATATCCCTCTATTCCCTGCCGATTCTTGCATCTGTCAATATGCATCTTAAACATTGCTACTGTATCTGTCTGCACATCTCCTCGGGTGGTGCAATCCAGGCACTTATCATTCTCTGTGTAAACAACTTTCTTCTCACGTTTCCTCTAAACTTACCCCGTTTACATGAAACCTATGCTGCTTGGTAATGGACATTTCTATCGTATGGAAAAGACTCTGACTATCCATTTTACCCATGCCTCTCATGATTTTGTAAACTTTAGTCAATGCACCTTTCCTCCTTCAACATTCAAGTGAAAACAAGGCAGGTTTTTCCAATCTCTCCTCACTCCAAGCCAGACAACATCCTAGCAAACTATTTCTGTACCTTCTCCAAAGTCTCCACATTATTCCAGTAGTGTGGTGACCAGAACTGTACACAATATTCCAAATGTAGCCTATCTAAACTTCTAAACAGCTGCAAGATAACTTGTCAATTTTTATACTCTATGCCCTGACTGATGAAGATAAGTGTACCATATGCTTTTTGACCACCTTAACCACTTGTGTTGTCACTTTCAGAGAACTGTGGACATGTATATGTTCATTAGCGTTCATTAGCAGAGGGATTGAATTCAAGAGTCGTGAAGTGATGTTGCAGCTGTACAGGACTTTGGTTAGGCCACATTTGGAGTACTGTGTGCAGTTCTGGTCGCCTCACTTTAGAAAAGATGTGGAAGCTTTGGAGAGGGTGCAGAGAAGATTTACCAGGATGTTGCCTGGAATGGAGAATAGGTCGTACGAGGATAGGTTGAGAGTGCTAGGCCTTTTCTCATTGGAGCGGCGAAGGATGAGGGGTGACTTGATAGAGGTTTATAAGATGATCAGAGGAATAGATAGAGTAGACAGTCAGAAACTTTTTCCCCGGGTACAACAGAGTGTTACAAGGGGACATAAATTTAAGGTGAAGGGTGGAAGGTATAGGGGAGATGTCAGGGGTAGGTTCTTTACCCAGAGAGTGGTGGGGGCATGGAATGCACTACCTGTGGGAGTGGCAGAGTCAGAATCATTGGTGACCTTTAAGCGGCAATTGGATAGGTACATGGATGGGTGCTTAAGCTAGGACAAATGTTCGGCACAACATCGTGGGCCGAAGGGCCTGTTCTGTGCTGTATTGTTCTATGTTCTATGTTCTATGTTCTATGTTCTATGTATATCCAGATTCTTCTGTATATTGCTGCTCCTAGGGGGTTCTGCCATTTACTGAATACTCCTGCATTAGCGATTTTGCAAAATGTACCAACTTATATTTGTCTGGATGAAACTCCATCTGCTATTTCTCCTCCCAAGTATCCAGCCTATCTAAATCCTCCTGTATCCTTGGGCAATCCTCTTCATTATCCCCAGCTCTCCTAATCTTTTTGGCATCTGCACACTTATTATTCAGGCCACCTATATTGTCTTCCAAATTATTTATACACATTACAAATCACAGGGGTTCCTGAACTTATCCATGTGGAGCACCATAGGTCACAGATCTCCAGTCGGAAAAACATACAACACTTCAGTCTGTTTTCTATAACTAAGCCAGCTCACTACAGATCCAACGTGAGTTCACACTTCTTGATGGGAAGATACAAAATGCATAGAATGCATTGCTAAACGGGATTGTTGAGGTAGATAAATATTTGAAGCAGAGATTCTTAAAGTTTTTTGGAAGGCAACTGAGCAGACTGAGTTGTTGTCTGTTGTCCTCCAAAAGTCTTGACACAGGCACATTGTCAGGCAGTATCCGAGGAGCAGGAGAATCGACATTTCAGGCAAAATCCCTTCATCGGGAATGAGGCTGTGAGCCGAGGGGGTGGTGAGATAAATTGAGTCGACTCTCCTGCTCCTCGGATGTTGCCTGACCTGCTGTGCTTTTCCAGTACCACACTCTCGACTCTGATCTCCAGCATCTGCAGTCATCACTTTTGCCACAGGCACATTATCCACAATGACGCTTTTCTAAATAAATGATGGTTTTAACTGTAGTAATTGTAATGAAGTCAGCTAGGTGGGCCTCACAGCATATGAGTTAAAAACCAAAAGAACTGCGGATGCTGTAAATCAGACTGAAACAGAAATTGCTGGACAAGTTCAGCAGGTCTGGCAGTATCTGTGAAGAGAAATCAGGGTTAATGTTTCAGGTCGAGTGACCCTTCTTCAGAACATTTTGTATGTATGTAAATAAATGCATGCAAATAATACAATATGTAGATAATCCAAATAGAGGAGGGATCACACTGGACATGGTATTGGGAATGAGCCCAGCCAGATGATTGAAGTTTCAGTTGGGGAGCAGCTGATATTTTAGGCTTAGGTAAAAACAAGGGCTGCAGATGCTGGAAACCAGAGTCTAGATTAGAGTGGTGCTGGAAAAGCACAGCAGGTCAGGCAGCATCCGAGGAGCAGGAAAATTGACGTTTCAGGCCCTTCCTGATGAAGGCATGTCAATGTAAAAAAGGAGGAGGTGTTGGGTTTTGTTTCAAAAGCATGGAGGTAGACAAGCCCCAGGACCTGACAGGATCTATCCCAGAATTCTGAGGGAGACTGGTGAGGGAATTTCTGGGGCCTGCTGTAATATTAGTCTGCTTTATAAGCACCGACTAGATAAATTCCATAATGACATCTTAATTATGCTATTTAACACACACTGCAGTAACAAATGCAAAATGGTGCCAAGCAGCTGTTTAATACTATTGTCAACTGACTGGTACCACTATTAATCCAGCAACATCAGCTGCTTTCTGTTTACATGCTGTGTATTTAAATGCAGTGCCTCTGACTCCTTACTATTGTTTAGTGTATTTTTAAATGTCCATTATTCTACATTTAGATGACTCCACTACAATTGAGACGCACATTCTTGTGGGCAGAAACATGGGGGGAGATAAATAGAACATTTTGAAGGAAAAGAAAGCAGAAAGTTGCAGTAAGAGAGCAAATCAATTAAGTGAATGGGTAAGAGAATGTTTAGTTAATGAGAGGCAAGGTTGTGGCAGTTATTGATGGAAGTATGATCAAAGTGGCAAAGGATCAGAATTCCGGGATAGATCCTGTCAGGTCCTGGGGCTTATCTACCTTCATGCTTTTGAAAAAAAACCCAACACTTCCTCCTTTTTTTTACCCTCTCTCACCATGATCCAGTGCGTCTTTTTGGTACTACATCTGGAGTAAGAGTTACTGGCGGCTGTCCCTCCTAAACATAGAAAAGAGAAGTGGGAGGAAACCATTTGACCCATTGAGCCCACTCTGACATGCAGAATGTTCATGACTGATTCTCTATGTCAATGCCACAATCCCGTCCTTGACCTGTACCCCTTGACAAATTTAACCTCTACAAAGCTCCCTTCTTCATTCCTATTTATCTTCACTGATTTTGCCTCCACAGCCTTCCACAGATTTGTCACCCTCTGAGTGAAGAAATGTCTCCTTATCTCAGTCCAAACAGAACTTACTGACTATCCTGGGATCAGATCCAACAAACCCAGCTGTGGGAAACACCATCCCTGCGTACAACCTGTCCTGGCCTGTCAGAATTGTTTATATTTCAATCAGATTCCCTCTCATTCTTCTAAACACAAAAGTAGTCATCTCAGTCTCTCCTCATCTGGCAAACCCGCCATCCGAGGAATCAGTCTAGTAAACTTTCACTGCACTCCCTCAAATAGTTTGTAATGTTGCCAGGAACTGGTCTCACCTCCAGCATAATCTCTGTTTAATTGGTTCATAATCCATTTCTATACCTCACAACCTACTCAAAAACAAGCCGTCACAAGTTCACAACATCTATAATGTTTTGTTTACATTCCCTTTGAGAAGAATGAATATTTTCCAGCTTTGGGTTAGGAAGGCCTCTCTAAAATTTACAGAAATGCACAATTCTCTCCCAGACAAGCCTGTGCACGCTCGTTCTAGAAGGGGCAGGTCCCACTGCACCTGATTAACTTGTTTGTTGAAATAATTTATCATTAAAATTCAGGGGCAGCTAGGGCATCACAAATTTAAGTCCCATTAGTGAATAACTTACTTGACGTAATTATCAAAACTTAACAACTGCACTAATGAAATTATTGAGCTGGCAACTGGTAAATAGATGTACTGTAAATATTTGGATGAGGAGGACTTTAGACCAAAGTCATGAAATACTACATAGAATTTCATGGTTCTTTTAAGAGAAGTTGGAGTTTGAGAAGTACTTTAATTCGATTTGTCAACTGTCAGTTATAGCATTATAATTCAAAACGTCTGTATTTCAGCACAGTTTCTAGAATGGTTTTTTTTAGAATCCCCTCCAACTTCTACAACTTCCACCTCTTTTTACCCTTCAATTCTGGCCTCTTGAGTAACTCCAATTTTATTGCTCTGGTAAGTTCTGTAATTTCCTCCCAAGATTTTTCTAACTCTCTACCCCTCTCTCTCTCTCTCTCTCTCTCTGTCTCCTCCATTAAGACATTCTCCTTAAGGTCTACCCCTTTGACTGGCTGAGCTAAAATAACCTTCCATGTTGAATTCTGTTTATTGCAACTCTTGTGAAGATTCTTGGGGTGTGTAACTGTCTTGAAGACATTATGTAAATGAAGTTGTTGCTGCTGTTATCGATACATGGGTTTAAGTTCCTTACTGCACTGGTTTCCAATCTTAAAACCATTCTCAAAATGTCTCTCAGCAACTACACTTCCTCCTCCCCCCCTGCCAAGCTCCTTTTTGGTGTCTGTTTCCTCTTCTCCTGCCTAGTCAGGATACTTGGACACATCATTGTGGTGAAGGCCCATCTGTAGCACTGATTGGTCTTGTATCATCTCAATTGAAACTGTAATCCTCTTTGCTGACATCGGAGATGAGAGGTCCTGTATCTTTCCTGAGATTAAGTTCACTTAGACCCAAGTTTCTACATCAGGAAAGTAAGGTAGTGAAGCTAGCATGACATGAATTTGACAATGGTAGTGCAACAGAGACTATTATTTCTATATACTTTATATTATGCAACATTATCTAAGTGCAGCAGGATTGCAGTACTCTGAAGTGCGGAGGGATCTGGTCCACGAATTACGAAAGGTTAGAATGCAGGTACAGCAAGTGATGAGGAAGACAAATGGAATGTTGGTATTGGGGAACAGAATATAGACATAGGTTGCTGTTTTGGCAGCTGCACAGAGCCTTGAGGGTCCATACCGTGGGTATCATGTACAGTTTCAGTGTCCTTACTTGAGAAATGATACAAGTGCATTAGAAGCAGTTCAGAGAATGTGTGGAAAAGGTTGGCCCTATACTTAATGGAATTTGGAAGAGTGGGAGCTAATCATATTGAAGTAGACAAACTCCAGTATGGCCCTGATAGGGTGGATACTGGCAAGATGTTTCCTCTTGTGGAGGAGACCAGAGCAAGGGGGACACTGTTTAAGAATGAAAGGTTTCCCTTTAAAGTCAGAAGGGAGAAGATTTTTTTTCTCTCTGAAAATTATTAATCTGTAGAATTCCCTTACCCAGAGGGCTGTAGAGGCTGGGCCATTGAATCTACTTAGGACAAGATCAGATAGATTTTGAAAGGAGAAGGGATTAAAGAGTTGTGAAGAGAAGGGGCAGACAGGTCAATAGATGGAACATGTCCCTCCACCCAATTCAGCTCAAGGGCCCATACTAACTCCCACATCTGGAGCTCTAATAAGATCTGCGTTTTACAGCTGTGGCTATATTTTGTAGTTTAGTGTGTACAGCGGTGGTTTCTTTTCTTTGTCACGCTCCCTACCTCTGTTTCCATGATTCATGCCCAGAGGGGATATGGAAGGGCCAGGGTTTGAGTACATAAAGGTCTGATGGAGCAAAAACATTCTACAGTGGTAAGGAGCAATAGTTCAGTAAGGTTAAGTTAATATGATTGTCCTTCAACAATGACTTTACAGGTTGGATTCTTCTCTAAGCTTTCCGGTTATCTGAGCACTCCATTCACCACATTCACTGGCCACCATCGGTGTAGAGTGGCAGTCATGTGTACAACCTACAGGGAGCACTGGAGCAACTTACCGAACTTCCTGTGAAAGCACCACTGAATCTCACAATGTCGGCTAGCATGAAGGACGAGGGGAGCACATGCACACTGACCACCGTCACATGGAAATTCCCTTCCAAGCCACACGGATCTATATCACCACTTCTTCAGGGTCACTGGGTCGAAATCCTGGAATTTGCTCCCTAACAGAACCGTGGGTTCCTTTCCACCACATGGACTGCAACAGTTTATGATGAAAAAGCAATCAAGTGTAGGCAGTAAGTGCTGTCCTGGACAGTAATGCTCGCATCTCATCAAAGAGCATTCTGGTGAAGGTCAGAGCCCCATCAGACTTGCATAACACCATAAGATGCAGGATCAGAAGTAGGCTATGTCGCCCATTGATTCAAGTGAAAGTGAAGACTGCAGATGCTGGAGATTAGAGTCAAGATTAGAGTGGTGCTTGAAAAACACAGCAGGTCAGGCAGCAACCGAGGAGCAGGACACCGAGCGTGGAATTCCCAAATCCCATCCCACTGGAGTTAGTCGACTCAACTCAGACTAGGATCAACCCCTGGAAACTTCTAGATCTCCATTGCGTGATTACCAGCCACTCACACTATACTCATAAACAAGGGAAATAAAGGTCTGCCAACAATATTTTTGTAAAAAAAACATTCCTTTAACAATAAGGTGGAAAACACATCTGTTTAATGAGAGATGTGAGAGCGCTAAAAAAAAGTGTAAAACATGCACTGAACCAAGAAGAAATAATATTTTTCACTGGAGCATTGAGCATGAGAGGACCATTTTTTGGCAATTATAATATTCCCAATGAGAATTAATGCCTTGGGTGCAGCGACAGCATTTACATAGCACCTTGAACTTTCTGAAATGTGCAAGCAGCTGGAAATTGAGCATTGGGAAGGATTGAAAATGAAGATTTTGAGTGTGTTAAAAGTAAGTGGAAGGTTTTCAGGACAGAATCCTAAAATGCATATAAAAAACAAAAGGACTGATTTCTACATTGCAGAGGCTGAGCACCAACTCTCAGATACCTTCTCCTACCTCCCCCAGGACTATGACTCCACATTGAACGCCACTATATCCACAATCATCACCCATCTCATTTCATCCCCCACTGCCTCCAAGCTGACAGCCCCTCAACTCCGCATAGCTCACTCTACCTCCTTCCCAAAATCCACAAACAGAATATCCAGGCAGATCCATTGTTTCAGCCTGCTCCTGCCCACAGAACTCATCTCTTCCTACCTCAACACAATTTCTGCTTCCCTTGTCAATTCTCTTCCCACTGACATACGCCATTCCTCTGATGCTCTACATCAGTTCCAGAATTTCCAGTTCACAAGCTCCAGATGCCTCTCTATATCATCAACATCCAACCTTTTATACATCCTTCCCCCGTCAAGATGGTCTCAAGGCCCTCTGCTTCTTCCTGGAAGAAAAGGCCTGAACTTTTCCCATCCTCCTCCACCTGGCTGAGCTTGTCCTCACTCTAAACAATTTCTCTGAACTTCTCCCACTTTCATCAGATCAAAGGTGTGGCTATGGATATCCATAAGGACTTTAGTTAAGCCTGTCTCTTTGTAGAGTATGTGGACCTTTCCTTGTTCCAGTCCTACTCTAACTCCATCACAACCCTTTCTCTGGTATAAAGATGACATCATTGGTGCTGCTTCCCTCGCTCATCTGGAATTGGAAGACTTTATCAATTTTGCTTCCAATTTCCACCCCACCTTCACCTGTTCCATCTCTGACTCCTCCCCTTCCTCGACATCACTGTTACCATTTCTGATGATAATTTGGCCACCAATATCCACTACAAACCCACTGACTCCCACAGTTACCTCGACTATACATCCTCACACCCTGCTTCCTGTGAACACCCTATCCCATTTCTCAGTTCTTCTGTCTCCATCACCTCTGTTCCACTGATGCCAACTTAAACAAGGGGGTCTATGGAATGTTCACCTTCTTTCTCAGCAAGGAATTCCCCAGCACTGTTGTTGACGGCACCCATAGCCATGTCCGACCCATTTTCTGGACTCAGCCCTCCCCACCCTTCCTCCCGCTACAGCGAGAGGGCCCCCTTTGTCCCTATTTACTTTTCCCACCAGCATCAACATCCAGAGGATCATTAGCCCCATCATCGTTGCCACCTCCAATAAGTTGCCACCACCACACACATACTCCCCTCCCCTCCTTTGTCCACAGAGACCATGCCCTCCTGGACACTCCAGTCCACTCTTTCTTCACTCCAACACCCCTCCTCCACCCCCCCTCACAGCTCCACAGTACTTTCCCCTCAACCACCGAAGGTGTAACACTTGCCCATTTACTTCCTTTGTCCTCAGTATCCATGGCCCCAGACACGCCTACCAGGTGAAGCAGTGATTTACCTGCATTTCACTCGATCTAGTCTACTGTATCCACAGCTCACAATGTGGTGTTCTCTACATTAGGGAGACGAACCACAAACTGAGCGACCCCCTTCCCAGAAAACCAACGTTCTGTCCAAAAAAACGATCCTGAGCTTCCAGTTGCCTGCCACCTTGTTCCTGGCCAACATCTATGTCTTAGGTTTGCTGCCGTACTCCATTGAAGCTCAGTGCAAGCTGGAAGAACAGCACCTTATTTTCACTTGGGGACCCTGTAGCTTTCTCAACTCAATATCGAGTTCAGCAGTTTTATGGTCGAAGAACTCCCACACACCAGGCCTTGTCATCATGTGGGTTGCTAACACAAACAAACCAATGTCAGTTACTAATAGACCCCATTAGCAGCTATTCATTCTCTCAGGCTGACTTTTACCCACTCTGTCTGTCCAATGGTTTTTCTCCCTCTCTGGATTCCATCTCCACCCATCATTTACCCCTCTCCCCTCCATCCACCCCACCTTTAGCATATATACTAACCTTTTCCTAGTTACCATCAATTTTGAACAAGGGTCACTGGACCCGAAATGTTAAATTTGGTTTCTCTCCACACACGCTATCAGACCTGTTGAGTTTATCCAGCAATTTCTGTTTTTTGGTCCTGGAGTGCAAGACTGTATTGAGTCAAAACTTTGCTGTCCATAGTGGAGTGGAGGGAGGGAGCTACATAAATAGTGCACTGCTCAGGAGGACTTGGAAAGAAGAAAGAGTGAGTGAGAGAGAGCTCTGT
Organism: Chiloscyllium plagiosum; assembly: GCF_037043375.1. Taxonomy (NCBI): domain Eukaryota; kingdom Metazoa; phylum Chordata; class Chondrichthyes; order Orectolobiformes; family Hemiscylliidae; genus Chiloscyllium; species Chiloscyllium plagiosum. The sequence continues at coordinate 20,898,170 of NW_028270150.1, forward strand.
GAGATTGGTGTAGTAGTGTGCTAGAGTTAATGCATGAGGACATGGAGAACAAGTGGGGATGGCAAACACAAACGTGGAACTTGAATCAAAGCTAGAGTGGGACACGGCACAGTCAACATAGCTATGGAGATGAAGGATCTGAGTATGGTGTCTTTCAGGAAGTCAACAGTTTAGTGTTTGTGTTTCAGATCAGCAAAATGAATAATGTGTGGTTTGCTGTAGCTGCAACACAAAGCAACACCAGTAGATGGAGCTGAAAGCAGCAGAAAGCATGCAGCAAATGTTAAAGAGAGTGTGAGGAAGATGATGCAAGTGTTAATAAAGTTTCTGAAGAAGGGTCACTGAACCTGAAATAGTAACTCTGCTTTCTCTCCACAGATGCTGCCAGACCTGCTGAGTTTTCCCAGCAATTTCTATTTGTGTTGTTGTTGTTCACAAAGCATTCATTTGTTTGAATTCCAGTTGTCTCCAGCTGTTTCTAATATCCATATCCAAAAATGAGGTAAATTTCTATGGGGTGCAGTAGGAGTGTCCTTACCCCAGGACTGAGAGATCCAGGTTCAAGTCCCACCTGCTCCAGTAGATGTGTAGCGACATCTCTGAATAGGGCAATCAGGAAAAATAGGATAAGTTAAAAAAAGTATCTTACTTATTCATTGCAACTTACCTTCCCACCAATTCTATTGTCTGATACGATGGGCCCTGCCTCAGAGAAGCAGCCAGGATTTATCTGGAGGTCTCCCTGCACAGAGACAGCTCCTGATGATGCCAGTAAAATGTCAGTGGAGGCATTAAGGAAGGGGTTGTTAATGTTTGTTAATCATCATTAATTGACCATACACTCTGGTCAATCTGTGATCCCATCGCTGATGTTCCAAATGTTGGATTTCCCTTCAATGTCTAACAATTTACCAAATGTTCTGATCCCAGCTGATGGTAACATTGGATAGATAAGATTCCAGAATGAAATCTGGCTTGTTAGACAATATTTTTAATTTATTTAGATATTTAATGTGGGGTTTAGTGACTGAAATATATTCACACAAGGCTGAAGATGTTATTTTACAAATAATCAGTTTATTATGCTGAGAAAAGAAAACAATCAAACCAAGCTATGTGTAGATATGCTACAGTCAGAATGATCTTAACACATATATCAGGGTCACACACATACCCTGTTTCCTAAAATTATCCATTACAGCGACTTGAGCTATAGAGAAATTGCACTCCTTTCTGAACTCTAGAAGATTTTACTCAACTGATTCTTTCTAATTTCTTTTTCTTGAACAACTTGGAGATAATTTTATGATTCCTTTCTGTGTTTGATAGCCCCAATGTTTCCAATGCAAAAAAAACTGAACATTTCTAATTCAAAAGACTCCCTCTTCCTTCCTTCATTCAGGAAATATGTATCGCTGCCTGGGCTAGTATTTATTCCCCTTCCTTTGTTGCCCTGGGGAAGGCAATGGTGAGCTGCTTCCTTGAATCCTTGCAGTACATTTGGTGGAGGTAGACCCACAATGCCATTACGGATAGAGTTTGGGGAATTGGACTGAGTAACGTTGAAGGAATTTCCAAGTCAGGATGGTAAAAAAAACTCTTTTAGCTGATGAGTGCTGGTGGTGGAGGGAGTTGATGTTTATGAATGTGGTGCCAATCAAGTGGACTTTTATCCTGGATGGTGTTGTGCCTCCTGAATGTTGTTGGAGCTGCACCCATCCAGGCAAGTAGGGGTAGTAATCCATTACACTCCTGACCTGTGCCTTGGAGATGGTGGACAGGCTTTGTGGGGGTTTCATTAGTTAAGTTACTCACTACAAGAGTCATAGCCTCTGGCCTTCTCTTGGAGGTACAGTATTACATCTAGCCCTACTTAGCTTCCAGTTAATGGCAACCCTGTGAATGTAAATAGTGGGTAATTCTGCTTTTTGAGGGGAGGACACACCTGGGCAGTTCTCCACATTGCCAGGTCAATGCCAGTGTTGTGGTGTACTGGAACCACTTGGTTATAGACATAACAACATTTAGAGCATAAATCTTCAGTACTATTCCTGTAATATTTCAGTAAACTTGGCCCTTGAAGGCTCTATTTCCTTCTGCCATTTCTTAATATCACATGGAGCACATCAAATTGGACGAAGACTAGCATCTGTGACTGTAGGGACCTCTGGAGGAGGCCGAGATGATGTTTTAGGATAAAAATTGTTGAACACACTTCAACTTCACCCTGCAAACTTCTGTACAGTCAACATTGTCTTCTCTTTCTCCTTTGGAAACTTTTGTGAACATTCAGTTTATGAGAAAACTAATGGCAATTGCCTTAAATACCAGCTAAACAAGAATGGACCGTGATATATCAGCTAGTAGTTCCAAGTGAGTATCATAAAAACATTTTATGAGTGGCTAATGAATTCCAATAGCAGAGAAAACAAAGATTAAAACAAATTGCATTATCAGTCGGTATCAATGACTGGCTTGCTTCACTGAGCAATATTTTTATTGGTTTACCTCCTTAATTTGAAGAAGAATGAACTATCTATTTAACATAAAATGCTCAGAACCTCCATTGGTCAATTATTTTTATCAATATTGAGGAAAGATTTCTTGACTATCCAGAGTCATTGCTCCCTTAGAGTCATATAGCACGGAAACAGACTTTTCGGTCCAACCAGTCCATGCTGAACATAACCCCAAACTATACTAGTGTCATCTGCCTATTCCTGGCCCATATCCTCCAATCCCTTCTGAATCATGTACTTATCCAAATGTCTTTTAAACATTGTAATTGCACCCCCAAAAGCCTGTTGATGAAGGGGCAGCACTCCAAACGCTTGTGATTTCAAATAAACATTTTTGACTATAACCTGGTGTCATGCGATGTATGCTTTTTTTTTCTATATGATGTCTTGCTGGAACTAAGGGAAGTGTCAGAATGTCATAAGAAAATAAACAAAGACTTTAAGGTCAAAGTAGTCATTCATTTCCTTCTATTGATTTGCACTTCAACCTGTATGCCTCAGCATCAGTGTAAACCACCTTTAAATAAAGTTTGTCAAGAAAATTTCACATTTAAATTTTATGTTTATTCTTGAATTTGTAATTCATAGAATCAATATTTTCTCTCATAAAATGTTTATAACAATTGTATTGCCTGAAAATTATAACAGAGCTCTCCATAACACCCTACACAATCTTAATCCCTCATTCAACAACAGTATAACAAATCATTTCTTTGTTTACTATTCTTGCTGTATGTGAGAACTTCCGATGTCAAAATTGGCGACCATGTTCACTCCATTTAAAAATGTGACCGCACTTCTATAAGACTGTAAGACATGGGAGCAGCAGTTAGGCCATTCAGCACATCGAGTCTGCTACTCGATGTACTCCAGTACTCAAGTCTTAGGCCAGGTCAGTGTGGGGGCAGCAAATCCCAGAGGCAAGTCCTGAAACAGAGGCTAGTAGGTAGGGGAAGAGGGATGTTGCCATTCCCAGAGTGCAGGCCAGTGGTGGTGGTGTGGGGGGGAGGGGGGGTGGGTGCGGAGGAAGGGAGGGGGAGTCCCAGAGTAGAGGTCTGTAGGTGGGGTGGGGTGGGCAGCTAAGTCCCAGTGTGGAGACCAGCGTGGGGGACTTGGGGGTAAGTCCCAGAGCAGGACCAGAAGGGGGCCTTGAGGTTTGCAGCCCAGCATGGTCTAGTGACTTGTCCTGGGCGGTCTGAAGGTTCAGTGTTGGCACAGTGTTGGTGAAATTCAAGTGCTTTTTAAAAATAAAACATCTTTATTCTTATGCTGAACTTTTATTTATGATTCTTTCAAGTCTGTAACATGTACTTAAGTATTTCTGTACCTGGGTACCCTGTGCCTAAGATTACAAACTTTTCGCTGCACTCATTCGCAAACACGTGACAATAAAGACGAATTCAATGCAAGAGTTGATCTCACGTAAGTTGACATGCAGATTTTGTCCCCAGAATCGTTTCTTAATCAACCTTGTATTACTTTTGGGAGTGAGGTTGACGGGAACTCTCTAGTCTTTTTGAAAACTCTTTCAAACCTCTGAGCAGATGGCCCAGGGCAGGGTGGGGAACCTGCAAGCTTAAGGCCACACGCGGCCTCCTAGACCATTGTGTGTGGCCTTTTGAATGAATCCAAATTTTGCAGAACAAATCTTTTATTTTTTTATTAATATGTTTTTTTCATCCTTTATTATTTTTATTTTAATCTTAAAATCAATGTATTTAAAATACCAGAGAGTAAAAGAAAATTCAACGAAATAATCCCCACTTATTGCTGCGAATCTACATTCTCCTACTTAACCAAATCAAGACACCCTTAAGGCCACAAATGACGGATACCCATCTAGAGGATCAGCTAAAACTGCAGACCTCCATGCTGCAACCAAATATTCAAATGCTTTTCTACAAAAAGCAGTCACAACAAAGTCATTAAAAGGTTAGTTAACTTTAGAATTAACTTTTTTTTTCTTTTTTTTAGTTAGTACATAGTAGTTAGATTTTTACAAAATAATGTGAATTTTGAAGACTATATAATTGAAGTTTCTTGGATTTATTAGATTACACCTAACATAATGCTGTCTTCCAACATGAAAAGATTCCCCACCTCGGTCCCAGGGTATCTGATTCCTGCTGAATTCAGGACCATGGCCAGCAGCCAGTGTCAGTTATTGTCAGTAATTCTGCAGTTCCAAAGACCCAGTATGGATTTTAACCTGATAGCAGGAAAAGATGACCCCTTCCATTTCAGACCAAACGTTTGGTCCCCAAAACATAACTTTTGCATAAATGCATGCAGTACTTCATTGGGAACACCTTGAGGACATGAAAGACAGTAAACCGCACAAAAACAGAAAATAATGGAAGCTTTCAATGGGGCAAACAGCTCCTGTAAAACCGAGAGGAGAGTCGATTTTCAGCGTTGGACCAAGGCAACTTCTTCAACGTTGGCCTGACACTAAGATCTTCATACTTGACCAGCTGTCAAGCAGTCATCCTGTCTGGTTCCTGGTTTTAGCTCTTGGCCTCATCGGGTACAACAATTCACTTGCACATCTAAACACTTTTTAAATGTGGGGAGGGGTCTGTGCCTTTACCATTTGCTCAAGGCAGTCAGTTCCAGACCCTATTCCCCCACCCTCTGGGTCAGCATAAAGTCCCAATGAAGTTCAGTATAAAGTCAAGGGACAGCCTTCCAGAGTCAACACTAAGTTCAACAATTTCAGCCTGTAACCTCTGCGTGCAGTTTATTCACTTTTTTAAGAGTCATTTTCAACACAGAAAACAACCAGTCAGTCCAGCCATGCCAGCACCCCACAGAGCAATTAGTTAATCCCACTCCCCTGCTCAGTCTGTGCAGCCCTGCAACTTACTGCCTTCACATTTTCACATGATTTCCTTTCAATATCATTGATCACTACTGCATTCCCATCCTTGAGTGCGATGTGCTCCAGGTAATTACTCCACCCTGTATCAACAAAACTCTTTTTCACATCCCCCCCCGCCTCTCTTTCCCAAAATCTGAAATCAGTGTCCATTGGTCCTTACACCATTGAGTATTGGGAAGAGTTTTCTGCCTTATGCAAACCTGTCATAATCTTGTACAAGTCCATCAACCCATTAGTCAATTTGCTTTGTTGCAAAAGCAAAACCTCTCAAACTCACACGCAACTGAAATCTAACATTCCTGGATCCAAACTGGTGACCCATCCTGATTTGGACCAATATGGCTGCTGCACCTTCACTGTCATTGGATCAAATTCCCTTCTGAACAGCACTGGGGATTTCATAGAATCATAGAATCCATACCATATAAAAACAGGCATTTCACCCAACAAGTCCACACCGACTCTCCAAAGAGTATCCCATCCATTCACCTACCCAATTACTATACAGTTCCCCTGACCTAACCTACACATCCCTGAACATTATGGGTAATTTAGCATGGCCAATACACCTAACCTGCACATCCCTGGACACTATGGACAATTTGGCATGGCCAATCCACCTAATCTCCACATCCCTGAATACTATGGACAATTTAGCATGGCAAATACACCTAACTTGCACATCCCTGAACACTATGGATAATTTAGCATGGTCAATACACCTAACCTGCACATCTTTGGACTGTGGGAGGGAAACTGAAGCACCCAGAGAAAACCCACACAGACACAGTGAGAATGTGCAAACTCCACACAGACAGTCACCCGAGGGTGAAATCAAACCTGGGTCCCTGATGCTGTGAGGCAGCAGCGCTAACCACTGAGGTAGCGTGCCACCCCAGAGGGTTTAACTGCACAAATGGATTACAATGGACCACAAAGGCAGCTTACCATCAAGTTCTCTACTGCAGTTAGAGATGTGCAAAAGAGAATGGACCAACACTGTAGATGTATGCAAGGACTGTAGGAGCTCAAGAAAGCAGATCGCTATCAATTTCTTTAGGGCAATTAGGAATGGGGAATAAATAATGGTCTCAAAATCTTCTCTGCTTCAAAACATTCACATCCTTTTTGTGGTGACTAGAACTGGCCTTACTGTTGCAATTCTCAGTCTTGCTCACATTTTCCACTTGTTTATTCCTTTAAACAACAGCTCTTCCACATTCTGACATGCACACATCTTTTGTTTCTTCATTTGTCCCACCACCAATTCCTCAGCTCTTACACCATTGACTCTTTTGAGATTTAATCTCTCCCATAATCCTGTCACAGACTTTCCCCTCACAGTCACTTCCCACCCTCCCCTCTCAGATTTGCCAAAGCTGGTGAGACATATTCTGGAAGAAGTCACTGGAAGTGAAAATTGATAGCAAACACGTCAGGGGCCCTAGTTTGAAATGCTGGGGACCAATAATAATTAAGGCACCAACTTCAGAAAGTTGGTAATTTGACCACAGTGAAGTTATTTAATTCAAACATCTTCGAATTACTGTAGGCAAAGAGACAAAGCGTACTAACACCTAACATTACCCCCTTTCTCCTTCAAGATTAAAAACCTACTGGAGTCAGCATTTCCTTTTCTTTAAAAAGAAACCCCTCCATTTGCAGTCAGGTTGCAAGTGCCCAGACTGTAGCCTGAAATCACTGGAAAAATAGAAACAGCTTGGGGGTGGGGGAAGAACAACTGTTTTGCCATTTTAGCAAAGGAAGATCCAACCCAAAGCTCTCTTGTTTGAAAGTTAAGCCTGACTTTTGTTTGCAATCACAGCATTAGCTGTTGAATTGAAGTGGAAATTGGATTATCCTACCCTCACCCAATGTCACATCCAGGTGCTTTCAGTTTGCACAGTCACCAGCAACAGTTCCAAAATATCTCCCTGTCTCAAGAAGTTACTGCTGGAGCCTCTGTACCACCCCCTCCCCACTCCCCCCTCCCCCCCCCCCACCTCCTCCCCACACCACCCTACCCCACCAAAGGGTTTGGGCTCTTCTGGGTAATTCAGGATCCCTGACCTGTAAGCTCCTGACTGCAGCTGTTCCCTGGATCATTGGGAAGTCCTGGACTGCAACTACTGTAAACAAGCAGAGCCACCGGCTCCAATGTTGCTCTTCCCCCAACATGAAGTGCCCTTGTCTCAACAGAGTATAAGTATCTGAAAGTCTTCATTGTTTACGTGCAGAGTCAGCTGCCTGCATTAGGCCATAAGACACAGAAGCAGAAATAGGCCATTCAGTCCGTCAGCCAATCAGATCATGGCTGAGCTGTTCATCTCAACTCCATTGTCCTACCTTTTCTCCATAACTCTTGATCATCTTACTGATTAAAAACCTGTCTAACTCAGCCTTGAATATACTTAATTACATAGTCCAGTCTGTGTGCCTGCTCTCTTGACAACTGAACTAGCATTCACCATATCCCACAATGGTTTCTTTGGCCACTGGGAGATTGACACCATTTCACCATAATTCCATGTGGTTTGGCAATCCTATTCCTGCTGCCTTTCAATATTCCCACTTTCTCCAGTCCTGAGGAAATGTAATATTGACCTAGCACCCATTTCTCTCCCCAGTGATACTGCCTGACTTCTGAGAATTCCAACAATTTTTGTTTTTATTTCAGATTTCCAGCATCCGTAGTATTGCACTTATTACATGAAGGTAAGTTCATGATTTCTTTCTTTTTGGTTTCATTGCCATTTGGACCAGTTTATGCTTGTTTCCAGTGCTCAGTTGGTGCTACACATGTTTCCAAGACTTCAAAGTAACAGGGTTCATCGATGACTGTCTCCTGAAAATATTCTTTGATGACTTGATTGAGAAACTGGAGCCAGCGATGTATCGATACACATACCGCAGGAGACCGAGGAGAAGAATTACCAGCAGTATTGTCCCCACCGTTATGAGAATCACTGTCAGAATGCTTGGCTCTGGTACAAAATACAGAAAACATTTTATATGTAGACATGTGGTCACATGACAGGGATACCTCACACAGTCCTGAATACATAACCTGTCAAGGGAGCCTGTTTATCCCATATTTCCCAATTCCATGAGCCACATGGCCCTATCTTCTCCATGGCCTTATCTTTCTGCTTTCAAGTATTTGTCCACTTACCTCTGAAGAACTGTTATGGTTCTGCCACCTTATAGATTCTCGTAAGTCATTTGAACTCCCGGTAAACTTATGGGTTAACAAGAATCTTCTTCTAGCCTTTAATAGCTTTGATAATAGTCTTCAGTATGTGGTGTTTTGTGACTCAAGCAAGCACCAACACAGGGTGACTCTTTGTGAGTTCTCTCCAGCAGATCTTATTCTCACATTTCTTACAATGACTCTGCACTTGTAACCTCAATTCTAAGTCTGTTAAAAGTTGCTAACAATATTCTCTTAAATCTACTTCTGAATCGATCTCTCAAATATCAAATCTAATGCTGATCTTGCTTTTTGTGCACCTTCTTTGCAGCTGTAACTTAGTATTGTTTGCTCTGTTCAGTTACCCTATTATCTTTGTTTAGTATAATCTGCCCATACTGCACGTAAAGCAAAACATTTTGCTGTATTTAGGTACAATAATAAATCAAATTAAATCTAATCAAATCAGTCTGGAGGTACTAACCACTGGAAATGTTCTTTCCCCTACTGACTCTTTAAAGGTGCCCCTCACAATTTTGATTCCTTATTTATTTTCCTCAATCTCTGAATGACATGACATTGTGAGGCCAGCTAAATGAGGTTTTCTTATAGATATCTTTAATCAACCTGTTCAGAAATATCTCTGCCCAGTGATAAGAAGCAGAGGGATCAATGAATGGCGTTTCTTCGCCAAACCTGTAATTCAGAGATATTTGGGACCTGAATGTGGGACTTCCAGCTCAGAGGTATGGACACTACCACTGCAACACAAGAGTCCCAAAACATCACCCCAGTATGGAGCCTGACACCATGATACTGGGATTAAGAAGTTTGTCTTGTATGCTGGGTTGATTTATATCATCACAACGACTGACAATAGACTGTAAGGCAATTTGACGCACACTGAGGTTATTAAAGGTGCTGTGTAAATCCAAGTCTTTCCCATCTAATTCATCTCCCTCTGACTTAATACAATATGGCATCACTATTAAGGCAAAGGGTATGTGGTTTTGAAGTACAATGCAGGAATAAATAAGAAATAAACAAAATAAATTCTTTTCCCTGTTTCAATTTTTTTCTCACTGCTCCTGGTTGTTGCCAGGGTACAGATCTATAGAAGTGCTTTTAACATTTCAGACTGCGTAATGTGTTAATCGTTAATGCCTTAAGGTTGATCCTGATGTGGTCTTTAATGGATAACCACACATCTGCACTGCCCAGTGATAAGAAGCAGAGGGATCAATGAATGGCGTTTCTTCTCCAAACCTGTAATTCAAAGGCCAAGTGCATCATTCTATAAACTGCGAGGGGTTTGGGTAAGTTTATGCAACTCAGCAAAGACTGGGGTTTATGGTTTTGTGACCACATACCTCTTTGAATGGCATATTTATGCACTCAACAAGCTTGCAACCTCTGATCTAATTAGTCAATTTAATAAACTATGGCTAGAGCAGGGGCCTTACCTTTTTTATCTTTCTTCGTGTTTTTCAAGATAGTGATTGGCCCAATCTCAATGGAGTTTTCCTTGAAAGTCTCTGAAATTCCCATATTTCTTTTTCCCGGCTGTTAAAATGAAAGAATATCCTGTGATCCAAAGTAATAGGCTTCCATTTTAGATTGATCACTTGTGTGGGCTACATTGGATTCGGTGAATTGTTTCATTACGTATTAACATTTGAACAGAAAATTCTGGAAATGGCAAGTCAATCTGTATCGGAAGGAGCTTGATGCTGAAAGGATGTTTACCCTTGCAGGAGAGAAAGGAACTAGGAAACAGAGTTTCTAAATAACCTGGTTCCCATTAGGACAATCAGCTGGAGTTGGCAATTCAAATCTTCGAATCTGCTCCGCCATTTAATACAATCATGGCTGATCTCATCTCACTCTCAACTCTACTTCCCTGCCTGCTCTCCCTAACACTCTAACCCATCACTCGTTAAAAATCTATATCATACTCAAGCTTCCTCAATGTCCCAGCATCCAACACATTCTGTGGTAATGAATTCCACAGATGCATGACCGTTTGAGAGAACTAATTCAGCCTTCTATTCAGAAGAAGGGTGACTGGAACTGAAACATGAACTCTGATTTCTCTCCACAAATGCTGCTAGACCTGCTGAGATTTCAGCAATTTCTGTCTTAATTTCTCCTTATCTCCATTTTAAATCTGGTATCCCTTATCCTAAACCTATATCCTACAACTATAGGGTTGGCATGGTAGCTCAGTGGTTAGCACTGCTGCCTCACAGTGCTAGGGACCTGGGTTTGATCCCAGCTTTGGGTAACTGTATGTGTGAAGTTTGCACATTCTCCTTATGTCTGTTTGGGTGTACTCTGGTTTCCTCCCACAGTCCAAAGATGTGTGGGGTGGGTCAATTGGCTATGTTAAATTGCCAGTAGGGATGTGTAGGTCAGGGCCAAATATAGGATAGGGGAATGGGTCTGGGTGGGTTACTCTTCAGAGGTAAGTGTGGACTTGTTGGGTCAAAGGGCCTGTTTCCACACTGTAGGGATTCTGATTCTAGATTGCCTCACATAAGGAAACATCCTTTCTACATCTAGTTTTCCAATTCCCTTTAGCATCAATATGCAGGTGGACTGGGTAAATAATGTTGTTAGTGGATCTAAAGAAAGGGAATTCGTGGAATGCTTACAGGATGGCTTTTTGGAACAGCTTGTCATGGAGCCCACAAGAGAGCAGGCTATTCTGGACCTAGTGCTTTGCAATGAACCAGACTCTATAAAAGATCTTAAAGTAAGGGAATCCTTAGGAAATAGCGACCATAATATGATAGAGTTCAGTCTGGAGTTTGAAAGGGAGAAGGCAAAATCGGATGTAATGGTGTTACAGTTGAATAAAGGTAATTATGAGGGCATGAGAGAGGAACTGACTAAAATAGACTGGAAGCAGAGGCTAACCGGGAAGACAGTAGAGCAAAAATGGCAGGAGTTTGTAGGTATAATTGAGGACACTGTACAGAGGTTCATTCCCAAGAAAAGAAAGATTAACCGGGGAGGGATTAGACAACCTTGGCTGACAAAGGAAGTCAGGAAATGTATTAAAGAAAAAGAGAGATCCTATAAAGTGGCTAAGAACAGTGGGAAATCAGAAGATTGGGAAGGATACAAAAGCAAACAGAGGATAACAAAGAATGTAATAAGAAAGGAGAGGATCAAATATGAAGGTAGACTAGCCAGTAATATTAGAAATAATAGTAAAAGTTTCTTTCAGTACATAAGAAACAAACGACAGGCAAAAGTAGACATTGGGCCACTTCAAACTGATGCAGGAAGCCTAGTGATGGGAGATAAGGAAATAGCAGGAGAACTTAACAAGTACTTTGCGTCAGTCTTCACAGTGGAAGACATGAGTAATATCCCAAAAATTAAAGGGTGTCACGGGGCTGAGTTGAGTATGGTTGCCATTACAAAAGAGATAGTGCTAGAAAAGTTAAAAAGTCTTAAAATTGATAAATCTCCTGGCCCCGATGGGATACACCCTAGAGTTCTGAGAGAGGTGGCTGAGGAAATAGCAGAGGCATTGGTTGAGATCTTTCAAGAGTCACTGGAGTCAGGAAAGGTCCCGGATGATTAGAAGATGGCTGTTGTAACCCCCTTGTTCAAGAAAGGATCAAGGCAAAAGATGGAAAATTATAGGCCGATCAGCTTAACCTCGGTTGTTGGTAAAATTCTAGAATCCATCATTAAGGATGAGGTTTCTAAATTCTTGGAAGAGCAGAGTCTGATTAGAACAAGTCAACATGGATTTAGGAAAGGGAGGTCATGCCTGACAAACCTGTTGGAATTTTTTGAAGAGGTAACAAGTAGGTTAGACCAGGGAAACCCAGTGGATGTGATCTATCTAGACTTTCAAAAGGCCTTTGATAAGGTGCCACACGGGAGGCTGCTGAGCAAGGTGAGGACCCATGGTGTTCGAGGTGAGCTGCTGGGATGGATTGAGGATTGGCTGTCTAACAGAAGGCAGAGAGTTGGGATAAAAGGTTCTTTTTCAGAATGGCAGCTGGTGACGAGCGGTGTCCCGCAGGGTTCGGTGCTGGGGCCACAGCTGTTCGTATTATATATTAACGATTTGGATGAGGGAACCGGGGGCATTCTAGCAAAGTTTGCCGATGATACGAAGTTAGGTGGACAGGCAGGTAGTACTGAGGAAGTGGGGAGGCTACAGAAGGATCTCGACAGGTTGGGAGAGTGGTCCAGGAAATGGCTGATGGAATTTAACATGAGCAAGTGCAAGGTCTTGCACTTTGGCAAAAAGAATAAAAGCATAGACTACTTTCTAAATGGTGAGAAAATTAATAAAGCCAAAGCACAAAGGGATCTGGGAGTGCTAGTCGAGGATTCTCTAAAGGTAAACATGCAGGTTGAGTCCGTGATTAAGAAAGCGAATGCAATGTTGTCTCTTATCTCAAGAGGGTTGGAATATAAAAGCAGAGATGTACTACTAAGACTTTATAAAGCACTGGTTAGGCCCCATGTGGAGTACTGTGTCCAGTTTTGGTCCCCACACCTCAGGAAGGACATACTGGCACTGGAACGTGTCCAGCGGAGATTCACACGGATGATCCCTGGAATGACAGGTCTAACATATGAGGAACGGCTGAGGATACTGGGATTGTATTCGTTGGAGTTTAGAAGATTAAGGGGAGACTTAATAGAGACGTACAAAATAATACATGGCTTGGAAAAGGTGGATGCTAGGAAATTGTTTCAGTTAAACGAGGAGACTAGGACCCGTGGACACAGCCTTAGAATTAGAGGGGGTCATTTCAGAACAGAAATGCGGAGACATTTCTTCAGCCAGAGAGTGGTGGGCCTGTGGAATTCATTGCCACGGAGTGCAGTGGAAGCCGGGACGCTAAATGTCTTCAAGGCCGAGTTTGATAGATTCTTGTTGTCTAGAGGAATTAAGGGCTACGGGGAGAACGCTGGTAAGTGGAGCTGAAATGCGCATCAGCCATGATTGAATGGCGGAGTGGACTCGATGGGCCGAATGGCCTTACTTCCACTCCTATGTCTTCTGGTCTTATGGTCTTATCTTTTTTACTTCCACTAGATCTTTTCTCACTCTTCTAGACGCCAGACTGTATGAGTCTACATTGCCCAAACTCTCTTCATAAGACAGGCTTCTCATCTCTGGAATCAATTTAGTGTACCTCTTCTGAATTCCTCCAATGTAACTACATCCCTCCTCAAATCAGGGGCCAAACTTTGCATGTAATACTCCAGGTGCAGCCTCACTAATGTCTTGTACAGCTGTAGCAAGGTGTATTTACTTTTATACTCCAGTCCTTTAGCAATAAATCTCAAAATGCTAATTGCCTTCCTTTTTCACCTGCTGTACTTGCATACTAGATTTCTGTAACAAAAACAAAAGTAGAAATTGATGGAAAAACGCAGCCGGTCTGACAACATCTGTGGAGAGAAAGCAAAGTTAACTTTTCAGGTCTAGTGACCTTTTCTCACAATTATATTCAGATCTACTGAGCTTTATCTATTTTTGCTCTTGTTTTTTTTTATTTCCAGCAGCCACAGTTCCTTAGGTTTTTCTTTTCACTAGTTTTCTGTGACTCCTGCGTGAGAAAATCCAGATCCCTCTTCACTGAAGTACTCTGAAGTTTCTCTCCACTTCGATAATAAGCTGCCTTTCAATTCTCCCGAAAAAAATGTATACCCTCACACTAACACAGGCAGAAAGTGCTTGGAAAACTCAGTAGATCTGGCAGTATATACAGAGAGAAAGCAGAGTTAACATTTCGCGTCCAGTGCCTTTTCTCAGAAGAATCTTGTATGTTTCAATAAAGTCATCTTTCGTTCTTCTATTCAAGATTAGAGTGATGCTGGAAAAGCACAGCAGGTCAGGCAGCATCTGAGGAGCAGGAAAATTGATGTTTCGAGCAAAAGTTTCCTGATGAAGGGCTTTTGCCCGAAACTTCAGTTTTCCTGCTCCTCGGATGCTGCCTGACCTGCTGTGCTTTTCCAGCACCACTCTAATCTTGACTCTAATCTCCAGCATCTGCAGAACCCACTTCTGACTTTCATTCTTCTGTATTTCAATGAGTACAATCAATGAAGGGACATAGAGTCATAGAGTCAGAGATGTACAGCATGGAAACAGACCCTTCGATCCAACCCGTCCATGCTGACCAGATATCCCAACCCAATCTAGTCCCACCTGCCAGCACCTGGCCCATATCCCTCCAAAACCTTCCTATTCATATACCCATTCAAATGCCTCTTAAAGGTTGCAATTGTACCAGCCTCCGCCACATCCTCTGGCAGCTCATTCCATACACGTACCACCCTCTGCGTAAAAAAGTTGCCCCTTAGGTCTCTTTTATATCTTGCCCCTCTCACCCTAAACCTATGCCCTCTAGTTCTGGACTCCGCGACCCCAGGGAAAAGACTTTGCCTATTTATCCTATCCTGGCCCCTCAGCCTCTGACACTCCAGGGAAAACAGCCCCAGCCTGTTCAGCCTCTCCCTGTAGCTCAGATCCTCCAACCCTGGCAACGTCCTTGTAAATCTTTTCTGAACCCTTTCAAGTTTCACAACATCTTTCCCATAGGAAGGAGATCAGAATTGCATGTAATATTCCAACAGTGGCCTAACCAATGTCCTGCACAGCTGCAACATGGCCTCCCAAATACTGTACTCAATACACTGATCAATAAAGGAAAGCATACCAAACGCCTTCTTCACTATCCTATCTACTTGCGACTCCACTTTCAAGGATCTATGAACCTGTACTCCAAGGTCTCTTTGTTCTGCAACACTCCCTAGGATCTTACCATTAAGTGCTTAAGTCCTGCTAAGATTTGCTTTCCCAAAATGCAGCACCTCACATTTATCTGAATTAAACTCATCTGCCACTTCTCAGCCCATTGGCCCATCTGGTCCAGATCCTGTTGTAATCTGAGGTAACCCTCTTTGCTGTCCACTACACCTCCAATTTTAGTGTCATCTGCAAACTTACTAACTGTACCTCTTATGCTCGCATCAAAATCATTTATGTAAAAGACAACAAGTAGAGGGCCCAGCACCGATCCTTGTGGCACTCCACTGGTCACAGGCCTCCAGTCTGAAAAACAACCCTCCACCACCACCCTCTGTCTTCTACCTTGGGGCCAGTTCTGTAATCCAAATGGCTAGTTCTCCCTGTATTCCATGAGATCTAACCTTGCTAATCAGTCTCCCATGGGGAACCTTGTCGAACACTTTACTGAAGTCCATATAGATCACATCTGCTGTTCTGCCCTCATCAATCTTCTTTGTTACTTCTTCAAAAAATTCAATCAAGTTTGTGAGACATGATTTCCCACACACAAAGCCATGTTGACTATCCCGAATCAGTCCTTGCCTTTCCGGATACATGTACATCCTGTCCCTCAGGATTCCCTCCAACAACTTGCCCACCACCGAGGTCAGGCTCACTGGTCTATAGTTCCCTGGCTTGTCTTTACCGCCCTTCTTAAACAGTGGCACCACGTTTGCCAACCTCCAGTGGCACCTCACCTGTGACTATCGATGATACAAATATCTCAGCAAGAGGCCCAGCAATCACTTCTCTAGCTTCCCATAGAGTTCTAGGGTACACCTGATCAGGTCCTGGGGATTTATCCACCTTTAACCATTTCAAGACATCCAGCACTTCCTCCTCTGTAATCTGGACATTTTGCAAGATGTCACCATCTATTTCCCTATGGTCTATATCTTTCACATCCTTTTCCACAGTAAATACTGACGCAAAATATTCATTTAGTATCTCCCCCATTTTCTGTGGCTCCACACAAAGGCCGCCTTGCTGATCTTTGAGGGGCCCTATTCTCTCCCTAGTTACTCTTTTGTCCCTAATATATTTGTAAACCCCTTTGGATTCTCCTTAAATCTATTTGCCAAAGCTATCTCATGTCCCCGTTTTGCCCTCCTGGTTTCCCTCTTAAGTATACTCCTACTTTCTTTATACTCTTCTAAGGATTCACTCGATCTATCCTGTCTGTACCTGACATATGCTTCCTTCTTTTTCTTAACCAAACCTTCAATTTCTTTAGTCGTCCAGCATTCCCTATACCTACCAGCCTTCCCTTTCATCCTGACAGGGATGTACTTTCTCTGGATTCTTGTATTCTCATTTCTGAAGGCTTCCCATTTTCCAGCTGTCCCTTTACCTGCGAACATCTGCCTCCAATCAGCTTTTGAAAGTTCTTGCCTAATACTGTCAAAATTGGTCTTTCTCCAATTTAGAACTTCAACTTTTAGATCTGGTCAATCCTTTTCCATCACTATTTTAAAACGAATAGAATTATGGTCACTGACCCCAAAGTGCTCCCCCACTGACACCTCAGTCACCTGCCCAACCTTATTTCCCAAGAGTAGGTCAAGTTTTGCACCTTCTCTAGGAGGTACATCCACATACTGAATCAGAAAATTGTCTTGTACGCACTTAAGAAATTCCTTTCCATCTAAACCCTTAACACTATGGTAGTCCCAGTCAATGTTTGGAAAGTTAAAACCCCCTATCATAACTACCCTATTATTCTTACAGATAGCTGAGATCTCCTTACAAGTTTGTTTCTCAATTTCTTTTTGACTGTTGGGGGGTCTATAATACAATCCCAATAAGGTGATCATCCCTTTCTTATTTCTCAGTTCCACCCAAATAACTTCCCTGGATGTATTTCCAGGAATATCCTCCCTTAGCCCAGCTGTAATGCTGTCCCTTAACAAAAATGCCACTCCCCCTCCTCTTTTGCCTCCCTTTCTATCCTTCCTGTAGCATTTGTACCCTGGAACATTCAGCTGCCAGTCCTGCCCATCCCTGAGCCATGTTTCTATAATTGCTTTGATATCACAGTCCCATGTTCCTAACCATGCCCTGAGTTCATCTGTCTTCCCTGTTAGGCCCCTTGCATTGAAATAAATGCAGTTTAATTTATTAGTCCTACCTTGTCCCTGCCTGCCCTGACTGTTTGACTCACGTCTGTTCTCAGCTATACTCGTCTCAGATCGATCTCTTTCCTCACTATCTCCCTGGGCCCCACCCCCACCTTACTAGTTTAAATCCTCCCAAGCAGTTCTAGCAAATTTCCCTGCCAGTATATTAGTCCCCTTCCAATTTAGGTACAATCCATCCTTCTTGTACAGGTCACTTCTACCCCAAAAGAGATTCCAATGATCCAAAAATGTGAATCCTTCTCCCATACACCAGCTCCTCAGCCATGCATTCACCTGCTCTATCCTCCTATTCCTGCCCTCACTAGCTCGTAACACTGGGAGTAATCCAGATATTACTACCCTTGAGGACCTCCTTTTTAAATTTCTACCTAACTCTCTGTAATCTCCCTTCAGAATCTCAACCTTTTCCCTTCCTATGTCGTTGGTTCCAATGTGGACAATGACCTCCTGCTGGCCCCTCTCCCCCATGAGAACATTCTGCACCCTCTCTGAGACATCTTTGATCCTGGCACCAGGGAAACAACACACCATTCTGCTTTTTCTCTGCTGGCCACAGAAACGTCTGTCTGTACCTCTGACTACAGAATCCCCTGACACAATTGATCTCTTGGAAGCCGACGTACCCCTCGTTGCATTAGAGCCAGTCTCAATACCAGAAACTTGGCTGTTCATGCTACGTTCCCCTGAGAATCCATTACCCCCTACATTTTCCAAAACAGCATACCTTTTTGAAATGGGCATATCCACAAAAGACTCCTGCCCTCGGTGCCAACCTCTCTTACCCTTCCTGGAGTTAACCCATCTATGTGACTGTATCTGAGACTTTCCCCCCTTCCTATAACTGCCATCCATCACATACTGTTGCTGTTGCAAATTCCTCATCGCTGCTATCTGTCTCTCCAACCGATCCACTCGACCTGATAAGATTCGCATCCAACAGCATTTATGGCAGATATAATCCGCAGTAACCCTTAAACTCTCTGTAAACTCCCACATCTGACAAGAAGTACGTATCACTGCAAAGGCCATTTTTGCTCCTTCACAATCTACAGACCCAGAAAATAACACCGTCTTATTCCTCTACAAACACTGCCCCAGGTTAAATTAATAGCTATGGCTTATATTTTAAGTTTAAACAAGAGACTTATCTCCAAAAACATATAATCAAGAAAGAATTCACTGTACCCACTACTGCAGCCTTTCTCTTGGACAGACTTAGAATGAACAGTTGTTCTGACATTTTGAGTGTCCTGCTAAAGTAGGACTTCCTCAGAAATGTAATAATTCTTTTAACAAACAAAATAAAACATGAAGCATGTAAACAGACACTTGATGTGGCTCTGAGTCCCATAGAGCAACCAAGTTCATGTTTAACCCTGAGTCTGAGCTCACACAGTGGTACAATTTACCTCAGCATCCCAACACCAGGAAGTGAAACAGAAAAAAAACAAGAACTTACAGATTGGATCTGGATGAGGGAAGCGTCAAATATCAGAACAATGCTCCCCAAAATCAAAATAGATTCATTGAAGTAGAACCCAACTTGATGCAGGAAGGCTAAATGGATTATAGCAAATTGACAACCCAACTTATAAGCCGATGTTCATATCTGTTAAAATCAACAGATCAAAACAGAGTTCCCTTGCCAGCTGTCAATGGGAAGGTGCTGTCAGCATTTCCAGAATTAGATCTTCACATGGTCACTCTCACTTGAGCAAGAGGAGAAAGACAGAAAAATAATTTGGAGATAGAAATGGATTAAGGCTGTCCTTTATGACTATTTTTCTGGTTTGAGGCTCTGACAGTGGTTTAACCTGTTAACCGGTCAAGAGTTTTGGCAGGTATTAATAAGCAGAGAAAATGATAGAATGATGCATTCAGAAAGAGAAGGCCATTTGGCCCCTTGTCTCTGTCATAAACACTAACTGGAACACAATTCTAACGTTACATATGGAAACAAGTCGTTCACTGAATAGTGACAAACAATGTGCTTTTCACTCACGCGATTGGTGCAGGCACATTGGTTCTCAGCACAGATTTGCAATTCACATTTCAGATATGTGGAGTTCTTTGCAACAGATGTGTCTACAGAGAGCAACACCAGTGAGGCATTTCCATTCTGATAAATTGAGACCCCTTTCGATTTTGAACACCTAACAAGAGAAAAGAAGACAGACCAAATATCTATTGATTAAAACCTTCCACATCTTTCACTCGAAAACATTTTTATCCCTCCTTCCTGAAGAATCTGATTAGAGCCCCAAGGCTAATGAGAACCAAGGAATCCATGACCAAGTCTTCAACTATGTGCCCAAACATGGTCAGTGAGCTATTCAATCTTCATGGGCATCACAGCCAAGTCCTGTCTTATCTTAAAGGTATCACTCTTGGTTCATGGTTGGACTTTTGCCTGAGTCAGAAAGTCATGAACTCAAGCTCATCAGGCCCCTCAGCTCATAATCCAAGCTAATAATTCAGGGCAGTACAGTGGGAGTGCTACACTATTACTGGTGCTATTGTTTGGATGATCCCTCAATCTAAATAATAGAAATAAATTTTATATCAACAAATAAAACAGATTACTCAGTCACTATCCAATTCTGATGAAAGCTCATTGATCCAAAATATTTAATCTGTTTCTCTCTCCACAAATGCTCCTATGCTGACCACATGGCTCTACCACGTTTAATTTTTAATAATTAAATCATTGTTTGGAGGGGTCCTTTCAATTCACTAATTGGCTGTTGCTTTTGTTCCCAATTACAACAACAACCAGACTGTCTGTTTGCACATTCTCCCCACATCTGCGATGGTTTGTCCCGGGTTTCCTCCCACAATCCAAAGATGTGGGCGGCACGGTGGCACAGTGGTTAGCACTGCTGCCTCACAGCGCCAGAGACCCGGGTTCAATTCCCGCCTCAGGCGACTGACTGTGTGGAGTTTGCACGTTCTCCCCGTGTCTGCGTGGGTTTCCTCCGGGTGCTCCGGTTTCCTCCCACAGTCCAAAGATGTGCAGGTCAGGTGAATTGGCCATACTAAATTGCCCGTAGTGTTAGGTAAGGGGTAAATGTAGAGGTATGGGTGGGTTGCGCGTCGGCGGGTCGGTGTGGACTTGTTGAGCCGAAGGGCCTGTTTCCACACTGTAAGTAATCTAATCTAATCTAATCTAATCTAATGTGCAGGTTAGGTGAGTTGGCCAGGCTAAATTGCCCGTAGTGTTCAGGGATGGTTAGGTTAGGTGCATTAATCAGTGGAAATGTAAAGTAATAGGGTACAGGAATGGGTCCGGTTGGTTTATTCTTCAGAGCGTTGGTGTGGACTTATTAGGGCAAATGGCCTGTTTCCACACTGTAGGGACTCTATGATTCTATGAATTTTACCTCAAAAAGTACTCAAACTGGCAGCGTTGCACTTGGCATTCTGAAGCAATGAAAGAATCTGGAAGAATGCAAGTAATTTCATTGTTTATCCAATTATGGTTTTTCTAAAGGGAAGAGTAGGCAGTGAGCAGATGAACGCAAAAGAACTGGTGGCCCGAAATTCATCTACTTTAATGCAAGGAGTATAGTGCGTAAGGTAGATGAACTTAGGGCTTGGATTGGTGCCTGGAAGTATGACGTTATTGCCATCACAGAAACTTGGTTGAAGCAACTAAATGTTCCAGGATATAGACGCTTCAGACAGGACAGGGAGGGAAGTAAAAGGAGGGGGGGAGTTGCATTGCTGGTCAGGGATGATATCACGGCTGTGCTAAAGGAGGACACTATGAAGATCTTGAGTAGTGAAGCATTATGGGTGGAGCTGAGAAATAAGAAGGGTGCAGTTACATTGTTGGGGCTGTATTACAGGCCTCCCAACAGTGAGCGTGAGGTAGAAGAACAAATAGGTAAACAGATTATGGAAAGATGTAGCGGTAAAGGGTGGTGGTGATGGGAGATTTTAATTTTCCCAACATTGACTGGGATATACTTAGTGTCAGAGGTCTGGATGGGGTAGAATTTGTAACAAACGTCCAGGAGAGTTTTCTAGGGCAATATGTCAATAATCTGACGTGAAAAGGGGCCACATTGGATCTGGTACTGGGAAACGAACCAGGCCAGGTGGTAGAAGTTGTAGTGGGGGATTTCTTTGGGAACAGTGACCTCAATTCTGTAAGTTTTAGAATACTCACAGATAAAGAAGAGAGTGGTCCTAAGGGAAGAGTGCTAAACTGGGCCAAGGCCAATTATATCAAAATTAGGCAGGAGCTTGGAAATGTGGATAGAACACAGCTATTTGAAGGGAAGTCCACATTTGATATGTGGGAGATTTTCAAAGATAGGTTAAAGATAGTGCAGGATAGGCATGTCCCGTTGAAGGCAAAGGATAGGAAAGGCAAGATTCGTGAACCATGGATGACAGGAGAAATTGTACAACTAGCCAAGAGGAAAAGGGAAGCGTACATAAGGTCTAGGCAGCTAAGAACAGAATGGGCCCTGGAGGAATATCAGAAGAGCAGGACAAGTCTTAAACGAGGAATCAAGTGGGCTGAAAGGGGTCATGAAATAGCTTCAGCGAGCAGAATTGAGGAGAATCCCAAAGCATTTTATTCTTATATAAGAATCAAGTGGGTAACTAGAGAAAGGATTGGTCCACTAAAAGATAATGAAGGAAGGCTGTGTGTTGAACCTGAGAGAATGAGTGAGATTCTGAATGATTACTTTGCATCAGTGTTCACTGAGGAGAGGGACATGATGAATGTTGAGATTAGAGATAGAAGTTTGATTAGTCTGGATCACGTTGCCATAAGGAGGGAAGATGTGTTGGGTAGGCTAGAGGTTATTAAGGTGGACAAATCCCCAGGACTGGATGGGATCTATCCCAGTTTGCTGAGAGGTGAGAGAGGAAATAGCTGGGGCCTTGTCAGATATCTTTGTAGCATCCTTAAATACGGGTGAGGTGCGGAGGACTGGAAGGTTGCTCATGTTGTCCCCCTGTACAAGAAGGGTAGTAGGGATATTCTGGGTAACTACAGACCAGTGAGCCTGATGTTGGTAGTGGGAAAGTTGCTGGAGAAGTTACTGAGGGATAGGATCGATTTATATTTAGAAAAGAATGAGCTTATCAGTCTTAGGCAACTTGGTTTTGTGCAGGGGAGATCGTGCCTTACCAATTTATTAGAGTTCATCGAGGAAGTGACCAAGTTGATAGATGAAGGAAGGGCTGTTGATGTCATATACATGGACTTTACTAAGGCATTTGATAAGGCTCCCCATGGTAGACTAATGGAGAAAATGAAGTCACATGATGTGCAGGATGGTCTAGCTGGGTGGATAAAGAACTGGTTGAGCAACAGGAGACAGAGAGTAGTAGTTGAAGGGAGTTTCTCAAAATGGAGAAAGGTGACCAGTGGTGTTCCACAGGGGTCAGTGTTGGGGCCACTGTTGTTTGTAATATACATAAATGATCTAGAAGAGAGCACTGTTGGTATGATCAGCAGGTTTGCAGATGACACGAAGATTGGTGGAGTAGCAGAAAGCATAAGGGACTGTCAAAGAATACAGGAGGATGTAGATAGACTGGAGAGTTGGGAGGAAAAGTGGCAGATGGATTTCAATCCAGACAAATGTGAGGTGATGCATTTAGGCAAGTCTAATTCTAGAGCAAATTATACAATTAACAGAAGAGCCTTGGGAAAAGTTGATGGGCAGAGAGATCTGGGAGTGCAGGTCCATTGTACCCTGAAGGTTGCTGCACAGGTGGATAGAGTGGTCAAGAAGGCATATGGTATGCTGGCTTTCATTGGACAGGGTACTGAGTATAAAAGCTTGGCAGGTCATGTTATGGTTTGGCCACATTTAGAATACTGTGTACAGTTCTGGTCGCCATATTACCAAAAGGATGTGAACACTTTGGAGAGGGTAGGAAGAAGGTTTATGAGGATGCTGCCTGGTATGGAAGGTGCTAGCTATGAAGAGAGGTTGAGTTGATCAGGTTCATTTTCATTAGAAAAAAGGAGATTGAGGGGGGACCTGATTGAGGTCTACAAAATCATGAAGTGTACAGATAGGTTGGATAGCGATAAGCTTTTTCCCAGGGTGAAGGATTCAGTAATTTGAGGTCACGGTTTCAAGATGAAAGATGGAAAGTTTAAGGGGGAGATACACGGCAAGTACTTCACACAGAGGATGGCGGGCATCTGGAACGCATTGCCAACAGAGGTGGTAGATTCACTTAAGATGTGTCTGGACAGATGCATGAGTAGGTGGGGAGCAGAGGGATACAGATGCTTAGGAATTGGGTGCCAGGTTTAGACAGCTGATTTGGATCAGCCCAAGCTTGGAGGGCTGAAGGGCTTGTTACTGGACTGTAATTTTTTTTTATTCTTTGTTCTTTGTTCTATTTCAATAATGGGGCCAGTTTAGCACACCAGATGTTTTACTTAGTTTGAAGTTTCTGAACTGTGTGTGTAGGCTTGATCCTTTGACTGCCTCAATAATTAAAAACAAAATGAGATGTGTAGCCATACTTGGAATCAAATCTCAGCATTTAGAGGAATAGACAAATGAAATGGACAGACTGGTAGCAAGAAGGAAATGAAAAATATCAATATAGCAGTGTGTGCATCCATTGTGATTGCGAGCTGTCCTTAGTTAATGTAAGGACTATTTGTAAGAAGTATACAGCACTAAATCATGAGTAAACCATAATATGAGGTAGCAATATTTGGCCAAAATCTACTAAATATAATGCCATGTAAATACAGTCATAGAACATAGAATCCCTACAGTGTGAAAATAGGCCGTTCAGTCCATTGAGTCCCTACCAACCTTTTGAACAGCATCCCACCCAGACCCATCCCACCACCCTATCCTTTAACCCTGCTTTTCCATGGCTAATCCACCTAGCTTCTACATCCCTGGACACTATGGGTAATTTAGCTTGGCCAATCCACCTAGCCTGCACATCTTTGGATTGTGGGAGGAAAGCGGACCACCCGGAGGAACCACATGCAAACACAGGGAAACTCCACACAGACAGTCGCCCCGAGGTGGAATCGAACCTGGGTCCCTGGTGCTCTGAGGCAGCAGTGCTAACGTTTGCAAATTCCCCTTGAAATAAAGTTAGGCAGCTATACCCTTATAAAGATGAAAGTGTTGAAAATAGGGATTGTGTAATGGCTTGGAATGGGATGACAATGTGGGCATTGCCTTTCCACAGCCTGTTCTTGATCTGCAATGATTTTTTTCCACCCTTTGATCAAAAATGTAATTCCTGTGCAGCATCCTTCCCTCATACCCATGCAAACTGCCCAAATTGAAAGAATCTGACATTGTTCTTTGACTCTCAGTACCACTTTTACAATGTCATTCATGTCCAAAAGCTCCATGTTCAACATGAGTATTCAGTTCAGAAAACCTCTTATGCTATCTAAATATTTTCAGAATCGGATATCACCTCCACACCCATAACAATCTTTAAGACAACTCAGAGATTTGACTAAATTCAACCCAATAAAATGAGGGATGGAAGTGTATCAAAGTTGCTCTATTTCTTACATTTTTCAGGTTTTCAGTAAAGTACGAAGTGATTTAATGACATGAACTTCAGTATCTGGTATGGAGAAATGGTGTGTTGATTTGTAATTTCAATATAATTTTAATTAAATATTACATTTCCTTTAATGTCCAGTCCACCATTTCCCTATTGCTTGTGGAATTTATCTATTCTTACATTATGATTATGATATGTTTGCATTCTTTTAAACTGATTACGTAGTCCATGAAATTTTCAACTTTACTCAATTTTTTTTAAAATCATTTGTGGGATGTGGGTGTTGCTGGCTGGGCCAGCATTTATTGCCTGTCCCTAGTTGCCCTTGAGAAGGTGGTGGTGAGCTGCCTTCTTACACCGCTACTGTCCACCTGCTGTGGGTTGACCCACATTGCCATTAGGGAGGGAATTCCAGCATTTTGACCCAGTGACAGTGAAGAAACAGTGAGATATTTCCAAGTCAGGTTGGTGAGTGGCTTGAAGCAGAACTTGAAGGTGATGGTGTTCCCCTATATCTGCTGCCCTTATCCTTCTTGATAGAAGAGTCTGAGGATCTTTAGTGAATTTCTGCAGTGCATCCTGTGGATTGTACAACCTGCTGCTGCTGAGTGTCAATGCTGGAGGGAAGGAATGCTTGTGGACTAAGTGCCAATCAAGCAGGCTGGATGGTGTCAAGCTTCTTGAGTGTTATTGAAGCTGCACTCTGATTAGATTCTCTACAGTGTGGAAACAGGCCCTTCAGTCCAACAAGTCCACACCGCCCCTCCGAAGAGAAACCCACCCAAACCCATTTCCCTACCCTATATTTACTCCTGACTAACACACCTAACACTGTGGGCAATTTAGCATGGCCAACTCATCCAGACAAGGGGAGTATTCCATGACACTCCTGACTTGTGCCTTGTAGTTGGTGGACAAGCTTTAGGGAGTCAGGAGGTGAGTTACCTGCCACAGTATTCCTAGCTTCTGACCTGCTGTTGTAGCTACTGTGTTTGTGATTACATTTTAAGTAACATTAATTCAACTTCCAGACTGCAAAGGTATCTCTTCTATCAAATGCCATTCTTACTGGGAACTGACTGTTGAGCTCAAACCTCTTTTCTTACCCATTTTCTATCAGTTTGTCCCCTTCAGGTTCATGTGTTGATGACTCAACATGGCAGTTCTTTATAAAGAGTCGAGGGTCTCTGACCAGACCTGACTCAATGCTCACAGTAACGTTCAGACTTTCATTTTCATGAACAGTAAAGGACCTCCGTTGCTGAATCATGGTCGCATTTAAACTTTCATTTTTTCCAAAAGCAAATGACTGTTCATTATTCAAACACGCATAGTCAACCAGGAATGATCCTCTGATTCCATCTGTGCCGTCAATTATTTTGTACCTGCAAGATATTGAGGGTATAATATTGTGTATCACACTGAACTCTTCAGTAAAGTAGCAACATGCATGAATGGATCAGTCAACGTTTGGTCCTGCTAATATTACAAAACAAATGCAGGTTTACATAGTCCTATATATGCAGTAAAATGCCTGAAGTCATGCATAGGAATAACATCAAACAAAATTTGCACCATGTACGGAGATATGAGGACAAATGACCAGAAGTCTCATCTGAGAGGTTTTAAGCAACATCATAAAGAAGAAGTGAGAGGCAGGGAAGGAAAGAGAATTAGGTAGTGAATTCCAGAATTTAGAACCCAGCTAACAATAATAGGAATGATTAAAATCAGAGGTGCAGAGGGTTGTAGGGCTGCAGATAATGACAGAGTGTAAAGATAGACACAGCCATAAAAAAGGCTGACAACAAGGATAACAATTTTTTTTTCTTTTACTAGCAGCACAGCAGCTCAGTGGTTAGCACTACTGCCTCACAGTGTCAGGGTTCAATTCCACCCTCAGGTGACTGGTGTGTGTCTGGAATTTGCACATTCTCCTCATACCTATGTGGGTTTCCTCCAACTGCTCTAGTTTCTTCCCATAGTCCGAAGGTTAGGTAGTTTGGCCATGCTAAGTTGCTCATTGTGTTCAAAGATATGCAAGCTAGGTGGATTAGTCATGGGAAATGTAAGGTTACAGAGCAGTGAGTGCGTGGGGTATTCTTCGGAGGGTTGGTGTGGACGCGATGGGCAGAGTGGCACGCTCTATTAAAAAATTAAAATGTAGTTGCTGAACAACTCAGAGCCAACATGTGTCAGCATCACAAGGGTGATAAATGAACAAGACATAGCCTGAATTAGGATAAGAGCAGCAGAGCTGTAGGTCTCCTTTGTTGTAAGCTCAAGAAGTCAGAAAATGAGTTGTTGGGTAATGTACAGAGTGGTATACCATGTAGCACACCACGTATTATTTCTACTGCCAAAGTCTAGCTGGTGTTTATAGAGCCTGATCTCTTTCCAGCATATGCTTCCTTGCTCTAATCATCCTGAAGTCAATTACAGATTGATTGTCATGTGAGTGAGGCAGTTGTACAAGGTTTCATGCTTGCAAATTTAGAGTTTCATCTGAATTTTTATTTTTTCTACGTAGCTAGCAAATATTAGGCAATTTACCCCGAAACGCAAGGTTTAACATATTATTTCCATATTGATGACCACTAAAGTGTCCTTCTACAAGCAAATTTCCCCCATAATGTTGCTCTTAGCCATAGAATATCTCTACTTTTCAGGAACAAGACCATGATACTGTGTAACACACAGTATATTATTTTGCTGACTGGATATAAAATTAGTGTGTCCCTTCAAAGCCTCAAGATTCTATTGCTGTAAGTAGGATTCTGTCAAAGTTAAATCCTCTTTGAGAAGATCTAACATTGGAGGGTATTTTCAGTTGTCGGGAAAGATTCTCTGTAAATTGACAATTGCACATAAATCCTCAGAGTTTCATGAAGTCAGAATGAACTGATAAAAAAAAATGTTGTCCCCTTTCTATATGACCTCATATGTACAGAGAAATATGCATGCCTGCATAAAAGAAAAATCTATAAGAGGTAAATAAGAAGATATTTATTGAGCAAATTGGGGACATTTGTGCAAATTACAAATGTGAAATTGCAAATTGGTGTGCAACTAACTGTTTGAAAAGGTGGTGGAAATAGATTCAACAGTAACCTTCAAATGAAATTTGGACAAATACTTAAAAATTAAATGTTATAACCTTGAAGCATCTTCAAAAGGAGCAGAAATTAAGTGATCAACATTTCCAAAGAGACAAATCGAATGGTCTACTTCCATGTTATATGATTGTATGAATCCAAACATAAATTGCCTATGACACTGCTCACAGTAAGTAAGTGATAAAGCTACTTCAGGAGTGCTTTACAATTTTCGTGTGGCTATTATACCTATTACCAGATTTTAAACTCACTCTTACTGAGTATTTAGATTTATTTATGAAAGATAAGTGCTGGGAATGGAGCACGGGATTTCTATGCTTTACTCAACAAAAGGTAACGTAGAAATGTGGTCTACTTGTAAATTTTCCATATGATGATCAAGGCTATTAATTTTTGAAAGTAAAGATTCAAATGTAACTTTATAAATAAAAGATTACTTTAAAGGCAACTTCCAGATATTAGTTATCCAGTTTAATATCTGTGTGATTGATTTCTGAAAGGGAAGCATAGACATTTGAATTGATTGGCATTTAAATAAAATTGAGATTTACTTAGCAAATAGTGGCAAAGTTTCAGGATTTGTTTTTAAATAAGACAAGGAATTATTTCCATTTATTTGTTCAATCATTTATGCACCAGCAATAACAATTAATTTCAAAGAGTTTTTTTGAAAAAGTAAAACATTTTACATAAATAAACGACTGAGGAAATGTAAGGCAGCTTGGGGTTTGCATCTCGCACTTACATGTTTATACGGCTATTTAAATAAATGTTTTTAAACTTTAATGTAATAAAAACAAAAAACTGTGGATGCTGGAGATCTGAAACAAACAAAAATAAAAAGTGATGGAGAAAGGTTCAGGAGCATCTGTGGAGAGAACACAAAATTAACACTTCAAGTCTGGTGTGATCTCTCCAGAACCGAAGGGGCCTAGAAAAAGATGGCATTTACACTTGACAAAGGGGAGGATGAACAAGTGGAAGATTGTGACAGTATCCATTGCAGGAGACAAAAGGAGTGCTAATGGTAGCAGAGGAGTGATATAGATGAACGGGTGTTAATTGCAGGTGTCAATAGTCAACCATAGGTGAACTAAAGAAGGGTAATCGGACTCAAAACATTAACATAGAACATAGAACAGTACAGCACAGGAACAGGCCCTTTGGCCCACGATATTGTGCTGAACTAAACTAATCGCTTCCGCCTGCCCTTGGTCCATTCCTTGCTTATTTATATGTTTATCTAAAAGTCCCTTAAATGCTCCTTTTGTATCTGCCTCCATCACCACCCCTGGCAGCGCATTCCAGACTCCTACCACTCTCTGCGTAAAAAACTCACCCCTCACATCTCCTTTGAACTCCCCCCCCCCCCCCATCTTAAATGCATGCTCCCCAGTTTTAGACATTTCAACTCTGAGAAAACGATTCTGACCATTAACCCTATTTATGCATCTCATAATTTGATGGACTCCTATCAAGTCTCCTGTCAGCCTCCAACATTCCAGAGAAAACAACCTGAGTTTTTCTAGTCTTTCCTTTTAGCTGACACCCTCTAATCCAGAAAGCATCCTGGTGAACCTCTCCTGCACTCTCTCCAAAGCCTCCACTCAGTTCCTGTAACGTGATAACCAAAAATGAACACAACACTCTAAATGCGTGGCCTAATATCTTATAAAGCTGCAACATGACATCCTGACTCTTGTACTCAATGCTCCGAGCAATAAAGGCAAACATGGCATATATATTCTTTACCACTTTTCTACTTGTGTGGTCACTTTCAGGGAGCTATGGACTTCAATGTTGTTCAGAGTCCTGCCATTAACTGTCCTGTTTCCTTAACATTTGATCGCTCAAAGTGCAGCATCTCTCACACTTACCCAGATGAAATTCCATCTGCTATTTTTCCATCCACATCTGCAACTGATCTATATCCCACCCTGTATACTTTGACAATCTTCTGCACTTGCCACAGCTCCACTGATCTTTTAGTCAACTACAAACTTACTAACCCACCCATCTACATTTTCATCCAGATCATTTAGATACATGTATCACAAACAGCAGAGATCACAGGATGGATCCCTGTGGAACACCACTAATCATCCATTACTATCCTTCGCCTTCTATGAGCAAGCCAAAATCTGTTTACTCTTCACAACTGTTGCCAAACTTAACAAAGAACAAAGAAACTTTACAGCCCAGGAACAGGCCCTTTGGCCCTCCAAGCCTAAGCCAATCCAAATCCACTGAGTAAACCTGTCACCCAATTCCTAAGCATTTGTATCCCTCTGCTCCATACCTATTCATGCATCTGTCTAAACGCACCTTAAATGAATCTACCATGCCTGCTCCTACCACCTCTGCTCGCAATGCATTCCAGGCACCTACCACCCTCTGTGTAAAGTACTTGCGTGTGTATCCCCTTTAAACTTTTCTCCTCTCATGTTGAAAGCATGACCTCTTGTTATTGAATCCTTCATCCTGGGAAAAAGCTTATCTCTATCGATGCTGTCTATACCCTTCATGGTTTTCTGGACCTCAATCAGGTCCCCCCCCTCAAACTCCTTTTTTCCAATGAAAACAAGCCTAACCTACTCAACCTCTCTTCATAGCTAGCACCTTCCATAACAGGCAACATCCTCGTAAACCTTTTCTGCACCCTCTCCAGAACGTCCACATCATTTTGGTAATGTGGCGACCAGAACTGTACACAGTATTCTAAATATGGCTGAACCAATGTCATGCACAATTTTAACATGACCTACCAGCTTTTATACTCAATACCCTGTCCGATGAGGGCAAGCATACCATATGCCTTCTTGACCACTCTATCCACCTGTGCAGCAACCTTCAGGGCACAATGGACCTGAACTCCCAGATCTCTCTGCTCATCACCTTTTCCCAAGGCTCTTCCATTTACTGTATAATTTGCTCCAGAATTAGACTTCACAAAATGCCACTTCTCCGCCCAAATCTCCAGTCTATCTATATCCTCCTGTATTTTCTGACGGTCCCTTATGCTTTCTGCTACATCACCAATCTTTGTGTCATCTGCAAACTTGCTGATCATACCAACAGTGCCCTCTTCCAGATCATTTATGTATATTACAAACAACAGTGGCTCCAGCACTGACCCCTGTGGAACAGCACTGGTCACCTTTCTCCATTTCGAGAAACTCCCTTCAACTACTACTCTCTGTCTCCTGTTGCTCAACCAGTTCTTTATCCACCTAGCTAGAACACCCTGCACACCATGTGACTTCACTTTTTCTATTAGTTTACTATGGGGAACCTTATCAAATGCCTTAGTAAAGTCCATGTATATGACATCAACATCTTCATCTATCAACTTGGTCATTTCCTCAAAGAACTCTATTAAATTGGTAAGGCACAATATCCCCCGCACAAAATCATGTTATCTATCACTGATAAGACCATTCCTTTCTAAATATAAATAGATTTTATCCCTCAATACCTTCTCCAGCAACTTTCCCACCATCGACATCAGGCCCACTGGTCTGTAGTTACCCAGAATATCCCTACTACCCTTCTTGTACAGGGGGACAACATGGGCAACCCTCCACTCTTCCAGCAATTTACCTGTGTTTAAGGATACTACAAAGATATCTGTTAGGGCCCCAGTTATTTCCTCTCTCACCTCCCTCAGCAACCTGGGATAAATCCCATCCGGTCCTGGGGATTTGTCACCTTAATAACCTCTAGCCTACCGAAAACATCTTCCCTACTTATATCAACGTGATCCAGACTAATCAAACTTCTATCCCTAATCTCAACATTCATCATGCTCCTCTCCTCAGTGAACACTGATGCAAAGTAATCATTCAGAATCTCACCCATTCTCTCGGTTCAACACACAGCCTTCCTTCCTTATCCTTTAGTGGACCATCCTTTCTCTAGTTACCTGCTTGCTTCTTATATAAGAATAAAAGGCTTTGGGATTCTCCTTAATTCTGCTTGCTAAAGCTGTTTCATGACCCCTTTTAGCCCGCTTGATTCCTCGTTTAAGACTGTTCCTCCTGTCCTGATATTCTTTCAGGGCCCGTTCTGTTCTTAGCTGCCTGGACCTTGTGTACGCTTCCCTTTTCCTCTTGGCTAGTCATATGATTCCTCCTGTTATCCACGGTTCATGAATCTTGCCTTTCCTATCCTTTACCTTCAATGGGACATGCCTATTCTGCACTATCTTTAACCTATCTTTGAAAGCCTCCCACATATTAAATGTGGACTTCCCTTCAAATAGCTGTGTCCAATCCACATTTCCGAGCTCCTGCCTAATTTTGAAATAATTGATTTTGGCCCAGTTTAGTACTCTTTCCTTCGGACCACTCTCTGAGTTGCTGACTTTTTTCAGCAATTTCAATTTTTGACTTTAATTTGCAAAATACCTCCACACACAGATGTTGCTATATAACTGGCCAATAAGTAAATGTGAGGGGCCTGGACAATGCTACCACCACCAATACTGCCCCCCCCAACCCTTGCAAAAATCTGGAGAGTATTGAGGAACTCTCCATACAGACGATGCAGAGTGCATACTTGCTCCTTCTTTTCGAATGAACTCCAGGTTAATTATTGCCTTTTTAAATTGATTTTACTGTAGCTTCAAGGGTTGCACTTACAACATCTGATCTTCTGAGGAAACTGAGAATTGACAGACTGTGATGTTGGGTCCTTCCAAATACAGATGCAAAGTGTCTTCATTTTCCCAATCCAGCCACAAATCCTTGATGGCATTGTTGGTGCCCTGCAACATAGTGACATGAAGGAAGAAGTATTGACTTTCATTTTATTCCTGTTAATTGAAAAATATATCGCCTTGCAGCAGTATGTTTGCGACTGTTTCAGCATTTGCGATTCACTGAGAATTGAAAAAGGAGGAATGTTTGTTGGGAGCACTGCATAAAGAGTTGCATTTCTGCTGCATCTTTCATGGGCTCAGAATATCCCCGAGCACCTAAAATACAATTAAATATTTTGATGTTTAGTGACTGGTGTCGCACAAAAAACCCAATTCATGCACATCACACAAGATGTTTTCTTATAATGACTCAGATCTCTTCACTCTTAGCAAGTGTGCTAGAGAAACTCAACAGGTCTGGCAGCATCTATTGAGAGTGTAACAGAGTTGGTGTTTTGAGCCCATCGTGACTCTTCCTCAGGATTGAAATTCTGTTCCTGAATTTCTCTGCATTTGTTTCAGATTTCCAATGTCCACTGTGTTTTTGCCTCTCTTCTTTATTTTTAATTTGATGGAGGATGAACACTAGTACAAGATCCTTCCTCTACTTCAATATGGTGTTCCGTCCACATTATGAGCAAACAGAATCATGGGTTAATGTCATACGCCTGGTACCTCTGATAGTGCAACATCGTTTCAGAGAAACACTGGGAGGACCCACTTAAATTATTGTCTATGTCTTTGCTGTAGAACATAGACTCACAGCCTATGGCATCAATTTTTGATCCTGGGTCAAGTGCTCATAGGCCAGAGCACTTTCTATATTCACCTGTTGCCAAATGAAGCTTTTTATTTCCCATTGCTCTTGCTTTTGCTTTTCTTCCTCCTTTCTTTCACATTTACATTTTTTTCATTTCCCCTTCATCCAATTCATGTCTTTTCATTGTTTCTTTTCATAGAATCATAGAGTCATGGAGATGTACAGCACTGAAACAGACCCTTTGGG
The DNA here is from genome assembly GCF_037043375.1 of Chiloscyllium plagiosum. Classification (NCBI taxonomy): domain Eukaryota; kingdom Metazoa; phylum Chordata; class Chondrichthyes; order Orectolobiformes; family Hemiscylliidae; genus Chiloscyllium; species Chiloscyllium plagiosum. The sequence goes on from NW_028270150.1 coordinate 20,932,087, forward strand.
CCAACCCGTCCATGCCGACCAGATATCCTAATCTAATCCAGTCCCATTTGCCAGCACTTGGCCCATATCCCTCTAAACCTTTCTTATCCATATACGCATCCAGGTGCCTTTTAAATGGTGTAATTGTACCAGCCTCCATCACTTCCTCTGGCAGTTCATTCCATACACGTACAAGCCTTTGCCTGAAAAAGTTGCCCCTTAGGTCCCTTTTAAATCTTTTCCCTTTCATCCTGAACCTATGCCCTTCAGTTCTGGGCTCCCCCATCCTCAGCAAAGTACCTTGTCTACTTACCCTTTCCATGTCACTCATGGTTTTATAAACCTCTATAAGGTCACCCCTCAGACTTCGACGCTCCAGGGAAAACAGTCCCAGTTAGTTTAGCCTCTCCCAATAGCTGAAACCCTCCAACCCTGGCAACATCCTTGTAAGTCTTTTCTGAACCCTTTCAAGTTTCACAACATCCTTCCGATAGGAAGGAGACCAGAATTGCACACAGTATTCCAAAAGTGGCCTAACCAATGTCCTGTACAGCCACAACATGACCTCCCAACTCCTGTACTCAGTGCTCTGACTCCAGTTCAAGTTTTCTCTTTCCCAATTGTAATTGAATTTTAGCAATTTTAGCTGTGATGTGTTCAGGTTTCTATCCTTTTAATTGTAAACACAGGGTATTCATGTCATCCTTGCAAGATCCTGCTTTCAGTTCTACCTTCCGTTTATTGGCTAACTCTCTCATTTTTGCTTCAGTCCAAGATATAAAATACATATTTTACACCTAGAAAAGTCTTAGCAACAGTTGCAAACATTGAACATAGAACAGTACAGCACTATACAGGCCTTTCGGCCCTCAATGTTGTGCCGGCCTTTTATCCTACTCTAAGATCAGACTAACTTACATATCCTTCATTATACTGTCATCCATATGCCTGTCCAAGACTCACTTAAATGTCCCTAATGCATCTGACTCTACTACCACTGCTGGCAGTGCATTCCACCCACCCACCACTCCCTGTGTAAAGAACCTATTTCTGACATCTCCCCTTAACCTTCCTCCAATCACCTTAAAATTATGCCCCCTCATGATAGCCATCTCTGCCCTGGGACAAAGTCTCTGACTATCCACTCTATTTATGCCTCTCATTATCTTGTACACTTCTATCAAGTCACCTCTCACCCTTCTTCACTCCAATGTGAAAACCTCTAGCTCAGTCCAGGCAGCATCCTGGTAAATCTCTGCACCATCTCTAAAGCTTCCACATCCTTCCTATAATGAGGTGTACAGAACTGAACACAATATTCCAAGTGTGGTCTAACCAGGGCTTTATAGAGCTGCAGCAAAACCCCATGGCTCTTAAATTCAATCCCCCTGCTCATGAAAGCCAACACACCACACCTTCTTAATAACATTGAACATCGAATAGTACAGCCCTCGATGTTGTGCCGGCCTTTTATCCTACTCTAAGATCAGACTAACTTACATACCCTTCATTGTACCAAGTTAATAACTTGGGTGGCAACTTTGAGGGATTTATGGACATGGGCCTCAAGATCTCTCTGTTCAGCCACACTGCCAAGAAACCTGCCTTTAACTCTGTAATCTTCATTCAAATTCAACCTTCCAAAATTAATCACTTCACACTTTTCCTGGTTAAGACCGCTTTAAAATTGAAAATTCGGTAATACACTTCACAGCAATCTTTGTTCCTGTAACTCCATGTTTCTTTAAGGATTCAAAGACTCTTCTTAACATCATTCATTCCTGATCTTGGACAAGATCCCATTTTATTAAGATCTCAGTTGATGCTAATATGGACAGGTCTAGATCCCAGACTGAAATTTGCTTGTTCAGCCCTCCCCAAAAAAAAGGAACTGCGGATTCTGGATATCAGAAACAAAAGCAGAACTTGCTGGGAAATCTCAGCAGGTCTGGCAGCATCTGTGGAAAGAAAACAGAGTTAACGTTTTGGGTCCAGTGTCCCTTCTTCAGTTCTAGGCTTCAAGATGATCTTTGCCAAGCTGATTGTCCACTCTCTTCACAGATTAAACTCGCCCATGTTAATTGCAGTGCCTTTTTCACAAGCTTCACATATTTCTTCCTGAATACCCACTCCTACAGAGTAGCTGTAGTTAAGGGGCTTACTTCCATAATGGACTTCTTCCCATTTCTAGTTCAAGCCTCTACTCAAACTGATTCTACATCTTGAGCTTCAGTGGTTCACCTCCCATTATAGCACCAGTGTCATCCTTAATTAATAGAGCAACCATACCATCCTTTCCCAGATCATTATATTTTCAAAATGTAAAATGTCCTTGAATGTCCAGGTCCCAGAATTGGTCATCCTGCAGCCTTGTCTCTGTAAGGGCTGGATGTAAGTTTGCTTGCTGAGCTGGAAGGTTCATTTTCAAATGTTTCATCACCATACTAGGTAACATCATCAGTGAGCCTCCGGTGAAGCACTTTTGTTAATGACCCGCTTTCTATTTATGTTTTTAAGGTTTTTTTGGGGTTGGTGACATAATTTGCTGTGGTGATGTCATTTCCTGTGGCAAGGGCTACCAGGACATATATATTTATTTCTATGAGAGATGACGATTCATCTGTTTTGATATGAATGTTACATGTATTCACCTACAAAGTATTCAATTCTGTTTTGTTTTACTATTTCTGCAAACCCCAGCCTTGCCTGATGTCACACTTTTAAGATATACATTCTTGCCATGCTCTGATTGCAACAAAGTTTGTTCTCTTGCTTTGCCCTTTACCTTTTGATTTGCCATATTGCCTTCATGTGCACCCTCACCTCCCATTCAGCTGACATATAATGACCGGCTCAGGGTTTCCCTGCCACTGTTCTTCCATCGTGTGAGTCATGGAGCCCACTTCATCTCAGCATTGAGCTGATCCACCTTTTGGCTTGCATAAAAATGGTTACATTTATCAAAGCAGAGTTCATGCTTTTGCATTGCAGCTGTCAGAATGTTAATCAGATTGCAAATCCCCCCCAACTACTTTGCATCATTCCCCAAGGGAATAGAATGAAGATTTGATAAAGCAGTCAAGAGTGTGGAGCTGGAAAAGCACAGCAGGATCAGGCAGCATCCGAAGAGCAGGGAAATTGACGTTTCAGGCAAAAGCCCATCATCAGGATTCCTGATGAAGGGCTTTT